>NW_026522030.1:7500000-8125000 GCF_021234435.1 Artibeus jamaicensis
GGGCTGAGCACACAGGTCAGGTCTGCAAACAGGCAGGAAGTTTTCCTGGAGCAAAACCCGTCAAAACAGAATTCTTTTGCTGGGTAATATTTTCCTCCCAGCCCCCGTCACCCATGCTCAAACAGGTCTGTTGTTGTTTTCATAATCTGGGAGAGGAAATCAAGCCCCTTTGAGCGGAGACCTCAGGCGCCAAACCAAACCGCTCAGCAGATACTCCCAGCTGGCTTTCCGTTCCAGAGCGGAGGAGGGCACGATGGAAAGTTTGGGGTAGAGAGTCACTCCACACTCCCACGTGCTCCTGCTCACCAGCCCCAGCCACACGCGCTCCAGCTTCCTGGGGCCAAAGCACTAAATTAACGGAGCCGAGAAGGAGCAGTGGTCTCCTGTGCCGGAAATGTGGTGAGTGTGGCTGCAACGAGCACTTATTGGGCACCTGGTGTGGGTCAGCTACTTTGCATACATGACCTAATTTAATCTTCACAGCAACCTCCTGGGTCACTGTGGAATCCCACATTCATACATTTGGAGCCAGGCTCAGACAGGGTGAGTAACTTGCCCAACGCCATACAGGTAGCGAGAGGCAGGCCCAAGATCGGAACACAGGTCTAAGTCCAAAGCTCTCCCCACCGCACTCCACAGCCCCCCAAAACATCTCCGGAACAGAAACCTCCCAGCAAAGGTTGGGGTGTGTAGGGAGGCTTGCCAGCCTCGAACGGAATACCAGAGTCTGAGAGCCCACAGCCCAGGGGCAGGACCTGACCACACATGCTCAAGTGCCCCAGACCGTGGACAGCTCTGCACCAGAGCGCCGGACACAAACAGAGCACCCAGGCTGCCCAGAGCGGTGAACTCAGAACACTGTGGGAGGTGGCCCAGGACCTCCTGGGCACAAACTTACCTTCCTGCAGCTTCACGCTCTGGAGGTAGAGAGGGTTCCTCAGGACGTTGCAGCGGCCCGGCTCATCTTCCTTGGTGAAGAGCAGCAGGTCCGAATAGGCAAACAGTGTCACCTGCATCAGGCGAGAGCAAACAGAATGGGCTCTTCAGCTGTCCCAGAGGCCAGGAGCCACAACTTCCCCAAAGGTCCAGGAAAGGAGTCCTCATCGCCTTAGGCAGAACCTGGAGCAGACTCAGTGTGGCCTCAACCAAGGGCAGAGACCTGCACTGGAGGCAAGAGCGACTTTTTGCCCTACAGTTTTCAACAGCTCCTCTCCTCACAGGAGGAAAAACTAAACCACACAAAAAAGGACCCTCACCCTCCGTGGCAGGTGGCCCCCTGCAAGCTCTCCACAGCCTGACACCTCACAGGCGCCTCCTTTCTGGCCAAAAGCCCCGGAATCACCTTGGCTTGGAGCCATGCTTGAGCTGAAGGATGTCCCGCATCTGCTTGTACTGTCCTCTAACCATCTGGGAAAAAGAGCACTGGACTTCGGCTCAGAAGTCACCAGGCTCTCTCCCCTTAAGTAGTTATGAAAACTCAGTTAAGTCTCCCAAGTGTCCTCATCTGTACAACCAGGGAGAGCCCCTGCCCGGCTCCCTCACAGGCCCCTTTTGCAAGCCCTGTGCAGACAGTGAAAGAAGCATCGTGCAACGTTCACCGCTATTACCAAACTGCTTGCGGTAACTTTAACCAGTTTAAGAAGAAGCCAGTTACTTATGCTCCGACACAGGCATGTGCATAACTTTTATCTCTTTTATGCACCAGCTGCTCCAAAAACAAAGGAGAAAGCTATTTTTAGACATTATAGGTAAACCAACAGGCATGCTCAGCATATTTTTGTGCTGCAGAAATCAACTTGACCCTAATGCCACCAAAGATCACACTGCTCTCTGCTTTGTAAATTCTGCAGTGGCCTTTAGTCAGGAGGAATAAAACCCACGTTTAGATTCTCTGAAGAAAACAAAATATGATTAACTATGTGAACTTCCTTTTGAGGTGTCCAAATCTGATCCTTCGTCTCTTCCCAAGTAAGAAGAGTCAGCCAGCAGGGGCTGGCAGGCACCACTGAGGGCCGCGACGAGTGTGTGTGTGGACTGTCGCTGTAGTTTAAAAGGCCGATATGTTGCCACTTAGCGACCGGGCTGTTAAAGGTGACCCAACAACGCTACCTCTGAGATCATCCCACAGAAACACTCACAAGGCTGTGTGAATATGAACCTACATGGATGTTCTCAGCACTGTTTCATTAAAAAAAACGTACACACACTGAGGTTGAAGAGCAAAGGGACTCAAATACATGGTGACGGAAGGAGACCGGACTTTGGGGGGTGAGCACACAGTGCACAACGTACATAACCTTATACAACCAATGTCACTCCAATAAGTTTCATTTTTTAAGTACATTAATTAATGGCAGTGGGGATGAAGTAAAAAAAAATAGAATAAAATAAACAAGGGTAAAAAAATCATAAACGCTGAAAGTCGAAATAGTGCAATGTGCAAAAGTATCAAGAGTATAATCCAATTTTGTGAAATAAAACTATAATCCTGCCTATATTTAACATTTTTTAAGTGTCGAAGACACCATACTCTTCACTCTGGGGGACGAATTTTTCTTCATACATGTCTGCTTAATTGGAATTACTTTGCAATGATAATCTGTTACTTTTGTAATTTGAAAAAGCATATAAATATTTTCCAAAGGACCCCACGGCTTCCTGAGCACAGCAGAGACACAGAGGTGCGAAGGAATCTGGCCAGAGAGACCACAGGAGGCGTCCGCGAGCAACAGGCTCTGGGACGGGGCCTAACACGAGGGCTCGGGAGCCCCGGGCTGGGAGGGACCCTGGCGATGATGCCCTCCAACCCCCTTCCCACCACAGCCCAGGCCCAACACAGCCCAAAAAGAGCCTCCGTTTGTTGAGCACTTCTTTTCTGCTCCATGGATCCTCACTTGTACACAACACCATTGCCCTCAGTTATATAGATGAGGGCCCTGCAGCTCAGAGAGGTTAAGTGACCTGTCTAAGATAACACAGCCGGGGACCATTGCCCAGGGAGAGCTGACCCCAAAGCAGTCACTATACAGAGAGGAAGTAATATATGCAATACCTATAGTTGTCCTATCCCTGAATGTGAAAGAATCCAAGCAGGGACCAGAAAAAAGGAGCAAAGGAGACCAAAAAATAAATAAAGTTAAGGGAGGGGAAGAAAATGATCGGAGAGTTCAAAAGGATTTGAGGGGTTCGTTGTCTGAGGCGAAGTCTTCAAACAGGAGAAGGCTCTAAACTCGCCCAACACAGGCAAACCGTTGGTCTCCCCGGCCGCTCAGGGGAAGCCTGGCGGCCACCTGCGGGCCCACTGGGAAGCTGGCAGGGGAGGGGCTGGAGAAGTGAGGAGCCTATAAAGTCAAAAAATGGCCCAGGCCCAGAAAGGACTGGGCAGATGCTAAGTGCCCAGGGGCAAGGTACAAAACGCCCCAGGCTGCTGCTCTGGCCCTGATTCCCAGAGCTGGAAATGTGGTCTAGACAGGAAGTGATTAAGGCATGAACGAAGAATTTCCCCCAAGTCGGGTCATGGAAAGGACAGAGCTGGCACACAGCTGAAGACAGGGCCAGTGGCAAGTGCACCAGGGGAGGCAGGTGGGCCCCTCTGCCACGTCACCAGCACCCTGCAGCCTTCACTCCAGCGGGAGCCACAGGGGCCCACGGTGGAGTGATGCCCACCTCCACGGCCCTGTTACCTGCTGCCTGCCAAGTGTCTTCTCTATACTTGCTCCAAAGACACATCTGTTTTCCCAAAGGGTCAAGGATTGAGGAGTTGCTTGGTTAGGGAATCCTTGCAACTTGGAGGGTCCTTTCTCCCAAGTATCCCTAACCAAGCTTCCTCCAGGAATGTGGCCTAAGGGCAGGGTTTGCAGTAAAGACCTTGGTGCCTTAGTTAATGGTAAACTCAGCGGAGTTAGTGTGTAAAGTGAGGGTGTGTCTGTCTTGGGCCCCATAGTATTCCTGGAAGCGCTAGCACAGGGCCCATCGACACTGTAGACGCTCGGTACCCGTTGTTGGAATGTATAAACCAGGCTACTCCATTATGCTAATTTGACCCCAGGGCACATTAATAAAGTCTGTGACTTCCAGGAGTGGGTATGATGAGGACAGTTCGTGGTGTGGGTCTGGATCGGCTCACAGACTTCAGCAAACTCCTGCTCAGAGCAGAGACCAAGAATCACAGGGGAACATTTCTGGACTAAAGATTCCTGTTGAGCATAAGGGAAAACTTTCTACATTTAGCACTCTCTGTTAACAAAACCCGTGTCTGGAGGGACGGCCTCTGCAGACACACTACTTGCTGGAAAACCGTCAGCTGGGAGTTACAGGGAAGCGATCGGAAGGAACACCCCCTGAGGACCAAGCAACGCTGCCGTTCTACAGACTTACTCAAGTCCCTCTTGTGCTGGTTTATATTTCGGGCCTGAATAACGTGGCAGGACACCAAGATGCTCATATACGCTTCCCAGCATAATTTAAGAAACACAAATATATTTATTTTTACTTGTCTTCATAGCACTTTCCTAGATCTTCAAAGGGAGTCCTCTTAGTTCTGAGGCTCCAAAGACCTACGAGCAAAGAGTTTTGGGCCAGACTATAATCAGGTGATGGCTTCAGCTTGTGTTTGCAAGTTTGATTTTAAACAAACAGGCCAGAGGCAGAATGGGATGCTGGGAAGCACTGCTGAGCCCCAGATCCCAGTGCTAATCCTGGCTCCACCTCTTGTGAGCCTAGAGCGCCTCCCGTTAATCTCACTGGCACCTCGGTTTCCTCATCTGTACAGTGGGGACAGTTGTGCCTCTCCTGGAGGTGCTGAGATCTGCTACATGGAACACATGCTCTAGACTTAATAGTAAGTGGACAAACAAAAGGGCAAATTTAGACGTACGTGTGTAGTTCAGGATGGCTGCCATTTCTAAGTGCCTTCTTTGGAATCTCGTGAATTTACGGCCCCACCTCACAACACTGGCCACCTGACTTAGCTCCACCACACCCTCATTCACCAAGCACAGTTCAAGTGACTTCTTATTCCTAACATTCAAATCCCCCTCAATAGATCAAGTTTTACTCCCATCAAGGCAACTTGGAAGATATGCCAAGGTCCTTAAGAAAGTCCCCCAAGAAGGGGTCTGGAAACGTAGTGAGCAATGCCAGGGCGGTAGCATCAATAAGCATGCGGTCTCCCCAGGGAGCTCCTTGGAAAGAGGTGATGCACATTGGAACATATGAGTTCTGGTGTGCTTGTTCAAAAAACAAACAGGGCAGCCTCCTGCTCTGTTAGCCACAATTACACATAATGTCCCAGAATGCTGGGGCTGAGAGGGCCCTTCGAGATCAGCTGCCTCAAATACACACACACACTGTTCAGATGAGACAACTGAGGAAGAAGTCATGAGTGAGCCAGCAGCAGAGCAGGAGCTGGCCGTATGCTTCCTGCCTTCAAGTTTCCTAATATTTCCACGCCATCCCAAGCTGTCACTCAATCCAGCCAGCTAGGGTGCCAGTGCTGAGTCAGGGCCTGATCTGCAGCAAGCCCCTTCCTTACCCTTTCTTCAAGGCCCTCAGGTAGCCTTGAAGATCCCAGGACTCCAGCTTCTGTGCCCAAGTAGGTTTATACTCACGGGACTGAGCTGGAACCTGGCCAGCTCTGTGGATGGGTGGGTGAGTCAAATTCCCTGGGCCAGACATCAGCAGGGGCCAGCTCCCCCAAAGAGGCATGATCTCCACACCCTCTGGCTGGCCGAGCTAAAGCCCAGGAGAAATCACAGACTTATCCCCTTAGAAGAGGATCTGGGTTAATACAGACCCATAAAACCTGCATAACTGATGCTCCTCTAAAAATTCTCTTTGGCTAACAGTTTTCATCTTCTCACCTACAAAGTCATTCATCACAGCTGGGAGGAACGGCCACCTCTTCCACACCTCAGAGGAAGTTAGACCACACAGTGGGATGTCTTCAGGGGCTAGGAAAACTTTCTGACTATCAAAGATGGACTAAACAGCTTTGAGAGGTAGTGAGTTCCTTGTTGTTGGAAATGTACAAGAACAAGCTGGGTCACCGTGCGGTAAGTAGGGCATGGAGGGGATGGAAGCCTTTTCAGGTTTTCTCTGCCCTGAGACTGTACAGTTCTAAGACCCTCAGGAAGAGAGAAGAGTTTGGGGCCCGGAGGACAGCCCACGAGGCCCACCAGGACAGCCCACCTGGAACGCTGTGCGCCAGCCTTACCTCAGCAGCCTTGTTCCTCCCCTCGTACAGCAGCAGCTCCTCTGACAGCAGCAGGGTCCGGGCAGGGTTACAGAGATCTAAAGGCTGAAATCAAAGCGGGGAGTTCAGAGAGGCCTGGTGGAGGGGGCTGGGGGTGGCGGGGAGAGACAGCTTGACACGGCCTGACACAGAAAAGTCTGCCAGCCCTCCTCGCACCCCAAAAACCCACACACCCCCTCATACACAGATGGAAACAGAAAGACAGACGCTCTGCTCCTGGGCGGAACTGTTACTGCCACCTTTACCGCCAGCTCTCACCGCGAAGGCTACACTCTCTGGCAGGAAGTCCAACCACGTGCTGCAACCCCCCTCCACCCCCCGCCGGTCCCTCCACCACACTGGGCTCCTGGGACTTCCCAGGCCCACACCCGCCGTGCCGGCCTGTTCATGCCTCATGGGATGGTCCCTACTCTTAGGTCCAGGCTCTCAGGACACGTCTGGAGAAGTCTCTGGATCCCGAACTAGGCCAGATTGGATCACTTGAGCACCTGCCCACCCCAGAGCTCTGGAGTCCCCAGCAGGGCTTATCCTCATGAATGCGTCTTTATGACATGGCTTCCAGGCACCTGACACCAAATAAGGTGCTGGAGGAAAGAGACAGAAACAAATGTAACAACACACAACAACCTGGACGGTCCCTACAAATAATGTGAAGCAAAGGAAGCAGCGTTCAAAAGACTACATGTGGTACAGTCTCATTAAAACACATTCAAGCCCTGCCCTGAGCGGCGTGGCTCAGTTGCTTAGGGATCGTCCTGCAAAGCAAAAGGTCTCCAGTTTGATTCCTGGTCAGGCACATGCCCAGGCTGCGGGTTCTGTCCCTGGATGAGGCGTCCCCAGACAGGGCACGCAAGAGGCAACCAATCAGTGTTTCTCTCTCACATCAATGCTTCTCTCCGTCTCTTTCTCCCTCCCTTCCCCTCTCTCTAAAAATAAATAAATAAGATCTTTAAAAAACATTCAGAAAGAGGCCAAGCCAAATATATTATTTAGGAAAGCCCACATAGACGGTAAATCTAAAGAAAAGAAAGGAAATGACTGTCATAACGTCAGGCCAGTGGGTGCATCCACTGGGGAGGAGGACATTCCGACCAAGAAGAGATACAGACCCAGTGTCCAGAGCGGCGGCAAGGGTCTAGTCCTCAACCTTAGTGGGTATCCATCCACTTACGATTACTCGTTAAACTGCACATGGAAGTGTTGACCTTTTTTTTTCTTTTTTTTGGTTTACATATTTTATCATTTAAAATTTTTTTGCCACTTTAAAAAAACTCATTCTGTTTTTGCAAAAATGTAAAAACAAAAACAATAACCCTCCTAAGTGCCCAGACTTTGGGGCTACATCCCAAGAAAGAAAAGAGGCCAAGAGAAAGGCAAAGGGTGAGCCCTACTGCAGGGGCCATCTGGGACAGGCGTGTCACCTGCCAGAGGAGCGCGGTGCCCGAGCTCTGCTAGACAGTGCCGGGCCCGGAGTCAGAGGCCAGGAGGACCAGAGAGGAAGTGATGGTCAGGGAGGGAGCTCAGGGAACAGTGTCACCTCTGTGTTGCTGACGAGAGGCTAAATGAATCAAATCTTTATAGACAGCAATTTGTCAATATGTATAAAGAGCCTTTAAAATGTTTATGACCCATGACTCAGTCCTTTTACTTCTAGGAATCCCTTCCAAGGACAATAATCAGAGAGGCAATTCATGCACAGGGATTCTCATGGCAGAGTTATTTACAACAGCAAAAGAAGTTAGACACACGAGTGTCTGAACAGAGAAACGGTTAAATAAATGTGGTGCACCCACATAATAGAAGAGCCCCCAACCACTACAAAACACAGACTCAAAGGGTATTTAATGATGTGATAAATGTTCGTGCAATTTTCCCTTAAAAAGAGCAGCAGTAGGGCCTGGCTGGCATAGCTCAGTGGATTGAGCGCAGGCTGCGAACCAAAGTGTTGCTGGTTTGATTCCCAGTCAGGGCACATGCCTGGGTTGTGGGCCAGGTCCCCAGTGGGGGCCATGTGAGAGGCAACCACACATTGATGTTTGTCTCTCTCTCTTTCTCCCTCCCTTCCCCTCTCTAAAAATAAATAAAATCTTTTTTAAAAAAAGAACAACAGTATATAAATGTACAAAAAGACCTATTTGGGTTTTTTTTTAAATGTGCATATGCACACAGAAAAGACACATAAATGCTCACACTGGCTCTATCTGCATGGTGAAATAAAGAAAGTCTTAGAAAGGGGTAGGAAATGGAGGGGAAAGTAAGAGAAAGGAGACTTGAGTGAATCTCAGGCCACCAGCTACTACCAGCCAGGTAGGTTTGCTTGGAGCAAGGAGACCAGACAAGAGGCCAGACTTCAGGCCTCTGCCTTGGTCATTGCATTGCCACACAACGAACCACTGGAGGAGCCCGGAGGCAGAAGCCCCAGCACACAGACCCTGTGACCATACGACAAGCAACTGTAGAGTGTCTGGCCTGTCCCCAGAGAAAGGGGAGGTTGGGGGGAACCAGGAAGGGACCCTCTTGTTGCTGAGCTCCCCGGCCCCCACTCTCCCATTCCCCCTACTGGAGACCTGTGCTCCGTCGGTATAATCCCCAAAATCCTGAGTACCTGAAGCTATTTATCTTTCCCTAAAGGGAGCCCCAGTCCTGGAATGAGGCACCATCCCTGAGTCCTGGGTGAAGGACCCTCCTCTTTCTCATCTCCTCTAGAGTGAGTCCTTGGGTCCAGCCATAGCTCACCTGGACAAAGACAGGGAACACCAGGACCTTGGGAGCCAGGGTGACATAGGTGCCATAGCTTGAGTGTGGGGTGTGTGGCCTCATGACTGAGCAGTTCTGGTAGTTCGCGTGGCCCTTCATGGTCTGCACTGTCTTCATCAGTCGTGACTTCTTCCCCAGGCCTGTATAGGACTTCCCTTTGCTGGGACTCCCTGATTCTGTAGAACAGAGACAGGAGATAGTGAGACAGTCCCATTCCCCCCAAAAAGGTACCCCCTCCTAGAAAGAGGAACAGACTCAGTCAACAGTCATTTGCTGGGAGCATCTGCTATATGCCAGGTCCTGTGCAAGATGCTCAGACTATAGGGAGGCCCCGGAAGGGCCTTGAACCTCAAGGAATTCTCTCATAGTCTTTGAGAGATAAGGACACATGAATAAGCAACTGCACAGCTAGGATGGTGCTGGCAACCACCAACTGTGCTGCAGGGTGCAGACCCCGTCTGGTGAGCCAGGGCCCAAATCAGACCTATCAGCTTGGCCGCAAACCTATGGAAATCAGGAAATCTTTCACATTTGATAAACCTGAAGGCCCGACCCCACCAGGCCCCACAGTCCCACCCAGAACAATCACCTAGGGCAGAGCAGTGATTGGGTGGCACAGGGCGTGCTCTCTGCTCTCCAGCATCCCCACCACTCCCTGCACACACCCAGTGCTGCTCGCCTACTCCATTGCCTCCCATGTCCCATGAACGAAGGGCCTGGAGATCCAGTCTCTGCAGTGGTAACAGACACAGTGGGCTTTCCCAGGATGCATTGGGGTCTGGCCTTTATTAGCCAAGGGAGCTGGGGCAGCCGGCTCACTTAAGTCAGTCTAGGATGAGGAGTGTGGCACCTGCTTCTCCAGTTGTCACGGAAGAGCACCAGCAAGAAGCCAAATGGCTGTGCCTGAACCCCCCTCCTCTGCCTGCTAGCTTGGTGACCTCTGGCAGCTTACTTCCCCCTCAGAGTCTTGGCTGCCTCTACTATAAGAGTACCAAGCCCACTGGGTTGCTGGGAGGATTAAATGAGATGCTCCAAGGCCCTAGAACAGTGCCTGGGACCTGTAAGTGTACAATTAAAGTTGGCTGCTCACTTATGATGGTGCTTATTGTAAATCCTTCATGTGGAAAGCAAATTAATCTGGTGCTTCAGGAACTCTGGGAGTCCGGGGCTTTATCACAGCTCTGATGTCCTCCCAGCTTCGCCACTAACTCACAAATTACTCCAATCAGAAACAGGAGAGAAAGAGGGGGTAGGACACACCCCTGGGAAAGAGAGCAGAAGGCCCTTAAAGAGGGGACACTGCTAAACACACACCCTCACATTGAACAGGGTGGCACACAGGACTTGATCACGTCCCATCCAATGGTCAGAGTAGCTAAAAAGTCAGGGATTCTCGGACCGGAGCAGGCAGGAGGCACACTCTGGAGCGTTCAGGCTCCACGCACCCCCAGCCCCTCCCAGGGTTCCTGCAGCCAGTGGGGCAGCTGGCCAGCCTTCCCTGACCTGCATGTCCCTGGGTCAAGGCCTCCTACTGCCACCCCCGGTCCTGGCAGCCAGGGAGTAAACAGGTGTCCTGACCCCGGTTACATCTCGGGGAAGCTCCCCACCAACGCGAGGTCCACAACCTCAGAGGAAAAACTCAGCTCAGAAGGTTTCACACTTGCTTCCTACACCCACCTCACACCTCTTCTCACCCAGCGGCATGAGAAAAACAAGTCGACACCCCCAATCCCATGAGTGACCACCCATCCCAGCCTCTCTTGGGGCAGCACTCAAATCACAATCACTAAAACCACTTCCTGCCTTGTCAGGAGGCACTTATAGGAAAGAAGAGAGCGCCTGAGTCCAAGATGGGGCTGGGAGTGTGGCAGGGTGGAGAGAATCTTGCACAAACGCAGCTACACATCTCATCTGATCAGGCCCTGACATCAACTCTGGGCGCTTTGCTGAAGGAACCCATCCCTTACCAGACCTATCAGGGGATCACTTTGTACGTTACATAAACGTCTAACACCCGAAACTAAAACAATATTGAATGTCAACTGTAACCGAAAATTTAAATAAGATTTAGAAAAGAACCCGACCTGTACTTGGAGTCGGACAAGACGCCTGAACTAAGCGCTGCTTCCCAGAGCCTGGCTGTGCAGCCCTGAGCAGGTTCCTTCGCCCTCCGGGCCGGCGGTACCTCTGCCGCAAAGCGCGGCTGCACAGACCACCACCCTGCCCGTTCCAGGGCCAGTGTGGGGCACACAGGGGAGGCGGGTGGGGAGGGCCTGGTGAACGGTGCCAGAGTGTGAGCGCACAAGTGGTCACTACACACCCCAAGCGACAAACAGTCCACCCGCCAGGGCCGCCGTTAGGGCAGGACCTCTGGGCCTCGAACCAAGCTGTGGCTGGAGCCACAGGGTCAGCCTGGAGCTGGACAGTCTAACCTCACACAGGCGAGCCTGGACCGGAGAAGGCCAAACCACACAGGACCGAGAAGCAGGGAGCGCGGCAAAACAGAACAAAGTGAAAGAAAGGTGCCTTGGCTGATGCCCAAATCTGGGCACTGTGCCCCCATCTCAGACGTTTAAAAGAATGCGTTTCTGCCCTCGCTGGGCGGCTCAGTTAGCTGGAGCATCATCCTGTACACCAAACGGCTTCAGGTTCGATTCCCAGTCCGGGTGAGTACAGGAGGCAACCAATTGATGTTTCTCTCACATCAGTGTTTCTCTCTCTCTGTTCCCACTTTCTCTCTCTCCCAAATGAATAAACATATCTATCTTCCAGCAAGGATTTGAAATTCATTTTTAAAAAATAAAATGAAATAAAAATAAAAAGAGGGCACCTGCTCCCTCCCCTCGCCTGGCTGCCCAGGGCTGTCCCAGCACCTTTGCCTGGGGCTGGAGAGTCATGAACGGGCCATTTGACGCACACCTCTGCTTTCAGATGGGAAAGCTCTGCGCAGCTCTGCTTTGTGCAGCCCTCAGACAAGGCTGCTGAGGCCTGGGTGGCTGAGTGACTCACCCAAGGTCATTTGGCCAATAATGGTATAGGGCAGGAGCAACCCAGCTCGTACGGCGGTGGTACCCTGGAGCCGTCTCCACATACCCCTGGGTGATGTATGGCGAGTGGGCCTAGCTCTCCAGAGCTGATTTCTGAAGTCTCTTTTCAAAAATCAATCCGATTGCAACCCACCTACTGAGTGCTGTGAAGGCGAACTACTCGACTCCCCTCCTGCTGCCTCTTACTGTCTCGGCTCCAACCTCCCTTCTCCCCCCTTTTCACTCCAACACCTGCTTCACTGACCAAACACAGTCATTACGAGGCTTTGCTCCAGCTTCTGAGCAAGCCCTGGCTGCTATCCCGCCCCAGCAGTGGCAAATCTGAGGCTGGGCTGTCTTCACAGAGCAGGGGACAATGCCGAGGGTAACAGCAGCCCAGGGGAATGTGCCAAACACAGGCAGGCAGGCACCCCAGGCCCCAAAAGGGCACCAGACACCATTCACCTCAGGATGGCTCAATCCTCCCTCCTGAACGGAGGCCAGGCAGCCCGGCCAGAGGAGGGGACAGAAGCCGGCACCCCGGTGACGGCCTTGGCCTCTGGAGAACCCTGCATGTGTTCGAAGGAAGTTTTGTGTCCTGGATTCCACCCCTCCCTCTAAGCCCCAGGACTTGGAGCTATGAAGACTTGCTCCCTGATAAAGAGCTAAGACGTTCTTGGATATGAAAAGAATTTTTATTATGAAGGAAGGCCAAGTTCTTCACACACTGCACTCAGAAAGTTACGGTCATTATTAACATCATCATCATTGCCTTACTAAGCTGTGTGTCCCTCTCCCCACAGCTTAGGCAGTGCGGCCCTTCTTGGGTCACTAAGCAGTGCGTTCTCAGAGGGGAACTGAAGCGTGGACACAGGTAGAAGGCCAGCAGTGAGACTCAGAGGCATCTCTCGGGCGGAGAGGGGACTGACTCCCAACCGCTAGCCCACCACAGGAGACATGCCCATCCAGCTCCCTTATTCCATGGCCAGTCTGCAAACCCGTAGAGGCAACCAGAGGCACTGTCCCTCCGCTGGCTGAGTAGTGGAAACCCTACAGCATACCTGCTATCTGTCACCCATCTAGCATTGCGCGCAGAAATGAGCCAGCCCAGGCACTGCCCTTAATGAAGTCGTCATTTAGCAGTGGCATCTCCACTGTGACCTAATGTACCAATTAAAACTTTTTAAGCTCAATGTGGAATCACTATCAGAGTTCTCTCCAGAAGGAATGCAGATTCATTTTCGACAGAACAGGCCCAAAGGCCCCAGCCTGGAGAGGATGGAGCCATCTTCCATCGGCAGCACCAGGCCTGATGGAAGCCCTTTCCCCCCAAAAAGACACAGGCGTTCTTCCAGATCCCTGCTCTAAGCAAGCCTCACCTTCACACTACTGATGGGGGGCGGGGGGGCAAGGACATAAGCGCAAGTGGCCGGGAGAGGGCCAGTCCTGAGGAAGGAGGTCAAAGGGCATTCCGCGGGCACTAGAGGAAGGGCTCCGGCATATCCCAGGTAGGCACCACGAACCAGCTGGCAAGGGGGGGTCTCAACCTTCTGGACACTCGAGTCAGAGGTCTCCAGCAGGGGGTCCGAAGGAATGCCCAGCCAGCTCCAGCATCAAGACTGATATCTCAGGCTTCCTAAGAGAGGGAGCTGGTTTTCAGCCCAGCTTCTCTCCCTGGCTCTTAAAAAACAGGGTCAGGGATTGAAGGCCAAAGAAGGAGAATCACTCAAACAGCAGAGATGCCTGTGCATTTCAAAGGTGACTACTGTCCGTGTCCTGGCAGACAGGCTTACCCACAACCACCATCTTCTTTAACCCTCCCACAGCCCTCTGAGGGGAACCATCGGCCCCATTTTATAGATAAAGAAACTGAGGCTTAGTGAGGGGACAGGAGTCCATCAAAGTCACGTGACTAGAACTCCAATCTGAGACCTCCCAGCTCCAAACTCCATGCCTCCGTCCATGCAGACCGTGCCACGTAGAATACCTGACATGTACTGGTTGCTCAGTAAAACTCAGGTGACTCTCAGGTGAATGGCTGCATCCTAAACACCATCTCTTAGATGCTCTGTAAGACCCCCTTTTCCTCCTGAGGCAGGAGGACACAGGGGTCCAGTGAGGGAGGAAACACACCAAGAGGAAACAGTCTGCGTCAACATGCAGGGGCACCTTGCCCCTGACCTCGGAGGAGGACCTCGCAGCTGACTGCGCTGTCTTTCAAGGGCTCTGAGGGCACAGCAGCAGAGGCCCAACTCACCTTCGGGGATGGCGTCCTCCTGGTACACAGGCCGCAGCAGCTGCAAGACAAAGACAGGAGACCCGCCTCAGCCCCAGGAACGGGGCAGGACGACCCAGCAGGCTGCTCTCGCCAGCCTGGGGATGGGGAGGGAGCACCTCAGGGCATGAAGGGGACACAGCGGTCCTACCACCAAGCTGAGAGGGGGCTCGGAAGGAACACAGAACCCAGAATCCTCCAGAACATTAGAGCGGAACAAGGCTTCAGCCGTTAGCAAGTCTAATCCCGTGGCCAAGTCCTCAACTTCCTCGATGGCAGCTTGTTCCAAAGAGTGTTCCACGAACACTGGCACTGCGGCAAGCTAACCACCCTGCCACAGAGGGCGCACCAGCAGGAGAGTCTAGGAAGTGCCGAGTTAAACGAGGCTGAACTACCGTCTCCACGTCAGGACACCCTCAGAGCCTCCAGTAGGCTAACATACTCTGGATATTTCTCAAACTTATTTGTCCTCAGAACACTTTTTCCCCCATTGCATCTCAAGGCATTTGTGTCTGGGGGCATGAAATCCATCTTCCCACCATGCCATCATACAGTGTCTGCTTTTACACCTCTGGTGACAGGGGACTTGCCACCTACCACACACAGCAGCCCCTTCCACTGGGAAAAGTGCAGACCGGCACAAAGCTCTCGTTACTTCTGGGGTGCAATCTTCTACTTTGTGACACCCCCGATTCTGGACCTCCCCTCTCCGCCTAGGGCAGCCCTGCAGCAATGGGGCCAGCACACACCCCACCTCCTCGCTCCGCACTCCCAGCCCCTCGCGGGCTCCTCCCCACACAGTTCTGAGTCCTTTCCTGGCCTCACACAGGGACCCATGCCCTTCACCTTCCCCAAACCAGCTGTCCATACCTGGCTCCCAGGGTTCAGCGGGGCCAGGATGATGTAGTTGGGGTCGGTGGGGGCAGTGGCACGGGACAGCGCAGGCAGGGTGTGCTGGCCCCCGCGCTTGGCCACCTCGGTGTAGCGCTCCCAGCCTCCGAGCAGCAGCCCATCTGAACTGTCACATACCAGGTGGCAGCTGTGGCGCTGCTCAGGCCGTGCCTGGGCCCCATGAGTGCAGTTCTTCTCCCGCTTGTTTGGGGGTGACAGGAGGTCGTGCGTTGACTTGCAGGATGCCCGCCGCAGGACCCCACCATCGGGTCCTGGCTTGACTTGGGGGACCATGCGCCAAACAAGCAGGATGATCTCACTCGGGCAGCTCCTGGGAAGGGGCGTGAGTCACAGACAGAAGTCAAGTCTGGGGGGCACCACCATCAGCCCATGTAGGGGCCTGCGGGGGGCAGGGGGAGGAGCCTAACGTCAGGGCAGGACGGAAATTAGAGACCATGCAAAGCACAGGCAGCACAGCGGCCCCTTAGGACAGCACTAATTGACTGAAGGCGGCCAAAAAGGATGCTGAGGCCAAGGTCATATTAAGCAAGTAGCAAACTCAATTAGTGATGTCTGTTGTGGGCAAAGTATAAGCAAGGAGGAGCAAGCATAGCACCTACATGCAACCCCTCAGCCAGTCATTCTAGAAGCAAACCGACAAGGGGCCATGAGGGGTCTACCCCAGCAGGTCAAATTTTAGGGGACCCAAACATTTTAAAGAATAATTTTTTAAATTGTGCAACTGGCACATTTGCAACATCTACACATCCTGTAAAAACAATGGGCTGAGCTACGAGGTAGCAGAAATAATTAGCTAAAGTAGAAAGCCACCCCCTGGAGCTGCCTCAGGAACCACAGGGTTCGTTTGAGAGCTTCTTCCCTGCCGTTTGCTTGGAGCCTGAACCTTCCATTTGCAGGCTCAGAACCTGATTCCCTGAGGAGCAAAGTGAATTGCTAACAGCTGGGCAAAGGGGGCAGGATGGGGCCACAGGGCAGGGGAAGGGAGGTGAGCCATCAGCCTGGGCCCCAGGCTGCCCGCCCCCGCCCCCGGCCCTGCCCCTCTCACCGGATCTCGTGGGCCAGCTCCACACATTTCCAATGCTCCACAGGCCTCTCGTTCAGCTGCAGCACCGTGTCCAGCTGCTGCAGCCCTGCTCTCTCTGCCGGGCCCCCTTCAGGGACAAAGAAGACACTCAAGGGCGCCTCAAACCTGTAACCCCCTCAAAGGACCTGGGGTCCTTTGCTTCCCCAGCAAACTAGGACAAGGACTGCCCCTTTCTTGTTTCTCCATCTATGAAGGGGCTGACACTGGTGGCTCCTAGGGACCTTAAAGGAACACACTCTTTACCTGTTCACACTTCTCTGCTGTCCTCCCTTCCAGCCAGCCCCCCGCCCCAGACCTCCCACCCCACTGGGAACCCTTCCTGTGTCCAGGCTCACACACTTCATTCCTTCTGCACTGCTCACTGAGCGCCAGCCTCAGTGCCCGTCGCCCAGGTCACCAAGCCCTGGATTCTCCCCCAAGGATGCTCACTGTGATCAGGAGAAACATTTTCTTTGTGAGAAATAGGGAGGGAATGCCTATATTTAAGTGCTAATCAAGCTTAGAGTAGGATAAAATACAGAGTTCAGAAATGACTCATTTTCCCATGCAGCCATTATTAAAAATACAGATTTAGTTCCTGCTTGAAATGCTTGGGAAACAAAATATAAAAATGTATTTTCATTTTGATAAAAACAACAACAAAAAAAGAGTGGGTATATTTTCAGAAACCTCAATTTTATCTGTGGTCATTTAAAAATGTTATTCTTTTCATTCTGAAAAACCAGAACACACTTTGTTCCACTTCGGGGCTCCCCCACAGTTCCCAGGTCTTGTCTGCAAAGCCCACATGCAGGGCGGGGCCAATGGGGTTGGCATCGCCCAAGACACTCACCGGAATCCACGGCCTGGACTCGGACTGGAGAGTCACAGCAGATGGTGAAGCCGAAGCCGTCCTTCCCCCTCGGGATGGTGATCTAGGGCACAGCCCAGCCCAGTTACTCCCAGACACCGGTCCCACGCCAAAGCCACCCTCCTCTCCAGGAGAACTGGAGCCAAAAAGGAGACCAGCCGCCCCCCACCGTCCCTGTCTCGGCCCAGGCATCTTGACCACTGGGTTGCAGGCCAAGCAGGACATCTGGGAGCTCGGGAGGCAAAGCCAGGCTAAAGCGGGAGGCCAGGTGGAAAGAGCCTTGGAAGGGCAACCCTCACCTTCCTCAGCCCAGGCGACAGGGGTCCTTTACCAAAGGGTCCTCTGTACCTGCACATCTCCACCTGGCCTGTGACCCACTGCCCATTTGGTCCCTTCCTCCCTTCCCCCAGGGCTCATGGAGCACTGGCCTGGGGCAGGCCCTGTGCCGAGGGCTCAGAAACAAAGCCCGCCTGGTTGCTGCCCTCCCAGAGGACAGATGAGGGAAGACAGGTACACGAACACTCACAACCTCAAGTCAAAGGTCACAGGGCAAGTGCTGGGGTCCTCAGGGCAGTCCATCACCAGAACTTCAAGGCGTCCAGTGAGGACGCAGGTGAGAGGCAGGTGAGGACACAGGCCTCCCTGCTGAACCTGAACTTGCCATTGCCCTCGCCGTGCCTGCTGCGGCCATGTGTAATCCCTACTTTCAGAAGCTCCCTGAAAGGGCTACACTGTCTGGATGGTCTTGACGACACAGTTATTGAGTTCCTGGTGCATGCCAGGCTCTGCCGCAGTATGAAAGGAAGCAGGAGGCCCTGGTCTCTGGCTGGCAGAGAGACACGAGTGTACACAGATCTCTCCAAAACAAAGCAGGACATGACAAGCATTATAGCAAAACACGAAGACTATGTTGGGAATAGTCCTTTGTGTTTGGTTCTGTGCACCGCAGAAACTCAGCGAGTGCTAAGTTAATGAGGACAGCCCAGCCGCATCCCACTGGCAGCAAGAAGCCGTGGGGGCACGGTGCAGCCTGCCGGCTCGGTTCAGTTCCGTCTTGCTGCGCGTCCCTCTGTGCATCCCCAACTAGGCACCAGGCAGCATGGACGAGGCCTAGCCTGGCTCACCCGAAACGCAATTCCAAGCTGCGGGGAGCAGGTGTATGAAAGCAACAGACCTAAAGGAGCAAAAGTCAGAAAAGGGGTTCAGGGGGTCGCAAGAGACTCCCTGGAAGTGAATGTGGAGTGGGCCCTGGTGAGGCACACGGAGAGCGTCCCAGGCAGGCTGGGAAAGAAGCCAGCTCAGCAAGGCTGGAAAAGGTCAAGAGCAGCCCTCTTGTCAAGGGATTGTGTCTCTTCCTTGAGAGGTTGTCCCTTCAGAGCTAGGTGCCTGGCATTCACCTGCCAGCTGTCCCAAAGGCCAGGCATGAGGAAGGGGAGGGCCAGGGGCCCAGGGTGACCAAGGCCCTTGGAAGCTGCCAGGAGGGCTCTGAGCCTCTGCTTCCCACCAGCCCTGGGCCTGGATTCAAAGCAAGTTTGTAAAACAGGAAATCTGACAGACAAGGGGAAGGGGGAGGGGGCAGGAAAATACCCTGCTCCCATAAGAATTCTGGGAAAACACACAGCTAAGACAGGAAGAGAAAAAAATGGAAAGAAAGAAAGAACAACAAACCCTGGAGTAAGTGCGGAAAGCGCAGGCTGAGGCTGAGGGAAGCTGTCGGGAACCTGGTCCGCTCCATACGACCAGCAGTGGTTTAGGGCCTTGGGGACTCCCCCTCGACCCAAGCAGAAGCTGGGATTCCGAAGTCTGGCCAGCATTTCCTCAGTCCTACCCCACGAGAGCCACAGCCCCTGTGGCCTAGGTGCAGGCTCTGGAAACAGGACCCAACACTTACGGGCTCGGAGCTAACTTTGGGGACTGGCCCCAGAGATGAATCATGTGATCCAGCAAAACAGCCTCCCATACTGGCACCTTGGTCCCCTCGTCCAGGGGCACAGTGGACTGGAGCCCCTTCTGCCTTCCTGGACACCAGCCTAAGAAGAACCAGCCAGGACAACAGTCCAAACCAGCTGGGGGTGGAGAAGGTGGGGAAGAGGAGAGGGTATTGGCAGGCAAAGGGGTGGGGCCAAGTGAAGAAAACAGAGTTACTCTCTGAGGGTCCTGAGCACCAGCCCCATGAGAAGAAAGGGCCCCAAGAGCCTGACTATCACCGAGTGGAATGCAAGGCTAGTTTATTTGATTTGGTGCGCCCGTGTTAAAGAGACAAACTGACGCCTGAAGGGAGCGAGCGGCAGCTCCCAGCTCTCAGCCCTCCTCTCAGACCTCAGGCCTCAGGGTCAGGAGGTGAGGGGAGCACCCCTGCCCTGACTCCGGAACCTCGGTGGCTCCTGGCACAGGCTGTCCTTCCCGGGGGTGGTCCTTGCTCTTTCCTGTCCTGGGCAGGAACTGCCACTGCTCCCGAATCTCAGCCAGGCCAGCACCTCACTTCTGCGCTCCTGCCTGGTTTCTGGCCTTGTTCGTGTCTAGACTTCCATCTCCAGCAGCCACCATTTATCGCGCACCTCCTGTAGGTACATACCAACTGCTGTGCCAGGTACTGTATACACAGCATTCCACTTATTCTCCCAGCATCACCCCTGGACATCATTATCCCTTTCCACTGGCAGGGAGACTGGGGCTCAGGGAAGAAGAGTGATGTGCTCCACAGCCAGAGCTGAAGAAGGGCAGCGCTGGATTTGAGCCCAGGTCTGGCAAAAGCTGATGCTCTCAACACTGCACTGGTTACTAGTGTTGTCTTGCACTTGAGCTCCAGAGCCCCAGGCCCAGCCCACACTCATGCTGGCACCATTCTGACTGCAATGGGCCCCAGTCTTCTGGCCCACAGTCCCAAGGTGACCTGAGACTTCTCGACCTCCCATTCAGGGCCTGCTCAGCCTCACCACTCCGCCACCCAGATGCCCGTGTGGCAGGCGCTGCTCTGCCTGGCTCCAGGAGGGCCGGAGGGCAGGGTGGGGTCATGCAGGGCTGGGCCGTGCAGGGCGGGAGGACTGAAAAGAGAACATGTGGGTCCCCTGGCTATGGGGCCACTACGCAGGAGGCCCCTCCGGGCATCTCCCTTGGACCCAAGGCTGTCTGTCCAAAGAAGTCAAGACCCAGCCTCCAGCCTGGTCACTAAAACACATAGTGGGACTTTTCTATATTTATTGAACACAAACCATTGCTTAGCTCCTTTCCAGCTGCGACATCCCGCAAATCTGGACAGCCCTTGCCTTCATCCTCACTGACCTTGTGGCTTTTTACAAGAAAAAACATCCATCCAAGTTTCAGAAGAGGCTCAGTGGGATCGTCAGCCCCACTCCGCCCTACATCCTAAGACTGGGGGCTGAGAGGCCAGACCCCCCAGTGAGGTTGGGCTCCAAGGCCAGAGAGCTCTGGGTCTGCCTCGAGGTGTCACTGGGGAGGAAAAGCATATCCACGGGTGATCACAGACATGGAAAATCATACATGCATACATATACACAGAAACATCCTGTCTCGCTCACAAGCACACACTGACACAGGCAGAAACGCTCACACAACCACCACACACAATGCAGAACAGGCGCTGCTGTCCCGTGGGAAGTAGGGAAAGTTAGCAAAGATACAAAGTTAGCAAAAAACGCAAAACCCCACTGCTCAGCAACTGAGCCATTTCTATTCTCAGGCTTGGGGTGCTTTTTTAACCCATACTCCCACAAAATAAAAATAACAGAAAATCAATAAATAACCTCACGAAGGTCACCACCGGGCTAGTGGTGAGGACCATGCAGAGCGGGGCCTCATCTGGCCCTGGAGCAGGGCAGTGGTTCCAGCCCCTGCCTCTGTCCCCCCCACCCCGAACCAGAAGGAACCTGTGAAGCGCAGGAGGGGACAAGGAAGGCCTTGTGGGGAGAGAAGTCTTGCTAGGGCAAGCCCCCAACCCTGACCCCCCGCAATGACACCCAGGCAGCCTCTCAAAGGGCCAAGCACCCACCTGGCGGTAGCGGCGCTCCGAGCACACCTTGCAGAGCCCATTGAAGCGGTTCATGGCTGCAGGTCCTGCCTCGGCTGCTGCCCCATGAAAACCCAGCTCTCCCCCCCAGCAGTGGGAGCCCACACTGCACCCCGTCAGCCTGGCATGACGGCCCTGGGAAGCCCGCCCCGCAGAAGAATGGCAGGAAATCACCTCTCACCTCCCCAAGCCCTGTCTGTGCTGTGTGCCTCTGCACGATAAGCCCGAAGGCTTCCTGAAACCTCAGAATGACAAGGAAGAGGGAGAGTTTTATATTAAAATTCCTGTCAACTAGTTAGTATTCCCCGGGCCCAGCGGGAAGAGGGCGCCTTTGTTCTGGCTGCATTCTCCGCCATGGGCCACTTTGTGATTGCAGTGTTCTCACCAACACCCCTGGCCGGAGGAGAACCGGGCAGAAACACGGCCCACTCTATAACAACGGTGCCTCCCCCTGCAAATCCCAGGCTCCCCACAGCAGATCCAGGGATCAACCCGGCCAAGAATCACAGCACGCCTTGGACGGTTGCACCCTCAGACACCACCTCACAGCAGAGAACATGAAACACTGGGAGTCTGAGGACCTGCCTGCCACTCAGCAGCTACTCAAAAGTCAGTTTCCTCACCAGGCGATTCAGCCTCCTCACTTTACCCACGAAGAAGCCGGGGCCTAGAGTGGTCAAGGTCACACAGCCAGGTGGGATGGAGCTGGGATCAGAACCCCATTCTTGTTCCCTGTCTTGCAGAGCAGCACCTGGTGAGCCCGGCCCCCTGACACCCACCTGAGGGCCTGTGGGAAACACCCACCCACCCACATAACCACACCCTTGATGCCACAGTGTCCCCTCGTCCAGCCCAGCTTTGTGGGGACAGTGGGTAGGTCACCCGGGCCTCTGGGCCTCCATCTCCCCATCGGCATGATGGGCAGTTAATCAGATGATTTCTGGGGACTCTGCCCTCACTCTAACAAAGCCTCCAACCACCATGCCCGCTGGCTGCGTCCTGCAGACGGCTTTGAGTGTGCAAGCCCTGGGACATTTCACGTGCCTCTGAACAATGCCCTGTGGGCTTGGGGCCCATGTGCAAAAGCAGGGCTTTCCCAAGCCACCTGGAAACCTGCAGGGCTCACCAGTCACCAGTGAGGCTTCCTGCTCACTGTCCTCTGTGCTCAGCAAGTACAGAGGGAGGGAGAAAGGTCATCACGGCTCCTCCACTGAGGCCAGAAGACAGTTTTAACCTCCTAGCGAAGCCACAGAAAACAGTAACTTTCAAGTTACTCTAATACTGTGCTATCCAGTACTGTAGCAACCAGACAACACATGCAAGGTAAACTCCAATTCATTAAAATTAAATAAACATCAGGACCTTGGTCATACTAGACACACTTCAAGTGTTCAATAGCCACAGGTGACCAGTGGCTACCATATCAGACAGCGTCACTCTAGACTGTATGCAGGAACATTCTAGAGGGCAGGACCTTTGACTCATTCATGGCTATATCTCAGCATCCATACAGATGTTCAGTAAATACTGAATCAATGAACAAGTGTATGAGCTGAGTAAATGAAAGAGAAAGTGTTTTATAGATTATAATGTAAGTATATGTAAAATATTAACGGATAAAATACCACTGTCTAATCTTCCCAACTAAGCCACATGCAGGAGGTGTGCAACGCCGTGCATTTCAAAGGTGGCCAGACCTTGCCCTGGCTGGGTGGCTCAGTTGGAGCACTGTCCTGACACCCCGACACCAAAAGGCTGCAGATGCAATTCCCAGTCAGGGCACGAACCTACGCTGCAGGTTCGGTTACCAGTCGGGGTGCGTATGGGAGGCAACCGACTGATGTTTCCCACATCAATGTTTCTCTCTCCCTTCCTCTTTCTAAAATCAATAAACATATCCTTGGATGAGCATTTTTTAAAGTGTTCAGATCTTGTTCCACATCCTGCCTTTAGTGTATGCTGGCTGTGTGGCCTTGGAGAGGGACCTACCATCGCTGAACCTGACACATCCCCCTCATCGGTGAGGCAGGAAGTGACAACCACTCAGGGGAGGCAGTGAAGATTTATAAATTCAATAACAACAGCCCCTGACACAGGGGGCTACTCGGTCCTGGGAGTTTGCTTCTCCCTGTCTTAGCTGCTGGAGAGCACTATGGATCAGCTGCCATGTCCTGCAAACAGAAGGAATTTGGGGGGATTCGCCAATCCCCACGTGAAGATTCCTCCCTAGATCCAAGTCCCGATGGAGCGAGAACCATCAGTCTTGGGTTGAGACTCTCGGCTGCTCCCTGACACTGAGCGGGCCCAACCTGAGAGGACAATCCGGCCCCAGTGCCGGAGAAAGCCAAGGGTCTGAGGGGACCTGTGGAAAAGAAGGACTCAGCTCCGAGAGATGGAAAGTCGAGAAGCCCCAGACTCCTCCACTTCCGGGCTGGGGCCTGGCTCCCTGCGCCTGCCCTGAGCATGAGTAACCAGAGAAAAGCTTAAGAAATAATCCTTTAACATGCACAGCTTGCTGAGTTGTTTCCAAGCCCCAAGTGAACCTGAGCCTCAGATGCCAAATGCTGCCGTGTTTAGGGACTGAGCAGGAGCGGGTGAGAGCCTGGAGCCGTGCTTACGTCCCTGAGTCCTGCCCAAGCTCGTCACCACCTACCTTAAGTTTCTCCCTGTCCTCCGTGTCCCCTCCTCCTGGCATTCTCAGCAGCGGGTCTGGAAGGCAACAGAACAGCATCAGAAAGTTTCTGCTGACATATAAGGGCTGGTTCCACAGACCACCTAGGGGACCAGGCCAGGGTGCCAGCGCAGGTCACTCCTGGCCGTGTGGCTGCGCAGGTCACTGCTGGCCTCCAGGACGTGGGGCTACCCGAGCCAGGGTCAGGCAGGGGCTCAGGAGCCAGGACTGCGTGTGGGAAGGACAGAACAGAGGAAGTGCGAAATCCAAGTCTCGAACCTCAGGACTCATGGCCAGGCCCATGTGCCCTGTCCACAGAGGTGAGTTCCCCCGAGGTTAGGGCAGCTGGGTGGATTCTGAGACCACGGACCCTGGGAAGCAGCATGTAGGAAGCTCCTGAAGCCATCCCTTTATGAGCTAAGGATGGGGCTGAACCACATGGGTTCAGGCCTATAGACCCCTCCAAGGAAAGTCCAACCAGATAAATAAAATAAAGGTACGTGAGCAAGAGGCTGCCTGCCACCTGCATTCTAGCAGGTACTCATGAGAAGTCCCTGGATCTGAGATATCAGATAGGACCGATATCTCAGGACTTCTTCGTGTAGGGTGACAGCTGCCACAGAACATAGGCACTGGAGCTCCTACCCAGGAAGGGAAGAAGGGGGGAAGCCATGGGACAGGGGCACGTCTGGGCAGAAGCTGAAGGTGGTGTGCACATACCTCTAAGGGGCCTCAGTCGCCGCCTGGCCACCTTCAGGTGCTTGGTCCGGCCCAGGTCCTCCCCCAGAAGGTAGTACCAGCCGCTGATCTCCTGCCACAGGGGAAGACGTGACATGCTTTGGGGTGGCAGAGGGCACAGGTCAGGTGGCCACCAATCCCCCTCAAAAAGCAGCTACTGGCGATCCTCCCTCAGAAGCAGCATCTCTGCAGAGATGGACCCTCCAGCCTCCCTGTTCCAAAATGACCTGCTGTGCCTGCACCTGCAGGAGGCCTGCCCTCATGCTACGGACAGAGCTGGTCCTCCCTTCTGCAGAATTCCCACAGCCTCTTGTCCGTGAAGAACAGTTCACTTGCACACCTGCCTCTCACACTAGGTTGTACACAGGCTCTTTGATGTGTCTACCACTGTGCCTGGTATACAGTGGGGGCCCAATAAATGTTGACAGAACAGAGGAGAAGGAAGGAGGGAGTGATGGAGATGGCAGAAAGAAGGCATCCTGAGGCTCCTGAGAAGTCTCCAAGGCAGAACATCTCCTCCCAACAGCAAATGAAGTCCAGGTTGCATTGAAAACATTTGAGACCCACACATAGGATAAAGGGTCCTCAGCCACCAACCCTAGCCTTCACTTCCAGGACATAAAGCTCAGTGACACCTGGCAACTCCATGTGGCGGGCCACCAGGACATTTCCAGGCATGTACAAAAGGAGCACGTCCCTCCCCTGCTTGAAAGCCTCCAGGTTGGGGTGCATGGCAGAGTAGAGATGGCTAAGGGACTGGCTACCAGGGGAGGTGTCGTTAGACCCCCGAGCATCCCCTCCCCCAGCCAAAAGGAAAGCTTCATAGAGGATGCTCACTCCACTCCCGGGCACCTGCTAGGCCCCAGAACACAGGACCTGATAGGTGACAGCAAGATGACCCCTGGAGCTCAGCACCAGCCTGCAAACCAAAGGGTTGCTGGTTCAATTCCCATGCCTGGGTTGTGGGCCAGATTCCCAGTTGAGGGCGTGTGAGAGGCAACCACACATTGATGTTTCTCTCTTTCTTCCCCTTTCTCTAAAAATAAATAAATAAAACCTTAAAAAAAAAAAAAAAGAGATGACTCCTGGAGCAGGCCAAAAGAAGCACTTGGCACTCCTCCTCCAGGGAGGTACCGGGAGTGCTCTGACCTCCAAGGGAGTTGCCGGTGTCCTCAGTGTCGGGTGCCAGACCCAGAGCCTTCTAACAACTGTTCTCTAATGAAAGCAAAATAAGAAGAGACCCAAACTCTTAGTCACATAGAGGACAAATACAGTATTGTCCTTCAGGCCACAGGACACCCATCTCAGTGGGGGACTACCTCACAAATAGAAGCCTACCCAAGGGTTTCCAGAAAAAAAAAACAGCGCTGGCCCAGGTGGGATGACCCTGCTAGAAGGGTCCCTGGGACCCACCTTGTCTGGAGTCAGGAGAGACTTCACCCCAAAGCTCATACAGCCGATCAGTCCACTCTGTCTGGGGGAACAACAGAGGCTTGAGTCAGAAGTCGATGATCAAAGGTAACACAGGTTGGCCAAATGCCCTGCAGTTTACATCATCTCATTTGACCTTTCCAACATCACCAGGCTGGAGGAGAGTCATTTCTCCATTTCACAGATCAAAAAACTGAGGCTCAGAGTTGGTCCCCTTCCCAAGGTCACCGGGCTAATTAGCAGCAGTGTTCCATGGGAAACCCAGGTGTCCTAGGTCATGGAACAGCACTCCTTCCATCAACCACAGAAGCTCAGAGCTGCCTCACAGGTGTTGACTATTCTGCTGCCAGTAGATCTGAAGAGCTGGTCCCCACGGGGAATTTCAGCTCCCGCGTGAGCTGATGCTGCTCAACAGAAGACAAATGTTATGGGGCCTCATGTGGTTCCATCAGCGCACAAGGCTTTGCCTTGGGTCCAGGCAGGACCCGAGTAGTCCTTGGACAGTTTTGGATCAAGATCCAAACCAACAAAAAATCACCAAGACCAACCTGACCTGGTGGCCAGCTGGACAAGTAGGCATGGACCTGGGTCAGGCCTCATGGGAGGTCACAGTGGTGACAGGCTGAGTTCAGTCAGGTCATTCTTGGCTAAGAGTAACTCAAAGTTTCTTAAAGACTGTCCACCACTAGTCCCAACAGCAGGGACTGACTGATACATTTGGCAGCTTTTAATAGTGATGGCATAGATTAGTACTAATGAAATGCAAAAAATAATCTTGCTACTATGAGAGAAAAGGAAATTTACAAGTCCGTAGTGTTTGAGAAAGACGCCCGCAAAAATATTCACAATGGCTGTATCTGGTAGGCAGGATTGAGGGAGGTTTGTTTTCTTTGGGTTTTCAAATTCTCACAGGGACGAATAGTATTTTCAAATTCTCACAGGGATGAACAGTACTTTTGTAATCAGAAAATAGTGGTATAAATGTAATGGAAAGTACTATTCTACTACAACGTTCTCTATCCTAACACTACAGTTGCTTTTTAGTTTTTCTATTCTCCTCTCTCCTGGTATATCCTCAATGCAGACCACTTCAGAGGCCGGTTTAGTATTAATAAAAAAAACAACATGGGTGTTTAGACTGGAGCACACCCCGATGGCTGACTCCAGTGTCTGAAAGATGCACATTCATCTAGCTGTTCTGTGAAGGCGCAATAGCAGAACTGAAGCTGGAGTGAGCTCCTGGATGGGCAGTGAACTCCCTGGAGATGGGCCTTTCTGGAATCTGGTGCGCGGGGGGCTGTACGAGGCTGGCAGCTGTAGCCAGGGGTGCCCACAGAACCCCCTGAGGAGCCTGTGTGAGTCCTATGCCCCAGAGCCTGCTCACAGAGCCCCAGACCCAGCAGGCTCCAGGCACACGAGTCTGGAGAAAGCACCTGCCGGTGCCTGCCCCAGTCAAGGGCCCGCGGTCTAGAAGGCCTCCATAAGCATGTATTGCTTGGATTCTCCAGAAAGGGTGGCAGCTCACCACTCAACAGTCCTAAGCAAAGCAAAGCTGGCTTCTTGGGGGTTACCAAGCCAAGTGAGGGGTGGTGATGCAGAATGCTGAGGCCTGAGTCTCACACCAGTGAGCCTGCCTTCCAAATACACAAATACATGTTCTACCCCTGGCTGAGTCCCGCCAGCTACTCTCACTCCGCTACTCTCCCCGCTCTGGCTCCCTGCCCCTATTTCCTGCAGCCAGGGTTCTCCCTGCTCCCCACTCCCACCATACAAGGCCATATCAATAATCCACCCAAAGAGGACCACATGATCACCCCAGTAAATCAACCCTTCCATATCTCCCTCCCCAGTCCACTACCAAAAACAAATGCTCCTCCCTCCTGGCAAGCAGCCGAGTCAGCACTAACAGGCAGAGGCAGCGGCAGGGACCATCACTTGGGCAGACGCTGATCTGAGCTGTCGTTCCAGAATAGCTCTCATCAAGGCTTTGCCAAAGTCCTCATCACTGATTTAATGTTGTTTGTCAACACACGCAAGAGCAAGCCAGCTGGTATCCAGGTGCCCACGCTGCCTTGCTATACATTTTTCTCCACACTGGGTATGGCTGTAACTTTGAGTCTCCAGGTCCAGTGCTTTAGCTACAGTAAAGGCCGTCTCTCCCTGCTCTTTGGTAAGTTCAATTTTCATTCCCCAGTGCTTAGAGAACACTAAATGGTGAATAGACTCCTGTGAGCTTTACTTCCTGCTAAAGGGCCTCCAATGATTTTATAATAATGCAGGCAGAGTAAATTGTTACAATTAATGTTCATAAGCAGGACCCTTTCTCTAAGTGTTCTTCAATTGGGCACTTCTTAAGCCTGCTTTTGAAAAATCTTTGCAGGAAAAAAAAAGACTTTTATGTGCAACCTGAGTGTACAGCAATATTCTGATCAGCTTATAAAATCAGGAACTAGCACTCAGTCTAGAGACTGCCTGAAGTTTTGCAAGACACAGAGGCTCAGGGACCAAGCCGTGGTTACTTCTGAAGGCCAAACCCGGAGCTCTGGGTCCAGTGCATTCAGTGAAGGCTTGACAAATGGGTGAATCCATCATGCCCACAGTTGGCAGGCACTGGGCAAGGAGCCGCAGCATTAAGGAAACAAGACAAACACGCAGGAACTTAAATAGCAATACAGGGGATGTCACTAGACTGGCGAGACTGACAGATGAGCAGTACAGGCAACACATGATGAAACCTCGAGAAGGCAAGCGGAGGTTTAGAGCTGGGATGCTTGAAGAAGACCTAAAGAGTTGCTTGCGCCAGAGAGAATGAGAGGAAGCGCATTTCGGGCAGCGGGAACAGTCCACACAAAGGCTCAGAGGTGAGGCTTCATGAAACACTCGTGGGGAACAGTACTTGGCTCAGTTTACTTTCAAGAATAAGGTAGGAGACACACTGCAGAACAGACGGCATTCTCCTGAGGGAATACACTTTAATTCTCTTTCAGGGACCTTAAACTATTACCGTTGCAGGGTTACTCCACTTAATCTCAACTTATTTTTAATTTGATGGGTTAAATTGAACACATTTTTCCCTTCTTTTGTTTTTCTTTCATTAGGCTCAGTCACCATCTCTGGTTGCAAGCTCTCTAAGGTTACAGCACTGACACTGTACTCAGCACTGACCCAGCGCCTGGCACCAAGGTCCTGTTCATGAGAGAAGGTTAAAGGACAGCACACACATGGAGGACCCAGGAGCCGCGGGACAGAGCCAGCTGACGCTCCGTAACTGTGGGTACTACCAACACAAAAGATTGTGTCCTTCAAGCGGATGTGTGTTGCTGTTGTTTGACTGGGTACATAACACTAAAATCCTCAGCTTGTTCTCCGGCCACGAGTTCCGAGAACACTGCGGCCATTCGCTTCAGTTTGGCTTTGCCATGTCATCGAACACAACTTTGAAACAGCTCAGTTCCTCAGTCAACGACATCAGAGAATTACTGTTAATTTTTAAAGATGATAATGTCCTTGTGGTTTTTTAAAGCCATCTTTTACAGATATATAGAGATGAGATGGTAGAATATCTGGGATTTGCTTTAAAATTATCCACTGGAAGAGGGGAAGGTGGGTAGGGACATAGACAAAACAGCACTGGCCATATATTGATAATTGACAAAGCCGAGCTATGAAGATGAGGGTTTATTATATGATGTTTTCTACCCTCCCACATGTTTGAAAGTGTCTGTAATTTCTTAAAATCTCATGCAACCTGAAAGCTGAAAGTCGCCTTAGAGATGGGTGCATTTTACAGATGAGGAAACTGAGGCCCGGAGTGAGGAAGGGACTTGCAGTGGGCTCACAGGGAGTCTGAGCAAGGCCAAAGTCCGCCCTGAGCCCAGTTCTCCTCGGCCCCCTCGTGACCACCGTGAGGAGCTGGAGCAGCCAGCCCCTCCCCCAGAGCTTCTTTGCAGGTCATCTCATTTTCCTAATACAGGTTATAGACATCACTGGGAGGATCGTGAGGATTCACGAAGCAAATGCTTCCCTTTGATCTCCTGTCAGCTGCAAAATGTACCTGTCACATGTCCGGCTGGATGGCATATAAAACCACATTATCCACGCCATGGGAGGTAGTCCGAGGCCTGGGGAGCGCATGTTCTGACGCAGGAAAAGTAAGGTTTTGGAGCCCTTTTTCACTGGCGTGAGGTGGTCATGTGCACTGCAGTGTGGCGACCAGCACATGAGTTCAGTGCAAAACACCTGGATTTGCACCTTGTTCGCACCACGCTCTCACTGTGCTGTCTCGGGCTAACTACTTAACCTCCCCATGCCTCTGTTTCCTCACCTGTAAAACAGCAACAGTAATACCTACCTTGTACGATGTTATGAGGACTAAATCAGATAATGCATGGAATATGCTTAATGTCCACGATCGTGGACATCATAAGATGCTTAATAAATATCAGCTGTTATATATCCTCAGGCAAGTTCCTGAGCCTTCACAAGCCTTCACTTTCCTCTTCTCTGAGGAAGGGACAATAACGATCCCTACCTCTCAAGGATGTTATGAGGACTAAATGAGGTAAAGCATGTAAAGTGCTTGGCACAGAGAAGAGTTCAATAAATGTTTGTTTCCTTCCTCCAGTAATTGTCTTTCATGTTGATAAATTAAATGTCCATCCTTCAAAGAAGCCCAATTCGATTTGAGAGCAGGGAGCAGGGCAGAAGTTTCCTGCACGCGCTCGTCTGCCTCCTCCAGCTCAGAGACTCCTGGGTCGATGATGGATCAGCGAGTGCTGCGCCTCCCGCAGGCTGAGCCGCCCAAGCCGTCCTGTGCTGCTGGCAGCTTTGGTTGGCAGGGCCCTGGGTTCTGCAAGCAGGCCTGCCTGAGCCTGCTCTGTCCCTCGAGCTTTGGGTTGGGACTGTGACCACAAGTTCGCCTATGTTTTGTTAATAAGGAATCTCACTTTCCCAAAATAGGCAACAAGTGGAGACACTCGCTGCCTCTGTCACGCTGCTGCAGGGTGCTGACTCATTCGGGGCTGCACTGTCTTTTCCAAAAACTGCGAACTGCGTCGCTGCCTTTTCCAGCTGCTCTCTGGGCGTGCTCTGGTCTCCCAGAACGGGGCATGGGGTGGCGGTCACGGTGGGCGGAGCCACAGCTCCCAGTTTGGTGTCTGCCTCCAGCACCTGCTCCACTCCTTGCCTCCACCCAGCGGGCGGGCCAGATGTTTCTCTGACACTCTCCCTTGGCTCCATCAGGGCTTTCCCTTCAAGACCCTTTCCCTTGGTCCTTGGCCCTCACTTTCCTCCTGGGCAACCTCACCTGCTCAGAATCTCACCCACTGAGTTGGTGGTCATGGCTCTCTCACCCCCTCCCTGGGCACAGACCTCTGTCCCCTGGGCTCCAGGCAGCCAAGGCAGTCCCCCCTCAGGGCTCTGCCCCACTGCTCTCTAGGTACCTCCATCTCACCCTGTCCAGAGCTGGTTCCCTTCTCCTGCAGGACACTCTGGCTTTGCTGGGGACACCGCCCATTGCCCAGGAGTCATCCTTGACTTCTCCCACTGTTCTCACACTCAAAACACCACTAAGGACTATTGCTTTATCTCCTGTGTCCTGGGTCCCTTCCCTCCTCTCTATCCCTAAAGCATCTCTCTTACAGATCTCCCTAAGAATCAACCAGCTCCTCCCCAACCTTCTCAAGACCTACCAGAAGGACACATTCGTCACTCCCTTGCTCAACACCCCTCAGGACATCCCCATGGCCAGATTCCCAAACACCAAGCTGGCTGTGTGAGGTTCACCCTGAGAACTTGTGTACATGCAGATTCCTAGGCCCTGCCCATGAAGGTTCAGTTATGGCACCTGAGAACCTGTGTTCTTCACAAGCATCCCAGGCAATCTGGATGCATATCCAGAATTGAGAAGCACTGGCCCATAGGAGAAAACCTGCATCATCATCATCATCATCATCAATCATCATGAGATTAGGATTGGGCCAACTTCTTCATCTGGTCTCTAGCCAGGTCCTGCTTTGTACTTGACTCACCAGTGAGCTTGCAGATCCCTCCACTCTCCTGCCCTGCCCTGCCCCCTCCCCTTTGATTCTTTCTTCTGTCCTTGGACTTGAGCGTCGGAAGACATACAGGGTTGAGAGTGAGGCCTTTGGGTCTAAATGCCTGGGTTCCTGTCCTGACTCTACGGTTCAGTGGCTGTATGACCTTGAGCAAGTTACTTCCTTCTTAACTTCAGTCTCCTCTTCTGAAAACTTAACACAAAAACATACTCCTTTTAGAGTTATTTTCAGAATTAAATGAGATGATGCACAGTTAACCCCTGGCTTGTGCTCAACACCCAGTAAATGGTTGCTCCCATTATCAAGGTGATGTCGCCCTCCTGGCCCACACTCCCAAGTCTCTATCAGTGATCCTCTGGAGAGCGGGATGGAGGTCTCTGATTGACCCCATGTGTCCCCATTACCTACTACAGTGTTGCACACTGTACCTAGGAAATGACGCCTCAATGAATGAGGCCTACGGTACCATAAACACCATTCCATGATAAAAAGTAGATTCTCTATTAAAAGAGAAATCTTTCATAATGGAAGTTAAATAAGGCTCAACTTTCAAAAGCATACGAGCTAAAAAATTTAGCATACTAAAAAGCATTCAACCTAAAAATATCTTCTGGGTCTAAGCAGGTGAGTTGAGCCGATATTCATTCACCTAAGCCCATGTTTGCTCACCATTTGGTTCTCCAATTGTTGACAAATGTTACTGGCCATAGAGCCTCCCAGATTCCTCAGGAAGCACCAGGTGATGAGCTCCTGCTGCTCACGGTCGGCCATGGCCATCAGGCATGTGCTCTCAGCCCTTTCCTCGCAGTGGCTCCTCACCCCCACCTGCCCAGAAGGCCTTCCCTGCTCTACACTAAACGCTGTTACTAGTGACCCCAGCTGGCCTCCTGTGTCCTGAGCTGCCTGCAAGATCAGCCTTTTGGAGTCCCCTACACACAACTTCTGCACCTCCTACACTGGCCTCCTCACGGCAGCCCGAGCCACTAGGCATCGTCCTGCTTCCTGGCCTTTGCTCATACTGTGCCCTGCCTGGACTGCCCTTTCCAACCTTCGCTCCTTGTCTCATTCAGGACCTCTGCACCAAGTTCAACACCCCCCTTTCTGCATGAAGGCTTCCTTAATCACCTCAGCCCACAATGAAGTCTCCCTCTTCCCACATTTACTGTTCTATTACTCATCTTATTCTTTTATTCATTGAACCAATATTCACTACACTTCTATGTGCTAGGCACTGGTACGGTGGTGACTAAGAGAGAACTGGGCCCATTTTTCATGGAGCTTCTACTCCTGCGGACTGAGCCTGTGGTGCTATTATTGCAATTTGTCTCCACCCAGTGCCTGGTGTCCCTTCCAGGAAGCAGGTCCCTTGAGGGCAGAATGCAGGCTAGCTGGCATCCCTGGTGGCCAACATAGTGCTCTGCTGATTCCAAGAGCACAGCAAATGCTCTTTGATAACATGATAGCTTTGCCACTCACTGCTACTCACCCACTGACTGAGCCCCTGCTGTTCCCTGGCCACCTGGCTGCCACCCCCAGGTCCAGAGCAGGATCTGTGCTCCAGCCCAGTAGTTCCCCTCACCTGGAGTCACCTGCCCGGTTCCACACAGTGACCAGGAGGCGCTTCTGTTCATCTTCCTCTTGGACGGGACTGTAAAAGCAGACCAGACGGTCAGAGTGTGCACAGGGCTGAGCCGCAGGCCAGACTCATGGAGTCGGACACAACTGCCACATCTGGACATAACCTACACACCCAGCCACAAGGAGCTGGTTAAAGAGGCCGAAGCCCAGATAGGGTGGGAGGTGAGTATTAACAGGCAGAGGAGAGTTTATATTGTGTTGTTAAGGACAAAAGGGAGGTCACCACACAGTATTACAGAACAATTCCATTTTCATAAACACACACACACAGTCGTACACACCCACACAAATTCAAAGATCCGAAAAGAAGTAAACCAAGACATATCAGTGAGTAGCAGAGCTAGGGGAATTTTCTCTTTTCTCCTTTTGGCTTATCTATAACTTCTACTTTTCTACTGTAAGCAAAATTACCCTGTGGGGTTTGAAAAATAACAAAATGTTATTAGTTTGCACTAATAGGAAAATTTAAAATGTCCATTACCTTCCCACTGGCCCCAGAGTTCAGGGATGGAGGGAAGAAATAGTAGCAACAATGATAACAAGACAACAACAACGCATCAGTATTACTGTCTCATTGACACTCAGCTCTCTCAGGTTGGAACTATTATTAACCCCGTTTTACAAACAAGGAAGCCAGGGCTCAGAGAGGTTAGCAAGTTTTAAACGAAGGGAGGGAGGCAAAATTCCCTAACTTGGAAAATTCCTTCTGCTAAAGAAGAAAGCTTGGCCCAAGGCACAGTGGGAAACTGCCGGCCGCTCAGGGGCCGCCAGCCTCTGGCTGGGCACTGTAGGTATGAGAACCAGCCAAGGGAGACCTTATCACTGTGGACCTCACGGCCGGGCCAGGTGCCAGGGATGCAAGGACACGGTGAATGAGAAAACAAAGGCATCCTTTAGAAGTCACTGTTTTTCTGCTGAGATCTAGTTCTAGATTTGGCAAACAGAGCTTTTCCAGATAAACACTCCCTTCCTTCTCCTGGCGAGGGCCCGGCTGCCAGACTCTTACAAGAAAAAGTGCTCGTGGAAGACTGGGTCCCTGCAGCCTGGAATGGTCTGAGTCTTCTGATGGCGTCGTCGGTGATCTTCAGGGATCAAAGAAATCTTGAGTTGGAGAAAGGTAAGCATTAGATGATTACTTGTGGCCATGGAGCCACCTAAGCCCGCAGGCTGACTCTGCACATCTCCAGTCAAAGGCTCCCCCAGCCTCTGCAGAGGACAAGGCTCGGGCAGAGTCCTCAGTCCGATGCTGGGGAAGAATGAGGAGCCTGGGCCTCCGGCATTGGAATCAGACACCAGCACAGGGCCTCGCAGTGGGTGGGACCAGAAAGGCAGTCACAGGCCCAGCCAGAGATGGGCCACAACTGGACCATCTCTGCTCCTCCTCCAAGCAGGGGGATTGCCTGCAAAGCACGGGCCTCCTCTCGTCTGAGTTCCCAGCAGCTGTGAGTGAGTGCTCCCTCCACAGGAGGCTCCAGGTTACTCTGCCGAGGCCCCCATCCCATGCTCTCGCCCTAGTGCCTTCATCCCCTGCCTCAGGCTCCCACCCTGCTCCAGACCAAGTCCTTGTCCACAGGGACCTCCGACCAGCCAGGGAGCTTCTGGAACAGTGCAGGGAAGTACATCAATCCCTGCCCCTGGCATCAAGGCTGCCATACTGTGGAGGTGTCTGGCCTTTGGCTCTGGCTAGGAGTAGCACCCCCAACACATGGGGCCTCCGTCTTCACTGCAAGGGCCCCACTTAGATGGAGCCACCGGCCCTCAGAAACACTCCCTCCACTCCTTCACTCAAACCTGGCCATGCTGCCTCTGGTCTGGGGGAGGAGAGGGGTGAAGGTGTTGCTTTTCATGAGAGGGCCTGGGGTTGTCTGTGCATTTCTACCATCCACATGCTCACCTGTGTGGATGACTGAGGTCACCCAGAAGATTCCCACTTTTGTGGGGAGCCCTAGGGACCAAGCCAGGCTAAGGGAAGGGGTCTGTCCTAGCTCAGGGCCCCACCCCTGGGCAAAATAAAGGCCTGCTGACCAAATGATGAGGTTACCTCAAATGGCCCCAGGCCCACAGAGGTACTGGGACCTTGGGACTCAGTCCAGTAGGACCTCTCACCACCCCCACCCCACCCATACCCACCTCCATTACATACCTTCACGTAGGGATCACAGGTGCCAGGCTTTTTGCTCATGAGGCCTTTGCCTTCCATGACTAAACAAGGAATTAAAATGTCGGGGTCAGAGGGTGGGAAAGATTGTTATCGGGCCCTTAATCTGCACGACCACCGTTGGATACTAATCCCTCTCCGGTCTAGTCCACTCCTGCCATCTCGCACACTCAGGCGGCGCCCTCACTGAGGCATTACAGGGCACACTCAGTCCCAATTCTTGCAGCTGGAAGGGAACATGCAATTCATTGAGTCCAAGCCCTCACTTATGTGAAAGACGAGGCTATGAGGGGGGGCCCAAAGACAGTAAGAAACTTGTCCAAAGTCACAGAGCAGTGGGATGACAGATCCATGCCTCTTGGCTCTGCAGGCCAGCGGTTCCTCCACCACAGACCACCTGCCAGGAACAGAGGGGCTGGGCTGGAGAGCTTGCCCTGCACTGCGGTGCGTGCTGTGGCTGACGGACAGTATAGCCTGCCAGGTAGAATGTGGCTCCTGAGGTAGACAAATCGGAGCATGGATCCCAGCCGGACCACGTACTAGCCACGTGAGCCAGAGCAAGAAGTTTCTCCTCTCTGAGAATGAGCTTGCCATTTTTTAAATGGGTTTGTGATAATCATGTCTGCTTCACAGGATAGTTGTGCTGATTAAATGAGACCATGTGTCCAAAGTGGTCAATAGATTGGCCAGCAAATTGGTAATTACTCAACAAATGTTTGTGAAAGAAAAGAATAACAAAGACAGGTAAGGGATTGGTGAGGGGTTCAGGCCTGGTCATGAAAGCAAGCATGGCCCATTTGTCTGCGTTCTGCAGAAATCGGCAGACCTGACAGAAGCTGAGCCTCTTTTCCAATTTCCCCTGTGCTCAGTTTTGATTAAGCCCTGGGGTTTGGCTCAGATGAAAGTCCTGCAGTCTGAGACATGAGGCCTGGGAAGCCAAAGAGGAAGGGGGCGGGGGGGCAGGCTGGTTGGGATTGAAGGCCTGAGACTGGGGAGAAGCCAAAGCAAACTGTGCAGGACAAATGAAGTGGTGGAGGCCAACACACATTTTGCAAAAACTGTTTGCACAGCTGGAGTCAGGATCTGGCGAGCAAAGAACCCCGCTCTGCTGGTCCTTGGGAACTTCACCTTGGATCCCCCAAGGCCAAGACCCCACCCCTGCTGGTCCAGGCTGCCTGGTATCCTAGTGACTGTCCCCTTGAGGGTGTGGTCCCTGAGGGCAGGATCCAGGCCAGATGAGCCCTGGCTCTCCCTGGCTCTCAAGGGATGCACTCCCATGCCGGGCAGATCACAGTGACACAGTGCAGCCAGGGCTGTGATGAGGTCACACAGGAGGAAGCAACAAAGTCAGCCCGGGCAGATAGGTCGGGCATGATTCCTAGGAGGGAAAACATGAGGGTAAATGAGCCTTCTTTCTGAGTCTTAATGACAATGAAGGCAGGCATAGGTCTTGCAAAATCAAAGAGAGATTTATTTTTCAAAAGGAGTTCCAAAAGAAGGCAGGCTGTTCCAGGCAGTAGGAACAGAGGGTGCAAAGGCACAGAAGCATTGGCAAGCATGATGCATTCAAGAGGGTTGCATGTCACTGAACTGAACAGGGGGTGGATGGTGCCTTTAGCAGCAAGAGTCAGGGAAGCTGGAGAGACAAGCAGGGCCTGCTGGGCCAAACAGAAAAGCCCAGGTAGAGGGGACCATAACAGAAGCTTGATAACTTATTTGTGTGCTGGATGGAAGGATGAACCAATGGGTAAACAGACAGGTAAAGTAAAAAGTCCTCTGGGTGGCACAGAGGACCTTCATCGCCTGGCCCTGGCTCACTCCTCTACCCCATCCCATGTGCCCCAGTCATTTTAAACAGTTCTTCAGATGAATCATGTTCTCTGTGACCCCTCTGTACTTGCCGCTCCCCCCCCACACACACACGGAATGCCTGGCCTTCCTGCTCCCTTCTGCCTGGCTCAGTCCTGTTCCTCCTTCAGGATAAACTGTGGGCATCACCCTCTTTGCCAAGTCTTCCCTGGCATCCTATCAGCACCGCCTAGACAGGGAGCAGTGCCTCGCTTTTGTGTCCCCACCCCCAAGCCCACAGCCAATGATCAATTATTATTTTTGGAGTGCACAGTTTCCTACCTTTTTTAACAAACACTAGAACAGAGCTTGCATGGTGGGCACTGGCCCAGGTGTGGTATTAATCCTAACTCCTTTCATCTTCACAACAGCCAATAAGACGGGGGGTGCTATTACTGCCATCTGACATATGAGAAAGCTGAGCTTGCCGAAAGTCGCTCAGCAGGAAAGCAGCAGAGAGGGAGGACTGGGAAGCTTTTCTGGGGCCCTGCTCCTCGGGGCTGAGGGTGACCTGGACGTGCCCAGGAGCAGCTCCAGCCGGCCAGGGAGAAAAGCCCCCTGTGTGGACTCCATCACATCAAGGGTGAGGCCAGGGGAGGGTCCTAGAAAGAGTGCCAAGTGAATGCCTACGTTTTTTCAATGGACGCATGGAAGGACACTGTACAAAGATGAGAAAAGAAGCCTTGGCCCAGGGTAACACCACCTCCAGGCAGGAGGCCGAGCGGCCCACCCCTTCCCTGGTGGACCTGGCGTGCAGCCATACTCACTGTGGAGCAGCAGAATCCGGGCCTGGGCATCGATGGACAGCTTCAGCTGACCTAAGGAAATAACAACAGGAGAATGACTCTGTCTCATCTCCTTGTAGGGGAAAAAATAGAGTCACGGTAATGAGAATGCTCTTTCGTGCATGTGAAGCTCTTCAAAGATTCACACATTCTCTGGGTAGGAAGGGAGCTCAGAAGCCACCTCACCATGTCAGAAGTCCTTCCCACAATACTCTGGCAGTGGTGCTCTAGCTTAGACTTACACCCCTCTGGGAATGGGAAACTCATTACTTTACAAGGTAGCCCAAAACAAAACATCAGGTCATCCTCACAGATCCCCAGTGGCCCTCCAGCATGGACAGAGGTGAGGACCACACTCTTCTTCCTCAGTGACAGGTTGAAGATCTTCTCTCAGTGCAAAAGATTCTTTCTGGAACCTCAAGAACCTGCTGAACTCAATCCACCCACTGAATATGCACTGGGGGGGGGCAAAGAAGGCGGGCAGGACCCCCCAGCCTGTAGCAACCTTACGCATCAACCAGAAAACCCTTGCATCAGCTCCACCCATGACAACCCTGTGTAGCAATCATCTGCTTCTGCTTGATCACCTCCAGTGATGAGAAGCTCATGTCCTGAAATGGGAGGCCTTTTGCTTTTGAGATAGCTCTGCTTGTTCAGTGCTCCACTTTATTGAGCCAAGAGTGGCCTCTCAGTGACTTTCATTGACTAGACCTCGTTCTGCAGTGTGGGATCCCTCCTCTAGACCAAAGTTTAAAATCCTTCCACCGTCCCTCATGGCACAGTGAGACATCCCTCATCACTCCGCTGTTCATCTTGGGCATATCCCGTGGAACTGGGGCGGTAACTGGGGCTTGTGCTCTGATGCTGGCTGGAGGAAGGCCAGGCAGGGTTTGGAGAACGGAAGGGAGGGAAGCTTCGTGTCTTCCACCTCTGGAGCCATCCACCAACCTCTGTGAGCTAGCAACCACTTGCTCCTCACTCTTGGGGATATTTAAGCTACAAGCCCTACGAATCCAGACTCCAACAAACCCTGGCTCATATCTCCACCGATCAGAGACCCCTGCTGCTCTCCTCCCCAGACACTGATCACAGAAGCCCATGAGGCCTGTCCTCTCTAGTTCCAGCACCAACTAATCTCCTCTTTCAGAGCCACAATGTCCATGGCTGCGACAAGGAGCTAATTACAGGGGTTGTCGCACTCTCCGAGGTGTGTGGGGATCAGATAACGCTGGAGGGGGAGGAGGTCCTTGGATGAAAGGCGCCAGGAGAATCCGTGGTATTATTAGCTCAAGGACTTGGCAACCACCACTCTGGGACTCCCTGGCGTGGAGAAACCTCCTATAAAAACCGTGTCTGATCCAGTGTGGGGCGGGAGGGGGAGGCTGGAAACGAACAGGGTCGAGCAGTCACTGGCTGGATCTCAGCTACCGAGGGGCACCTATGTTTATAACACAAAACATTTTTTTCCTGAAACCTTCCAACATAACAGGTCACTAATTCCCTATGACAAAAATTTGCCAGCACCTGCACCAAGTCCTGAGTGAGGAAGAGCAGATCTGAACAGCCTGGTGCCTGCTCCCGGGAGCTCACAACACAGGGGATAGACAAGGGACGGGCAAGGCCCCGGGTGGAACTGAAGAGGAGGATGGGCATGGGGTGAGGACCGACTCAGAAATCAGGTGAGTCTGCCTCTGTCCATGCAGCTGCCCTCCAGGCCCTGCCAAGCAGGTCCCTTCGGGAACAGCCAGCGTGCTCTACACCCTGTCACAGCAGAGAAACCAAACCCAGAAGCGCAGGCTCAATGCAGAACAGCCTCAACACAGGACACACCCTGCCCCAGTCCATCCTAGGGCTCATAGACAAGGGCGAGATGGAAAATGAGATGTTTCCTTCAGCCATGTCCATCCTCTGCATTCTCCTCGCTTACCCATTCCATCAAATGCCCGAGGCCCCTGAAGTCATCTTGCCCATCCTCCTCATTCGGTAGCCAAATAGACATGACCAATGATGGGAGGTGACTTGCCTTGGGCCCAGTGTGACCAGAGTGGGTGGAGCCAGAACTTGGAATAGAATTCTGCCCCAGCTCCAGCACCGTTTCTTGGGCCCCGGCCCATCTTCCAGGATACTCACAGCCTTCTAATGGCCCCACTGCATCTGCCAGTGTGACCCTGAGGTTCAGGGGCAGACAGAGTCATCAGGCATGGGACCATGTGCCACAGCTTTGCTCGAGAAGGTAAGAGAAAGCCAAAGAGAGGGCAGGCTCCAAGAAATGTACCCAAGTCTACAAAAATAAGTCACTAGCTGGTCTAGGCACCAGCTAATTGAGCCCCTCTCAAGCCCTCCAAATTTCTAGTGTTAGCAACAACTCCGCTTTCTCCCCAGGCCAAGAGTGTGGCCTATGAGCATACCCAGGAATGTTCAGGCTAAAAGGCTGGAAGTCATCCTCATCAGGGTGTTCAGGGGCCCTGGGAAGAGCGTGCCCCCCATTCTCATGGGGCTGCAGTTGGGCACCAACTCTGTCTGCCAAGGGTGGCAGTAATGGGTACCCAGAGAGGCTACAGGAATGTACCAGAGTCCTGGGGCACAGAGGCAAAGGAAAAATAGGCGGGGCCCCATATAGCGGGAAAAGATGAGAGTGGATGAAAGCGAGCTTCAAAAAGTGCTGAAAAGGCAAAGAACCCAAATTCTGCTGGGCACAGCATTTGGGGAGTCCAGACTCACTGAGCACTGAGGGAAGAAAGATATAGAAGCTGACTAAGGAAATTCAATGTGGCACACGGCCCTCATGGTAGAGGACCTCAAGAAGATGAATTCTGACTCTCAGGACACAGTCGGAAAGAGGCACACTCTAGAGTAAGTCCTAGAGAGAGGCCCTGCCACCCCTGGGTGTCCAGAGAATACATCTATGAGGGACTTGTCTGCCTAGCATAAAGTCGTCTCAAAACCCTATTCACTCCAAACGATTCCCATTTAAGAACTGTCATGTAGTTCCCTGGCTGGTGTGGCTCAGTGGATTGAGTGCAGGCCTGCCAACCAAAGGGTCGCAGGTTGGATTCCCAGTCTGGAGCACATGCCTGGGTTGCAGACCAGGTCCCCAGTAAGGGGAAATCGAGAGGCAACCACACACTGATGTTTCCCTCTCTTTCTCCCTCCCTTCCTGTCTCTAAAAATAAATAAAATCTTAAAAACAAATAAGCAAACAACAACAAAAAACCCTGCCCTGTGTTAAAAGGCACAGAAAAGGGGATAATTTGGGGGGATAATTTCAGGACAAATGTAAAAAGGAGGCTGGGTCTGTGTGCAACTGGCCAGCCCCTCCCTCCCTGCATTTGTGGAGACAAGCCTATACCTTGAGTTGTGTTTGCAGGAAGGAGGGAGGGAGCCTAGCCAGCTGCCAGGCACCCCTCTCTCCATGAACCCCCCCAACCAAACAGCCGCCTGATTAAGGCTCTGAAAGGGCCGTGCGTATTCATCGATTGCGCTTTCTGCCCTCTAAGGGGGAAAGGGTAGCAAGGCTGCCGTGGTGTGGGGAACTGGAGCCACGTGGCTTCTGGGATGTAGCCCTGGAGAACTTCACGTGTCTGTTGTTTTGAAGAGGGGGAATCTTGAGTTCCATTAGAGGAGCAGCCCTGGCTTTTGATGGTGCCCGCTGGCAGAAAGGGACCCGCAGAGCAAAAGCGAGCAGGCGGCTGCTTGCGGTGGAATAGAAATCAGGATGGGTCAGTTCGACCACTTCCACCCGACTCCCCGCTTCCTTCGAAACCTGGCATTCCTGTGGTTCCCCCAGCGGTTGCTCCTTTCGGGGGCAGATTGCTCTGGCCAGGCCAGGTCCGCTAACATCTTGACTGCAACCCCCACGAGTGATCCTGACCAGAATCCACCCAGCTAAGCCATTCGCAAATTCCTGAATCACAGAAACAGGGAGATAATAAATGCGTGGGTTTTTTAAAGCCAACAGATAGTGGGATAATTTGTTAGGAAGCAACAGATAACTAATATAAACCCACGTTGCCTCCATGGTTCGGCAACATCATTCTGATCTCGATTCTGAGGCAATTTTTCAATTTTAGAATTTGTCCAGAAAATACAGTTTTAGGAGACTTTTTGGTTTTGGTTTTCTTAATAATAAAACACTTTGATGTATAACCCATGACAACAGACAACAGTCTGAGGGAAGAGGGAAGAAGGAGAGGGGCCGGAAGGAGGGGGATAAAGAGAGAAAAATGGGAACAGGAACATCTGCAACAGGGTCGACAGTAAAAATTTTAATACTAAAATAGTAAAGACTTTTCATAGATTTAAAGTATACTATTTGTTACCACTACGACTGCAAAATCTGAAATTGTCCCGTATTAACCCCAGGACATCCCAGCACACTCAGGAAAACGCTTCACCTGTAGAAGAAAAGGTGTTCTTTCTTTTTAAAGAACAGTGTTCTTTTTTTTAAAGATTTTATTTATTTATTTTTAGAGAGAGGGGAGGGGAGGGAGAAACAGAGGTAAAGAAACATCAATGTGTGAGAGATACATCGACTCATCAGTTGCCTCTCACATGCCCCAAACTGGTGACCTGGCCCACAACCTAGGCATGTGCCCTGACTGGGAGTCGAACTGGTGACCTTTCAAGTTTTCAAGCTGGCACTTAATCCACTGAGCCACATCAGCCAGAGCCAAACGGTTTTCTTTTGTATAGATTTGTGTATAATACTATAATATATAAAAATGCACATTACTCTGCCTTTCACAATTTTCCTCTAGATTTTAATTTTTAATCACATATACAGTCATATCATTTTAATTCCAAATTGTCAGTTTTACCACATTTTATCAATTACTCAGCATCCTTATTATTTTTATTACAGACTTTTTTCCATAGTCAAGTGTTATTTTATAATGATGAGTGTCTGTTATGTGCTTGTAGATAGATTTAAGTCACACAATGAAGTCAATAATTCCTTCATTATTACATATTTGTGGCATTTTTTTCACTGTCAAAGTTTCCCAAGTTTAATATGGAAAACACAAGAGAGAAAGCATGGAACTTCTGGTCAAGATGGCAGGTATAAGCAGACATGGCTCACCTCCTCGCACAACCACATCAAAATTACAACTAAAATATAAAACAATCATCACTCAGAACTGTCAGAAAACAAGTTGAATGAAAGTGTGGCAACTACAGAATTCAAGAAACCACATCCATCCAGACTGGTAGGAGGGGCACAAATATGGAATGGCTGGTCCCACACCCACATGTGGTAGATAAAAATTCAGGAGGAGCATCTCAGGAGTGAGGAGTCCTGCCCCACACCAGACCCCAAAGCCCAGGGTTCCAGTGCTAAGAAGATAAGTTCCCACAAGCTGTGGCTGCAAAAACCAGCGGGGATTGATTGAGTCGGTGGAAGAAACTGCTGGAGCCACAAGTAGTTCCTCTTAAAGAACCCACACGTGGACTCACCTACTCAGACTCACTCCCTCTGACCTCCGGCACCAGTGTAGTAGCTTGAAAGGCACCAGTGGTGTACAAGGAGAGACTGAAGTGTCTGGCAACAAGGCAAGCAAAGGTCATTGTCCCTTTGCTAAACCCTACCCCCACAGAGCCAGCAAGTGGGTACCATGTCTGAGAATCCATCAACCTGGCTAACCCTGTTTGACTTGCCTTGGAGATCCCCAGAGACTCTTCCTACCCAACTTACTGGCCCACCCAAGCTGCATTTCCATATCAATGGCTGATCTTGGCTCATGCTTCACAATTACCTAAATCCTCTCAAACAAGTAACAGCTGGCCTCTGTGAGCCCCAGGCCAAGCACTAGTAGCAGTCAGCCTAGATTCTCAGCTTGGCTTCTCCTGGGAATCTCTAAGCCCAGCACAAGTAGCAACAATCTCAGATTGCTTTATAGCTCAAGCAGGGTTCCCAGGGAAAAACACTGGTGGGGGGCTGACCTTGGCCTGTACCACCTGGGAAACCCCAGGGCCAGCATACCCAGGGGACAGCTACAGACCACATCGGAGCACCACCACCCTGCCCCTGCACAGCTGATCCTCCATGGAGGGTGGAGGGTGGTGGTCAGTGGTCATAGGCAGTCCATGCAGCTGACTAGCCTGGGTAAATTCCTCCCATTGATCTGCTAATAGCAACCAAGGCTCATCTACAAGAGGAAGGTGCACCCAGACAAAGGATGTACCTCACATATCCAGCTTGGGTGATAGGGAAGGCTACGCCACTGGACCCTATAGGACACCTACTACATTAAAGTATACTACCATGACATAGCGTCAAAGCAGCTCTACGTAATACACAGAAACAAACACAGGGAGGCTGCCAAAATGAAGAAAAAGAGAAACATGGCCCAAATGAAAGAACAAGTCAAAACTCCAGAAAAAGAGCTAAACAAAATGTAGATAAGCAATCTATCAGATGCAGAGTTCAAAACTGGTTATAAGGATGCTCAAAGAACTTAATGAGGACCTCAACAGCATAAAAAAGATGCAGTCAGAAATGAAATACACACTAATGGAAAAGAAAAACAATTTACAGGGAAACAACAGTAGAGTGGACAAAGCTGAGAATCAAATCAATGATATGGAACATAAGGAAGCAAAAAACAACCAATCAGAACAATAAGAAGAAAAAAGAATACAAAAAATTAGGGTAGTATAAGCAGCCTCTGGAACAACTTCAAGAGGTCCAACATTTGCATAATAGGGGTGCCAGTGTTGGGAGCCATACTGCCTAGTTTCAGCGACTGTAGTCTCTTGTCCCACAGCTAGAGTTGAATAAAAAGGCCTTGGGGACATGACCCACTAAGGAGACAGAACATTTCCTCCTGGCAGGAACATAGCCCCTGCCTCACTTACTTCCCCCTGCTTGGTCTGGGCAGATGACTAGTTAGCCAGTCATGGGTAAGACTCTGAAGGAGGGGCAACCTAAGACAGGCACAGTCAAAATGGGCCATCAGGGAAGGACTTAGGGGTCTTCTTCAGAGAAGAGGCAGAAAGAACCTCACCTCTTGGCCTTGTCATAGCCTGAGTCCTCAGTCTTTCTGTAAATCCTCCTAGTCTGTTGGCTGCTTTGCTCTCCCCATCTGACTTAACCTGGTAACTATGCCAGAGGCAGCTGCAACCTTGTACTGGAACACATGGCTCCTGGGGGTAAAAGTGGCCAGAGTAAGAATACACATTGTATCCTTTGAAGCTTGCTCTGCTTTGTTTTGCATGGCTCTGTTGATATAAACTGGATGTTTAAGTTCAAGGCATAAGGAGTAAACTCCTTATCTCATGAAACATGTCTTAGAGACCTTCTGGTGTTAGTATGACTAGCAGACCCTGACCTATGACAAATATCTGTGTTCCTTCAATTGTTATCTATAGATAATACCATTTTTATATGACTATAGCCTTTTGACATTGATTGATGAGCTATCCATGTATACACTTATTCACACCATTCCCAATAAAAGCTGTCTGGGAGAAGGGCTCAGGGCATTCTCCACTAAAGGGAATCATCACCCCTTTCCTGCCAGAACAACAAGATTATGTCCAGGATGATTTATTTTCTCATCCATGGCGAATGGGAGGAGCTCTGCTGGATGGAGTTCCTCCCACATGCCAGAAGGAGAAGAGAAAGAGCAAGAAATTGGAAATCTAACTGAAAATATAGTGAAAGAAAACTTCTCTAATTTGGTGAAGAAAATAGACATGCAAGTCCAGGAAGCATAGAGAGTCCAAACAAGATGGATGCAAGAAGGCCCACTCCAAGACACATCATAATTAAAATGCCAAAGATAAAAGATAAAGAGAGAATTATAAAAGCAGCAAGAGAAGTTAGTTACCTACAGGGGAGTTCCCATAAGATTGTCAGCTGATTTCTCAAAAGAAACTTTGCAGGGTAGAAGGGATTGGCAAGAAATATTCAGTCATGAATATCAGGGACCTACAGCCAAGATTGCTGTACCTAGCAGAGTTATCATTTAGAATCAGAGGGCAGATAAAGAGCTTCCCAAACAAGAAAAAACTAAGAGTTTATCATCACCAAACCATTATTATATGAAATATTAAAGGGACTTATTTGAGAAAAAGAAGATCAAAACTATGAAGAATAAAACGGCAACAAATACAAATCTATCAAAAATTGAATCTAAAAAACAACTAAGCAAACAAGAACAGAGACAGAATCCTGGATACAGATAGTGTTTTGATGGTTGCCAGATGGGAGGAGATAGGGGGAAATGGGTAAAGTGGTGAGGGGATAAAGAAGTACAAATAGGTAGTTGCAGAATAGCCATGGGGATGTAAAGTACAGTATAGAAAATGGAGTAGACAAAGATATTATACCATGCCCCATGGACATGAACAATGATGGGGGAATTGTCTGAGGAAGTGGGTGTGCTAGGTAGAGGGGAGCAAAAGGGGGAAAATCAGGACAACTGTAAAAGCATAATCAATAAACTATAATTTTTAAAAGCATGGAACTATGAGCAAAGCATGAGTTTTGGAGTTAGACCTGGTTTGAATCCAGACCCATCATTGATGATTCTTAATCACTACATATTCATTGCCTCATCTGTACAACGGAAAGAATAATAATAATACAGTTCTAATAGGTTTGTTGTAAAACTGAGAACTAGTATATCTGAAGCACCTGGCAAATAGAAGGCACTCCCACTGAAATGATGGATGGAAGGAAGGAAGGAAGGAAGGAAGGAAGGAAGGAAGGAAGGAAGGAAGGAAGGAAGGAAGGAAGGAAGGAAGGAAGGAAGGAAGGAAGGAAGGAAGGAAGAAGGGAAGGAGGAAGGAGAGAAAAAGAAAAACAACTCAGACATATTAGAAAACATATGAAGGGTAGTTCTATTTTTGGAATGACAGACCCACTGAGGACATCTAGAAAAACTAGACAAAATATTTAAAAGCAGCTTCTTGAAGATGCAACAAGATAGAGAAGAACTACAAAGCAAGATCTGGAGGAATGGTGGTCTGTGGCATTAAGCTTAATGATTTCCTGAACTAATTTTCTCGAGTTTTCAAATTCCAGAGAGGTGACTAAAAGGCTGAGAAGCTGGTCAGTTTCTCTCTGCCCCTTGGGACTGGAGGATTAGGAAGGAGTTAGAGATTAGGGCCTACACAGGAGCAGGTCCTTCTGAGCCCCAACCTTTTCAATGGAACCCTAAAGGGTTGCTCCTTAGGAATAGAGTTATCCATGATGAGACACAGTTTCTCAAGGGACTGCAGCTCAAGTCCAAACAATCTCAGTCCTTAACATTCAATTAAGATTATTCCAGATTGCTAGTGACCTCAAGCACCTGACAGAAGTACATAAAGAGCTTTTTGAAGGAAGATAGCATCCCAGGTCTGCAGTAAGAAGAAAAACAGCAACTCTGTATCTACCATTTATAATAGACACAGCATATCAAAAATGCAAAGAAACAGAAAGATTGAAAGAAATAGGATAGAAAAAGATCTGCCAAGCAATTATGAACCAAAAGAAAGCTGGGTGGCTATGTTAATGTCAGTAAAAGTAGAATTTCTCTCCAGTAGAAGTAAAAAAGAAGATTTCATAACCATAAAAGAATTCATAATAATAAAAGCCTCAATTCACCAGAAAGATATTTCTAAATTTGTGTGCTCTTAATATTTCTCCAAAATATATAAAGAAAAAACTGACAGAACTATAATGAAAAATAGACAAATTTACAAATATAATAGGAATTTTAACATACTTCTCTTGGTGACTGGTAAAATAAATGGGGAAAAATCAGCAAGAAACTAGAATATTTGAACAACATAACTAGTAAACTTGACCTAAATCTGACATCTACAAAGAAACCTGCACCCAGCCATTGCAGATCCCTTCAAGTACACACAGAATATGACTATGAAAATTAAAAAATATTTTGAACTGAATGATAAAAAGAAAAAAGCCACCTATCAATCATGAGGCTTCTGTGTCTAGAACAGATAAGGGACTTGTGTCTAAAATATATAAAAAACTCTTAAAATTCAACAATAAGAAGACAAATAGCCTAATTTAAAAATGGGCAAAGGATCTCAATAGACCTTTCTCCAAAGAAGATATACAAATTACCAATAAGCATGTGAAAACTGTTCAATATCACTGATCATCAGGGAATGCAAATCGAAATCACAAGGAGATAACACTTCACCCCCACAGGATGGCTAGAATCAAAATCAGACAATAGTAAGTGTTGGTAAAATTCAAAACCCTCATACGCTGCTGATGGAAATGTAAAATGGTACATTTCCTCAAAGAGTTAAACTTCGTGTTACTATTTGATCTAGAAATTCTACTCCTAGGTATGTACCCAAGAGAATTGAAAACATTTGTCCACACAAAATCTTGTCCATGAATGTTCATAGCAGAGCATTATTCTTAACAGCCAAAGTACAAAAACAACCCAAGTGTTCGTCACCTTAATGAATGAATAAGTGAAATGTGGTTTATCCATAGAATGGAATGTTATTCAAACATAAAAAATGAATAAACTGCTCACACATGCTACAACATGAGTGGACCTTAAAAACATTGCACCGAGTGAAAGAAGCCACTCATAAAAAAAAAAAACACACGTGATTCCATTTGTATGGATTCCAAGTGTCCAGAATGGGCACATCTATAGATGCAGAAAGTAGATTGGTGATTGGCTAGGACTGGCCGAGAGGGGGACTGGACACAAGGGGTAATAAGCTGAACAGTACAATGTTTCCTTTTGAAAAGATAAAAACGTTCTAAATCTGACTGTGATAATGGTTACACAACTCTGTGACTATACCAAAACCATTTCATTGCACACTTTAAATTAAGTTACTCGTATGTATGTAAGTTATATCTCCATAAAGCTATTGGGGTTTTAGCACTTATACACACCTGTGATGACTTCTTCAAATGACATTATTTCTCATAAATAAAAATCCCTCTGGAGTAGATGGGTTCTAACCCCAGTCTACAGATACTTCCCTCCACCACCACCAAAGCCAGGTCACCCCCTTAGAAGGCAGCGTATGGCCACCTAATGTTACTTGAACATGCCCCCGTTTGGGGGACAAGCGTTTGTGCTCATGTGTGTCCACGCACACAATATATAGATAAACCACAACTTGTACCCTCAAGGACTCTCCCTGAAAAGAATTCTGGTCAAAACAATTTGTCTCTATAGTGCCAGAGATGCTGGAAACTGAGCTTCCTTTAAATGTTTGTGCTCAGGAAACTAACAGCTAGGCAGTACCTTCATCTGGTTCTTCCAGGGCAAAGCCCGTTGCTGAAGGCCGGGAGCTCCCTCTATGCTAGATAAAGACCAATGAACTGAAGAAAACTTAGCAAAGACCTTCCTGCTAAAGGAGTCTAAGTTGGTGACCAAAAATGGCTCCCGATCCATAGCTTCCAAACCTAGCTGATTGCCATAATACTTCTGTGGCTTCTTAAATTATCGATTCTTGGGCTTTGCCCTAGACCTATTAAACAGGGATTTCTGGGAGAAGATCCTAGGAATCTGTGTTGTAGTTTTTTTAAAGACTTTATTTATTTTTAGAGATGGGAAGAGAGGGAGAAAGGAGAGAAACATCAATGTGTGGTTGCACCCCTACTGGGGACCTGGCCTAAAACCCAGGCATGTGCCCTGACTGGGAATCAAACCTGTGACCCTTTGATTTGAAGGCCAGAGTTCAATCCACTGAGCCACACCAGCCAGGGCTATGTTTTGTTTTGTTTTGTTTTGTTTTGTTTTGTTTTGTTTTGTTTTTTAACAAGCTCCCCAAGTACAGTACTTCTGATAGTTGGCCAGATTAGTAGCCACTATAAGAATCTTCATTCATGAGCAGACAAGCAAAGATCACTCAACATATAAAGAAAGTCAAGCCGCCTGGAAAAACATGGCTTTTGTCAAGGAAACAGTTAATTGAGGAAATGGCAGAGAACTTTTCCAGTGTCATCAGTGTCCTTGGAGAGATCTGAGAGGAGGCTGTATATGAAGGGCAAGAGGCTCCCCACCCCACCAAGTCCCTGCCTGCCTGCTGCACACAGGATCAAGCAGCAGCCTTCCCTGATACTCATCCCACCCGGCCCTGGGGCCTTGGCTGGGTAGGGCATCCTCCTGCTGGGCTAGACCCTCTCCTACTGCCTAGATCCAGCTGGGAGGTTAATTCAGTAGAAGCTTGCGAACTGATGCAAGTAAATAGTCCCATTGTACCAGTAAGGAAAGGAAATGAGTTGCAGAACTGTATTTACAACATGATCTCAATTTTGTTAAAATTAGACACAACATTCCCCATACACACAGAAATAAGTCTGGAAGAATGTAACCCAGACTGTTAACAATGGTCTTTTCTGGGGAGTCAGATTACAGGTGATTCTTTTCACTAAGGTTTCAATAATGAATACATCTTACCATGATAATACAGAAGACAAAACAATGAAACATGTTTTCATCAGGACACGGCTCAAGTAACAGAGCCTTGCAGCCCTCTGACACTCTTTTGACCACTCCAGTGCCACCAGCTCTGATCATCCTGCACACCCCCCTTGTCTGGTACAGGCCCACATCCCAGAGGCATTAACAGGGTTTGCCTCCAAGTGTAGGAAGAACTAAGCGAAATAGTGCAGGTAAAGCATTTGCACAAGGCATGACACATGGTAAGTGCTCAACAAACGGTGGCTAGTAAGTTATTCTCATTATCCCCTACCAAGGGGACCAATGAAGTCCAGCATGCCAGACCACAGGCCACTTCCAGGGCCAGGGCATGCTTCTCCATCACCTCCTCTGCCCCTAGGGAGAAACGCAGGCTGAGAAGAGCAGAGGACTGACAGAGGCAGCCAGAGAATACGAGAGCGGGAACCCAGGAAGGGCCTGGCTCCTTGGGTGCTCTGTCCTTGAATTCTGAGCAAAGTCCAGTCATGTGGCCGTAACTGCCCCAACCCTAAAGAAAACAGTATAAGAGTTGAAAAAAATTATACCAGACAGATTGACTCAGAAAGCTTGAACCCCGGTACCAACTCTGACACTGGCTCACTGGAAGACCTTCTCTCTGGATCTCAAGACTTCATAGAGGAAATACAACAGCCCCCCACCCCCCAGCCCCCACAGGTAGTTGCAGAGCCAATGAGAAAACCAAAAGAAAGCTGTGAAGGGCTGTATTCTAGGACAGGACTGGTATCTTCACAATAGCTACGTGGAAGGCTAGGTTAGTCCAGGCGGTGGGGCAGCTGCTGCTCAGCTTTGTGGGGCGGGGGAGGGAGCTGGGGAGCAGGAGCCTGCTGCCCATTTCTTTCCGGCTCAGGCCCCCAGGGCAGCACTGTGCACCTCAGGAGCCTGGTCACTCCTGGAGGAGATGGTTCTCCCACCTCCGCTGCAGGTCAGCTCTCCACCAGAGCAGTCACCCTGTGGCTTCCCAGGTGAGCCCACAAGGAGCCAACGGCACCTGGGCTGACCTGGCAGCTGCCTTGTCTTTGTGCCAAAGGAAAGGAAATGTAGTAACAAGGCCTTGATTAAACCCTGAGCTGCTTGCTAATGGGAAACTCATCTGAAAGATTAACTGGGGCAGGATTATTCCAGCCAAGTGAGGCAGAACCAAATGCACTTGGCACCAGTGGCCAGGCAGCAGGTGGTGCCCAGCAGCTTGCTCGGCCTGAGCCTGTTCCTGGGGCTACCCTAGGGGGAAGGGGCCAGAGAAGCTGTCCCAAACGTTAGGATCCGCTGTGCCCAGCCTCACCTAGCACCATGTGGGCACCCTATCTGGGCCCTGAGAGCAAGGGACAGCGGCCCTGGCAGGTAGTCGCAGCGGGCACTTACCAAAGGTGGTGAGGTAGAAGGACAAGCCGGGATGGACACGCCGGCTTGCGAGGGAGACGCGGTGCCGGGAGTGCTCCATGGCCGCCCCACTCTGAGCCCGTCGGAGAGCCTGTAACCCGAGGCGTCTGTGTTGCTCCGCCGTAACCGAGGCAGCAGGTTGTGGCTCAGAGGCGGGAGCCCGAGGCCGGCTTAAGCGAGCGTTTGAACCGGCTGGCGCGCCAGGCCCTGATTGGCTCCTGCGGGTTTGAATGGAGAGGTTTCCACCTGACCGAGCAGACGCCGGTTCTGAGGCAGCGAAGCAGTGGCGTCCCAACTGCGAGAGCAGCCACCGAGGCCTGGGTGGCAGTCGTCCCCAGAAGGCTGCAGGACGGGCAGCCAGGGCTCCTGGCTGTAGGACCACTCCAGACTGAAGGGCCACCCCCAGGAGAGGCGTGGCCCCTGGGCTACCCACCGGACCACACTTGGCCTGCTCGTCCAGTTCCCCCAGGCCAGCAATTAGCCAGGTTTATAACATGCTTTGAAGCCCAGACCTGTAATCACTGGACCTGAGCAAGGGCAAAGGAGCACCCTCCTGGCCCAGGGGGCTTTGAGAAAGTGTCCCTTGCATGGGCCCACCCACCAGGCTGCAACCCCATCCCAAACCCTGCCCTCTCCATCTCCCTCCCCAGCCTCCTCTTGGATGAGAACAGTCTGGCGCAGGTCCAGACTGGAGCAGCTTGCTCCAGCCAGCCTTATGGTCCCCCATCAGCAGCCTGGTGCCTGGGGACAGGAAGACAGGCTCCCAGCATCTACGGGGACAGAAATGAACAGTACGCAGAGAGAGTAAGTGCTTTCACTCTCCAGAGCCTGGTGAAAGGAGGCAGAGCTGGAAGGAAGGTCAACTCCCTCACCGCTTCGCTGGTGGGAATGCCTCCTGGGAGCAGTTCTGCACGGGACACCTCCTCTGCAGAGCTCTGGCTATTGCTGCCCGGGGAGGGAAAGCGGCCGGTCTTACTGAAGTCTAAAAATGGGAAGTGTCAGAAGTTTCCAAACGGTATTTGTGGCTCACTGGTCCACTCAGGCCAGGGTTGCGGAATATGAGAGAGAATGGGGGGAGAAAATTTACACACGTCTTCTCATTTAATCTTCACAGTAAACCTTCACAGCATTGGCCCCAGTTTACCAGGAATACATCTGAACCTTGGGCAGAGAGAGTGGGTAGCTTGTCCAAGGCTGGCAGAGCTGAAGTTTGAACCCAGGTCCACCTGCCCCCAAGACTATCCTCCTTCTGTTCTTCCTTGGCCTTCATACCTGCCCCATAGCCAACAGCAAGTAGAGGGAGCAGACCTGCTTTTTTGATGCAGGTAAGGACACTAGACGTCACAGGGCCAGCTGGCCACCACAGGGAGCAGAAACTGGAGAAGGAGCCCTGAAATCTGCAAGCTAGTGGTCAAGTGCAAATGAGTCACATACAGGCCAGTGAACTGTTTGAATCCAGGCGCTTCGAGAGGATTCACCCTGCCCTGATCTTTCCAGAGCCCCACAGCATGAGCAGTGCCCTTGGCAGGGGCAAGCCAACTCCTCTGGCCCCAACCCAGTGGCAGATGGACTTCCTGCGCCCTAGATTGAGTGGGCCTGATCCTCCTCCTAGCTGGGGAAGTACGAGTCCAAGCATCCTTTCTGCACAGGGAGGTATCCTGGATCTGCCACTCCGTCCAGCCAGGGAAAGTGGACATCTTTAGGCTCACACCACAGGATGCAGACAGCACACTGAGGCTGGAGGTGCTGTAGACCTGCAGGAGCAAACTGGGAGCACAGTTAGGCATGGCCTGAGGATGCCCCTTGAGAGGGAGCATTCTCTCCTAGTAGGAATTAGGAGGTCCACTGGGAAGGGAAGACTGGTGTGCCCAAGGTGACAGTGTCTCCCTTCACAGCTCTGCCAGGGACCACTGTATAGCCCACACCAGGGAAGACCCCCTTGGACTCAGGAAGCTGGGAGCAACCTGCAGATGTACCCTCAGGAAGGGGGGACCCAGCAGGAGAGCTGGGCAGAGTTGTACTATCTGTATATGGCCTTAGGGAAAAAAGACTGAGGACCACACTGGGTACCTCACCCCCACTCAGGACAAAGGTCCCACTGCTTTGCAATTTCCCTCCCAACTCGTTCTGCCTCATTCAGCAACTAACCTATTTAGTGGGAAGACCCCAATGCCACTCTGATCCCAATCTGACCTCTGTGGCGGCGCCACCTTCACCAGCTTTACCACCAACATTAAAGCCCCTTGCTTAGTAGAACACTGAAAGCTTCCTTCTCTTAAAGGGGCAGGTCACTCTTTTCTCAGGACAAAAGTCAGTGGGAGCCTGGGTAGTGCCATTGCAGGAGAGACTAGTCCTATTGACTCATACTGCTGTCCACAGGGGACATCCAGAAAGAGTCACAGCCATGGCCCTGCTTTCCCCAACGAGGCAGAGGAGCTTGAGGACCAAGCCTGGCTTTCTGACTACCCTGAGCACTCTAGCACCCTCTGACCATAAACCTCAGTATCTCCTTTACACCTCACACCCCTCACACATGCATAAGCGTATGACACACACACAGTACAAACACGCGCTGCACACATACCCTGTGACACTTTCCATATACAAGCACAATGCGCCATATACATAACATACCTTCTACATACACAAATGCCACATACACACAAATAAACACATACCACACACTATACATGTATCTACGCACATACACAAGCACATAGACACATAACATAGCACACAGGCAAACACAAAAAAACACACTTGAATACATTCCATAGATACACCACCTTCACATGCAAAGATTGATTACAGGCATTTTTAAGACTGCCTCTGCATCTAGAAGAATAATGACTAATTGGGTTTCGAGGGAGGGGACAAACGGGATTTATTTAGGTGCATTTTCACCTTAGCTATTAAGGAATCTTAGTGCCATTAAGATGTCATCTGGCCCAACAGCCAAACAAATTTTGAAAAACAGCAACAGCCCTGGCTGGCATGGCGCGGTTGGTTGGAGTGCCGTCCTCCAGTTACTGAAAGGACACAAAGTGGGCAAGTGCGAAAGGGCAGCCAGTCGCTGTTTCTCTCTCACATGGATGATCGATCCCTCCTGCTCCTTCTCTTCCCTCCCTCTCTCTGTCTCCCCTTCCTCCCTCCTTGGAAGCAATAAAAAAGAGGAACAGTAACAAAGGGGACCAGGACTACCAGTCGCAGAACAGCATTACAATAATGCAGCACCAAAAAGACGGCAAACGGACCGACGGGGCAGAACGGAACGTTCAAGGAAAAGGATTTTAAACTAAAGGTTTGTTTCAAAAAGTTAGAAGAGGACGAGGAACAAACTAATTCATATGAGAATCTTAAAGGGAACTAATAAAAGTTGAATGTGTGTATGTGTGTGTGTGTGTGTGTGTGTGTAAACAGACTTCAACAATGAAACCAAAGCTTGGTTCTTAATAAAACACACGCACACAATAAAATAGAGCTCTGGCCAAACAAACTATAAATACACAAGTTTAGGAAAAAGAAAGCTACCCAACATAGCAAGGTAATTATTTAAATTATAAGATAAAACCATTGCAACCTTATTTATGAATTTGAGGATCTGGAGTGGGGGGAATGGAGGATTTTCTAGAAAGAATTAATTATTAAAATTGACACAAGAGTTTGAAATTTTTAATAGCTCACTAACCATAGAAAAAAATACAAAGGGAAATAAAAACTCTACCTGACAAAATCATGGAAGACCCAGGTAGTTTTAGGGGCCAATTCTATCAGACCTTCAAGAAACAAATAATGCCAGTGTAATTTAAACTCTTTTATAACTAGAAAGAAAATATGAAAAAAAATTGTCAGTGCTAGGTATATCTAGGCAAAGACTAAAACCAGATAAGGTTAGCAATAGAAAACTATAGACCAAAGGTCAAAGATTAAAATAAGAGTAGAAATTAGTGAAATAGAAAACAGGCATAGAGAAGATCTGTGAAAATGTAACCAAACTGGGCCCACATTCTCCCCATTTTGAAACATTTCTTTTAAGAAAAAGCCAGATTCTCTAGTTTTTATCGTAATGTCTCCCAATTTTTAAATATTGTCATTCAAAAAAATAAAAAATATACCGTAGGCTAAGTAAAATATAGCTCTGTCCTGCAACAAGCTTGAAATCTCTGCTGGATCCAATCTGACTTATGAATATGAGCACAAAAATTTCCAGTGAAGTATCAGCACACCGAAACCAGCAGTCTACTCATGATCCAGGCGCACTTACTCCAGGAAGGCAGAGGTGGTTCAGTGTTAATGACCATGGTACAGGGGCGGACACTCTGTGCCTACAGGCCGAATCTGACTCACTGCTTAGTTTGGGGCAGCAAGTGAACCAGGAATGGGTTTCATCTTTTTAAACGGTCCAAAAAAATAAAAATATTAAAGGCGTTTCTATGGCCATAAAAATATGATTTTTAAATTTAAAAATGAATGTAAAATATTTATAAAATATATGGCAAATATATATATATATATATATGTAAGTCTTACAGTAAGAAAAATATAAATGCAGCAACATGAATAATCATTGCGCAAGAGAGGGAAATAACTGACTAATGCGTAAATTACTAGTAACCAAAAAAAGAACAAAGGAAAAAAATTATCTGGCCCCACTATTTGCCTGCAGGAAATTCAAGAATTTAATTTTATAGAGGAGGCAACTAAGATTTGGAGTTGTTAAATGGATCACACATCACTAATGTAGTAAATGAACAGTGGAGGAATAAGAATCCAGCCAAAAAATCCACTGTAGAATTTCATCTTTTACACCAGTCCTCTTGCTCAAAGTATGTAGGCTAAGTCTGTAGCCTTAGTAGCAATAAGACCTCCACGGCTACTGGTACATTAACATTCAATTCAACAAACGTTTGCTAAACTAAGCACCTGTATTGTGCTGAGACTCAGTCTGAGCACTGGGGATATAGAAGCAAACCAGATGGAGCTTCCAGTCTGGTGAGACATTGGATGAGCGTTCCCATAGAGAACACACGGGAACCCGGGGAAACACGGAGTAACATCTCAGTTAGTCTGGGGAGCTGAGCAGACCAAAGTGATACAGGAAGTCATCGAAGACTTCTCCAAGTCTGACCTGAAGGGATTATCTAGCCAATCAAAGGAGTTCGTGAAGGTAGGGTTACAGGCAGAAAGAACGAACGCGGAAAGGTCAGAAAATGAGAGAAGCATTGTATATTTTAGGAACTGAACAACAGGATAAGCAGTGGCAGAGGACTCAGAGTGTGAGAGAGGAAGTAATACGCAAGAAGGTGAACAACACACGGGGCTTCATACATGTGTTACTACAGGGGCTTAGGGTTGATCCTCAGATCACAGGGCAGCCACCGAAAGATTTTAAGCAAAATCCCAAATGGTTTTAATTTATGTTTTAGAAAGATCACTCAGGCTAATGTATGAAAAAAATGGATTAGGATGGAGGAACGGTAGCATGAGGGTTGGAGTCAGAAAATGCTGGTAGGTGACGTCTTTTCCAGCAATTCAGGCAAAAATAACATTGGCTAAATGAGCGTAGAAGCCATAGGGATGAAAGAAGGTAGAATCAACAGGACTCGGGGATGGATTGAAATATGAAATACAAGGAATACTTGGCTTGAGAAATTCAACGTTTAGAAGTGTCTTTCCCAGAAATGGTGGACATGGGAGAAAGGGCTGGACTTGGGGGAGGCTTGACCAACGCAACCACGAGCCTGCTAAGGTTGAATCACCTGTGTGCACTGTCAGTGAAGATGTCAAGTGAACTGTTGAATATACTGAACAGAAGTTCAGGAAAGAATACTCAGGCTAAAAATACAGACTTAGGAATTTCCAGTCAGGCCATGGGCATGGATAAGAGAGCCCAAGGAGAATATTTAATGTAAGAAAAAGGCTCAGGAAAGAGCCAAGAAGAATTCCAGCTGAAAAGATGGGCCGGGAAAGAAAGGCTAGCAGGGGACCAGGAAAGCCAGGGAGTATATTAAGAAGGAGATTATGATGTCAAATACTATTGAGAGGTCAAATAGCTTAATAACTGAAAAGTGTCCATGGGACTCAGCACCAAGGCAATCACTGTTGACCTTCCATCCCAGAATAAAGTGCTGGAAGGCAACAGCTCCACATGAATGAAAAGGTACCAAATTCACTCTAAAAGGAAAAGTACCCTGGGCCCAAAGCCAGAGAATATTCTCGGGTCAGGTTTTTTTCTTGTCCTAAATTTAACCAGCTGGAATGCTTTGTTAAGTAGTATTTTATTCACCCTTGAAATTCAGGAATTGCCTCTTAAAAGTAGGTCTACAATTCATCTTCAAGTCAGAACACAGTGCCTTTGGGTTAGTGCTTCTCTACAGAAGCAGATGCTGGTTGCTGTAACTGCCACTCAGAAACTTTCATTTGCTTGAGACTCAGAAGCCTTGGGTGACCTAAATACACAAACAGGGTCCAAGGGAACCAAATGAAAAAGTTCAAGATTTCAAGTGAGCTGGGAGGTGTTGTTTCAAAGTAGGAGAGAGGGCCACAGGAATTTGAAATAGCAAGTTGAGACGGAAGATAAAATCCGAAGGCTTGACAAGAGCCAGAAAAGAAAAGCAGAGTCCCCCGTCTCCTCTACAATGGCTCACTGAGAAGAGGTGACTTGGGTCTGCATAGTCAAAGGCTGCAGAGGCCCGAGAAGAGGTGACTTGGGTCTGCATAGTCAAAGGCTGCAGAGGCCCGAGGAGAGGTGACTTGGGTCTGCATAGTCAAAGGCTCCAGAGGCCCGAGGAGAGGTGACTTGGGTCTGCATAGTCAAAGGCTGCAGAGGCCCACAAAAAGTTTCCCAAACCTAAAGAATAACAGACACTTCTGCTTGCAGCTAAGATGGAGTAACATCTTGGGACTAGATCGGATCCAAAAAGTGGATTTTTTTCCTCACTCCTAAGAAAAACAAAAACACTGGACAAAATACAGGGAAAGATTGCACATTAAGCAGCAAAGGTCAGTGATCCCTGAGAAACAGAAAAGCAGCCAGGTGAGCCCTGTGACTACCCTGGCTTATTACCGCCTGGAGTGCTTTCTGAGAGCGGGAAGGAGCCAGGCCAACTCCAACCCCGGTTAGCTGAGCTGAGGGGTTCAGGAGGCAGCAGAACCCACAGGACAGAGTATCACAGAGGAAGGGGCTGCCCGAGGAGAGAGCTTCGGAGACCTGCCACGGGTCTCCCCTCGCAGCTTCGGCTAAGTGCTGATGAGCTGATGGCTGTGAGGAAAGTACGTTGAAGCAGGAGAAAGAACTACCCGAAGAGATCAAAAGGAACAATTTTTGAAACTCCTGTAGGACCAGGGATGGTTCTTTTTTTCTTCAGCTGAAGTAGAAAGACTTCTAATTCATTGGGGCTCTGGGTAGGTACTGAGAAAGGTTCTTGCCTCAATTTGGGAGAATAATTAGCTCTAGACTAAACGAAGTTCTGACCCCATCTAAAAGGATCAAAATGTTTATAAGTAAATTAACTGCATCCCAGAACAAGCTCAACAATATTTACAGGAATACGAAAATATCCAACACTCAACAAAATAATATCACAATGTGTGGTATCCAATAAAAAGTTACTAGGCACATAAAGAAGCGGGAAAATGTGACCCATAAGGGGAAAAATCAATAGGAACAAATCCAGATGTTACACAGATGATAGAATTAGCATATAACACATTAAAACAGTCGTTACAACTATATTCAGTATGTTTAAGAAGCACTTTGAGAGCATGTTAAGCAGAGACATGAAGATATAAAAAAGGCAAAATCAAACACCTAAAAATGAAAAATATAATGCATGGGATAAGATTAACAGCAGTGCAGACAGTGCAGGAAAGTGAAGAGTGAAGTGGCCAGGAAAAAAAAAACCAAACCCACATTACATACAGAGGAACCAAGATAAGAATGCCATTGGACTTCTCATCAGAAGTATACCAGAAGACAGTGAAGCAACAGCCTTAAAGTATTAAAAGAGAAAAAAAACTGCCAACCTACAATTCTTTACCCAGCAAAAGTATCTTTCAAAAATGAAGGTAAAAATCAAGATTTTCTCAGACTTACAAAAGGAAAATGAGTTCGTCATTGACAAACTGCACTAGAGGAAATAACTGTTCAAGTCTTTCAGGCAGGAGGAAAATGACACCGTATCATTTCAGTCTTGATGTACACAAAGGAATTGAGAGAACACCAGAAATGGTAACTACGTGGGAACAAAGGAGAATTCTTTACTATTATTTAAATCTCCTCCAAAGAACAATATAACTAGGATAAAGAGCCATTAACTAACCACCCCACCCCAGCTCCCTGCATTCTGGAATAAACTGTTACATATTGCCTTGTCTAAATTCTGATGAGATAATCGCAAGAAGCAAACTCCAGGGAAGCGATTAGCAAGTTAGCATTTGCAGTCACGTGGGAATGTTGATTTTACTTATGGATAATATAGATATGTTTAGTATAAAATGCAACAACCACAGTGGAGATCTGCGGTTCCACTGGTTTGCACGGCAGCTTGAATATAGGGCGCATGTAGGAAGAGACCGATTTCTGGATCAGGGTCCAGTGGTGATGCACTGCCCTTCCAGTGGACAGACCATACAGGAGCAGAGGTCATGGAATCCAGAGATCCCAACGATTCTCCAGGGAAACTTCATCAGGAACATACCCAGGCTGGTTTTACTGCAGCCATAACTGGGAGAAGTGGCATGTATTCTCTTTGCTTCCAGATTCTCATGCATCACTCTGGACCCCTTTTTCTGCCCCATCGCTCTACTCAAATGGTTCAAAGGTCACTGCTGGCTTCCTAATTACAAAAATTATGTACTCTTCTCAGTCTTCATCCACCTTACCTCAGTTTTCCTCCTACCTCTCTGATAATTCCTTAATCTTATGACTCTTCCTGACTTCTACAGAGAGCATTTACTCAGTCGTGCATCTTCTCCTTCCTCAGTATTCTCCCCTCTGAGATCCCACCCACTCTTCTTGCTACTCGTACCTGGTCTGACATTGACTCTCAGGTCCTTCTCCAACCCCAGGGCCCAGGGCCCCCTCTGCTTTGACACACTCACCAACAAACTTGGTCCTCTCCGCACCCACCTCTGACTGTCCACATGGTCTCTAGCCCTGACCATCTGCTTCCATATCTTTCTACCCAGTTGGACTGTGGGCAACTCTCATGCAGTGACTGAGATGTGTCTTCTTGGTAGCTGCCTACTGCCCAGCCTAGTGTCTGGCACGCATTTTAAAATGTCAAATCTTGCTGGGAAATTCTGATCTAAAATAGATTGTGAATAGCTAAAATTACCCTCAAATAAGCCACTAGTCACCCATAAAATGCACATGATATTGTAAATCAAAATGAGAACAGCAAATTCACCTTCCCCATCTCCCACTCCCTCTGGGATGTACTTTCACTGAGCAGCAGAGCTGGAACAGCCCCCACCAGTTGCATTCTATTCTCTCTGTGACTTCCTCCCACCTGTGCTTCATTTTTGTATTGAATTTCCGTAAGTGAAAAGCATGTATTACAATAACTTTACTGTAATGTTTTGATGTTCAAGAATTCCAACTACATCGAAAGTTCACCATTCTTTATTTAAGATTTTATTTATTTATTTTTAGACAGAGGGGAAGGGAGGGGGAGAAACAGCAATGTTTGGTTGCCTCTTGCACGCCCCCTACTGGGGACCTGATCCAAAACCCAGGCATGTGCCCTGACTGGGAATCAAACCAGCAACACTTTGGTTCGCAGGCTGACACTCTATCCATTGAGCCACACCAGCCAGCACAAAAGTTGATCTTTCTTTAAACTGATTTTTCCTTTGACTTCATAATTTCTGATAATGACAGCACCGAACTGAATCAGGCTGAAAATTCTTTGACTCCTCCCTCTTCCTCTCTTTCCGCTTTCCAGGTACTTGTTCATTCTTCTTTTGTACAATGTCCCTTTGTCTCCATTCTTATTGCCACCTACCTTAACCCAGGCCCTGATCACTTTTCATCTTTGTGAACTGACCTCACTGGTCTTGCCAATCTCTCTCTAACTCAAGTTTCATGGCCATTAGATTAACATTTTCTAAATGTTAGTCCGCTCTCTCTAGCCTGACATTCAAGGCCCTGAGCAATCTAGTCATAAGCTGTCTCCAGTCCCAGCTTTCGCACATCCCGGACAGGAACACTACACTCCTTGCCTCTCCCCCAAACTTTTCCCACCCAAGTCACTTCCCTCCAGCTAAAGGCCACTTTCACAAACGTCTCCACATGCCAAAACCTGACTCAGGCTCAAGTAGCATCCAAATGCCCCTCCTTCTTCTCATCACTATAGCTAGCTCCTACTTAGTACCACTCAGCTCCTACTGCTACATTATACACATATCCTACAGAAAGGAGATACGGCATGTTTTTTATTCATTCGCTCATTCAGCACGTATTACTGAGCATTTACAATGTTCCAGGCACTTAAATAGGGAGTAAAAGTGTGCAGTGGAGACAGATGCCACTCACAGAAACTCACAGTCTGGCAAGAGAGGTGACAGCAAACAAGTGGTGAACCCTGCAGAGATTATAAGAGGAGAAATGAAAGGGGGGAGAGGTACCCTGAGAGTGATCAGAAAAGAGGCTTCCAGACATTGAAGGACATCATTTTCATAATGTAATATCGCCACCTAGTGGTCCCAAACAACTTTACTGCTTGATCCTGGAAAATTTCTAGCTATATTCCTGAAAATGAGGTTGCACTGTCCCCCCAGAACGTTTTTCTCCTCTACTGAGATAACAAAGGGGTTGATTGTCTAACATATAATAGGTACCCTTTATTTTTTTAATCTACATAGAAACAGAAGGGCAAGTTAATTGCATACACTGGTACCTTCTGGCAACTAAAAGAGAAAATTTAGATTTTTTTTTTTTTTTTCAGATTCCTCTGGACTCTGAAGAGCCTCTAATCATTTCTATGAAGTCCAGAGGTATTTCTGTCCTTGATTTATAAAAAAAATTCCTTTAAATGCATTTGGATAAACTCTGTTCTTTAAAGATTACTGCTCCCATGGATGAAACGCTCTCTCCCACCGGAGAGGAATTTCTGTAATCCAAAAACAAGGAAGAATGGAGCCTGTTACCCCAGATGTTAGGACCAATACCAAAACAAAAGAAGGCTGGCAAGGAGAAGAGCATGGACACATAGAATATCTGAAGATGCCTTCATTGCCTCCGCTTCTACTGGGCCAGATGTCGTTGGGAGGTGTGCTCAGAAAACTATGGTGATCCAAAGAAAGTGGCCTACCCCTAGTAAAGATCACAAAAAAAAAAAAAAAAAAAAAAGGTAGAAAAGAATGAAAGAATCCAGACTATTTCCTGAAAAACAGAAGGCTGCTAGGACAACATTCCAACAGGTTAAGTCTTAAGTCCCCTTGTCTGCTGAAGTACAGAGGAACTCTGTGTGATTCTGGCTAGAGCGCCCAGCTATTCGACCTTAATTGTCCTGATTCCTTTGGCTCAGAGTGTAGTGAAATGACAGCAAGGCCCCTCCTCTCTCAGAACACTGGGAGGCTGAAACAAAGGGTTAATAAGGGCTCCTCCCCCTCCCCCCTCAGTCAGTCAGTTTCTATGTAGCTTCTTCCTTTCTTCGTGATTAAGTCTGTCAACTCTGCGTTAGAGAGAGGGAATCGGAGAGGCACTGGGGTACAACGGATGAGAAGACCGAGGGCCCAGGTTCTAAATCCAAGCCCCTTCCAAGGCTGGCAGGCCGGCCCCTGGCAGGGATTGCAGGAATTTCTTTCTCTGAGTTCTTTATCTGGGGGACTCCACCCTTCCCCACCTCCCTCTCTAGGCGTCAACTTTAAAGGCTTTGCTGGTAAAAGGAATCAGTTCTCTGGGAAGTCAGTTGGAAGTTTTGCTAGCCTATATTTACGTTTGATACCTTTATTCTCACTTAGGGTAAATAAATAACACTGTTTTGTAACAATATATAATATTCTGGTCAAATATACATGACAACCTTCCCAGGGTTTAAATGTTGAGACTTTTTCTTGACTCGAAATCGGCTTTGGGTCATTCCAATGGGTCCCTGGAGTATGTCAAGGATTTGTTCTTTCTCTTTACGAAGAAGAAATTTTGAACTGAGTAGACCTACTTGTTATGCTTAAAGTACATAGAAAGTTTTGTCAAATAAATAATAACTATGTTCTATTTCCATACATGTTTTAATTAACACAATGAGTGTTCTAGAGATTATATTAAAATCTCCAAGAGTCTACAAATTCTGATATACTTTCATTTGCAATTCTAATTGTTACCTTAAAATGTTGTTACAGGAAAGCAAATTCCTTTGTGAATTGTATGAAATCTATAACCATGTTATTTTAAGGTTTTGTTTTGGGGTTGTTTTTTGTTTTGGTTTTTGGGGTTTTTTTGTTATGTAGAGACAGTCCATGCTTTACTCTGATGCATTTACAAATGTTGCATCTTCAGAAATATCCACGGAAAGGACTCTGGCTTATTCTGCATTACATATTTCTGAGAATAAATTTTCAGATAATATTTTTGAACTTGAATGAAGATTACTAGAACTCTACGAAATATCTGGATTTGTAGAAATACTGGCAAATAATGAGGGTGAACAAAAATTGATTATGGGACAGAATAAAGACAATCATAATTTTTATAACTTTCTGTTGAAGATGTTGCTAATTTTTAATGTTTTTTCAGAGATAAGCAAACTTGTTTTTTTTTTCTTAAAGCAATTTGGTAAATTATACTTTCATGAGCAATACTGAGGCATTTATATTTTTCTCCTTCCCTAATCGATCCCTCTGGAATTTGGAAACTGTTATGAGTATTATTATTCCTATGGTGATATGGTTATTTGCATAAATCCAATAGGACACATAAAGCTAGTTTCCAATGTGGTTTCATTAGCCGTGACTATGACTGGAATGTCATGTCTGAGAGAGACATGCCTAGACTCTGGATGTCAGCAAAGCCTTCAAGAATGAAGATTGGCTTTGAGGTTGTTAAAATCCCCTTGGAGAAATGGCCTGGCCCCTTGCGTATTCCATAAGGTTCACAGCAGTCTTTCCAGATAAGGAGCAAAGGTTGCTTTCCTGGGAGATGGCAAGAGAGAACCTCCAGACATTTGGGGGGACCTCAAGAACTTGAGGAACTGGGTGGCTGGGCTTCTCCACCCCGTGGGGCTAATTAAAGCTCGATTTCGAAATTCCTTATAAGCTTCCAGCAAACCACACCTAAGAGTGCCTATATGATCAATTGCTATTCCTGTTATTTGTACACAAATAATTGGGCCAAATTGAAATTGGACTTAAGGCAGTAAATGAATTAGCCTTAATTGGCTTTTTGATGAAAAATGAGGATGATTTTTAGGGGGGAGAAATTATGTTTCAATAGACTCTATGATACACAGTTGTAGGCATTAAACTCTAGTTCAATGTCTAATTCAATGTCTAGTTCAGTTAATTGCCTTCAAAGTTTTATTTTTCACTTATGCACAGACAAGACTGGAGCAAGGATGATAGACCAGGTGCAGGTCACCAAGGCAGAAAGCCTCGGGTGCCTAGCAGTGAGCATTGAAAAAAAAAAAAAAGAATAAAAGGGGCACACTGGCAGAGGGTGAAATGGAATGGTGACTCGGATGATGAACGAGGAGGCCCAGGGGCTCCTCTAGACGCCTCCCAACCAATCATTATTTCCCCACAGGAGCCTCGAGTACAACTGACAATGGGGAACACGTTGCTTGACTTTTAGGAGCCACAGCAGTCACGTACTCTGTACCAAACACCAAAGTGACTAAGAAATAACTCCCCCACAACAGCCTTGGTCACAGCAGGTAATGAGACAATGCAGCAACAAACCTCCCTCCAGCCTTCAGATGCCAACTCAGGATCTGAAATCATCACACAGCTTCCTCCCTTTACCTGAATGTCCCATCCCTCTGCTGGCACAGGACTTGCTCTGCAAACTGCCCACCCAACTAACCTTTCCCCTGAAAGGCACAGCTTCACCTGCAGATCCCACTGGAACACGGACTCCAACTCCAGATGCTTTTAACCTGCCCAAGGGACCCCAGAGGAGAACTATTCCTTCCTGAGATCTACAAGCAAGTAAAAAAAAAAAAACTGTTTGGCCAAATGGGACTCCAGGGCAAGCAATCGATGTCCACCTGAATGGCCTGCGACCCTCCTGGAGAAATCCCAGATGGTGATGAACATTGCGTCAGAGGTACTGTTACCCTGCAATGCGATGTACATTTGAAAAATGTACATGCCGCGTATCAGCATGCACTTCGGAATCTCTCTAAGACTTTAATCACCATAGCCAACAAAACTGCCACCTCACTTGCTAATGTTCAGAAATCTCTGGACTTTCCAGCTAAAGTTTTCTTAGGCAATGGAATTGCCTTAGACTACAAACCGGCAGAACAAGGAGAAGTTTGCGTGACTACCAAGCCTTCTTGTTGTATTTACATTGACTCAGCTCTGGCAAAACCAGTACCATCCAAATCAGGCAACGGAATTCAACAAACACTGGTGCATCACACCCCTCTCTCTGAGGAAACTGGAGATTGGTTTGTGAGTCTATTTTTCACGTATACCACAAGGACTCTGGAGCATATTAGCACGAATCTTATATTTAAGTTTAACCATTCTTTTCTTTATAATGCTTGCCTTTATTGTTTCAAAGCTCTTTATGGCTTATTTTTCCCATGATGGAAAAATTATATCTGCTCAACAGGTACCTCTAATAATATATATCTGCTTTTGCACTGGCTGGGGTGGCTCAGTGGATTGAGCACCGGCCTGTGAGCCACAGGTCACTGGTTCAATTTCCAGTCAGGGCACATGCCCAGGTTGTAAGCCAGGTCCCAGTTAGGGGCATTCAAGAGGCAACCTCTTTCTCTCACTCTTCCCCTCTCTCTAAAAATAAATTTAAAAAATAAATAAAATTAGTTATATAATGTATTATATATACATATTAAAGGAAATATAAAGCATATAAAAGCAAATATATATATATACACACACATATAATGTATATTATAAAGTTATAAGATTTTGCTTTACAACAGGCTCAGGTTTTTCATTCCCCCAGAAGATTCAAAAGACATCGATAGCTCTATTGATATGGAGGAAGACTTGACAGTGGGGAATTGTAACCATGATTGAAATAAACATAATATACTAATCAGATGGTAATTATAGTTTAGGCTGTACTAACAAACTCATAGAAAATTCATGTATTAAAATTTCCTTGTAAGTGTTTTGTAAGACATCAGCAGTTGCAGCTCCTGCTTAACCAAGGAACAGCCCTGACCACAAAAGACTGGGCATCGGCGATTCCTATCAGAACCAGCAGAGACACTCCTGCACGTCCCACTCCCAGATATCAGCAGTGGAACTGCAGACGGAGCCGTGAAACTGTGTGATGACACAAGAGCCCAGCTGAGACACTGCACGTCACGGGAAATTCCTTAGTTCCCCTCTTCCCACAGTTCCTCTGTGCAAACTAGCCAGGAGGCCTGAGATGCTTCGAAGGGCTTTGAGATGACCGTCCTCCGTCTTCCCGTCTTCCCGGTGGCCGGCCCCTGAATAAAACCACTTCCCTTTACATCAGCACCTGCCTCCTGAAGCCCTGGCGGCAGACCAGCGTGCGTTTGGTTATAATATTTATCCATTGAGTTGGCCAGACAGCCAACCAACCAAAACAGTGAGTGTAAAGCATCCTGAAAACTGTAATGCTGAATGCAGATCATACTTCCCTAAATTCTGCTTGTGATTATCCAAATTTGAGGGGTTAGTATAATAAAGGTAAAACAAGTTTCAACCTGCTAAAGTTTTACCTCCCTTTGAAAATAGAAGCAAAGGCCAGGGGTCAGGTGGCAAATATCTTCTCACTCCAAATACGTCATGATTCAAAGGGTAACTTTGTACTCATGGGCAGGACTTAAAAGAATGTGTCAATGTCTGAGACTCACTTTACAAGATAGTTTAATGAGTTACCGGATACTTAGACCTTCTCTTCCCTGAGTCTTCATATAAAACGGGCAAATGAAAGCTAAGCCCTGCACATCCTCAACCCCACTCCTGACCACTGGAAATCGTGTTTGCTTGGGTGGACATGTCTGAATGTAGGCTAAGGAAGTGAAAAAAGTTGTAAATTTAAAAAAATTCTCATGGCAGTTATTCTGCAATGTAATGTACATTTGAAAAATAGTATTTTCTTTAAATCAAGCCAAATAATGCCTGTTGGATTCCTCTCACCGTGAAGGTTCAGCTAAGTATAGTTCAGTCTAGTAACACAAATCATTTTACTGGGCTCGGGAATGGGAAGGAATGGGTCGGCAGCAGCTTGAGTTTTCTAATTTGGTCTGTGTTTGAGACAATGCTAAGAGGGAGTAGAACATTTAGTCTGTCTTTCTTGCATGAACTGGGCTTAGGGTGACCAAATCACTGATGAGGGACAGGTTTCTCCTTAGATAAAGATCTCAGCCCCAGTCCAGAGTCCCACCTCTGGCATAACAGTATCAGGAGCTTCACGGACTGCTCTCCAGTGAAAATAGTGAAAAAAAAAAATTCAAGTCTCTAGCAATGACCCAAAGGGCATCCAGCAAATGAAGAAACATTTGTTCAAGAAATTCTACAAAAGCTCAGTGAGGACTGCAAGAATCTATGGCACGTGCCCCCACTTTCCCAACTTCGGTGAGACAGGAACTCTACGCCAGGCTGTTGCAACCCCAAAACACAGGGCTCCCTCATCCCCACCTCCAAGTCAGAGGGCTGTCTTCTCAGAAGGGACAGGTTGTCATCGTTTCTCATCTTGCCACCAGTTTACCTGGCTGCTGGGGCTAAGCTGCTGCGAGTACAGCTGATACGTGGGGACTCCTGTCCTCCACCCAACCCTGACCTGTGGGAGGGAAGGCTGACCTCAACTGCGGGGCTGCTGAGAATGCTGGGTCTCCGACTGCCCTTGGCTCACGGGACACAGGGTCCAAAGCTTTTACTGGGTACATAAGAATTTCGTTATATTATCCTCTTTACTTTTATGTAATTTTGAAATTTTTCATATTAAAAACTTGAAGGACAACAACATTTTTTTTTAATCCAAAAATCAAGTTCAAGCAATGCTGAGTCTTTATGAGCATCAGGGAAATGTTCCTGCAGATTCAGTAATTTAAAAATTGCAGCTTTCAGCCTCTTTCTGGTTATTATGAGTCATGTGCCACATACAAAGGAATATTACACATAACACAACAAATGTTATTGAATAATTATGTGGATGCCACTCTCAAAAGAAGCTATTTCCTGAGGATGAGAGGAACACTGTAGGGGTTCCTTCAGGTCAAATTCATCTTCCTGGAACTGGAAACCTTTCAGAGCTTCAGGGAGGAGATGAAAGTGACCCAGAAAAGAGATGCCAAGAAATATCTCTCCCTGTCTCCCAGAAACAGAGAACGAGTCTTTTGATTAAGCAGCAGCTATGTTTAATCACAAATTATTCTGGTCCTAATGGGAAAGAAACGATTCAAGTTAAAAGGGTGGGGCTCTTTCTTCCTCACTTATTTCAGAGGCAAGTAGAGGTGAGTGAAGAAAACAGAACCCGGAGCTCAGGCCCTGCTAAAGGATCCGGGGAGAAATTCCCTCTCCTTTTAGCCCTTAAGTCCAAGGTCGCCGTCCTTAGATGTCTAAGCACCCTGCTGTGGAATAAGGCTGTCCAGCCATGACTTCTGCCTCTGCCTCTGGAGACTCTACCTTCTGGGCCCCAAAGAGCTGGTTCTCCTCATCCTCATCATCAGTGGACTGAAGAATCCTCAGTAGCTTGAGCTCAGGGTTCCAACTTAGTCTGGATGAACTACTGGCTGAAAGATCCTTTGAGGTCCTCTTTTGCTCTTCCAGCACAACCTCTATCTCAGTACCAACGTCCTCGTCAGTGGAGTCTATCCTGGATAATTCAGGACCTAAAAGAAGACCCAGCTGTCACTCACGCCTGTAGCCTTCTGCCAGCTAACTGTGACAAATGTGGAACAGAAAAGGAAGGGCTGGGGCATCTTCAGGACCCTTCAGAGGCATGAGAACTGTGTCATCCAGGGAGGTGAACCAGCCTGGTCAGCACAGAGTTAGCTCTCCCTGTCTGTCCTCAGTCACTTTCTGAGGTCCTTCCACCCTCGTGACTTACTCTGCTCACTGCAGGAGGAATCCAGGTAGTTCTCAGCATAGTCCATCTGTGGTCGCTCTGTGGAATCCTGTGGAATCCATCGGAGTTAGGGTAAGGAAACTTGACGTTTTGTCTACATCATGTTTTTCTCAGAGAAATGAACCCCTAAGACAGGACAAAATCCCACCCCCTGAGACTGAAGAGAGGAGAGGCTTGTATCACACATTCATTGCCCTCCAGGCCGCCCCAGTGAAGCCAGAGCCCACTTGCCCCCATCCCAGCTGCCAGCTGGGCCCAGCAGCAGAAGGGCAGACTGCCTCCAGTCGTGGCTGCTGACAATTCCTCCCAGTCCCGCATACATGCACGGCTCCTTCCATCAAGAGAGAGAGTTGATTTCCTCTTCTCTTGAACCTGGGCTAGATTTGAGGGTGGGGGTGTCCAATGAAATGTGGCATAAGTGACACCGTTCCAGTTCTAGGCCCATCCCTAAGCAAGTGCTTGCGTGAGAATGCTATGCTGTCAAAAGCCCAAACCAGCCCCATGTAGGGCACTCACAGAAGAGAACCAAGGCAACTTGGCCGACAGGCCAGCCCAACCTCCAGCTGAATGTGGCTGCACGAGTGACATCGAACAGATCAGGCAAACCCTCCAGTCAACCCACAGAATCATGAGAAATCACAAAGCGCTGCGGTTTCAGCTTCGGGAGGTTGGTTGGACGGCACCACATAATTGAAACAGGGCCCTCGAAGGATAACCCTCATACGCTCTCACCTGTTGCAAGGTGGGGCTATTTTTCTCCATCTGCTGCTGATGCTGCTTGTCACTTTCCTGACCTGGTAGAGTTCTGTGACCTAGTGACCACAAAGTCAACTCAGTTCTTTTCTTACATGTACTTCAATCCTATTTGGGGGGCTTCTAATTCATCCCCTAGTCTATATGTGACTCCCTATACAGGACAAGGCAGGAGTTTAGAGGCAGCTAAAAGGGAGTTAGGCTTTCTGAGTTCTATTTGTGATTCTGTTCACCTGGTACTGTGCCCACATGTACTGCAGAATTAGAGACTAAGGTAAAGTGTGTGTTGAAAGACCCAGGATTCCTCCAAGAAACCTAAGCAGCAGCTTCCTGCACAGCATAGCAGCAGAAGAAGCCCTGACTCTACCTTTTCCATTTATGAATACTCCTTTGCCCTTCTTGCACCACACCTAATGTACCCATATTGGTTTCTGAAAACAAAACCCCTCCCTGCAAAAAGCTCTAGTTGACCATTGTTTTACCTCCGCTTTATCCCCAACTAGTCCTGAAATGCAAGCATTCTTTCCATTCTCAGCCTCCCTTTCTCTAAACGAACATCTTGCAAGCTGCCACCAGAGGTATGCTAAAAGGCGAAGCCAGTCAAGGAAGTCCCTTGCTCAAAACTTCTGTTGACTCTCCGCTGGGACTGGTTCCCACATTAGCTGCACATGGAAACACTGCAGAGTTCTAAGAACACCAAGGCCTGGGTGCCAACCCCAGAAACTCTGATTTAATAGATCTGGGATGCAGCCCAGGAATTAGGGTTTTAAAAGCTCCTCAGCTGATTTCAGTGTGCAGTCAAGGCGGAGCATCCCTGACCTGGAGGACACAGGTCAAACATCTTGGCAGGCTCTACAAGCCCCTCCCGACCTCTCCCCATGAACATCCAACCCCGCAACCAGGGTGGACAGCTCTGTGTCCCTGGGCAGCCACGCTGTGCCGGGATGCCCAAGCACAGATTATTCCCATGCCAGCACTTTTCTGCCCTGTCGGGAAAACTCACACGTATCCAAATTCCAATGCAAAAATCACGTCTTTCACAAGGCCTTTCTCAGCTCAATGTGGACAGGCCACTGCTCTAAGCACGATTCAAAGGGGCACCCCATTCACCCAAGCAAAACTGCTCCTATTGGAGGTATCGAACCAGTAAAGGCACCAGAGTGGAATTCAGGGGTGTGGATCACCCCAGATGGGGTGCTTGCTACCCTTGGATAAGCCGCCTCCTACCCTGGGCCACAGCCCTGGATCGGTCTGCCTCCCATGTGAAGGTGAGGAGCCTTCTTAGATCTTCGAGTTAGAGGACACCATTGGTATCAGGGAGCTCAGTGGGATGGGAAAAAAACCAAGAGAGCGGCTTCCTTCCCAGGAAACACCTCCCGCCTTCCCAGTGCCCCAGGGATGGAGAGTGAACTCTGATGATTAAGCAGCTATTTTCACGTTACAGTCAGCAATGTCCAGTCTAAGTAGAGCAGAAGGTTTTGGGGGGAATTCTTTCTCCTTCCTTTCCTCCCATTCTGCACTGCAGGTGAGAAATGTCGGTAGGATAGAAGTAAGTATATCCTTCAGCTCAGACATGATAAGAACTCCCCCCAAAAGGGAGATACCCATCTTATCTCCAGCATGAACACGAGAAAAAAAGGACCACCTGTCAAAAATTTGCTACCCACCCCCCTACTGATCTCAGCCTCAGGCTGCAGAGATTAACTTGTGGCAGAGGAGGCGGCGGAGGGCCCAGACACTGCTTCCTTAGAACTAGTTCTCCTGGGGCTTTAGTGAGGGGCCCCGACCTCCCCCATCTCATCCACCAGTGGGCCCTCAGGAGGTCTTCCCTTCAGTAACATGGACTTGTTCATCACCCTCAAACTGCTCTGCCTTTTCTGAAGTCAGACCTGAGGGAAAATGGCTCTGACTCATGCTCTTGGTCCTCTCTCAAATCCCATATGAAGCAAACATCCGGCCTCGCTTGCTTGCTTAGCAAATGTTTGATGCAAGGACGGTAGCCAAGCCAAAGCATTCCAAGGAGAATTCTGAATACTCGATAAGACAGGTTCCCAAATGACAAATGTGTTCAGCTCTTCCTGCCCTCGGCTCTGTCCTGGGCCTCTGTCACTCTCAACCCCCAATCTCCTTACCACAACACGGGTCACAAACCAAGGCACCTGAATGTTTCTGCAAAGTGCTGTGGCTCCCTGGATCACGCTTGGGATTCTTTTTAGCCTCCTGAAACTGGCGTGAGGAAGAACAGAGTTAGGACTTTGAGGAAGTGAAGAAGACTTTTCAAAAAGAGTCCAAAAGAAGGAAGATAATATCTACATCCAAATAGGAACTTTGCACTGATAGCCAGGCAGAGAACAGGGAGAGCTCCACCTCTCCCACATTCCTTCCCACTCCAGGCTGCACCCGCATCCCCAGTCCCGGCAAGTCCGAGGTGACCCCTCAGGGTTGCTCTACCTGTTTCTTAGTAGGTGTCTTCAACATCCTCTGTTGCTGCCTCTCCTGGGGCCACTGCTGCTTCCCATTACCTGGCAACCAGAAAAGCAGCTTGACCCTCTTCTCCCTGACTGCATCCACCCTCGCCCCGGGTGGCTTGCTCTGCCCTGCTCCACAATGGTGACCCTCTCCGGTCAGGACCAAGCCAGGGCAGGCTTGTGGGGGCTGGTGGTGGTGGCTGCTTCTTGAAATTGTAGTTTCCTGAGTTCTACCTGTCTGTGTGACTACGGCCACAAACAACTGAATTTGGACCAAGATCAAGTATGAGTGTTGTGGGCCGAGGGAATGGTACCTGGAGACCTGGCAGCACCAGAAAACCTATTTCCTTCCTTCAGGTTATAATATAATCTCTTCAAATGTTTAGGATATCTCAATGCTGGTCTCTGGAGAAAAATGAAAGAAAGAAAAACTCTACCTCAGGTCTTGCCCTTTCCCCAAATGTATTCCCCAAATGCATTTAACCCTCTGGTCAACACGCACTTTTGAGAACCCGGTGTGCGCAGCACTGAACCATGAGCCCGGACAGGGGAACGGGTAGCAAACAAAGTGCAGGGGAAAGAGAGAATACCGCTCCCCTCAGCCCCTCCACATACTTTTGCTTTCACCTGCATGTAGCCCAGCTCTTCCGTGGGGCTTCAGTCCAGAGTGGACGGAGAGAAGAGAAAGAAGAAAGAGAAAGCCAACTGCCTGTGTCTTAAAGATAGAGGAATTTGGGTTTGCACAGGCACCTTGCTGGAGGCTCCCTAACTCTTACTTGCAGGGTGAGGCTGTGTGCGTATAAAACCATCTTCTCAGAAATGGCACTGTCGGGTCGGCTGTTTTCCAGAGGAGGTCTCTTTTTCATCCTGGCCAGCTGCATCATCATCTCCGGAGAAGGTGAGGTTTTCTCTTCATCTGACAAAAGACTGAAGGGCACAGAGAGAGCCAGGCACTCAGCAACAGCTCTTCCTGGAGAGCGTGGCTGAGAGGGAACACAAAAGGAGGTATGAACTTGAAGGACTGTCCACCGTGGGCTGAAAAGGTCTGTACCAACAGGTGCTCATTCACTAACAGCTTTCAGGTGATAGCTGTGTGGACTAAGTGTTTGCTATCTGTAAGGCTCATGTGCGTTATACCAGCGAATCCTTACAGCACCCTGAGGACAGGTACTATTGTCCCCATTTTGCAAACGAGGAAAAGGAAGCTTATAGAAGCTAAATTACCTAAATTCACGAAGCCAATGAGTTCTGATACAAAATACGAAGGTTGTGTCCCTCCAAAGCACAAACCCATCCTGCCTCCTGCTTATCCATAACTCACGGAGAAAGAGAAGCGTGATTGGGTTCACCTCCTAGTGGAGATTTAAATGGTGGGCTACGTGTATTGTGCTTCTTTAGCACAGGGCCTGGCAGATGGAAAGTACTTGATAAATGGCAGTGATTATCGGCACCACTGCGTTTTGTTAAGTCTAAGAACTCAGTGAACAAGTAGGGTGATGGTTTTCTGCCCCCCAACACAACAAGAGCACACTGCTTTGACCCTTCTCAGCTACAAAGAAAAGCAGGGGCCCTGGCTCTCCCACAGGCGCATGTGATACTTACTCACTTAGTAGATACCGAGGTAATGTGTCGGACTGGTTCCAGAAAAGTGGGAATTCTGAATCTAGTGGCTCAAAAAAGTGTACTGGGGACGGGGGAGGCACAATTATCCCTGGAGCTCGCAACTGTGTCCCTAAGTTCTGCCTTCCAGAGAGAACCAGAGAGGACTTGTCTTTCTGGAAGAGACACGGGGAAGAGCTTCCTGACGCCCTCTCTTCAACACCACTTCCCACCCTCCTTCCAGCCTCCCAACCCAACCCTGGCACGTGCAACTCCTCGTTTCCAGACCTAGTCCGGCTGCAGCCCCGCCCCACTCTGCCCTGGGAGGGTCACCACACGCCTCCTTCTCTGGCTCCCCAACCCTACTGCTGAATTCAGATCACAACAGGGATTAGTCGTTTTGTTTGTTTTCCTCCCAAAAGGTTATTCACTTATTCACGGAACAAACTGAACGGATATGTATTGGAAAACCATGTGTCAGACACAGGGCTAGGGCTGGGATTCAGCAATGAACAAGATGGACCAAGACACTCTTCTCATGGACATGGCAACCTTCCAGCTCTATGACTCTCCAAGGCTACATTTGCCCAACAAATGGTAGTATTAGACGTGAAAGCCCAGGTCCATTATAACTCTCAGTCTACTGAAATTCTATTTCCATCACACTGGGAATTAGTTTTCAACTGACAAAAAATTTCCCCTGAACACCCAACAGTTCCTCCTAACATCTCTTCAAGGTGATGCTCTTCACATTCCTACAGGCAGGAGGTAGGGAAAAAGAGTCTCTAAACACAAAGGGTTTGTTTGGTAATCATTTCTTTCTTTCTTTTTTAAGATTTCATTTATTTATCTTTAGAGGGGAAGGGAAGGAGAGAGGAAGAGAAATATCAATGTATGGTTGACTCTTGTGTGTCCCCTGCTGGGAACTGGCCTGCAACCCACGCATGTGCCCTGACTGAGAATCAAACCATGGTTGTTTGGTTCGCAGGCCTGCCTTCAGTTCATTGAGGTACACCCGTCAGGGCTGGTAATCATTTCTTAAGAAGGGTTTTCTTTTGCAAATTTTGTTCATTTAAAGAGAGATCAGGGGAAGGGAGAACATAGATCAAAGGAAAACAAAAATAAACTCTACAGAGTAATATCATAAAGCTTTGGCCAAAGCATCAAACTCACCGCTGTATGTGTCTTTCTTTTCTTCCTCTCATCCTTGCTGGGAACGATATGCTTCTCAGCGGGACTTGAAATAAGAATAACCACAACTTATTTCCAGACCTCTTAAACAAAAGTACCAAGAATACTTGTGAATGATGACTATGAAGATTTCTATCCTCTAATCAATATACTCAAACATGGCTGGCTGGGAGTCCAGTTGTACCTGCTGCCCAAAGATGCTAAAAAAGGACCCCACCCTCACATCTAAATTAGGTTCCCCACGATTCTCTCATGAATCCAGTTATTTACTTTAATAGCATTAATCCAAATTAGCAATTATATACCTAGGTCTGCTGATGTCTGTAATGCCTGAATCCCCGCCACCACAAGACTGCAGAAGGACAGGGACCAAGTCTATTTGGTTCTCCACCAAAGTCTCCATACTTTGCATGAGGAGGTGCTCAGATATTTTTGTTCTGTTGTCTTCCTCCTCCTTTTTGTCCGGAACATGGCTATGATGGCTGGAGCCCTAGCAGTCGCTTAGACCTTAAAATCCCCTATGAAGGAGCCTAGAAGACGGAAGCCATGGCTAAGGATGATGACCCGCAAAGCTAGAAGGAACTCTGGTTTCTGATCACCACACAGACCTGACTTACTAGCCCTGGCCCACCTACATCTGGGCTTCTTTTATATGAAAGGAAGTGAACCCTTAGGATTTTAAAAATTTGTTTATTTACACTACACACACACACATATATACACACATACACACATACGTGTACATATACACAAAGAATGCATATATAAAGAAGCATTAACAGGTTCTTTTTTCAAAAAGAAAATAAAATTTAAAAAATTCTCAAGTCTCATCATCTAAACAGTCACTTAACGAGAAATTGAAAGCCTCAGCAGTCACAAAAGAAAAACCATTTTTGCCCTGACCAGTGTGGCTTGGTTGGATGGGCGGCATCCCGAAAGCGAAAGGTCCCTGGTTGGATTCTCAGTCAGAACACATGTCTGGGTTGTGGGTTTGGTCCCCAGTCGGGGCACATGCAAGAGGCAACAGTTTCTCTCTCACATCCATGTTTCTCTCACTCTCTTTTCTCCCTCCCTTCTCCTCTCTCTATAAGTAAATAAGTAAATAAATAAAGAATACTTTTGTAAAAAAAGAAAGCAAAACTACTTTATTCCAAAAATTGTCAATATTAGCAAGGCTTTGGGCCTTTGCCAAGTGATCTTGGTAACATTCAGCTTGTATACAAACTCTGCGTGCTGTTTGCTTTGTGCCACTGTGCTCCTGGGCCTTGGCGTTGAGACCAGAGAGTCACGTGCTTCACCGAAAACTTTTTCACTAGTTGCTGATGGCTAATAAGAAAAACTAATAGTCAGAAAGTATTTGTTTCTTAATAAAACCTCACAAATACATTGGGCCCTATCTTGTACGCTATTTATAGCCACATAGGATTTCATACAGGGAAGTCCCAGGACACGAGTCTCAAAGTGCATTAAAACAGAATTCCAGTGTAGCAAGTGGCAGATGCAAGAGACCATGACCTCCTCTGGTTGTGTCCTTCCTGCTACCTACAGTGAGGTGGCTACAAAGGGGATCATAAAAGGAGGCCTGCAGAGGACAGCAGGGCTTTGGAGAAGATAAGAGTTGAAGACCTCTTAGTTCTAGACATGACACTCACCCAACATGGTCCTCTGGTTTTTTGGGGATCCAGACTACAGCCATATTTCTAACATCTTGAGGGCAAGGAAGTGGTGTCTCATTCAAATTTAGCACTGGAAGCTAAGAGAAAAATATAAAGCCTATGTATCGTTTGAAGGCACCAGTTCCTGATGGCACTCAGTACCAAACCGAGAAGGTTCAATTATCATGCGAACTAGAAGAGTACGGTGGCTCACAAGATAACAAAAAGACATTCTCCCATCCCCCCAACACCTTCATAATATTCCCCTAAGAAATCGGTATTAGTACAGGTACTGTAAGAGTAAGCATTTATTAAGTGAATAGCCTCCCCACGTCCTGTGACATTACGGTGGCATCCCAACCCCATCCCATAGAAGGGTACCTTGGAGCTTACCTAAGGGAACACTAATTCTGGCCACTCCACTCCAAAAACTTAGGTCCTCTAGAGATATTACAGTACAATTTTGGAGTAGGGGGCACTGACAGAGACAAAAGCAAGTTTTCTACTTTTTTAGCCTATCTATAATTATGGGCGTCTACATAAAAGTTAATGTCTTAACTCTCTTCCTATTTAGCTATTTAAAATACTAGAACACTAATTGCCCCAGGAAACCTTATAAATGATCTCATCCATATCCCTAGTAGTAAGGGGGTGGCTAAGAAGAAGGTTGTCCCCATGAAAAGGAACTGACAGGCCTAGGGGAACAGGGGAGACTTCTCTGCACTGTAAGCCTTTTCCTACTTCTGAATTTAGAACCATGTCCATGTATTATCTATTCAAATAATTAATTTAAAACTCATTTAACCTAACCCTCTTGTTCCAAAGTGGTCAAAGGGGTGAGTGCTTTGTTCATTCATCCATTCAAACCTACTTACCCTCAGTTCCTCACACTCCCCACGACATGACACTGAAAAGTGACGTGTCTCATGAAAAAATAAAAAGCATCAATAGGACTGCGAAGAATAGCAGATCTCTCTTATTGTAGATGAATATATCAATGGACGAGTTTTCCTCCCTAAACTCTAATTTAGTTCTGCTCCTAATTAGCTATGTGCTTTAGCAAATCACTTCCTTTCTGGGCCTCAGTTTCTTTAACTGTAAAATAAATGAGATAGACCATAGTGATGTTCTTCCAACTGTAATTGCAATTTATTTCTAGGTCATTGAATCAAAGTGAGTGAATTGGGGCCTACACTGTTTAAAAATGAAATAGAATATTGAGCGCGGGCCTGTGAACCAGACAATAGCAGTTCGATTCCCAGTCAGGGCACATGCCTGGGTTGCAAGCCGGTTCCCTGCAGGCCAGTTCCCAGCACGAAAGGCAACCATACACTGATGTTTCTCTCCCTCTCTCCTTCCCTTCCCCTCTAAAGATAAATAAATAAATAAAATCTTTAAAAAATGAAATAGAATAAAATAAACAGAAAAGAAAACCTCAGAGTGCATCCCCCTTAGTTAGGGGAAAGATTGTTCCATGACATTTTTGTTGCACAACATAATTCTAACTGTAGGTTACAGCTAAGAATGTTTGAAAGTCATCAGAGTAGATGACCCTAGGGTCCAATTTAGGTCTGCCACTCCGGCATTCTAATTTCCCTGTATTGTGAGATGACAGTGTTTACTTAGTATCGGAACACGTTCTAAGTAGGGTAGAGAAAAAAGGCTCACATATGCCAAACTGCCACAAATCAAACCCACTTGTGTCTGCGATTTCTGGAAACAGTACAGCACGTAAAGCCTGGTGTATAGTAAGGGCCCAAGGTTAGGTAGTTATCATCATCATCATGACCATCATCGTTCAGATTGCAGCCAACCCCAAAATCAGTGCTAAATAAAAGCAAGTGTTTTATTCCCATCAGTAAAGAGAAGATGCAGAGGAAGTACCTTTTTCCATCTGTGACTTACTTTGAAAGATCTGTCAGCCCAGTTGATCAAATCTTTGTCAGGTAACTTCTTCCGAGGCCTAAAAAATGAGTTTCTGAACATGAGACTGAGATGCAAAGGACTTCTTGGGATGATAAAACAAGTGCCATGAGGAAAAGCCTTCTGCTATAGAAAGCCTTGCACTGAACGAATACTTACCGAATGAATGTAGGATCTTGCCATCTCATTAAGTTTTTTTTTTTTTCGTGGAACAGCCCCCAAACAGACACTGCACGTTGCAAACACTGCACAGCTATTTGTCGGATCAGACTGAATGCAGAGCCTATGCCTCCTCTCTCCCCAGCTACAGATGGTCACATAACCATCAATAAAGGTTCATTAAGTACCTTTGATGGAGATGTCCAAAAACATATTAAAGAAACAAAATGTGGCATATACACACAAAGGAATATTTTTAAAAGGAATGAAATTCTGACACATGCTACAACGCAGAAGAACATTGAAAACATCACACTAGAGGAAATGAACCAGACACAAAAAGCTAAATACTGTACGATTCCACTTAGATGAGGTACCTACAACTGGCAAATTCGTAAACAGAAAACACAATAGACATTATCAGGAGCTGGAGGGAGGAGGGCATGAGGAGCTATTATTTAATGAGTACAAAGTTCCCATTTGAGATGATGAAACAGTTCCAGCATGGATAGTGGTGATGGTTGAATGACTGTGAATGTACTTAATGCTACTGAACTGTGCACTTTAAAATTGTACAGTGGTAAATTTCATATTGTGTATACTTCACAATAAAAAAGAGAATACTGTTCTCTTATATTTTCTAACCACTTGGTAGTTTATTTTTTCAAAACGTGTTAAATGTATAAATGAATAAATATTGAAAAGACAGAAGATAAAGGCCCACTCCTTACCCTGATTTACAAAGTCCTACATGATGTAGGCCCCTGCTTTTTACTCCAGCCCCCCAGTCTTACCTCTGACCACTCCTCTATTCCTGCTGTATGTTCTAAACATGCAGAACTTTTCTTCCTGATACCTAAAGAATTTCTTTTTGCCTTCTGTATGTGGTTTTTGTATGTGCTATTTCTGGAGTCTAGAACTCTCTTCCTGTACTTCTCCCACTTACAACCCCCACTTCACTAAGCTGCTCTAATTTCCAGTCTAGGCAAGACACCACCTACACAGGAGGCAGTGCCCTGGGTTAGGGATCCTTCCCATGTGCTCCCACACACCTAGGGGGTGCTCTTCTTGCTGCACTCATTACAATGAAGGATTCTTTGCCTCCTCAGCTAGGCTGAAAGCCCCTCGAGGGTAAAGACTCGATCTTGTTCATCATTGTATCCCCAGTGCCCAGGAAAGCAGCCCCCACTGAGCTATATCTGTGAGTTCAAAGAGTGACTGAACAAATGATGCCCTGGTCTTGGCCTTCACAGGCCCTGCCTGGAAAAAGCCACTGTTTTCCAGGGTTTGAGTCCTAGAGAACCTAAAAGGAGTCCTTTCCTTTTCTACACTATCTTTAGCCTAAGAAAGATCACCAAGGGCTGCTTAAATGGAATCAAAGACAAGAAATCACTACAAGAGCCACTACTAGTACTTTGATTCCAGGCAACAGGGTCTTCGAATTTTAAAGGTCTGAGATTTCCACAGATACCTTTACTTTAACTTCACACGTCAGCAAGCACTAACCGAGTACCTAAACTTTGTAGGATACTCAAAAGGAAAAGCCATTGCTTCTTCCCTCAGGAGCCTATAGCTTCATACATAAAAGATAAGAAAGATAGCATGTGTAGACAGTTTCTGATGACCCACAGAAGTTAATGAGATTGTCCCTGATATGGGCTGAATTGCGTCCCCCAAAGTTCATTTGTTGATGCCCTAACCCCAGGTACCTCATATTTTTACTGTTTTTGGAGACAGGCTCTTTAAAGAGGTAACTAAGGTAAAACGAGGTCATGTCAGTGAGCCCTCATCTAATAGGACTGGTGTGCATATAAAAAGAGTGGATAGGACACACACACACACAGAGGGAAGACCAGGTTAAGACACAGGGAGAAGACAGCCACCTACAAGCCAAGGAGCAAGGGCTCAGAAGAAAGTGGTTCTGCCAACACCCTAATCTTGAACTTCTAGCCTCCAGAATTTTGGAGGAGATAAATTTCTGTGGTTTAAGCCACTCAGTCTGTGGCACGCTGTATGTATGGCACCCTAGCAAACTAACACAATCCCCATTTTCACCAACTCCTAGAACCAAAATAAGACTGCTTTCTTTTAGTTTCCCTCTGCCTATTTACCACTTCCTTCACTGAATTAGTTTTAACTCAGCTTTCTTAAAGTCTTCTACAAGGGTAAAGAAAGTCAACCCAGAATTTTGCAATAGCAGGCGCTTAAAGGAAGATTCCATGATAATTTACCTGCCTTGAAATTTGGAGTCAAACTTTGAGCCCTGAGACAATAAAAAGTGAGGCTTGGTGAAGGTAAATCCTGGTAAATGACGATGAGGATGTCTCTTGGCCTGGAAGCAGGAATCTGAGATGTTTACAATGGTGACCATTGGGAGTCTGTCTGAGAAAACAACCAGAAGAAAACATGTAACAGAACAAAAGGGAAACAAACGGAAATAGTTCAAAGGTCTTGTAAGGAAAGAGATAGGCTGGCTAATTCACCATCAACATCCAGAGAAATTTTGCGCTGTGAGTCCAAGATTCGAGGGTGGCCTCTCTCGATGCGGCGGATGGTTGCCCAGCATTGTGGATGCTGACAAACAGCCATATCACAGGTGGTTTCATCCCACTGGCTATCATCTGGCAAGTCCATAGTTACAAATGGTTTAGGACAAAAGCTGACCTTGCAACTTTCTGGCCCTTTGGAGAAACAACCACATAATTAGGGAGTATTCTACACTAGCCAGATCTTAATTTGGACTCAAAGCATAAAATATTTCCATCGAAAGCTTATAGGTAAATGGTGGTCACAGGATAATTAAGAACTGGGTAACAAGCAAGTAAGAAAACATCACAGTGTGAAGTAAAGTGGCAAGAGTTTGGGAACAGACTGACTTCAGGTCTCCTAATTTGCCATTAAGATTGGTTAATCTGAACTTCAACTTCCTCATCTGCAAAATGAGGATAAGTCTGTTTCACAGGGTCATTACAAAAATGAGTTAACAGACATTAAAAGGTCTGGCATATAGTGCACAGAATAAATATCAGCATCCTTTCCTTTTCCCCTTTATTAATCATTAGGGAGAAGATACCACCATCTCCAAAAAAGTCTTGTCAAAAAACAATGAATGTTGTTCCAGAGGTAATTAAGATGGTTCATACCTTTGGAAGACATGTTTCCGTTTTCAAAGTGCTCCAATTCTCATACAGGCACTGAAATATGCTCTGGGAATTAATGGATTTGCTCAAACAGCTCGTCTAGCAGACTTGAAGCCATTGGCTTTTCATTTACTGTGTGGTCCTAGGCAAGTGACTTCACCTCTCTTAGTCTGTTTCCTCATATGAAGTAGAGGAAGGGAAATCCCTAAATAGGATTGGAGAAGCATTAAATGAAAAAAATGTACTTTTATGTGTGGTAATGTAATAGGTAGTCAATAAATGTTATCATCTCTCTCTCTCTAGAAATTTTTATGCAATCGCTACCATCTGATTCACAATAACTTTGTAAGGATAGTATCCATTTCTACTTTCTTTTATTCAACATGTTTATTGACTACCAAACATGTGAGCATGGAGAGCAGTAGTAACAAAACAAGTGCCTGTTCTAAAGGACTTTTAATTCAGACAAAAGATAGCAAAATATTGGCCTAGGATTGCACCTGTCCTATGACTTGTTTTGTTTAGGCTGTACTTCGAGCCATTATTTTTAATGGAAATAGTCCGTAATGTCCAGATTTCTGGCTCCTTTCAGAGGTCAAAATATCTGACAACATGTGTGCGCAGTTCCAACAGGCCAGCAACCGACTGAGGCTGAGCATCTCCTGCCATCTTTAAACCAGGTCTGTCTTATCCAAGTGCAGTTTTTCCACCAGAACCAACAGTTTTTAACTGAAGCCGTTTCGGCTGCCATTTATCCTCAGATTGCTGTTGCCTTTTCTCATAATTGGGAAATATTTCTTACTCATTATCAAAAGCAGGGAAATAAAATGCGATGAGACATGTTTCATGAAAAAAACAGCAGTCCTCAATGGGAGTGAAGATAATGTCTTACGTACATAATACGAAAAATGATACAACTTTAAAAGCCATTGTAAAGCTATCTATGCTAATGCCTCTGACTGGGAAGGGTGTTCGATTAATGATTTTATAAGCTAAAAAAAAAAATTCTACGAGGGCTTTTGAATGAGAAAGTGATGTATTATTCTCACAACCTGCATGTCGCCCTTTCATTACCTAAGCAGAATGAATTGAGCCCTGACGTCTAGTCACGCCCATCTCTATGTTGCCAGCACTGGTGCTCTGCTGGCAAATTCATTTGCGTTGGAAAATTCTAGGTAACAGTATGTATTTCATAATACTACTATTACCAAGTTTGGAGGGGTGTAATTAATTATTAAAGATAAACATCAGCTCTGGTAAGAGTTGAAAAAAGATTCCCTGCTTCATTCTGGTGAAAGGGAAGGAGAATCCAGCCTCGGAGGGCCAGGATTTCGTGGAATTCACGCTTAGCCACACAGCCAGGAGCTGAAGCCCGAAGGTTAAACGCAGTTCCTCAAGGGGCGGTGAAGAGGCCTGCGGGCCCCTCCCACCAGGCCCCGCCTCTCACCCAGAGGAGCCCCGCCCCACCATCTCAGTCCCATTCTTCCTCCCCCCCCCCACCCCGCCCCCCGGCAACGCGCCAAGCTGCGCCGTCGCCCAGCAGCAACGCACAGCACTATGGGGAGTAAACGGAAGCCCCAGTGCGCCCAACTTATTCTGTTGAAGAATCACCAGACGTGATGATGGGGTGAGGAAGACAAATGAGCTTGGGAAGGGACATCGGGTGTCGGTGAGGCCGGACAGAACCCCAGGCGAGCCGAAACCATAGCAGCGTGGAACGTTCGGCTGCCCCGGCAACTGGAGGCGGAGGCGGGGCCACTGGAGTAGGGAGGCTACACCGCGCGGGGCAGTATGGGACTCAGTGGGCAACGTGGGCTGGGACGGAAGCCTCGTTGGGTCAGACCGTGGCGACGCGGGAAGTCCAGACGCTGTGGCTGTCTGAAGAGGAGGCCTGAGGCGGAGGTGCAGCCTTGGTGGCGGCAATGGCGGAGAGGCCGGAGGACCTAAACCTGCCCAACGCCGTCATCACTAGGATCATCAAGGAGGCGGTGAGCAGCTAGACTGACAAATGGACTAGGGCGGACGAGCGGGCAGGGGCGGGAAGCGAGACCTGGGCCGGCAGCTTTGCTCACCCCTGCTCTTCTCACAGCTCCCGGATGGTGTCAACATCTCCAAGGAGGCCCGGAGCGCCATCTCCCGTGCCGCCAGTGTCTTCGTGCTGTATGCCACATCCTGGTGAGGCGGCGGGCACAGCTAGCCAGAGCGTAACTGGCTCTGCGGCGTGAGGGAGGCGCAAAGAGACCCCTGGGTCGGAGGCCACAAACCCCAGTAACAGCGCCCTACCTCCTGAAGGGAGGTTCACTGTCCTCCCGCGGTCTTTGCAAGTTCTGAAGCAAGTTGCTTGAACCCTTTTGTACGGCGGGGTCAGGGGGAGTCCCCAAGTCACAGCACTCCGTGCATCTAAGACATGGGCTTTCCCATTGCACCTCTGGGTGCTCTTTTTTCCGCCCACGCCATAGGCGGCAGGCGATGAACTGACAGCCCTTAAATCTTTCTCCTTTTCTTATTTCAGTGCCAACAACTTCGCGATGAAAGGGAAACGCAAGACGCTGAATGCCAGCGATGTGCTCTCGGCCATGGAGGAAATGGAGTTCCAGCGGTTCGTTACTCCGTTAAAAGAAGCTCTGGAAGGTAATGAGCCTTTTATTTTTTCAGCCAAGGAGGTGCTTATCCTGTGTGACCTGCTCACCTGGTCCTAAAGGGACCCAAGTCTTTCTCAGGTTGGGTCCCTTTAAACCCAAGAAGCAAGTATTGGATGTGACTCAGAAACAGTGCGGTTAGCGCCGTCTGAGGTCTAGCGCCGTCTGTTTTGTAATACCAGGCAGGTTATTTTTCCTCCTGGGCCCACAGGTATAGTGTGAAGTCAGTTGCGCTGTCGGCTTGGTTCAGCCCTGCCTCCTAACCCCTTCCTTCCTCCTTTACAGCGTATAGGAAGGAGCAAAAAGGCAAGAAGGAAGCTTCTGAGCAAAAGAAGAAGGACAAAGACAGAAAAACAGACTCAGAAGAGCAAGACAAGAGTAGGGATGAGGACAATGATGAAGACGAGGAACGGTTGGAAGAAGAAGAACAGAATGAGGAGGAGGAAGTGGACAACTGAATAGGGTGAGGAGACTGTGGCTTCTGGAAGGCACCACTGGGAAATGTGGTGACGTTTATGCGAAGCTGTTTTCTACTGGGCAGAGCAGCCTTAGGCAGAAGAGCCTGAGAAGATGGAAATGAAAACTGGCTAGAAATATCAAAACCAGCGCTTCCCAAACTCAGAGCCTCTGAGTAGCAGAATCCTGTTTTGCTTAATCAGTCTGAAGGTTATGACTTTTTGGCAAGAGGGATTCCGAACTGATAATCAACTTGATCTTGTTTACTTCCCTGTATGATTAGGCTGTTTTTAATTGCCAGTTCCCTTCCACCTCCACCAAAAATAGTAACTTCCATGCCACCTGCTGTGTTCCAGATCACAGGAGGCAGCCGAGGCTCAGGAAAAATGGGGCTTAGATCATGGACAGCCTGTTTGTAGTGTTTGGCAGTGCCAGCTTACTACATGTGGTGAAAATGGCATAGTTTTAAGAAACTACTAAAAGGCTGTGGGAGAACAATGAAATCTGGGGTCTCCTCACTTGACAGTGACATTATTTCATTTTGGTTTGTACCGACCCGCTTGGCTTAGGACCCTTCTAGATTGCCTGTAGGCATTTGACCTGTTGGGGTGGCTGCACTCTGGGCACATAGGCTTTTAAATCCTTGGTATAGAGTGGAATCAGTCAAGCAAGTGTGCCAATGTCTTACTCTTACAAAAGGGATGGTTTAGTCTTGGATGCACCTCACTGTTTGCCATTGTGCAGCTTTAGAGTTTGTTGTCACCTCCTGGAAGGTATAAAATACCAGGCTTTCTCTTCCTGTAGTCCATTTACTGGACTTGTGACTGTGGCTTTCCATTCTTCCAGTTCATGACAAGTTCCAAACTTTATTTCTTCTAGACACAACTTTCTCCTTCTGTGCTTCCCACTTCCTGCCTCTCCTCTGCTCCCCATCCCCACCCTCTTCTCCTTTTCTCACTCTGCCAGTGCAGGGACTTTGATAACCTACTTAACATCCCAAAGTGCAGGTTCCTCTGCTTTCTTAGTTCTAATCTTGAATCTTAAAAACGATTTTTGTAAACTTCTGTGAACCTTAAGGGAAATCCGATGGTGCTCAGGAATTTAATCCCCCCACCCTGCCCCAACCATCCCATTTAACTGCTTCTAAAGTACCTCTGTTGACCTTTCTTAGGGTTTTTTTCCCTCTTTCATTTAGTGCTCCAAGCACTTCGTTTGTCTCTAAGGCATTTGACAGGTAGTGATGTGTAATTTGACACTGTTAATTGTTAAATTAATACAGTGAAAAATTTGTTGATAATGAGTGAAGAATGTTGAGAAAATTATAGTGCTTTGTACAAATAAAGAACATTGTTGTTACAAGTGACGACTCCTGTTTCATCCTGCTTGCTTGTGGTATGCTTTTGGGGAACATCTGATCATGCCCTATATAGTTTTGGGGCTATGGACCGGGGCTCATCTTTGTAAAAATGGGATCCTGCAACACCTTGGGTGACCAGCAGGTGCTGCTGGTTCACAGGCAAGGGAGCTGCTCTTCAGCCATCACAAGAGCTTTCCATGGTTCTGCTAAACACCCCATATTTGAGATGGTTAACAACTGCAAACACTGTTGAGTTCCTGCTCTGTGTCTGGCGCTGTGTTCCCTAATCTGCATAGTTTTTTCAAATCATGACTTAGTAAGTAACATTTCACGAAGATACAACTCCAACAGTCATTAGATTAGTGGGTTTTTTCTCTTCAGAGCAGAGAAGCCAAGTATGGCTTTTGGACCCTGAGTGGTGTGGCTAAGTGAGTTGGGTGTCATCCTGTAAAGTGAAAGGTGGCTGGTTCGATTCCTGGTCAGGGCACGTGCCCAGGTTGCAGGGCTGGTCCCCAGTTGGGGTGCATGTGAGGCAACCAATCGATATTTTTCTCCCTCCTTTCCCATCCCTCTAAAAGTAGACAAATAATATCTTCTTGGAAAAAGATCATTTCTGAATTCCCATGAGCATCACTTGGCTAAGCCCTCAAGTCCCATCTGGGGTCTTGTGGCTTCCTTTGAGCTCAGTTTCCTGCCTCATCTCCACCTCCCCTAGCTTTCCCTTTGTACTGCTTGCCAAGCGGATCTTCCTGGAACATTGCTGTTACAGACCCTTGCTGTTTGCTATTAAATCAAATCCATACATCAGATCAAATCCACTGTTAATCAAAGCCTGCTTAAAGAGGGCTCACCATACCATCTATTCTAATCTACCACTCCAACATAAGGCTCTAGTCAAGAAGGAACCCCTAAAAGAACTCCCACATGGCTTTAGTACTTACCCAACCTTACCTAAGAAAAGTCATATTTCCCGACAATGGGGACTCTGACTTAAAAGTACAGAATTTAAGAACTGGGAAGCATGTGTGAGGTCATCCATCAGTTTTTCTCACCTCTCATTCCCATAGTGGTATCTGGGTTTTGAAGATTCCTTGCTAGGCTAAGGTAATGTTTCTCATGTTTTTTTAACCACAGCCCTTCATACCTAGAGATTCTGATCTGGATTTGGAGGGTGAAACAGTTATATTTTCAGTCATGCAAAATTGCTTTTGCAGCCTAACCTATTTTTACTGATGGGACCCTGAAGCTCATCAGAGAGAAGAGTGGCTCGCTCAAGATCTTACCATTAACTTATGAAAGTGAGACCCTGGCCCTGGCTGGTGTAGCTCACATCCGAAAGAATATAGTTTCTCTCCCTCTCTCCTTCCCTTCCCCTCTAAAGATAAATAAATTAAATAAATAAAATATTAAAAAAAAAAAAAAAGAAAGTGAGACCCTGTTAAAGTGGCCCATGGCCACCTTTTTTTTTTTTTTAACTTTTTACTTTGGAACTTTTTTTACTTTTTATTTTACACTTACAGAAAAGTTGTTGAGTACAGAGAGTTCCCATATAGCCATCCAACTTCCCCTCATGTTAACATCTTATGGTGCATTTGTCAAAACTAACATAAAACTATCAACTAATTTGGCCAAACTATTTGTATGTCATCAGTCTTTCCATTAACTTCCTTTTTCTGTTCAGGATCCAAAGCAAAATACCACATTGCACTTGGTGAACCAATTTTCCTTTTTAATTGAGATGGAGAACATAAAATTAACCATTAGAAAATTAGCAATTCAGTGGCATTTAGCATAATGCAATGTTGTACAATGGCTTCTGTCTAGTTCCAAAACTTTTCATCTCCCCCAAATCAAACTCCATACTAGTCAAGCAGTTACTTCCCATGTTTCCCACTCCCCACCCCCTGGCAATCACTAATCTCCATTTCTTTTTCACTCCTCACAGCATTTAGCACAATGTCATGTACCTACCTGGGAGGCACAATAGTTTAGTGGGGTTAAGAGGTTTTTTGGGCTGGGGGCAGTGGTGGCGGTCAGGGTTTTATTATACATACTAAAAGGTGCATATGCGTTTAGAGACTGATGAATTTTCACAAAATCAGATCAATAAACAACATGACCAGTAGCCTAAAAACCCCTTTGGTCTCCCAGTCATTCCCTGTCTCCCCCCCCCCCCCCCCCCCCCAGTGGTAACCGCTCTCCTGACTTCCAACAGCACAGATTAATTTGGCCATAGTTTGTATTTCATAGCAATGAAATGATACAACATGTATTCCTGTGTCTGACTGCTTGTGTTCCATTTTATGTTTATTCATATCGTTGCATTCGTAATACTTTTTTATGAATCGGAGTGAAAGATTAAGGTACAGTTTGAGGGTGGGGCTGAGAACAGGTCTTCCAGTTAAGAGTGAAATGTGGGAAAAATAGATTACATCAAACAATAACATTTTTAAATTTTCCACTGTGGGCTTTTAGAGGTAGATGGTCCTAATTATTTTTTAGTTGTGAAACAGGTATTATAAAAGAAATGTTGGGTGAGAGATCTAAATTGAAGGGGGGGGATGAAGAACGATCATCCCTGAGTTGAAGTAGCATGTTTAGCAGGCATTGTATAGTAAACCCAGTGTGAGGTGGGACCAATTATGTAATCTCCCTGGTGATTGTTCTCCCGATCTGTAAAATTAGGTAAGTGAATGTAAAGTGCATGGTACTGCCCCTGACCTTTTAATGCACAAAAATCATTACTTCCTGTCAACTGGGTTCAAATGAATGAGGAGGCTTTGCTAAAATTAAATATAGCAAAGTTTCATTCTAGTGTCTAGGTTTGCAAACCTGAAACTAGGCAATACCCAGAGTACCCTGAAGGAGAAAGAAGTTTAAGAGTTTTTATAGTAAAAAGTACATTTGTGAGAAGAGTCAGTCCTGCATTCTTAGCCTTTGAATTGATCTGAGGTGGTAATCTTTCAGGTGTCCAGTGGTCTGGTTCACCTGAACCAGGGTTGGGCTGGGTTGGACTGATGGTTATCTTTGGAGTTCATGTACACCCAGGCATGGATGCACAACTGAAAAGTTTAAATTCCCAGGCTACTTAAAGCAAGAATAGAATTGTTTCCTTATGCCTCAACCTACTTGATTTTAATAATTTAACAGCTTGACCATAGTGACTCCATTTTATTTCTTCACTCTTCTCATTCCTGTCACCTTCCTTATCTGAATACAGATCAGAACTCTAGTAGTTGGGAATTAAGCAGGTGTCATATTTCCTTAACGTTAGGCCTCTCTACCTCTTTAACTTGGAATACAAAGAAGGTATAAAACAGGTTTAGGTTACAGATTTTGAGAAGCAAAAGCTTAGAATAAGGGTAGGACAATCGACTGGCTTTCTCCACAGTTCAAAGTTCACTTTTCAATAATCCCTGATTCACCTGTATAAAAGCATTCCTTTGTTAGGGTATTGATCCCCACCCCCACTTCACTCACCCAATCCGACCAATTGACCCTAGCCCCCAAAGCCTTACTAGATTTCCCCCACCTCTTCTCATACTCTGTCCCAAACTGCCCCTTCCCCGCCCCAACCAAGACCTGAGGTCAGATATATTCACTAGACAGGTCTAATGCCTACAGTGTCCATGTCATTCAAATCACATCTCCCAACCACGGCACAGAGTAGACCCTCAGCAATTACGCTGGAATAAATTTTCTCTTAAAAGTTGGAAGGCAGCCTGGTGCTGAGCTCAACAACTTTAAAATGTTTGGTCCGTAAAAATGAACTTAGCGATTGTGTTGGGCATTACAGTGTTGTTTTAATGTCCTGGCATCCTATTATTCTTTCAACAAATAATTAACTAGCGCCAAGAATACTCTAAGTCGGGGAGGGGAGGACTGTAAAGTGACCTCCGGTGCTGGAACCGAGGCAGGTTCACTCCAAAACACCCGTGGTTTCCTCTCTTCTAAACTCAGGCCTTTCCCTGTCACAGTGCTGGCCACGAGCCGGGAGGGGCGGGCTCATCAGCCCTTCCGCGCACCCGATTGGCCAGGCCTTGAGCCTCCTGTGACCTTGAGAGTCAGGGGCTGGAGCCGCTCAGCCCACCCGCAAAGTGTCCCCTGGGGGTGTTGGGGCGGAGTGTGAGGAGGAGCGTTGCTTCCGGGAAGCAGCTCCGCCCAAATGTGCTGGGGACGCAAGGGTGCGCGATAGCTGTGGCGGTGGCAAGAGCGTAGACTCGCAGCTCTTGGGAGGTAGGTAAGGGGGGCCGGACTCTGGGAGGTGGCGTACTGGGAGGCAGGGGCTGTGGCACCAAGAGTCCCGTGTCCGTAGACCCACATTGTGCTGTGCGCCTTGGAGCACTGGCAGTGCAGCCAGGGACCGTCCTGTGGGGAAGGTATTTTTGCTCTGAGAGGTAGACTGTCGTGCTGCAGTCGTGTTGGGGTCTCTGCGGGACCGCAGCTCTGGAGGGCCACTGTCCGGGCCCCGCGTTTCCTCTCTGGGGTTTACTGCCTTGGACACCTCTGGAGCTGTGCTGGTGGAGCGGTGCTGAGCCCGAGGTACGGTCGCCGATGAGGGAGGGAAGTGGAAGTAACAGCCGTTTTGTGCCACGCTTGTACGTACGTTACATACATTGGCCCATTCAGTCTTTACAAACAGCCCATTGAGGGCGGTTGAAGTACTCGTTTACCAGATGAGAAAACTGAAGTCACACAGCTGGAAAGTGACAACTAGTATATGAACCCATGTGTGCGGACTCAAAAATCCACGCAGCCCTCATGCTGCCAGATGCAGCCAGGTTTAGAGCCGCTGGTCTGCGCCTCCCCCGCCCCCCCCCCCCACGTCGGCTGCACCCGGAGCTGCCCACAGCTCTGCTGTGGGCTCAGCAGTCTGCACCTGTGTGTGAAGGGGTAAGGTGGGCAACTGAAAACTGGGCTGCAGGGGAGCTGAATTCTAGCCCTAGAACAGCCACTGACACACCCACCCCCCCCCCCCGCCCCATGGATCTTGGGCCTATGTCTGTCCTTTGAGCCATCATTTTGATGATGTAACCTGGCAAACTCTCCTGATAGCTCCTCACAGCTTAGCCCAGAGGAAACTGGGCTCTTCAAAGGTCCAGGTCAAGGCCCAGGTCTCATTCTTGTTTTTAATTCCTGTATGTAGCCCTGGGACAGGCCCAGAGTGGATATTCAGGAAATGTGAGTTGCATAAACAAGTCCGTCCCTTTTCCGAACTGCCTAACAGCTGCTGTTTCAGGCCCCTCCAGAGTTTTTCAGCCCTGACCACCTTCTACCTAGCCAGCCCTCCTGACTGCCTCCTCCCCAGCTAGCGGCGGAGCCTGCCAGAGCTGGCAGCAGCTCCCACCTCCGCGCCAAGACCACAGCCTCTGGAATCCTCAGCTGTGCACGACATAGGGGTTTCAGACCCTGCAGCTCTTTCTCAGCCCCTCCTGGTGGCGGCCCTGAGGGCCCGACTTAGCCTACTCCCAGGTTGGGGGACTTGCTTTCTAAGGAAGGCGACACCTTAACAATCAGTCTGAAAAGCTGCTTATCCCTCATTGTCCCCTCTTCCATGAAGCCTTCCTTGACTCCCACAGCAACTGGGCCATCCCTCTACTGTAGTATCTGTGTGGTGATTATTTCTCCTCCCTCACATAAGCTGCTCCAAGGCAGGGACCTCCCCCTGACCCCCCACTTCGGATGTCTTGGAAGACCCTGTAGCCCACACAAATTTGAGTGAAAGTTCTCCCTTCTGGGTGTGGTGCAGGAGGCAAAGCTATGAGGGCATGCCAGGAGATCTAGTTCCAGCTCAGTTCTATATCTTATATAAAAGTAGCTACATGTTGACTGCGTGGCTAGGCACATATATACCTCTTCCCTATCTCTAATCTCTGCAGCTTTGCCAGTTGGATACTTTAGCTCCCATTTCATATATTACCAAATGAAGAATCTGAAAAGCCAGCAACCTTTCGGAGTCACGTATAGAGCACAGACCAGACCTGGGGCTCTTTGACCTTGCAGTGTGGTTTTTTTCCTGCACCACCGTTTACTGCCTTCCAGCTAAGCTAACCTGTTCTAATGTGGCTGAGCATGGTGCTGGGTCCCATGGTGACTTGTTGACTTCAGTGAGGTGTCACAGGATTTAAGCTGTGACTGCAGGCTCTCTTGATTCGAAGAAGTGCCCTCCTCCCAAGTGTATGAACATTTCCCAAACTTTTAGGGACTTTTTGCAAGGCCCAGGCACAGCTTTGGCTCTGCAAACAGAGATGCAGCTCTGTTGTTCAGAGATGTTTTTCGACCCCAGAGATAATGATTCAGCACCAGTTGTGACAGAGCGACCATGGGTTGTGTAGGTAATGGAGTTGGACCGGAAGCCAGGAGATGGACGGTCAGACCCAGCTCTGTGCCCGCCCCGCTGCTCAGTGTCAGACAAGTCCTGTTGCCTCTGCACACCCAATTTTCCACATCGGCATGTAAGAGTTAAACAGGATCCGTGATTGTCAACTTCACTGTTTTTATTACTGACACCCGTTCTCAAATCAAATCTCTGAACCCTAAACTCTGAAAAAAAGAACGGCTTAAAGGGAGGCTTCCACCTCACCATTCTCACCCTCCTCCCTTGTCCCCCACCCCCTAAGCTCCAGTCTCCTCAGGGTGAAATTTGGACTGCAAAGCCCCTAGGCAGCTCTGCCCTGTTCTTTCTGATAAACAGAAGGCACTTGCTGCCTGGGCACTTGCTGCCCCCATCCCTGCCCCGCACCTCCGCCTTCTAAAGTAGAAGCAAGGTTAAGAAGCCAGTGGAATGCAACTTTGGATTCCAGAAGCTGGGAGCCTGTTTACAAAGGTTGCTATCTCGGAAATGGATCAGAGACAAGCATAGACCCAGCTTCAGAATCTGACATTGAGCAAGTCAGGTTACCTCTCTGAACCTCCATTCCCTTATCACTAAAGGTTAGAACGATTCTCTGCAATTAAATGAGATAATGTATACGGTGCACATAAAGCACCCAGACCGGCACATAACATACGCTCGGTATATTTTTCTCGTATTTCCTCCATCTCTCCAGCCACCAAAGCAAAGATAGTGAGGCAGAGAGGTGCCTCCTGGATCAGGTGTGTACCAGCAACAGTGGATAAAACCCTGCACTCATTGTCTAGAACAGATTCAAATTCTGGCTCACTTACTAACTCTTGGGCAAGAGACTTAAGCTCTCTGAGCTAGGCAAATCCATGGCAGACCTCAGAGCAAAATCTTGCACAAAATGGGTACTCAGGACTTTGTAACTACTGAATGATTGCTCGTTTGGGGGTTGGAACAACTTTGGGGAGACCTGGCTTGCTGCTGTGTTAGATGATGTGGCTGGCTCAAGGGTGGGGTGGCAGGGTGGGTCAGTGTGTGGCTCCTGATAACCCCGACCCTGACAGGCTGGAGGATTGGATAAAATGGGCCCTGGGAGACTGTGGGGAGAAGGCATCTTCCATGTACTAAAGGACTCCCCGGGCCCAGGGAGTGTGTAACGTTGGATAAGCCCCTGCCTTGAGGTCCCAGGCATGCAGGGAGAGATGGGTGGCTCTTGGCTCTTTTTTTCCCCCCTACTGGGCTACTGAGTGTTCCCCCAGGCACCTTGTCTGAAGGCAGGTTGCAGGTACATTGACCACCAATCTGTGCTGTCTAGAAGCAGGCGAGTTTATTGACTAGGATAGAATTTATTACAGGGAGTTTACTCACAGGAAGATTGATTGGGTCATGGCAGAAGAAATGAGCCGGCAGAGTGCACAGATCAGCCTCCACTTCAAGACGGTGCTCTGATAAACAGTTTGTAGTACAGCTGAGCTACTAACGGTTGACAAGACAAAGGGGCAAAGAATGCAGTGAGCCAGGAACCATGCCGGTAGATTTATGATGGATAATTGCTTAGAATTAATGCCACCACCTAGTTTGACATTAATTTCAGTTGCTGTACCATTCTGGCCATTTACTCATAGGAATCTATATGGTTACATCAGGTAAGCATACAGGACACAGCTAATCATTAACTTGGGACTTTGGTGCTGGTTGAGACTAGTTAGGTCAGAGTTCTCAGCATGGAAAAACAAAAGCAGGGATACAAAGATGGAGTCAGTTTTGTTCACATTAACACGTGTACACACCTCCAAAAGGAAGTGTCTAAAATGGAGAGCTCCACCTCCTCTCTAAGCTCTGCTCCCCGCTACCCTCCCCCTGCCTGGTCCCTGTCTCCACTGTCCTCCCAGTCAGGTAGGCTCAGAACATCCACCCCAAGAGACGGCCTCTTGACTACCTTACGATGGCCCTTCTTTCTCTGCCCCTCTGATCCACAGCGCCTGTGCTCCTCTGCTTCCAATCTGCTACGCTTAGCTAGTAAGAATTTTCTTCTTATAGCCAGGCTTGGACCAGGCAACTCCCTGACCCCTGGTCAGAAACCTTCCCTGTCCTGGATCTGGTCCCCTCTCACCCCCTCCCTTCTATACACACAGGGCTCAATGGCCTCCCAGGTCCTGGGAACAGTCCATAGCCACCCTCCCCCACACCCTTCTTCCCCACCTTTACTCCTCTACTCCCTTCCTGAGGGAATGTTCTCCCCTCTCCCTCTGACTAGTTGAACCCACTCATCCTGCAAAACCAAGTTCAAGTCCTCATCTTCAACAAGCTTCTTCTGGCCTCCAAACTTACATTGAAACTCATAGTTCTTTCAAGGTGGGCTCCACCTCCCCGAGATGCACTCAGTCGGCACTGCCTCCTAGGACTAGAGTGCCAACTCAATGAGAAACCATATGTGCAAGTGCCCAGCATGGCCTGGCACAGAGTAGGTGCTCAAGAAACAAATGATTACACCCCAGGCATTAATCGTCTGGTATTCCATGTAATTAAATATTTACTAGGTGGCATAGTAAATGGAGAAGGCAAAAAATGAACTCACTGTGGACCCTGCCTTGCAAAAGCTCTGTCTGTTGGGACAAGATAAGATAGACCCACAGGGACCCGTTACGTAAGAGCGAGTGTGAACTGGGCAAAACAAGAAACTTCAGTGGGAGAGGGAAGGAAGGAGTGCCTTGCGGAGAACCCAGTAGGGTTTGGGGCTGAAGCTGTGGAGAGAGCACAAGCCTTCTAGATAAAAGGGAGTAAGGTGAGCAGAGCCAGAAGCTGGCCAAGTGTGGCTTGTGCATGGGGAGCAGCTGGAGGCTTTGGGGCTGGAAGAGATGGCATCAGTGGCCTCTCTACAGGGTGTGTCTGTCTGTCTGTCTGTCAGGTACAGAGCTATTTAATCCTCTTAATGTGACCTGCCTGACCAGAAGTCCATGCACCAAGGGGTTAACTATGTTTTTCTCTAGAAATAGAATTACAAGAAATTTTTTTCTCTTTTGGCTTAAAGTGTCTAAAATATCTGCCAAGTATGTAGACATTTTTCATGGAATAAACAAAGTATAAATGTTGACCAGATCAGTGCTTCTCATACTAGCTTCCAATTCAGCTAAGATTGATCGTTTGATAACACGAAATAAAAATGAATTACTAGAAATAATGTTATTTAAAAAGAAAAAGCCCTGGCTGGTGTGGTTCAGTGGATTGAGTACCGGCCTGTGAACCAAAGTGTCACTGTTCGATTCTCAGTCGGGGCACATGCCTGGCTTGTGGGCCAGGTCCCCAGAAGGGGGCACTCAAGAGGCAACCGCACACTGATGTTTCTCTACCTCTCTCCCTCCCTTCCCCTCTCTAAAAATAAATAAATAAAATCAAAAAGAAGAAAAAGAGAGGCCATAAAAATAGCTCAGATTTTATATTATCAGGTTCAGATTGCTATGAAAGTTTAAGCCTTACTTTTATTTCTTTACTTATTGTATAGTCCAGCAGGGATTGGTGAACCACACTCAGAGGAACACGGGTTGGAGATCAGGAGAGGCAGGGACCCAGGAGAGCCTGCCTGGCTCTTTTCTCCCTGGGTACAGGGACCATGTCTCATGTGTCCCCCATTCCCCTACATAGCTGAGCATCTGGCAGATATCCCGGGAGCCCTCACTTCCACCCAGCTGGCTGCCCTGTGCCCTCACTGCTCACCATGCAGCCCCAGTCTGTTCTGCACAGCGGCTACTTCCACCCACTGCTTCGGACCTGGCAGACAGCGGCCGCCACCCTCAGTGCCTCCAACCTCATCTACCCCATCTTTGTCACGTGAGTCCCCAGAATGAATCGAGTCGCTAACCGGCAAGGTGTGTGTGTGAGTGTGTGTGTGTGAGTGAGTGAGTGTGTGTGAGTGTGTGTGTGTGTGTGAACCAAGCAGGCATCTGTTGGAGGTGGTAAAGTGAGCTGTCAGCTTGGACCTCACGGTATTGGAAGTCACCTACTGAGTTAAGGACAGCTGTCTTAGGAACAAAACAAACCTTGGCAAGAACCCAGTCCTCCCTTTTAGAAAAAAAGAATAACCCTCACCTGCCATCCTCAGCTTTTGAATAAGACAGAAGCTGAGAAGGTAGTCTGTAGACTGTAAAGTGTACCTGTACATGTAACAGGTGGCAGCCAGGATTATTAAAAATAGCAGCAGCTGACATTTATTGAGTACTTGCTGTGTACCAGGTACTATAAGCATCTACATCTGCTATCTTTCAGTCCTGACAGAATCCGTCTGAGGGAGGTGTGCATAGTGTCCCCTCGATTGTCATCTCCGTGAGGGCAGGGGTTCTTGTCTGTTTTCTTCACTGTTATACTGCCAGAGCCCAGAACAGTACCTGGCATATAATAAGTGCTCAATAAGTATTTGTTGTATAAATGAATGAATCCACCCAGGATACAGATGAAGGGCCTGAGGCTCAAAGGGATGGTACAACTTGGCCAAGGTCACCCAGTCAGTATGTGACTATGATAGCAAGCGAGGACCTTCTGACTTCAGAGTCCAAGTTCTTAACCACTTGACCGCTTCCTAGGATTACTCATCTTTTAGTACAGTTGCTCTCGTTGTCACTGTCATTCTTCTTGTTCCTATTATTATTTCAGGCCCTGGGCTTGGCCAGGCAGGGGAACCAGACTCTGGACCCAATCCCCATCCTACCATCTCCATTTCCATGTTCCTTCCCAGCTCCCCACCCGTCCCCCTCAGTCGCCCCCTCCCCCACAGGCCCTCCCCACAGCTACCAGTCCATAGCCCACCCCCACTTTTGCAGGGATGTTCCTGATGATGTACAGCCTATCGCCAGCCTTCCAGGAGTGGCCAGGTAGGAGCCACAGTGGGGAGGGCCGGGGGTGATGGAGGGAGAGATTTTACAGGTGGAGGTGCCAGGAAGCAGAGGCAGACCCAGGAGGCAGAAGATGCAGAGAGTCTGGCTTCAGCTCAGTAGAGAGAAGGATTTGGTCAGGGTCACAGTTGTTCCCCAACAGAAGAGGCAGTCCTGCTCAGTGATGGGCTACCCTTCACCAGAAGCACCATAGCAGAGCCTGGGAGAGGAGAGCTTAACTTCAAATGGGAGTTCAAAAAAAGGGCCTTGGAGGGCCCTCCCACAGCTCAATGCCATAGCTCTGCCACTTGGCCACGGCTCCCCCATCTGTTTGGTGGGAACATTTCTGCCCCTCCCTGTTCTATGGGGCATGAGTCCTCTTGGTACCAGGTGCACCTTGGCTCTGAACAGAGGCACAGTGTGGCAGGGTGGGGAGAACCGTTTCCCAGGACCTGCCTCACTTCAGCTCCCCTGTCCCCCCCCACCCCGGCAGGTATGGTGTGAACCGGCTAGAAGAGATGCTGAGGCCCCTGATAGAAGAGGGCCTGCGCTGCGTCCTGGTCTTTGGTGTCCCCAGCAGAGTTCCCAAGGTGAGGAATCAGAGGAGGAGTCAGAGAGGAGGGGAAGGGAAGGTTGGGTGATGTTGAGCCGAGGTTCCACACTGACCACACCTTCATTCCCACCTTGTGCCAGCCCTGGGGCCGCAGGTGAATGGACATGGCCCCGTTATTAAGGCAGCACCCATGGAGGGTCAAGAAGCTAAGCAGGAAAACCACAATGAGATACCACTTTATACCGGCCAGGATGGCTATAATAGACAAAGCAACAAACAACAAATGTTGGAGAGGGTGTGGGGAAAAGGGGTCCTTAGTTCACTGTTGGTGGGATTGCAGACTGGTACAACCATGATGGAAAACAGTATGGAATTTTCTCAGAAAAAAAAAAATCGACCTGCCTTTTGACAGTCACAGCAATTCCACTGCTAGGATTATATCCTAAGAATCCTAAAACATCAATTTCAAAGAACCTATGCACCACAATGTTCATAGCAGCACAATTTACAATAGCCAAGAGTTGGAAGCAACCTAGGTGCCCATCAGTAAATGAATGGATCAAAAATTGTGGTACATATACACAATGGAATTTTATGCAGCAGAGAGAAAGAAGGAGCTACTACCCTTTGCAACAACATGGATGGAACTGGAAAGCATTATGCTGAGTGAAATAGGCCAGGTGTTGAAAGACAAATACCATATGATCTCACCTTTAACAGGAAGCTAAACAACAAAACAAACAAGCAAGCAGAATAAAATCAAAGACACTGAAATAGAGAACAAGGGGACAGTGACCAGAGGGGAGAGGGAAGGGAATTTAAGGGGAAGAAAGGAGAGGGATTTGGAGGAACAAATAGGAAGGACACAGGGACGAGAACTAAGGGGGGTTGAAATGGGAGGGAGGTGGGTAGCACGGGGTGGTGGCTGGGATGGGAGAAATAGACAAAAAACTGTAGTTGAAAAATAACTAAGTAAAATTAATAATAATAAAAAAAGAAGCTAAGCAGGGCTATGACACCCTGACTGGGCGAGTCAAGTCTCCTCTGCAAAATGGGGGACAGTCCTCACTGTGCCTCCTCGTCCAGGGACTCTGCTAGTGATACAAGGAGAGGGACAGGGCTGCACTCTGTACTGATTATACTATTACAATTGTCCCAATTCTTCCCCCTTTATCTCCCCTGCACCCCCTAACCCTCCAGCCTTCACCCCCCTTAGTTCATGTCCCTGGGTCATACATATAAGTTTTTTAACTTCTCTGTTTCCTATACTGTTCTTAACCTCTCCTCATCTATTTTATTCCTACCAATTATGCTTCTTATTCCCTGTACCTTCCCCCCTTCCCCCGTGAAACCCCTCCATGTGATCTCCATTTCTCTGATTCTGTTTCTATTCCAGTTGTTTGCTTAGTTTTTGTTTTCCTTTTTTTTTTAGATTCAGTTGTTGATAGTTGTGAGTTTGTTTTCACTTTACTGTTCATAGTTTGTTTTTTTTTTCTATTTTTTAGATAAGTCCTTTTAACATTTCATATGATAAGGGCTTGGTGATGATGAACTCCTTTAACTTGACCTTATTGAAAAGCACTTTATCTGCCCTTCCATTCTAAATGAAAGCTTTGCTGGATAGAGCAATCTTGGTTGTAGGTCTTTGGTTTTCATGACTTGGAATACTTCTTTCCAAGTTTTTTGGAACCTGAACACTATGCCTGAACAGAGGCACTTCCTCTTCTTGCCTATAAATTTTCTTTAGAGAAATGATCTGATAGTTTTATGAGCACTCCTTTGTAGGTAACTCTCTCCTTTCCTTTTGTTGCTTTTAAGATTCTTTCTTCATCTTTAATCTTGGGTAACTAAATGATGATGCGCCTTGGTGTGTTTCTCTTTGGGTCCAATTTCTTTTTATTTTTTTAAGATTTTATTTGTTTATTTTTTCGAGAGAGAGGAAGGGAGGGAGAAAGGAAGAGAAATATCAATGTGTAGTTGCCTCTCACACACCCCCTCCTGGGGACCTGGCCTAAAACCCAGGCATTTGCCCTGATTGGGAATTGAATCGGTGACCCTTTGGTTCAAAAGCCAGCACTCAATCCACTGAGCTACACCAGCCAGAGCCTGGGCCCAATTTCTTTGGAACTCTGAGCTTCCTGGAGTTCCTGGAAATCTATATGTTTTGCCAGATTGGAGAAGTTCTCCTTTATTATTATTTCAAATAAATTTTCAACTTCTTGTTCTTCCTCTTTTCCTTCTGACACCCCTATGATTTGGGTATTAGAACACTTATAGGTGTCCCAGAGGTTCCTAAGCCTCTCTTCATTTTTTTTTCAATTCTTGTTTCTTTATTCTGTTCCAGTTGATGTTTATTTCTTCCTTCTGCTCCAAACCGTTGACTCAAGTCCTGATTTCCTTCCTGTCACTGTTGGTCCCCTGAATATTTTGCTTTATTTCACTCTGAGTAGCCTTCATTTGTTCCTTCATTTTGTGACCAATTATGAGCATCCTGATTACCAGTGTTTTGAACTCTTTATCGGATAGGTTGTCTATCTCCTCATCACTTAGTTCTTCTGCAGTTTTGATCTGTTCTTTCATTTGGGTCATATTACTTTGTCTTGGTGCACCTGTTATGTTGTAGGGGGCGGGGCCTTAGGTCTGCTCATCCGGGGGACACCCTCTTTGCTGCATTGTGGTGCTGTTTGTGGGGGAGGGGTCAGAAAGGGAACAATGTGTCTCGTTTACTCTGCTCTTGCCCCACTTTCCAACAAACTCTGTCTTGTGAGACTGGGAGTTTCTTCTGCTGTGGCAACCCCGTGGTAGTTTATAGCTAGCTTGAGTTTTTAGCTTCCCGTTCAGCCAACCCCACCTCACTCACACAGTCTGTTGCCTTGCTCGCCCGGTCCTCCACCTTGCCAAGGGTCCTCTCTGCCTGCTGGCTGCCTGTCTTGGTCTCTCCTACCAATCTGGAGAATGTTTCTTTAACTCCTTGGTTGTCAGAGTTCCATGCAGTTTGATTTTTTGGCACTTCTGGTTGTTTATTGTTTATAGATTGGTGGTTATCTTCCTTTTGGTTGTGCAAGGAAGTGAAGGGTTTCTACCTACGCCTCCATCTTGGCCAGAACTTCATTGTGCCTGTTGAAGGCTTCATGTGACAGGCACACTGATTTGTCCTTCCCTGCACTAGGACGAGCTGGGCTCTGCAGCCGACTCCGAGGACTCCCCGGCTGTGGAGGCGATCCGTCTGTTGCGCAAGACCTTCCCCAGCCTCCTGGTGGCCTGCGACATCTGCCTGTGCCCCTACACCTCCCATGGTCACTGTGGTGAGTTTCCCCCTGCACCAGCCCCTCTGCCGATGGCACTGCCACTGCCCACCTCTCCCCACAGTGGGGTGGGCCAGGGTCTAAGATGCCCCTCAAACCCAGCTGTCTGACCCACAGGGCTTCTGAACAAGAATGGGATTTTCCTGGCTGAGGAGAGTCGCCAGCGGCTGGCAGAGGTGGCTCTGGCCTATGCCAAGGCAGGTGAGTGAGCCACCAGCAGGGATAAGGACCTCTGGGTCAGGGAGGTGACAGAGTAGACAGGAGAGTCCCAGAGTTCTGAAGTCCACCCTCTGTCCCTCAGGATGTCATGTGGTAGCCCCGTCGGACATGATGGATGGACGCGTGGAAGCCATTAAGAAGGCTTTGATGGCACACGGACTTGGCAACAGGGTAGGGGCAAGGAGTGAGGGAGGGGGAAGGGGAGGTGAAGCAAGAGCCTGTGACTGGACCAGCCCTGCCTCCACATCTGCCAAGAATCATAGAACTGAACATATTCGATTCCCAGTCAGGGCACATGCCTGGGTTGCAGGCCAGTTCCCAGCAGGGGACGCAAGAAAGGCAACCATACATTGATATTTCTCTCCCTTCCCTTACCCTCTAAAGATAAATAAATCTTTAAAAAAAAAAAAGAACTGAAGACAGCACTGGACAAGGCCTTTGGGATCTGTCTCAACCTCTGCACCTGAGACAGGCAAATCAAGGCTCAGAGCTCCGGTGGGACTAGAACACGGGCACGCCACTTCCCAAACTGGGTCCCTTTCCTGCCACATGACCCCGGAACATCTGGAAAGGGCTGACTGAGCCTCAACCCCCATTGTCTCCCCACAGGTGTCAGTGATGAGCTATAGTGCCAAATTTGCTTCCTGTTTCTATGGACCTTTCCGGTGAGTGGGGGCAGGCAGGGGTCTGCTGTTAAGTCCTTGACCCGTTAGCCCGAAGCTGGAGCCCACCCTGATGCCTCTGCTTCCTAGGGACGCGGCTCAGTCAAGCCCGGCTTTTGGAGACCGCCGTTGCTACCAGCTGCCTCCCGGAGCCCGAGGCCTAGCCCTCCGAGCAGTGGTGAGTGACCAGAGCTTAAGCCCCAGCCCACCGGTCCCCTCTTCCCTCTCCTCCTGGGCACTGCCCACAGCACACCTCATCCCTCAGGACCGGGATGTGCGGGAAGGAGCCGACCTGCTCATGGTGAAGCCGGGAATGCCCTACCTGGACATCGTGCGGGAGGTGAAGGACAAGGTGAGCACCGAGCAGTGATGGGGGGCTCACGGAGATGAGAGAATGTGTCCATGGGCTCTGGGACCTTCGACTGCAGAATCTCAGAGTTGGAAGCAGTCTGCCCCTGCACAGGGACCCTCCTGACTCGGCCCCTACCCAGGAACCACCAGTGGGCAGAAGTCTTTGAACAGTTTTGCTTTAACAGTTTAAGAATGGGCCAGGTGGCCAACAGCTGTCATGACGTAGGGCATAGGGTTTGAGATGGTCGGGAGTTGGGCAGGGAGCAAGGGACACTCCTGGGGACACACCCGCCGTGCGCATCTACCTCCTGCTGCTTCTCTGCAGCACCCGGAGCTCCCTCTCGCCGTGTACCACGTGTCTGGAGAGTTTGCTATGCTGTGGCACGGAGCCCAGGCCAGGGCATTTGATCTCAAGACTGCAGTCCTGGAGGCCATGACCGCCTTCCGCAGAGCAGGTAAGCGGAAGGGGTGGGGTTCTGACTTGTGACGCACGGACTGATAGGCACTTTGCCCATAGAGAGAGGTGAAGTGGTGAAACAGCCTGGAAACACCAGTCATCTAACAGACACTGGCCGAGCGGAAGAGACATGTAACTAGAACAGAACGTGGGACAGTTATTCTTTGCTTGTGAGACCTCGGCCTAGCCACTTCTCTGAACCTCAGTGCCCTGTCTATAATAGAGAGAAGATCCCTGGTGCATGGTTCTCGTGTGGATTAAATGAGACGATATGTGTGATTGCCATATGCTTATCGCTCCATAAATGAGAGCTGGTTTTGTTGGGATGTGCACACTGTGAGAAGGGAACTTACAGCTTATCTCTTTCCTTGCTGTGCATTTTTTTGAAATTTTATTTATTTATTTTTAGAGAAAGGGGAAGAGAGGGAGAGAGTCAAAGAAACATCAGTATGTGGTTGCCTCTCACATGCCCCCCACTGGGGACCTGGCCCATAACCCAGGCATGTGCCCTGACTGGGAATTGAACTGGTGACCCTTTGGTTCGCAGGCCAGCACTCAGTCCACTGAGCCACACCAGCCAGGGCCCACTGTGCATTTTATACATGGGCAAACTGAGGCCCAGAAATCGAAAGTGACTGGTCCACAGTCACACAGTGTACAGAGCTAGAACTGACCAGGACGGGACTCAGTCTCATGTTGTGTCACCCACTGACCGTGCCTCTTCATAGCAGCCTTCTCCATCCACTGGCCCTCCTCTCCCAGGTGGTCAGGGTCAATGCTGTTCCACAACAGAAGAGGCAGCTGACGCCCAGCCCCTACCCTGCTCTCTGTTTCTCTCCCACGAAGGTGCCGACATCATCATCACCTACTACACACCTCAGCTATTGCAGTGGCTGAAGGAGTGATGGAGAGAGCGTGCGAGACCCAACAACTAGGACTTTACAAAGGTCCCAGGGCCTTGGAGAAGTGAAAACCGAAGTTAATGCTGCTTTTAGAACTGTGCCCTCCTCCTGCTCACATGCTGGCAGGCACCCAGCAGTTCCAGGTGGTTTCTGCCAGCATGCCAAACCACCATTGCAGCCGCATCTCCCCGGGCTCCCTCAAGCTTCTCCACCCTCCTCAGGGCCAGCTCTGAAGCCACCTCTGCCGCTGTAGCGCCTTCCTCTGAAGAGGCGTTCTCAAGAAAACCCCTCGGAGTCACGGGCACAGGTTTGGGATGCCTAGGAGAGGGGTCTGGAGCATTAGGGGAAGAGGAACGCAGTTGGATCATTGGTCCTCAGAAGTTCTGGAAAACCCAAGGCCTCTGGAAGCACTGCTGGGCCCAGGGACTGAGGCCTGGATTGACCTGTCCAGGTTCAGAGTTGAGATTTGCTGTGATTCCACTGGAAGGCAAGTCGCTCAGGCCAGTGTTTGCCAGGCTGCCTGAGATCTGCTCCACCCTGAGCCATAAACCCAGAAAAGAATTAACTCTACTGAGCAGAAACATTGCCTGGGGGTTACAATGCAGAAGCAAAGAGAGAGTTCCTGACTGTTGGAGATGTCACCATTGAACAGGTGTTTATTAAAGAGAGATATTTTTGAGAGCGCGTGCACAGTGCCCGGGCATGGTGCTGGGTGCGGAGGATCTAGCCGGACAGACCTCAGCTTGTCTCTCTGCATGGAAGCTATACAAAGAGCATGAGAGAGACAGATGACAAGAAAACATGAATAGAGCAGTCACAAACTCTAATAAATGCTTGAAGGAAATAAAGGGTCTCAGATGGAGAATGACAAACGGCAGGGGGTGGGGGAAGGGTCCTTAGAGCACCAGAAGCCACAAGGATGATACCAAGTGTGCAAAGATCCTGCAGTGAGAGGCACGAGGCAGCACTGCTGGGAGCAGGGTGCAGGGAGGGATGGGCGACAGGACTGCAGGTCAGAAAGGCAGACCCCGCACCCTTTAGGAAGCTTGGGTTGTATCTTCCCTCTGGTACAAAGACGACTAAAGAATCTTAACCAGGTGCGCATGGTCCCATTTCCCATGCATGCTATGTTGCTATGGGGGAAATGGAAGGGTGCAAGAAAGCCTGGTTGGAAGGCTACTGCAGACCCCAGGGGGCAATGGTGGTGGCCTGGACCCTGGTGGTGACCGTGGAGGTAGGAAGAAGCATATGAATTCAGGAGACATTTTAGAGAAAGAATTACCTGCTATTGCTGGCGCTTTAAATCAGGGGTGTGGAAGTGGTAGGGGGAGGCTCGTCAGGGGTGAGGCACTGGGAGGAAATGAGGATGCCTTCACCGGTCTCTGGCTTGAGCCACTGGGTGGGTGGTTTCAGTTTTCTTCTGAGACTGACAGGACATAAGTTTTCCCTTTGCAAAAGTTAGGGCTCAGCCAAGGAGGGACCTGTTTGCGAGTCTACCTGCCTGCCTACAAAGTGACAGGGGTCCCCAACTCCAGGCCCGGAGTCAGCTCAGTTTGGACTGTTAAGTCATACAACCCACTGTTAAAATCTGGAATTATAAACTCAGCAGCTTCTGTAGTCAGACCAGTCTCTGACTCTTGGTAGTCTTCTCCAGAGCTGTGGCCGACTTTTTTGAAGACGTGCCCTCGGCCTGTGGGGAGGTGGCCAGCCAAAATCAGGGCTTGAAGAGGTACAGAGCTGGGCCTCTCAGGGAGGCTGAGCCGGATCCACCACCCAGGGGCCTGCTGCACTCATCGGGGTGATGGCTCAGTGTCTCGGGGCTCAGACCAGACCGTGACCTTTGACCATCTTAGCTTCTTGGCTTCCTGTCTCCTGGCCCCTGACCTCTGAGCTGCTTTCTAGTTAGAACGATTCCTGTGAAAAGGAAGGCTCTTCAAGACCGCCCCAGACTCATCACTGCCAATCAAATGCAGAGCCTGGCTCTGTTCTAGGCAGAGAAAGACAGTAGACAGACAGACACTGCCCTTTCGGAACAGATGGTGCACAGGGAGCAAATGACTTTGTGTATAAACCCCCCTCCCCCAACACACACACACACACACACACACACACACACACACACACACACACACGAGGGGCAACATTAAGTGGAATGAGTCTCCCTGAAAGCCAGGAGGTGTGTGTGTCACCAGTGACATAGTGTCAGGTGCTCTGAAGGCCGTCACCAGGACCTGAACACGTTTGAAGGATCAGAAAATGCTTCCCTGAGGGACTGGTATTTAAGCAAGACCGGAAGGATGAGGCACCAAGCTAAAATGTGTTTGCGGAAGAGCATTCTAGGCAGAGGGAATCCTGGGGCTAGAAAGAGCTGGAAAACAAGGCTGGTGTGTGAATCATAGGGAAGAATGGAGAAACCTCCTCCCAATAAATTGGTAGCAAAATTACAGATCTCACATGACGCTACTCCTAGCTTCAGTAGTGGGGCAGACCAAGGGCCTCAGTTGCTTGCAGGCATTATGGTCTAGGCAAGTGGCGCTCTCTTGAGTCAGGACTTGTCACCTGGGTTGCCAGTCTTGTATCCCCTCCAGCCACCCTGTGTTCTGTCTACAAAGGCAGTCATGGCCGGGCAGGCAGCTGGAGGGGTTTGGGTGGTCCCGGGGGAGCCTGGTTCCTCCACAGTCCCATCTCCTGGTGTGGACCCTGCTCTTGCTAGCAGCAGTTGTACCCTTGGGCAGAGAACTCAGCTTCCACGGTTCGCATGGCACATTATTCTCTGGCTTCCAGGCATCACAGCTGATTAGTGAGCATCAAGGGGCCTGTCTTCACAAGACATTTTCCTATTTCTTGCTGGGATGTGCCAGTGTGACCCGGAGCTTGTCTGTTTCTGACAGGACCTTCCTGCCAGTCACAACCAATAGCCAGCCATCCTCTCTTTGCTTTTCCAAGATCCCTAAAACAACAACAACTTCACTGGTCAAATGGTTGAGGGTCCCACAAAGCAACAGGCATGTTAACCCGCCAATTTATTACCAATTTTCCAAATTTTTTTTTAAAAAAGGAATCCTGCTGCTCCATACCCCGTGTAGACTGCAAAGGCCACACATCAGGGCCTGTGGCACAGCACCCGTAATCTGTACTCGGCTGGGTACACTTGGTTGCAAGTGACAGAAACTAAATTCAGTAGCAAAGGAGGAAGTGACTGGTTTTCATAAATGGATTGTAGCAAGTCAGGAGTGGCTAAACACAGGGTCAGAGGCTTTCACAGAGACCTCCCCTTCCTAGCTCTGTCTGCCTTAGCTTGGCTTTATTCTCAGATGGTTTTTGCCACTTGACAGTAACATGATACTTGGATGTCCTTTAGACTTAGAATTCCAGAGAAAGATTTTCAGTCCCATCATTCACATAGCAAATCTCCGGAGGACCAATTGGCCCTGTGCAGATCCGATGGCTGGCGTCAGCTCAGTCACTGTAAACAAGGACATGGGAGATGTGACACCAGGTCTCATCACACAGGAGGCTGGCGCAGTCTCAGTGCTTCTGTACCAGTGGTCCCCTCTGCCCGGAAACGCTTGCCCCCTAAAGCTCTATGGCTGTCTCCTTTTCTTGTTAAAATCTTGGCTTAAGTGTCACTTCCTCAAGGCAACCTCTCCTGACACCCAGTTTAAAGTCATTCTCCAGTCGCTCTACTAAGTTCAGTGGATACAGCAAAAGCCAAAGAAACAGCAGCTTAAGATGGAAGATCTCTGAGCAGTCCAGAGCTGTGTCAGCTGCGTGGTAGGGGAGGTCGTGGCCCCCGCCTCATCTGTCATCATCAACACATCTCCCCCTCTGTCTTGTGATCAGAGATGGTGGGTCCAGCTCCCACCAAGAGGTCCTCTTCAGCCGTCAGGAAGAGAAGGGCAGGTGGAGGGCACGGCCCTTCTTAATAAGGCACAACCCAAAAGTTGCACGCATTACTTCTGTGCACGTGCCCTTGTCTGAACTTAGTCATATGGCCACACCTACTAATGTACGTGAGGCTGGAAAATAGAGTCCAGTGGGGCAGCCAGGTACTCAGTAAATCCCAGGGGTCTAATCACTAAGGAGGCTAAAGAGAATGGATATTAGGGCAGATGACCATCCCCATCACATGGAGTTTCTTGTAATCACAGAAACAGTGGTCAGAAGAGCAAAGTAAAGAGGTGCTTAGAGATGGAAGACAGACCCAGAGAGGGGACTTGTTGAAATGCACACAAGCCAGGGATAGAGCAATGCTGGGATGTAGGTCTCCTAACTCCAAGTCCAGTGCTCAAAACTGGAGAAGGCATTGCCAAGGCGTAGGATGAGGGATTGATTTTAGAGGGACTTTGGCTTTCTATGTATTATCTTAGCTTCAACTTTATTTTTATATCATGTATGATATATATCTACCAAGGATTTGTGTAAATAAATGAAAACAGCCAATACATATATGAAAAGGCATTCTCTTCATTAGTCAACAGAGAAACTCAAATTAAAATCACAGTGAGAGAGCACCATACATCTGTCAGAAGGCCTGAAATTGTGGAGAATGTGGAGTCACTGGAACTCTCAGGTATTTCTGGTGCAACCACTTCAGAAAACTGGCACCACGTGCTAAAGCTGAGCACATCCTTGTTGCCTAGTGACTTCACATCTAGGGATTTACCCAACAGAAATGTGTACACACGTTCACTAAAAGCCATATTCGAGAATGTTCATAGTAACATTTTCTAATATTTGTCATAACCGAAAACTGGAGATAAGTCAAATGTCATCAACAGTTAAACAGTATATTCATATAATGGAACGTCACAGGTATGAGAATGAATGACCTACACACAGCAACATGAATGAATGAATCTTGTGAATAAAATTTTAAGCAAACAAGACAAAAGAGTGCATGCTGTATTATTCCATTTTCATACAGTTCAAGAACAAGTAAATATGCAATTAAGTCAGGATAGCCCTGGCTAGGTAGCTCAGTGGTTTAGAGCATCGTCTCAATACGCCAAGGTTGTGAGTTCCATCCCTGGTCAGGGCACATACAAGAATCAACCAATGAATGTAAGTGGAACAACAAATCAATGTCTGTTGGTCTGTCTCTCTCAAAATCAATTTAAAAAAAGTCAGGATGTAGTGTCTAGCCTTTGGGGGTGGAGGGGTAAGCAACTGGAAGAAGCCAGGGGCTCTAGAGTTCTGGAGCTGCTCTTTCTCTCGGTTTGGGTGTTGGCTGCACAGGCATGTTCAGTATGGAAAAATCTGAGGACACTTACACATCTGTGCACCTTTCTGTATGGATGATATCTTTTTACCAGGAGTTAACTTGAAAAAATAAGATGAAAATGGAAAAGTACAAAGAGAGACGTGTCTGGTGCACCCCACCTGGGTTTACTTAGTACAACACCATCGGTGTGCGAATCTCAGGAAAGAGCCCTCCCGTGCTTGTTTTCTCAAAGAGAGTAACCAGCATCTGAAGTAATGACATAACAAGGACCTCCGGGAGCAGTCACCAGGCAGGACTCACAGGACAGGTCAAGGTCCAAAACCTCTGAGGACTCAGAACACTACATCTAGCGAGTACACCGGTTTTTGTTTTAAGACTTTAAAAATATATTCATGTTTTAGAGAGAGGGGAAGGGAGGGAGAAAGAGGAGAGAAACGGACGTGAGAGGGAAACACTGACCAATGGCCTCTTGCGTGCACCCCAACAGGGACCCCATCCCACAACCCAGGCACGTGCCCTGACTGGAAATCAAATTGGCGACCTTTCAGTTTGCAGGATGATGCCCGGCTTCCTGAGCCACACCGGTCAGGGCAAGTGTACTTGTTTTTACACTGGCAAATCAGAAGCTTGTTTCAGAATACCAAGGACCTACCGTAACACACGAATCCCCCATTTCTCTTCTGAAAAAGTTAAGAGGAAGGCAGAACCTAAAGGACAATAAAATAAACGAGATTTCAGGGCCACAGTTCTAAGGGCACATTCACGTGGACTATGATGGACATGCCTCCCTGAAGTGATGGGTGCCCTGGGTTGAAATAGGTAATGGAACAAAACCCTTAATAGCTCAGGTGACTCAGTTATCGAAACAGAAGAGTGGTCTACTTCTCAGAGAGCTTTTCCATGCGCTCTCATTTGATCCTGATGGAAACATGCCCTTTGCCCGGGTTCCAGGGGCAAAGTTAATTATCTCGGAAGTTCACTTTTATGCTAACCTGAATTTCAGTTGGAAGTTACTTGGTCCTGTCCCTCCAGTTTGTGTACTGTGAGGCTGAGGCCCAGAGAGGAAGAATTTAATGGCGGGCTCACAGAGAGTCGGGTGGCAGAGCTGGGAACAGGACCTAAGCAGCTGGGTCCTGGCCTGGTGGCTCCATTGCTTGGAGCATCACCCCGTGCACCAAAAGGTCCCAGGTTCAATCCCTGCTCAGGTCACATACCCGGAAAGCGGCCGATTGACATCTTTCTCTCTCTCTCTCCTTCTCTCTCTCTCTCTCAAATCAATGAACATATCCTTGGGTGAGAATTAAAAAAAAAAAAACAAAGCCCTAAGGGGTTGGGTTTCAGGTGACAGTGAAAAGTGGCCAGTCTCAGACACTGCTGGATTCTGTGAAATGCCATCACCCTTTTCCTACTCCCACTTCTGGGAATCATGCTTAGGACACAGAAGTTTCACTGGCAAGTCCCTGGAGCCAGTCAGGCCCTCCCTTGGGGCCCAAGGTCTGTGAGTCTGCACTTGGTACCTTCTCCCAGGCCAGAGCCCAGGGAGGGTGAGGCAGTTCTGAGTAAAGTGAACAACAGACTGACTTTGGAATACAGAAGGAAGTTTTGTGAAAGAAGGAAAGAAAAGTAAGGAAAAGGAGGGGCAGGGAGAGAGAGAGGAAGGAAGGAAGAAAAGAAAGAGGGAAAAGGAGAGAAAAAAAGAGGGGTGGAAGGGAGAAAGAATATTATACGCACGCATATTTGTGTGCTCCCAGAAATGTCTGATAGCATAATAACCAAAACCGCCAATGAGTAGGGAGCGACAGGACCCTCCCCCCACGACCCCCCACCCTACCCAGCCCCCAAGGCCACTTCTCTTGCTCAGCAAGCAGTGGTGGTGGTGGGGGGGGGCAGTACCTCTGCGCTTGCCAGTTCCTTACATGTCCTTTAATCTTCCGCCTGGCTGCCATGCAGATCTTCACTCCTCTTCTGACCATCTCATTCAAAGACCCGCTGCGCCTCCACCTAGCACCCCTCACTGTCCAGGACACCACTGTTGTCTTTGCCTCCACAGCACCAGTCCTTATCTGAAATGTTGTTTATTTAGTTGCTTTTTGTCTGCCCCACCCTCGATCCATAAAGATAGGAACTCTGTCTTGTCTCCCACTATATCCTCAGTGCCAGACAGGGTCATACCTAGAGCAGGAGCTCTATGAATACTTAGTGAATGAGGTGGGCCTTTCACTTTTTTAAGAATTTTCCTTTATTTATTTTTAGACAGGGGGAGGGAGGGGCAAAAAGAGGGAGAAAACAAAAATTTGAGGTTGCCTTAGGCAGGCCCCCTACTGAGGGCCCGGCCCAACTCAGGCACGTGCCCTAGACCGGAAATCCCACCGGTGACGCTTTGGTTCTCGGGATGATGCTCAATCCACTGAGTCACACCAGCCAGGGTGGCCTTTCACTCTTTACTTTGTACAGTTTGTATTTTTAAACACTTTTGAATGAACGTGAGTAGTGTTTCTTCTTTTCTTTCATCAAAACGAAAAGAAAAGCAGCTGGGTCACTGCAGAGGACTCTACCCTCGGCAAATTGTCTTGAGTTAGGCAAGTTTCCAGCTCCCTCCTGGTGCTACCTGGGGACTCAGCCCAGGACGAGTATGGCCTTGGCCAAGTCCACATGGGACTCAGCAAGCCTTGCGGGGATGCAAATCCTCTCTTCAGCCCTGACTGGTGTGGCTCAGTTGGTTGAGAGTCGTCCTACAAACTGAAAGGTCGCTCATTGACTCCAGGTCAGGGCACATGCCTAGGTTGGGGCCCGTGGGAGAAGCAACCTATCATGTTTCTCTCCCTTTCTTTCTCCCTCCCTTCCCCTCTCTCTAAAAATAAATAAATAAAATTTTAAAAAAATCCTCCTCCTCCCAAGTCAGCCAGAGCCCTTCCCAAAAGCGACAGTGCCCAAGGGAAGTGGAGACGTTTGGGGGAGGGAAAGGGGTCGCGGAGAGAGCGGAGAAAGGGCGAAAGGAAAGAGACTGCAGAGGGAAGGGCGTGCAGAGGGGCGTGCTAGGTAACAGTGAGACGTGGGAGGGAGATGGGGCCCGAGAAGGTGTGGGGGTCTTTCGAAGAGACGGAGAAGAGACCTAGGAGCACAGCGAAGGAGAGTGCCAGAGGGCGCCGGGTGGAGGGAGGTGAAAGTGCGGAGGGTGTGCGGAGTGCTACAAGAGGGCGTTAGGAAGCGGAGAAGGAGGGGGCGGAACTGGAGGAAGGGTAGGAGGAGGGGCGAAGCCAGCGCGGGACGGGAGCCGAGTAGGGGAAAGTCGGGTGCTGGAGGGAGCTTCTGCGGGTCTCAGCTTCTGCTGTGGCAGAGGTTCTGCCACAACGGCAGGCGTCCTTGGGCTTCACCGCCACCAAGCCCTAGAGAGAGTGGGAGGCGGGGTGAGACCAGTGTCCCCACCTCGGCTTCTAGAAATAGAAAACGCTGTGAGTCGGGAGCCAGAGCTTTTTGTTCTCGTCTGAGCCCTGCCAGGGGCTCCCTGCGTGACTTCGGGCGAGTTCTGCCCCTCACTGGGCCTCCATCTCCCCACCTGCAAAGTGAGAGGGCTCTTTCGGTGGATCTAAGTTCCAAATGGAATTAAATTCACTTTTTTAACCAGCTTCCTCTAAGACGTGTCCCAGATTCACCAGCCACGTCCCTTCTCCCGCAACGTGGCTGCACCCTGACCCTTGGACCCTCAGGTTTCAGCTGGAAACTTGTATCAACTTTGGGGGAAGAAGCAGCATCTAGCCTGTGGAGAGGAGGCTGAAGAATTTGTTTCCTGTGCGTTGAGGCACTAATCCTTTCACTGCTGTCCACCCAGACAGATGTTGTTACCTCTATTAAAGACGAAGCTGGGGCGCAGAGAGGCTTAGAGACAGGTAGGACCAGGCGGCTCTGTTCTGCTTTTTGTCCTATGCGGTACAGGTTTGCCAAAAAGAGATTTTTTTTTTTTTACATTCTGAAGACTACTAATAAATCCTAATATTATTTTTTAAATTATATTTTATTGATTATTGCTATTACATTTTCCCCCCTTTGGCCCACTTTACCCAGCATGCCCCACTCCCTCAAACAATTCCCCCCACCATTGCTTATGTCTGTGGGTCATGCATGTGAGTTCTTTGGCTACTCCATTTCCTATACTGTACTTTACATCCCCATGGCTATTCTGTAACTACCTATTTGTACTTCTTAATCCCCTCACCTCTTCACCCATTCTTCCCACACCCCACTCCCACCTGGCAACCATCAAAACACTCTGTATACAGAATTCTCTGTGTGTTCATCTTGTTTGCTTAATTTGTTTTTAGATTCAATTGTTGATATGTTGTTGTTTTGCCATTTTAGTTCATAGTTTTGATCTTTTTCTTAAATAAGTCCCTTTAATATTTCATATAATAATGGTTTGGTGATGATGAACTTCTTTAGTTTTTTCTGGGAAGCTCTTTATCTGACCTTTGATTCTATATAATAGCTTTGCTGGGTAGAGCAATCTTGGCTGTAGGTCCCTGCTTTTCATGACTTTGGATATTTCTTGCCAAATGCTTCTAGCCTCAAAGTTTCTTTTGTGAGATCAACTGGCAGTCTTATGGGAACTCCCCTGTAGGTAACTAACTTCTCTTACTGCTTCTCAGATTCCCTCTTTATCTTTTACCTTTGGCATTTTAATTTTGATGTGTCTTGGAGTGGGCCTTCTTGCAACCATCTTGTTTGGACTCTCTGTGCTTCCTGGACTTGCATATCTGTTTCCTTCACCAAAATAGGGAAGTTTTCTTTCATTAATTTTTCAAAGAGATTTCCAATTTCTTGCTCTTTCTGTTCTTTTGCCACCCCTGTGATGTGAGTGTTGAACATCTTGAAGTTGTCTCAGAGGCTGCTTATGCTACCCTCATTTTTTTGGATTCCTTTTTCTTCTTCTTGTTCTGATTGGTTACTTGCTTCCTTGTGTTCCAAATCATTGATTTGATTCTGTTTCATTCACTGTACTGTTGTTTCCCTGTAAATCGCTTTTTATTTCCATTAGTATGTCCTTCATTTCTGACTGGATCTTTTTTATGCTGTTGAGGTCCTCACTAAGTTCCCTGAGCATCCTTATAGCCAATGTTCTGCATCTGATAGATTGCTTAGCTCCATTTTGTTTAGCTGTTTTACTGGAGTTTTGATCTGTTCTTTCATTTGGGCCATGTTTCTTTGTCTCCTTGTTTTGGCAGCCTCCCCGTGTTTGTTTCTATGTGTTAGGTAGAGCTGCTTTGACTCTATGTCATGGTGGAATGCTTTAATGTAGTAGGTGTCCTGTAGGGTCCAGTGGCACAGCCTGCCCCTTCACCCAAGCTGGGTACTTGAAGTGCTACCTTCACGTGGGCTGAGTACATTCTCCTCTTGTAGTTGAGCCTTGGTTGCTGTTGGCAGATCAGTGGGAGGGCTTTACCCAGGCCAGTCAGCTGCAAGGATTGGCTGTGACCACTTACCACCAACCTCTGCCCTCTATGGAGAATTAACTGTGCAGGGGCAGGGTGGTGGTGCTCCGGCATGGTCTGTATCTGTCCACTGGGTGCTCTGGCCTTTGGGTTTCCCAGGTGGTGCAGGCCAAAGTCAGTCCCAACCTGTGTTTTGCTTGGGGCCACCCTGCCTGAGCTATAGATCAATCTGAGATGGCTGCTGCTTGTGCTAGGCTTGGAGATTCCCAGGCGAAGCCAAGCCATTTGTTAACACTTTGGGAGGGGTGAAGTCTCTGGGGATTTCTAAAACAGGTCAAACAGTTTTAGCCAGGTTGATGGATTTTCAGACGTGGCACCCGCTTGCTGGCTCTGTGGGGTAGGTTTTAGCAAAGGGACAATGACCTTTGCTTGCCTTGTTGCCAGACACTTCAGTCTCTCTTTGTACACCACTGGTGCCTTTCAAGCTGCTAACCCTGGTCCTGGAGCTGAGAGGGAGTGAGTCTGAGTAGGTGAGTCCACGTGTGGGTTCTTTAAGAGGAACTGCTTGTGGCTCCAGCAGTTTCTTCCACTGACTCACACCCCACTGATTTTTGCAGCCAGAAGTTGTGGGGCCTAAATTTCCTGGCACTGGAACCCTGGGCTTTGGGGTCTGGTGTGGGGCTGAGACTCCTTGCTCCCAAGGATATTGCTCCCAAGATTTTTTAAAGATTTCATTCATTTATTTTTAGAGAAAGGGGAAGGGAGGGGGAAACAGAGAGGGAGAGACACATCAGTGTGTGGTTGCCTGTTTCATGCCCCATACTGGCGACCTGGCTCACAACCCAGGCATGTGCCCTAGGCTGGGAATCGAACCCGAGACCCTTTGGTTCGCAGGCTAGCACTCAATCCACTGAGCCACACCAATCAGAGCTCCTTCCTGAATTTTTGTCCACCATACATGGGTGAGGGACCAGCCAGTTCCACATCTATGCCCCTCCTACCAGTCTGGATGGATGTGGTTTCTTTAATTCCATAGTTGTCAGACTTCCATACAACTTGATTTCTGATGGTTCTGAGTGATGGTTGTTCTATATTTTAGTTGTAATTTTGATGTGGTTGTGCAAAGAGGTTGTCTGCCTATGCCTCCATCTTGACCGGAAATAAATCCTAATTTTCCAGATTTTTTTTTTAATTCGAATGTGTCTAAACAGTGGAAGGGAGCACTGGCTGGAGAGTCTAGGTTATGCTGCTGACTCAGTGAGATCTTAGGTAAGTATTTACCCCTCTCTGGCTCAGTCTTCTCTGCTGAACAGCCAGAGTTTGGTCACATGGTCTGCAAGGACCCTTCCTGCCTTTAGCATTGCTAACAATAGGAATAGCAATCGTAATTGTTTCTGTACCTCCATCTACAAAGTCCTGCCTCAGCTGACTCCTATCTACCCCAAGCACCAGACTCCTGGTTCTGCCTCAGGACCTTTGCACTTGCTCTTTCCAATGCCAGGGGCACTTAACTACCTCATTTTCCTACACAATCATTCTTCAGATCCCCACTGAAAGTTCACATGTCTAGGAGGTCCTCTGACAAAGACTAGATGAGGTCCTAGGTTTATAACCTCATGGTTCATGCTGAATTCATTAGACTTAAGTGTTTGTGTAGTTCTTTGTCTAACATCTACATCCCTTATTATTTAATGCCTATAAATGCCATGAAGGCTGAAACCCTGCCCTATTCCCAGAATCTGGCACATAATCAGTGCTCAGAAATTTGTTGTGCAGTAAACAGATAATCACATTTAGTCCAGCAATCTTGCGAGGTTGGGCCCTTGTGCTCTTATGCACAAGGAGACAGCTTCAGAGACAGACACTGCCAGGGTCACGCAGTGAGTGGGCAGCACTAGAATTTGAACCCAGTCTTTGTGACCTAAAGCCTGAACTTCCACTTGCATCTCATTCCAGGATCTTCTGCTGGGAAGACAGTACCCAAGTGCCAGCAATCCTGGCCCACGTGGCCTGGAAAGAGACACCCGTCAGATCAAGGAGAGGTTCTTGTCCAGCCTGGTTTCCTCTTGGCCCTGGGAACCTAAGGTGGACCTGGGGTGGATTCGGTCCCCTCCTATAGACCCATGGCTCACCGGCGGAAAATACAGCTGTTGACATGGGACGTGAAGGACACGCTGCTCAGGCTCCTCCGGCCCGTAGGGGAGGAATATGCCTCCAGGGCCCAGGCCCACGGGCTGGAGGTGGAGGCCACAGCCCTGGATCGAGCCTTTAGGCAGGTGTTCAAGGCTCACAGCCAAAGCTTCCCCGGCTATGGCCTGAGCTACGGCCTTACCTCCTGCCAGTGGTGGCAGGATGTGGTCCTGCAGACCTTCCATCTAGCGGGTGTTCAGGATGCCCAGGCTGTGGTCCCCATCGCTGTCCAGCTGTACAAGGACCTCAGCAGCCCCTGCTTCTGGCAGTTGTTGGAGGGAGCGGAGGCCACCGTAAGGGAATGCCGGAAACGAGGCCTGAGGCTGGCAGTGGTCTCCAACTTCGACCAGCGACTAGACAACATCTTGGCAGGTCTTCATCTGCGGGAACATTTCGACTTTGTGCTGACCTCTGGGGCTACCGGCTGGCAAAAGCCAGACCCCCGCATTTTCCATGAGGCCTTGCGGCTTGCTCAGGTGGAACCAGCGGTGGCAGCCCATATTGGGGACAGTTACCACAATGATTACCAGGGGGCACGGGCCATAGGCATGCACAGCTTTCTAGTGGTTGGCCCAGGGCCTCTGGATCCTGTGGTCAAAGATTCTGTGCCCCAAGAACATATCCTCCCCTCATTGCCCCATCTCCTGCCTGCCCTTGACCGCCTGGAGGGCTCATCCACAGGGCAGTGAGGGAAGCGGCTGGGCCCAACAAACCCTGGAGACAGGGAGCCCTTTCCTCTCCAAAATCTGGCCTTTACTCTCTCCCTGCAGCCTCCCCTGTGCATTCTGACTATAATGCAGCAAGCGTGAGGCTTTTAGCCCTTCCCCACTAACCAGCTCCTGGTCTCTGAGATGGTTCATTCATCACGCCTGTGTCCCTTTGCCACCACAGGACCCCCTCACCTCCAACAAGATTCCCTGAGGGCCCACCAACGTTTTTTCTATACAATGGCTCTAGTAGCATTTAATTGTCTTTAATGTCATTTGAAACAATTTTGTTAGATTGTATTGTGACAGCTGTCCTATCAGCATGCATTAAAAAAATCAATTGGTGAAATTTTGTGTAGCCATTTTAACATTGAAGATGTGTCGGGAGCCAACTAACACCCATCCCTTGACACAGTCGGGATGGATAAGCTGCATCTGCACAGCAGAGGCAACTGAGGCTGGATTTCCTGTCTGTCTCTCCTTGCATGTCTGTCTTTGCGATTAATAGGTGGTGGGATTTTTAGACACCTGTATTTCAGGCCCAATGACCCGCAGAATTCCAATGAGGTCGTACAAAATGGTTTCTTGTCCGTACAACAAAAGTTCCCCATGATGGGGTAGCCCCTGAATGTCTAAAAGTTGGTAGAGTAACAGCCCCTCCTCTACCTTGGACAGGAATATATATTAATTAGAATTGGACGGGTAAAGAAGGAGAAGCTGGTTAATTATTACAAACTAAGCACATAGAAACAAGTATTAAGGAGTCAGAGTCCAAAGTACATAAAGTAAGATTCTAGACAAGAAGGTAGATAGCTAAGTTAGACACCACAAAGGCCTTGTAATAAATTTCCTATAACGACTATTCAGTCTAGTGTATCCTTTTGACCCATGTCAAATTCTAAGAACTTTAATAAATATCTGTTCATCAATAAGACATTTAAAACTGTACATACAGCTATTTCTAATTGTCTGATTAATGGCTCTCCTGGTCAAAATAACCTTTGTTTAACATAACTGAATCTATGGAATTTCCTGTACTTTTCCTAGTTACCTCCGACCCCTCAAAGCCTGAGGTCAGAGGAGATTCAGCTGGAAATGTGCTCTAGGACCATGGAGACTAAACGGGAGATTTTCGACACGGACCACCACAATTCCAGTCACAAGAAGAAACATGGTTCTCCCCCCACCCCGCCACGTCTTAGGCACTCTGCTGGTCCTTTACATGCATATAGAGCCCTCAGAGCTACCTAGTGGGCACAGCTAGTGTGAACTGCACTTTACAAGGGGTTCAGAGGTTACATCGTCTGCCAGAGGGCACAGCTAGTACGTGAGGGGGTTCCAATTCAGGCATGTCTGACTGCAAAGCCCATTGGTTAGACCACAAGGTTGCAAGTAGAAAGGGATCCATGTCACGAGATACAGTGCAGTGGAGATCCTGGGAGAATAGGGAAGGTGTCTTAAAGGATTTTAGTCCGAAGGACAAGGACACCCCAGTCATCGGGGGTTGGCATGTGGGGAGGAAAGCGCAGGGAATGGGGACCGGAGCCCAAGGAGGCAGAAGTGTGAATGTGGGGAGAATTACAGAGGCTGAAGAGTAGGCTGGGTATTTTCAATTCCAGGTCTCTTCCTGCCTTTCCCCTCCTCACTGACCCCTGCGCCCTAGCCAGTGCCACACACAAGGGACACTGCAGGCAAAAAGCACAGACAGGGACATGCATGTTATGTTCTTGTACCAACAGCCAGGAAAGACTCTGGAGTGGACCCTGAACTTGGGCTGGCATTTTTTTTTTTAATATTTTATTTTCAGAGAGAAGGGGAGGGAAGGAGATAAACATCAACGTGTGGTTGCCTTTCACAGGGCCCTGCAACCCAGGCATGTGCCCTGATTAGAATTGAACCAGCAACCTTTTGGTTCTCAGGCTGGTACTCAATCCACTGAGCCACACCAGCCAGGGCGGGATTGGCATTTCAATGGGCAGAAGGATAAGGTATCCCCAGCAGCAGCCTGTGGACTGGGGCCTGAAGGCTGCTGTGGGCAATTGGACTGTTAGTTTGGGGAGCATGGGGTAAGGGACTTCGGGTGCCATCTGGAAGAATTTGGCTTTGACTGTGGTTTAGGGACAGGGAAACTCTTCTCAGACAACTTCTTGAGTGTCAGGCAGTGAGGACAGGGTCATAAGCTGTGGTCTTAGAGCCACAAGGGCCTCAGAAGTCACTGCAACCAAAAATAAGTTGCCAGTAGGTTTGTGGACTGGGTTTGATCCACCCATTGTTTCCAGTAAATTGCTGGGCACACTTCCAGAGTGGGGCGGGCTCTGGCCCCACCTTGGAGCCCAGGAGCCTGAAGTTGTAGGTACGATGGCCTTTCAACTGTTCTCCAATAAAACAAAAATGTGAGGACCACTGCTCTAACGTGACCTTAGTGACCAGGAAGGGACTTGCCCTTGGCCCCAGCAATGCAGGGCGCAGAGCAGACTCCAGTCCTATAGGATGTGTGTGCTGAGCTCGGCCACCTGCTCACATCTAGGAGCGCGCGTGAGGATGAGGAGGACATCGAATTCTCAGTAAACGCACTCTAGGATTTGAGCTGGCCCTTGTGGGGCTTGCCCAATTACCAACAAAGAACTTGGGAGTAATTTTCCAATCTTTTAAAACCTTTAATAACATACACTGCTCTAAGGCCGGCCCTCTAACTCCCTCAGCTTTTTCTAGCTGAGGTTCTTGCCCCAGGTCTCCACATGATGTCGGAAGGGGCCATCAGTTGCCACACGCATCAGCTGCCCTTGGTGGGGGGGGGGGCAGTTTGTCCCTGTTGGTGCAGTGGGCACAGGCTGGAGGTCAGCCGCCAGATCCAAGGCAGAGCTGCTGATGGGTGTGTTGCAGCCAGGTTACCTGGAGATAAGACTTCCTCGGTCTTCTGAGAGGCCAGGTAGGACTAGGGAGAGGACACAGCTCCCCAGGCTAGAGCCCTCTCACCAGAGCAGCCTGACAGGAGCTCTAAATCCCTTCCAGACTGTCCTCGTGTGCTAGAAAAATATTTCTGTAGGAGCCAGGTCATGAAAGGGACGGGAAAGCGCTGAATTGAGGGGAGGAAAGGACTTTGGCCACAGGCTTTTCTGCCAGAGAACCACTTCTACACACACCCATCTGCCCACCCACTCACTCATCAAATGCATACTGCACACTCAGGCACCACGCTGGGGGGCAGAGATGAAGCAGCACACGAGACGGCCTCAGAGGGTGCATTTGGGAGGCTGAGCCCAGGGAGCTGCAGGTTCCCCACAGATAGCAGCATTTCATGGTTGCACCCAGATCTGAAATGGTTGCCAACCCCTCCTAAAGCCACCCAGTGGCCACAGGTAACATTTGGGAAAAGGATACTGGGTGGAAACGTGGCCTGCAAGGGTGGGTGGGGAGGCATACCTGGCCTCCCCCGTGCCCGAGGTCAGTGGACAATGGAAATGGTCTGGTCAGCCACAGCAAAGACTGGGAAGAGGGGCCCAGGGAAGGACGCGCGGTGGGTGTGGAGCACCGTGCCCGAGGCTGGGTCGTAGAACAGCAGCTCCTGGGCCTGCAAGTCCAGTAGCATGCCCAGCTGTGCCGGGCACCGCAGCAGCCCCAGCGGCTCGTGCTGCCCGTCGTGTGAGAAACAGAACTCTTGGTCGTAGCGGGAGAAGACCCAGGAGAAGGCATTGTGGCCCAGACGAGAGTCACTGCCAGAACCCTTGCGGGGCAGCTGGCCTAAGGCCACGCCTACCTTGTAGGCGCAACTGTTCTGCACACTCACCACCCAGGCGTGCAGCCCAGCCTGGAAGGAGGTGGTGGCCAGGGCGTTGGGCCAGTGGTCAAAGCGCTCTGGGCCATCCGCATAGGCCTTGGACTTCTTGGCGTTGAAGGTTAAGGTCCTTCCATCATCCGACAACTGCAGGAAGGGGCTGACAGTTCTCTCGTTGATACGCACATCGTCTGTGCCTGCCAGAAAGAATTCTCCAAGTTGCCCAAGGTCCTACCCTGGTCCTGCCAGGTAGCGAAGGGCTTCCTTATCGCTCACTGGCAGTGTGACTTCATACAAGCCATTTACTCTCTCGGAGCCCTAGTCTGCCTAATTTAAAGCGGGGATCGAAACAGGACTTACCACAGGGTGGATGAGAGGATCAAATGAGACAACACATGGAGAACACCTAGCAACGATATGTGCCCCATAAACGGTGGCCATGGCAACAGCAGCTATTATTATCTAAGACCCTCACCTGTAAATGCCAATAGAAATAAGGCCCAGAGAAGAGGCAAGTTGCCCACGGTCGCACATCACATTGGTGGCAGGGACAAAATTAAGACCTAGCGTGTCGTTCCTACACCTAACTCAAGCACTGCTCATACTGCATTCAAACCAGGCAAATGTGCAGCCTCGAGATCAGACTCGTCCTGGGGACACAGGCCCTGGGGGCGACGAGGCATCAGGTGTGCAGTTTCCACCGACTAACCAATGGGACTGCTGGCAAATCGGGTAATATTATCAGGTGATGCCTGATTCTGGAGAATTCCAGCTCGTACTAACATTTTAAGGATAACATGACAGGAGGTGGGGAGGGTTAAAATTGAGAAGAAATTCAATCCACTAATTAACCTAATTCGGTGAATCACACAAATACCACAACTGGGAGAATGGGAACTTCTACCCAGTTTGGGGGAGCCTACTTTGAGAACCCCCACACTAAGTGGGAATTTGTGGAGACAGGACGTGTCATGTTCACCTCTGTGGCCCCAGCATGCAGCACAAGGTCAGGCCCAGGGTCAGCCTGAGTCAGGGTTTGTTACGTGAGCAAGCAAGGCGACTCCAGGCAACTCAATTCTTGTTCCAGGTATTCCCCAGTTGGCCATCAATTATATCTTCTTAAAGAGAAACCAGGTTGCCAATAAAGAATACTGAGTGGTCCCAGTAGGGCAGGACATAAAGAGGACATGATTTACAGGAACGATATTTATCCTAGATCTGACTCCGCAGCAGGCTGGTCTGGAAACAGGAAGGACCTGGTCCGGGTGCCCCGGGCCTTTCCAGAACCTGGGTCCCACTGACGAGCCTGCGCCCAGCATCACTGGCTATTTAAGCTACCATCCCAGAAGCACCCGTCCGCAAGTTGGCCCCACAGCAAACACCACATAGACAGACAGACAGAAGCCCAGTTGCTTCAGCTGGTGCTGGGCTCCAGCAACTCCTAACCTGAGAGGGAGCCAAGAGCTGCTGTCGCCCAGAGCTGGGTCAGAAGAGGGCTCCATGCACACTTCTCATCAAAGCTTAACTTTTTCGACTCCTGGGGGTCCAAAACACCCTCTGCTTCCTCAGTCCTTGTGCAGAAAGAAAGGAGGAAAAAAAAAAAAACAGATTCAGAAAGGCTCTGGAAATGTCTGTGGCTGCATACACGGTGACTGGGGAGTGGGGACAGAAGTCAAATCCTCTTCCCACGAGGCTGACACCAAGATTGGCAGCCAGGCCCCAGAGAGGAGCCGCCCTAAGGAGGGCTGGGGCCACGGGGAGGGGGGGGCTTCCCCGGTGCACTGCCCCCCTCGCCCCACAAAGAAGCCTTGATGATTTCTTTACAAGGCAGACGATTTACAGGGCATTAACTACTTGCAGTCACTGTCATAACCTGCAGTTGGTCCGCCCTGCGGATGAAGCTACTCACGGTGGGTCTAGTACATTAGCAGCAGAGCTGGGACTAGGCCTTGGGCCTCGTGCACCTCTATGTGGTGGTCTGTCCACCCCACCACCCCACCCAGAGGAAATGTCACCTTCCTCCAAACCTGAATGCAGCAGTAAGGCTGCCCTTGGTTTGATCAGCAGGTGCAGTCAACTCCTCTGCTCTTAAAATGCAAACACCCCTGGGGACCATGCAGCAAGGGACGCTCAGTTATTTTCCCAGCTGTAAATTATTCACAGCCCTCAGTTCCCAGTAACTACCTCTGCCTCGGCTCACAGTGGGGGCTGAATGAGTTTGGTTGGAGAGGGATTTAGTTAACAAAAGAAATCGCCATTTATTCGAGCAGTCAGGCTCAGGGGTTTGCTGTTTTCTACACAGAATCTCAGATCGTCTGGTATAACTGGGAGGTAGCTGGGTACCCATTTGACAGGAGAGAACAGGGCCTCAGAGAAGGAAGGCACTCAGCTGAAAAGGGGAACAGGATTCAAGTCCTGCCTTTAGGCAAAAAGAGAACCCAGGCTGGAGTCCAGGCACCATTCAACATAATCCATCCCTTGACCTGTAGTAAGATCTCAAAGGGATGTAGAGCAAAGTGGGGATTTGCCACAGAGCGTTGCAGAGTCTTTTCAACTGGGTTCTGAGAAAGACTTTCCCACCAACTCTAATCCTGAAGATGGCTTTGGGATGGGGCAGCAGTTCTGAGAACATACCCTCTTTCCCCCGAATCTCATGGCTCTGCCCATTAATGAAGGGTGGGGTGGGGAGAGTGGGCCATGTCTCATGGATGCCAACTCTTTGCAGGACTGTCACTCACTGCTGGGGAGGAAGGAGGTGAACAGAGCCCGAGAACAGGCTATAGTAACAAAGGCTCTTTGTGGTCAGGACAACAGAGGGTCTGTTGCCATCTTCTCAAAGCAGCGAGGCTGGGTCTTCAGGGGCCCCAGCCACCGGGGAGGGAGGGACGAGGAGCCAGTGTTGGCATTGCTATGCCATCATCCAGGGCAAATCTGAGGCCACTCATAGACACCAGAATCTAGAAAACCAGCCGGTCCAGGTACCTCATGGCACAGAAGAGAGCTCGTGACTCCAAAGGAGTGGGAGTGAACTGGGGTTCGAACACAGCAGTGCCCTGGCTGGGTGGCCTGTGCAGCAGGGCCCGTTGCGGTAACAGGCCAGAGCTAAGCCCAGCCAGGGACATGGACACAAAATTGGAGCCAATAAAGGCACTTCTCAGACAAGTGGGTCTCCAGCTAGAAGGGGCTTGACAACTTCTGAACACAGTACATCAAGCACATCCAACCTCTAAAGGCACAAGGAACTCCAAACAAATCTTGACCTCTACAAACAGGTCTGTCAACAGCAGTGACTTGGCAATTCTCAAACAGCCCTGTGTGTGCTGTACGGCTAAACGACTGACTACAGCCTGTTGCTGGCCGCTGAGGTCCTCACTGTGAAAGAAGAAAGATCTGAACGTGGAATGGCAGAAGGTGAAGGAAATACACAGTGGTGTTCCACTGGAATGAGAAGTCGTGATGCAAACTCATGAATAAAGAAAACCACACTCACACTTCCCGGCTCAGTCTGCTGTCCACTGAGGAGACCTGGAAGCCACGCCACACCGGCAGCAACGCACGTCTGCCCAGATCTCGGTTTTCGAATACTGCCCCCCACTAAAAAAAACCAAGACTCCCTGGAGAAATACAGGGTTCCAGGGCTGAGGCAGGGAAAGAACAAGTTGAGCCTCGGACATTGTATCTTGTGCCAGAATACAAGCAAGAGCTCAAAGAATAATGAGCACTTGTCAAAAAAAAAAAAAAAAAAAATCCAGGATCCAGCTTGAAGGGGCTAGAACTGGCCAAATCTAGGGCAGTTTGAAGATAAAATTAATACTAGTAGCAGTAGTGACAGATTGTAATGCACTGAATAAAAAAGAATCCAGGAGTCTACACTGATTCTATGTAAGCGAGTGAACAAACAAACAATAAATAATTCAGGAAGGAATTTAGCGTCAATGAAGACAAAGACTGTTGCATGAAGGTTGAAGGTAAGCAGGTTATTTATACAAAAAGTACCTCCTCGCACTGCTTATTAATTACAAGAGGGAAGATATAACTTTATAAGGAAGAAACCTGGTACCACTCTATCCAAGTGATCAAAATCAGCATCCCTGATAAAGGGACAAAGTGACATTATGTGCCCCTGCTCTGATAGCCTGAGAACACATCGCTTATGAGGGATTCCTGCCAAAAATGCATGACCTGAACCTAACCATGAGGTACTATCAGATGATCTCAAACTGAGGAGTATTCTATACAACAACTGTCCTGGACTCATTAAAAATGTTCTTTTTTTTATGGTGCAATTGGCAACACTTGAATGTGGACTATATATTAGATAATAGTATTATATCATTAAATTTCTGAACTTGACAATTATGCTGTGGTTATATGAGAGAACGTCTCTGTTCTTAGGAGAGAAATGCTTTAAAAATTAGGAATAGAAGATCATGTTTTCTGCAACTTACTTTCAAATAGGTCAGGAAAAAAGTTTTATACATATATACTTAATAAACTGGAAAAAAGAGACAGCAAGAAAGAGCAAATCTGGCAAAATATTAACAACTTTTTATTTCCAGGTGAAGATCATTATACTACTTTAGTATTTTCTATAAGCTTAAAATATTTCAAAACAAAAAATCGAAGACCAAATATTTTTTTCAAAAATCACATCAGCTTGATGTTGAGGACAGACTGGCTGTGTCAGAGGGGAGGATGAAGCTAAGGGAGAAAAGGAGTCCTGGCCGAAGCGGGGCAAGATCACAGGAGGGGAAAAGTAGGAACAAGCCAACCGACCACGCATCAAAAGGAGACAGTGAAATGAATGTGGGTGTGTGCATACCGCGGACTAGCTCACAGACCTCCCAAGGAGGGAGGGAGGTCTGCATGCATTGACATGGAAAGATTCCAAGATAGCCCAATAAGTTACAGAATAGCAAGTAGAAAATGATCCCATCTGTGTTTAAAAAATATTTTTTTAAGGAGGAAAAAAACCCCCCACATATTCTCCTATGATTATATGTAGAAAAGTCCCAAAGACAAACAACTAACTGTTAAAACCAACCACCTCTAGGGAATGAGATTGGGAAGGAGTGATTCATTTTTAATTTAATCGTTTTATACTGGTGGAAATTTTTTGTTCTCTCATACACATGTATTGCTATTGAAACTTAAATGCAAAAAGCAGATCAGAAGAACGGGCTGTGCTCCCCAAGGACAGCTATAAAATCTTGCACAGAAGATTAAGAATTTAATTTCTTTGCCTGGCAAATGACATCCTTTTAGCTACTTCCTCGAGCTCTTGGTTCTCAGCCTTTTGGGACCTACATAGAGCCTGGTGAAGTTCTTTTCTTATTGCATAATTAAAATGCAAATTTTGAGGGTTTCAAAGATTCTTTCATTAGAGAAAGCCAGAGTGAGAAGACAGTCCAGACAGGTGTCAGATGTGGGTCCCAGCCCCAGCTCTGGCCCTTGGGCAAGTCCCTTCCCCTCTTTGAGCCTCAGCATTCTCGTCGGTAGAAGGTGGTAAAACCCTCCAATGGGGTGACGGTACAGTTTTTAATAATATTAGTTTGTGACAAGCCCGATTGGTAAGTGATTATTTCACTCCCCTTACACATGGGTCTAAAGCAGTTCTCCAAGCTAGAGCCAGGAAGGCCCCTGTCCGGCGAGCCTGGCTCCAGAGAAGCCCCTCAGCTGCATACCCTGGGCAGCGGAGTCTGAATACAATGGACTACTTAGAGGCCAGAGGCCCTGGTTTCCATGACTGTCCAAGCGAATTACGGGGCCATACTCACCTCTCAAAAATCTCCTGCTCTTTCTGCTGTGAAACAAGAAAACGAGAGTCAGGCTTGGCATCAGAACCCAGCAGGCAGTCAAGACTTAAATATATTCGATGGCGTGGAGAGCTCCACAGGGGCAGAAACTCTAGAATAAAAAGTTCTACTCCTTTAAGACGCAGCACAAAGCTACACGGGTTCTTCCTCACAGATTCCCCCACCCTGCACTCAGAATGCATCACTCTGTCCCCCAGGAGCCCTGTGGCGTCCTGAATGTCCCTCAGCCACACTTCAGGACAAGCGCGCATTTACCCAACATTTTACCCTCCACAAGACAGTCAGCAAGTAGACAGCTGAGACACTTTCTGAATCTCCTGTTGTGACTGTCCCAGTGTTGGGACCGAATGTACTTGGCACGTGGGAGCTGTGTGACCGAACGGATACACAATCTAGGGCGGCCATGGGAACTGTCCTACTTGAACTGCAACAGGACAGACAGCCCGGCTGCTCTATATTCTCTTGGCTCTGCTTGGCGTATTTATTCAGACGTCACAATGTCCCTTAAAACAGCAGGCATCTGCATAGCTGTCTAAAACACTTTGAAAGGGTACATGCCAAAATCTTAATCCTGGTAATTTCCAGATGGTAGGATTAAAGATAGTCCATATGTCTTCATATTGGACCCTTTATCAGCCCTTCAAGTACAGAGTTCTCTCTCCACCCTCGCACTTCCTTTCACACAGTGGTGAGTCTTATCTTTCAGGCATCAGCTTCTAAGTCACTTCACCCAGCAAGCCTTCCCTGACCCCCTCAAGTTTGGCTTGTGGGGTCCCTAGCTCCCAGGAATGTCATCTACCACAGCACATGTCACTCCCTATCCTAATGCCCAGTTTATGCGTCTGTCTCCTCCAGAAGGCTGCGGGTCCCTGACAGCTGATCCTGCAACTCCACCCCACGGCACAGTGCTTAGCACAGGGCAGGCACTCAGTAAATATTTGCTCACTATTGAAAGAATAATTACCAGGTACAGAAAAAAAATCCATAATAATTTTATTCCCCTGCCTCATCCCTGCCCCAAATGATCATTATCCACCCACCTCCTACCAACAAACACTCTTGACGTTTTCAGGCTTTTTGGAGAGACTGGCCAGTTGGTCGTGCCCTTACCCTTGCCTGACTTACAATCAGCTGGAGGTCGTCCATCTGGGTGAGCATGTCCACCAGGCTGGTGCGGATGGTGTCGAGCTTCTGCAGAGCCTCGGCCCAGTGTACTCGCTGTGTCAGGATGCTCTGGTGGGCCCGCTCCTCTTCACCGTGAACCTGTTCCAGCAGCCGCTGTTCCTCGGTCTCACACAGGCTCCTGACCAGCCCCAGGCGCTGGATGACCAGTTCCCGCGCTGCGCTGGCCATGCTCTGACGAGGGATAAAAAAACAGAGTCAGATCCTGGCCTAGCCCCAGTTGAGGTCGGGAGGATTTGGGCTCAGCCAAAAGAAGTGTGGAGCAGCGTCTACCATGAGCACTGTGGTGGCAGTAACGATGCTCAAGCCACCCCAGCCTTGGGTCCCCAGATACGATTTAGGGGAAGGAAATGTAAAATCCAGGCACCCAGGCCATATCTTAGGGGGCCGGGTTCCCGGAATGGAAGAGCTGGGCGGGGCCTAGAGAATAACCAGGATCACCTGCTTATTTCACAGATGGGAATATCAGGACCAGGGGACCAAGGTCACAGATCACAGAACTGCAGAACAGAGAGGGGCCTAAAAGGTCATCCCTGTCAACGGGATCTGTACCACCAGCAGTCCAGCTGATATTTTTGACCACGTCTGAGAACAAAAACCTCATTATTTCCGAATATGTTCGTTCTAGCTGCTTCCATGGTAGAATTCTTCCTGCCACACACGAGGCCTGAAGTCAGTCCTCAGCCAGTGGAGTTACTGTATGCCCCCTAGCAACTAGCACTGTGTCTGGCACACAGTAGGCATTCAAATATCTACTGAATGACTGATGGGAAACTTTTTCCCCACTTAGTCTAAAATCTTGGTAGCGCTCACGTGCCAAGTCAGTGACAGAGCTGGCACTAGAACCCAGTTCTCCTGACTCTCGGTCCAAGCCCACCCCCCTACACCGATGCCATCGGGAATCTCTCCTATCCAGAGGCATCTGTTGCATGAAGCACCTGCCCTCTTGCCAGGTACGTAAGAGGGCACAGGAATGCCAGAGGGTCAGGGATAGCCAACAGCTTCCTGTGCCCTGCCTCTGAAGACCTGCTTTGTGCAGTGCGGGTCACAATCATCCCTGTTTCACAGAAGAAACTGAGACCCATAATTTGTCCGATAGGGAAGAAGGAGTAGTGAGGTGCATGGCCCAGTGAACTTGGGAGTTCAAACTCCACTTCAGTGTTCTCTTGAGGCAGCATAACAAAGGGGTTGGGCAATGGGGCTTGGGAGACAGTGCCAAAGTTGAAAGCTTAGCTGTTCCACTTGTTACATGTGGAACTTTCAGCATGTTCCTTATTGTCCCTATGCCTCAGCTTTCTAATCTGTCAACTGAGGAGAATAATAGTATCTACCTCACAAGGCTACTGTGAGGATTACAAGAGTTAGTACATGGAGACAGAACAAGGCCAGCACATGGGTGACCAGTAACATCCGCCATTGCGCTTCCTGGTCCCACAGCAGTGAGTCTCTACAGCCTTGTTTATACTGTGTGGTCAAGGTCAAGAGCAAACCCTGACCCAAGAGGCTTCGGATACTCCCTGACTAGAAGAGGCCAGTCAATTTCAACACGCTTCTTGAGTCATTCCTAGAAATGAATAGCACAGAAAACAAACAAACAGATTTCCCTTTTCAAAGATATGACAGAGTACATTAAAACCCCTCGGAGAACAAAACACAGAAATGCTGGAAAAATGGCTCAAAGCATCCTTTTAAAAGGGAAGTTGCTGGCAGCTAAGTAAAGGAAAGCCCCTGGAGTCCAAAAGTAGAAAGGAAACTGGAAACCAGTTAAAATACAAAAAGGTGGTCCTTTCAAGACTAACATGATAGACACGCCTGGAACAATCGTGATCAGCACTAAACTCGACAACAGAGAAAATGGATAATTTGTCCAGAAAGAATTGACCCAAACCAAAGGGGAAAAGAAAACCAGGAAAAGTCCTATAGTTATGACGAGAAATGAATCGGTAAAAAACCTACCAACAAATACACCACCAGACCCAGATAGTTGTACAGAGGGTATCACCAAACACTCAGGACACAGATAATCTCAATCTTATACCAGCTCCTTCAGTGAGATAGAGTTCTGTGTCCCAACTCACTGAATAAGGCTTATATAACCTCAGTACCAACATCTGATAAGGACTACACAAGAAATGAAACTCAGCTAATCTCATGCCTGAGTATAGACGCAAAAATCCTTTTTAAGAGCCCTAAACTTGGGTCAGCAACCCAAACCCAGAAACCATGTATAACAATAACACGAGGGAAAGGAGGACAAGGGCATGGCTGTAACAGGGGGGCACAAGGGATCCTCATGATGTTCTGTGTCTTGATTGTGGTGTAAGTCACATGAATCTATACACGTGATAAAGTTGCACAGAATTAAATACGCACCCATAAATGAGTGTATGCAAAACCAGTAACATCTGAGTGAGGTGAGCTGCATCAATGTCAATTTCCAGGTTTTGATATAAAATACCGTAGTTAGGAACGATGTCACCATTGTATGTGAATCTGCATGTACTACATGTGAATCTATAATTATCTCAAAATTAAAGGTTTCAAAAAAATACATTATGATCAAGTCGAGTTGGTTTTCCCCAGGAATTCCAGGATGGCTTAGCATGAGAGACTCTATGAATGTATTACCATATTAACAGACTGATGGAGAACAAAACATGTCTGTAAACTGACAAATGGCACCATTAAGAACCTACAGGAGCCCTGGCTGGTGTAGCTCAATGGACTGAGCACGGGCCTGCGAACCAGAGCATCGAGGTTTGATGGTCAGGGCACATGCCTGGGTTGCAGGCCAGTTCCCAGCAGGGGACACACAAGAGGCAAACATACACTGATATTTCTCTCCCTCTCTCCTTCCCTTCCCCTCTAAAGATAAATAAATAAAATCTTAAAAAAAAAAGAACCTACAGAAAAGGTGGTAAATAATGGAAATAGGAGCAATCAGAGGAGAAGTTCCACAAGCCCGCCCCTCACCTACCCATTTCCCCGCACCTCTGCTCACGCCGCCTGCTCCATTTCTGTGGAGGAGCTGCCCCTGCTTTTACTCACGAGCAACCCGTCCACTTGTTTACTGGATCCTACCCCCTTGGCTATACCTGAACTTCCTCTTTGTCTTGCATCGTTAATTCTCCCCTTTCTACTGGAAAACTCCCATCAGCTTACACACATGAAGTAACTTCTCCCATCTTAAAAACAAAATAAAAACCCTCTGGATCCCTTATCTCTCTGCACTATCCTCCCATTTCTCAGCGCCCTTCTACAGCAAAATTCACGACTTGCCTGTGTGCACTATCCCAAAGTGCTCTTCACCTATTCTCTTGAACCCCACTCCAATCACTCCTTCACCCCGCCACCCTCCACAGTTCCTCCTGTCAGGACCCCCAGTGCTGTGCCTGCTACTAAATCCAACGGTCCACTCTCATGTACTGCTATAGGGAAGGGAGAGAGGAGATGTGTGGAAAGAAGTCACGGGCCCTGTCCTTGAAATTCATTCTTGAGCCCTGACTGTTGTGGCTTGGCGGCTTGGTCGTCATCCTGCAAGCTGAAGGGTCTCTGGTTCTGTTGCAGACCTGTCTCCGGCTGGGGCTGTGTGAGAGCCAACCACTCGATGTTTTTCTCTCGCATAGATGTTTCTCTCCCTCTCTTTCTCTCTCCCTTCCCATCTCTCTAAAAAATAAATTAATTAAATTTAAAAAGGAAAAGAAAAGCATTGTTGAGAGATGTAGCCGTGGTAATGAGTCAACTGAATAAAGGATCAGTGACCAGGTGCAGCAGCAGCAGCAGCAGCAGGAGCATTGGCCAGAGAGTCAGAAGATCCAGGTCGTAGAATTGACTCTGGCAGGAGGCCGTGAGGCCTTGGTCAAGTCAATTAACCTGTAAACAGGGATGTTACTGCCACCTACTGCATAGGACTGTTATAAAGAATACTCAGTGTAAAAGTCCCTAGGTTATTTTATAATTCTGGGGCTGGGCACAAAATAATTAGATGGTAGAAGAAATCTACCTTTTGTGATCCCTTACCCCCAAAAGGTATTGTCTGGCAGTCTTTGCACCCCATGTGATGATACTCTCCCCAGGTGGTAAAACCAAGGCTCAGAGAGAGAAACCATCCTTCTGGGGCATCCAGCTTTGTGTTAGTAGCACAATGAGCTTGTGAGGCTGGAAAAGGACCACAGACTGGTTGAAGCCCCTAAGACTGGGGTCTTTCCCTAGGACAAGACCCAGGGTGGAGGGAAAAAGGGAAGAATTACCTACCACTGCTCTCTGGCTCTTCCCTGGCAGGACTTCGGCCACATACTTGGTGATGCCAGCACTTTGTAACTGCAGCCTCTCACACTGGTCCACGATCTTGTTCTGCAATACAAACAACACCCATGGCATCTTGATCCACGTTGATCTACTCAGTCCATTCCGCTGATTTTTTTCTTTTACCCCCTTCTGCCACCCACGCCCATGGTGATACCCCAGACCTCATCACTACTGAAAGCTATACCACCTCCAAAATCTTCGTGTCAAAATCCTATATCCTGACTATCCCCTGCATCCTTCTAGATCACTAACTCTGCAATTGGCAGCTCGGTTGGAGATGCCAATACACGAGTCTTACCTCTTTTCACTGCCCATCACCCCCATAGGGTGGCCTCAATTCTATCTATCCTGAAAATCCATGGCCCATTTTTATTATCACTTTCCTGCACATGCTCTCAATCTTCCTTCGTACTCAGCTACCTGACCCTTCACACATGTACCCAAGCAGAAGAGCATGGCTTCTCACACTGTTCCTCCCCAAATACCCACGCCCCTATTTATCAAATAGCACCATCAATCACCAACCTCATTATCCAGAAAAAAAAAGTTACTCTCCAACCTCACATCTAATCCACCGATGAGTACTATCAGCCCCTTCTCCGAAGTTTCTCTGCCTTTCCTCTGGCTACTGTTGGTCACTTCCACTCCAGCCATTCTACCCGGCTCACCATTATCTCTCACAGGAACCACTGTTAGAGCCTCAAAACCGGGCTTTCATTCTTGAACCCCACAGGTAGACACTGCCACAGATTGTAAGAAAATCAGATCGGGTCACTGTCCCTGCTCAAAACTCTCCGATAACTGCAATACACCCACAGCAAGATGAGATCAAGCAAAATGAGAAGGACTTAGCTGATGTGACTCTACCTATATCCCCAGTGTTACCTTTTTCCACTCCTCACACTGGCCTTCTTTCTGTTCCATAAACACACTGAATGTGCTCTGACCTCAGTGCCTTTGCACCTGTTGCTTCTTCTGTCTCCATCAGTCTTCTCCCTATATCTCCATGCCTTGCCCCTCCCCGCTCCATTCACATACCACTCCTTCCGAAGTCTTCTCCATCCACCTCCACACCCCCATTCCCTTACTCTGACCCTTTTTCTCTCCCTCGTACTATCATTCCTGACTGCATATTATGAGTTTATCTTTTTTGTATCTTCCCCCACCAGTAGAACATAAGCACCCTGACTTGCTTTATTCTCTATGTCCCATGATCTAGAAGAGAGTTTCTATACATAGAAGGCCCTGAATAAATACGTATTGAATATTTGTTGAATGAATAAAACCCATTTCCTTGACCACAAGAAGTTCAGCAGTTTACAGCTTCAAACCTGGGACCATCACCCACGTGAGTAGGGGAGAGTTTTAAAAATTTAGCTGAGGCCCGCAGAGAAGCAACTTACCCAAGGAGATACGGCCAGGCCCCTGCTTTTCCCCTCCATGTCTCCACATATCAATGGGAGCCCCACCAAGCAGCAGCCCCTCCACTATTTCCCCTAAGAGCATGGCCCGAGTTGCACCTTCCAGAAGGCAGCTCAGCTACCTCTTCTGAGAAGCCCTTATAAATCTCCGCCCACCAAATTAGGAATCAGCACTACACTCTGCCAGTCCAAATGCAAGGTTAGAGAATTGAGTTGACTGGGAGGAAGCTGTGATCAGCACACACCACAGGACTGAGGGAACTGAGACCAGCTTTTTGAAAGGCTACAGGGACAGGAATCCAGAAGGTAAGTGAAAAGTTACTGGTGCTGTATTTGCTCATTTCAGGAATAACCCTTCCCTGGAGCGAAATTTCTTTGCTGGCTGGAGGAGTAGGGGAAGAGTGTACAAAAGCCCCAATCTAATCAAAACTGGAGGAAGAAAGAGCAAGAAATGTCTCTCCGCAGGCAAAGAAGATGAGCACACCTAGGGCCTCAGGAGCATTCAGGGAAGGAGGCCCAGGCCCAGTGCCTTCCAGAACAATCAGGCCTGCCTCCCTGCCCCAGCCTTCACCCCATCCACCACTCAAATTCAGCCCTGATGGCAACTTTTAAAAAACATTTACACTAAATTCTCACTCCCATTAACATCACTTCCTCCCTCCAACCGCTGAAGCAAAGAAGTGGTTTCCTCTGGTCTAGTCAATGACTGCCCTGGGCCAGCCCCCAACAGTGGAAACCTGGGAGGAGCTCCTGTCCTGTCCTGGGCCTCAGTTTCCTCATCTGTAAAATGTAGGTAGGACCACCCCAAGACCTGGGGCTTGGTCTGGATGGAATGACATGATGAATATTTAAGTGCTTTGGAACTTGCAAAAAGTTTCTGTGCATAATGGAAGTTTATTAAACCGCATTATCCAAGTCCATTTTCATGGTGGATCCTCTGTTGTGGATCATGGTGACAAGTAGGGCCACCCAGGAGCTTTTGGGTATCACTCAATAACTGAATCCTTCCTGGCCCCAACACCCGGTCAGAGGTGTTCGTTACAGTCCAGTCCGAGGAGGCAAGTTTCCAGCCAGAGCCCTCAGCTTCAACAGCTGGGCAGAACTCCAGGGAGAGGTTGGAAGAATCAAGCCTTTTAATCAAATTGCAAGGAAATCCCCAGGGGCCACAGGTAGGGTGGAAAGAGGGAGGAAGGCCGGGGGTGACTTGACTCTCCAATCTCAGCAGTTCAGGCAGGGGTGGTGACAGAAAGGGAACCAGCCTGGAGTCAAGTGGAGGTCGGAGGGGGAGAGAAACCCTAGGTAAAGGGTTCCAGTAGGAACCTCTGGATTCCTGCCCACCCCCTCCATTCACTCAGGCGAAACCAGATTGAAGTACAGTCAAGGCCAATCCTGAAAGGGAAAAGAAATCACCTTACCAGCCTGACCAGTGGAGGAGCAGAGAGGTTTTGAGCCATGGGGCTGAGGAGTGTGCAGGGGCTGGCTATGGCCAGAGATCAGCTTCCACCAGGACAGTGGGAATTGGGGCAGCTGGGCCCTTTACTACCCAAGGCCAGGCAGGATTCCCCGCCTCTTCAACAGGACAACAGAGAAGCTGGGCAGCTGGATTCGCCACTGTGTGACCCTATTATCTTATTTATATCACACTATAACTCTAATAAATGCACGCTATTATTGCCCCCAAACTACTAGATGGGGCACTGAGTCTCACAGGACTCACAAGGAGGTTCACAAGGAGGACGGACGGAGGTGACATTCGTACTCAGGTCTGCCTGACTCCAGGGGCCACACCCTTTAACCGCCTCGTTCTACAGCCAGTACCACTGCGCAGCCTGGGCTCCTGGCCCGGCCCCCGGGTCCCAGCCGGATATCGCCCAGCGCGCCTCCCCCGGCGCGCCCTCCCTCCGGAGCCCCCCGCTTTCCGGCACCCACGGCAGCTCACCCGCAGCTCTTCTGCGCTCTCCTCCGCCGGGCGGATGCGGTGTCCCTGGCAGCGGCCGCCCAGCGCCGTACAGGCGGCGCACACCGGTCGTCCCTCGGAAAAGCAGAACCACTTTAGAGCCTGGCCGTGCTCCGGACAGAGAGGTCCCGGCTCTGGCTCCGGCTCCGGCTCCGGTGCCGGTGCCGGTCCCGGTCCCGGTTCCGCGCTCTCCGCAGACATGGCCGAGCGACCGCCCGGCGCCAAGCTCTCCACCTGTCGCAGGTGCCCGCTGGGCGGGGCCTCCTGACCCCGCCTCCCGGCCCCCACCCGCGGCCACCGAGCTTCCTCCCGCCCAGTTCTCGCTGCTTGTTGGATACCCGTCCCGCATCGGCGACCGGACCCTGGCCCAGATCCCGCCTGCTTCAGCAGTTGGTTTTTTGGTCTGTTTTTGCTTTGCTGAATTAAATCGCGTTGCATCGTGCTTGTTTTACAACAGACACAAAAAGCAAATATTAATGTGACCGTAGGAAATTTAATTCAGCATTTATAAGTACCAGGCTTTTGCTAAATGCTGTATAAGTGTTCTATCATGTAATACAACAGCCTTTTTTTTTGAGGGGAATCTTTAGACAAGTACTAGCTTAAAGCTAGTTTCTAGTATCAGACTGTGGAAGCTCATGTCCCATGTGGCTGCCCCCTGGTGAGTACCTACCCTCCAGGGCCTCATCTGTCATGTTGGAATAAGGAGGGTACCTACCTGCCAGAGTTGTGCTGGGGACTGAACGAGCTAAAACACTTAAAATAGTATCTGGAGCACAGACAGAGGCTGCAACTGCTACGCATCTATTAGTGCAAAGAAAGTCTGATGATCCCCATTTTTATGAAGATTAAGGAACTTGCCAGGGGTCACAGTCACTAATTGGTAGCAATGAGACTGGAGATTGGGCAGTTTGACTTATGGTTAATATGAGCAATGCTTTTTAATTGCATGTTAATGCCGCATGAGGAACATCTGAGTTAGGCTGATTTCCCCAAAGTATTTCCATTCAAATTTTCTTAATGTGAAAAAAATGTAAAACTAGTATTGAAAAAAATTAATGCATGTTTATTTTAGAAAGTAGACTATGCAAATAAGCATGTGGAAGAAGAATCCATCCCCAAGTACCTGAGCCGTCTCCGGGGTTTTTTCTTTGGAGCTGATAAATCAGTCTAAGCCCAAATCGAACACTCTGCTGGGGCTCCAGCCCACCCTTCCTGGGCACCCAAGAACAACACGGCTCCCCAACTCCCAAAACCCATTTTAGGAAATCTTGGCAGAGGGTCGAGGAGAGAACTCAGGCAAAGAGAGACGGAGCCAGGCCTTGGGGGTCAGAGGGTATTCTGAGTTCATCAGAACTGGACACCGTGAGAGCGAAACCGGAAAGAGAAACATCGCTCTGTCCTGCAGCATGTCAGCGCTCAGGCACCTACCTGCCTCTACCTTGAGGTACCTTTAAGCGGCTAGGCTACTACACAAATGGAAGAGAGCCTGTCCCTCCTCTCAGCCCCCACGGCATCGGTACTGGAGATTAGTAAGAGCAGCTACCAGCCTCAGCACCTTGCCTCTTACAGCTATGGGACCTTGGTCAGATGATTTAGTCCGGCTGTTTCCTCAGCTCTCAAATGGGGGTAATAAAAGTATCTATCTCTGACGGCTATTTCAAGAATCAAACGAGATCTTGTCTGCAAAGAACTGTTAGCTTGGGTGTATGGCATTCACTTTGGGGCTAATAAGTGTTTTATTATAGGCGTGAGGGTCAATAAATCTACTTGTAGCAAGTTTTCAGAATGTAAATTGTGTGAGGTGCTTTGGTGAGGCTGGGGTGCAGGTTTCTTGGCATCCATCCCAATGGGAGGGTGAAGACCTCAAAACAGCATTTACCCTCTTCTAGAGGTGGGGAAGGAAATGGCCACTATCATTAGACATTGTGGTTAGAATGTCTTTGTTCTGAGGGCTGGGGGTGGAGAGGGCTAGTAACCCTTATGGTAAAAACAGAGAAAACAGAAGGTGATTTTGTGTGAAGGGAAAAGAGACTGCAGAGGGCAAGGAGAGGAAGGAGACTGAGGTTATTGGGGAAAGTAGGGTCCCTTCCCTGGGCGTGGCCCCGGAGCAGTCCGTGGCCGTGGGAGACTAGGGTCAGGAAAGCAGCCAAAATCACCGGAGGTTCTTTCAGGCAGAGGGGCTGGAAAGTGAAAGGGGCTAATGCGGGAACAGAGTTACTTTTACAGAATTGGAATTATCAGTTCCACCGTTCAGGGGCTCCGGTGGACTGGAACTGGAAAATCGGCCCCTTCCCTTAGTGAGCACCAGGCCTGCCCAACACGTGTCCCCACGTGAGGCCTCGGGACACTCATAAACTCTGAAGTGGTGACTCTCAGGCTTTATCAGGCCTCAGAGACACCTGGGCTGGGCAGGGAGAGGGGTTATGAAGAATGCAGACTTTCCAGTGAGATTCTCCTTCATTCGCCAAGTCTGGGGTGGAGCCAGGAATCTGCATTTGTAGCCGTCACACTGAAACTAGGGTACAAATGAGACCTCTGGGGACTCCTACAAACCCCGTCAGTGGCCACCATTAGTAGGTGGCAAAATCAATTCAAGGGGTAGAGAGCAGCATCTTAAAAATAAGAACAGAAAGAAAAAATAGAAAACATTGTTCATAGTAAGGGTTTTTTGCTTGTTTGCTATTAAATATAGAACATGTACTATATATATATATGTATTATATATGTACTACGTATATAGTACTACATATGAGCAGTGGGGTTGAATGTATTTCTTCCTGAGAGTCATGGTCAAAAATGTTTGAAAGCCGCTGCTCTAAGGTGACCTCTGGAGCCCTGGTGGGAGTGAAGATGGCTGTACTTGAACTTTAGGGCTTGCCCAGGTAGGACACCCTGAGCTGAGCACAGAGAAGAATGCACGCCTTTGTTGCATTTTCGTCATTCAGTAGATTTATTGAGCACCTGGCTATGTCCTGGGTCGTATTTAAGACAACGAGAATACAACCATAAAGAAGAACAAAGTCTACTCTCCTAGACAAATAATGGAAATGGAAATGGAATATGTTGGTGGGTGATAAGGGCTAAAAAAAAGACTCAGGCAGAATAGGAAGGGGAGCTGGATGGAGGTGCAGATCTAGAAAGGCTGATGTAGGAGGTCTCTCGGGAAAGTGGTCCTGGGCCTGTGCCCTGGATAAACACGGCAAGTGTGCCTGGAGGATATCTGGGGAGGAGCTTCCCACACGAAGACCAGCCGTGAGCAAAATGTCTTTTTATGCCACGAACTCTGTTCCCCCATCACCAAAGAACTGTGCACAATTTACATTCTGAAAAAGGTGCTACCTTCGGCCTAACATTATCAGTGCCTGAAAAAGGTGCTACAGGTATATTTACACACCCTGGCACACGATAAAATATTCATTAGCCACTTACTGTGTATGACCTACAGTAGGAATGTACTTATTTTTATAAAATTGGAATTATCTATAAATTCTGCTCTGTAACCTGCCATTTCACTTACTCATTTATGATATTTGGTTTGGGACTTTAAAAAAAAAACATTTTGGTATTGAGCACTTGGAAAAGTCTATGGGAAAGAACTGTTCCCCCCTGGCCTTTACCGTCCCTCAGGCCCAGCCCCTGACGGCCTGCCCGGCGGGGCCCCGGTCTAACCCCATGCCTCCTTCCTCTTCACACCTTGATCCAACCAGCATCTCTGGTGTCAAGACTGGAAGTCATCTATCTGACTGGGGTTTGCACGGTTTCCAGGAGTGGCCAAAGGCTGTCACTGCTGCGGCTCCTTTTCTCCTGTGATGTCTTCACAGCACAATCAACACCAACTGTCACCTTTTAGAAGAACTTGGCAGCCTGTCAGTGCAGACACGCTCAGACCACATGGGTCCCCTGTGAAGCCCAGACCCTGAAGGAGAGAGAGTCCCTTCTGCTCTGGCCAGACCAGACCAGACCATGTGAGACCAGATCTTGTCTCCAGAAGGTCTTCAGGACCAGTTCACTTCAGAGGATGGACAGTATCAAACTGGGCGAGTCCAGGAGAGAAAAATCAGTCCAGGCAATAAAGAGCCATGAACTAGGATTATATTTATAAAGGGCAGATTTGGAGGCACTGATAATGTTAGGCCGAAGGGATGAAAGGTGAGGGGGAAGAAGGAGGTACATGAAGTTATGTCGCTGCCTTGGCTGGTGTGGCTTAGTGGACTGGGCACCAGCCTCGGAACCAAAGGGTCACTGGCTTGATTCCCAGTCAGGACACAAGCCTGGGTTGTGGGCCAGGTCCCCAGTGGGGGGCACGTGAGAGGCAACTAATTGATGTATCTCTGACACATCGATATTTTTCTCCCTCTCTTTCTCTCTCTCTCTTCCTCTTTCTTTAAAAGCAAATAAATAAAATCTTGAGGAAAAAAGAGAAATAATGTAGCTTACCCATAACATTCTATCTTGTGTCCAGTTGTCCGTGACTGCCTTCCCCTGTCATTCTTTATTCAAAAATACTCACTGAAGATCTTCTATGTGCTAGATAAGACCTGTGCCGTCTAATGCCATAGCCACATGGCCACATGCAGCTAATTAAATTTAGAGTTAAAGTTAAATACAATGTAAAATTCAGTTCTTCAGTGGTACTGGCCACATTTCAGGTGTTCAATAGCCACAGGTGGCTTGGGGCTAGCACATTGGACAGAGCAAATATAAGGACAGTTCCTTCAGAGTGGAATGTTCTATCGCAGTGCTGGGCTAGACACTCTGTTAGACACCAGCAATAAACACAGGTGTAACTAAGACTCAGTCACTGCCCACATGGAGCACACAGGAAAGAGAGAGACAACTAAATGAAGAGCCATGCTGTGTTGGGGATGGTTTGAGAGGCTTTGGAAGCACAAAGGAAGGATATGCAGTCTGGAGGGGGAAGAAAGGGTGAAGTTACAAATGACTCCCACAGCCTTGCCATGGTTGATTAGTGAATGGTAGTGCCCCTGCACTCAGAAAGAGGAAGAACAGGTTTGAGGGGAAGATAATGTTTCCAGTGTGAGTCATGTCAAGGATGAGGTGTCTTTTACATACCCAGGTAGAGATGGGCAGGAAGCAGGTGGATATACAGGTCTGGGGAAAGTCAAACTGGCTAGAGTTACCAGTTTGAAGTCTCAAGTGCCTTAAATCTAAAGCATATTGGGGTGGGGTGTGCTACATCGCCAGAGCTGAATCATTCTGAGGGGAGGGATCTGGTAAGTCAAGTGTTGGTGCACTGAGCCTACTCCAGTGTTCTAGGGCAAAGCAATCAGTCTCTCTTGGTTGAAGGTTGCCAGGCTCTTATGGGGAAGAGGAACTAAGTTTGTAGGGAGAACTCTCAGCTCTGAACTAAGATCAGCGTTATAAGAAGCAAGAGGGGTAGATTCCAGCCCCTGACAGGAGGAAGTCTAACAACAAGCCACTGACTAGAAAGAAATGAGTGCATCATCAAGGAAGTGTCAACAAGGGCTAGAGGAATCCCACCAAGGATGCTATGGAGGGGACTCTGAATCTGGGGAAGACAGACCCCATTGCCAATGGTGATATTCTGTAAAGGAAAATGTCCCTCGCCACCCCATCTCTGTTCCCGCGGGCATTTACCTTTCAGAAACTTCACAAATCTTCACTAAAGGCAGTTCTGCTGACAGATCAGCATTGTAGGAGGCTCCTACTAGAATGCAAAAAATTGCCTAAGATTTCTACATTCATTCATTTTTTTGTTTGCTTATTCAACAAACATTCAACAAGCCCTTACCAAGTCCTATGCCATGAACTAGGAATACAGACATGAATGGACTATGAAAGCAATGTGATTACAGGTGCAAAAACTTTGTCTTGTAGCTGCTGTTAGTTTCTAGAATAGTCTTACCATTGGGGTCTCAAGAAGGTAGTGAGGGATCTCTTTGGTATGGTAGTGGGCCATGAAGGTTTGATGAAAGAAAGAATGAAAAGAATAAGGGATGGAAGGACTTCGGGAAGTGTCCAAAGGAGGGCTCTCTGCCTGGGTGGAATCAGAGGAAACTCCAAAGAAATAAAGCAGAACCTCCATCTGGGCGAATAACAACTTAAAAGGTGATATTTATTAAGGATTTTCTCCATAACTATTTCTGTTGTACCCGCTTTCCTTACATTATGTAGATCTTTTTGGCAGCGTGGTGTTGGGCACATCTATCCTTTTCTCAGGACCCTCATCAACGCATTGTTACACTAAGAAAGCGGGGTGGGGCCTTCTTGGCGGTTTCCCCAGCGGAGGCGTCAGGACAGCGGAACTGCGGTTCAGCAGCCCGCGAGCGCGCCCGGACGCTTTTCGCCAGAACCCCCACCCTAACGACGCGCGCCTCGTTGCTAGGGGCGGAGGCTCCAGAGGCTGTAGAGCGCAGAGGGTGCTGACTCCCTGAGGATCGGCGCCCCCAGACCAGCCTCATTCCCCGCCAGCCCCATCTCCCCGCTGGGCAGGCCGCCGATGGGTATGGAGCCCAAAGCAGGTGGAAGGGACTCAGCGGGCGGGCGCAAAAGTGGGAGCCTTCGCGCTCACCGGACCGCAGACGCCCACCTGGCCGAAGCAAGGAAAGAGTTCGGAGGGCGGGGCTTGGATTGGGTGGCACTGGATTCCCTTTTTGGGCGTCCCTTGGCCCTTCCCCACCAAGCACACATCAAAACTAAGCTTTGGCTGATTTTTGCATGGACTGGGCGAGGAACATTTGTGAGCTGAAGAGCCAGAAAGGGAAAACCGCACACAGGTTTTCCTCGCAGTTGGGGCAACCTTGGAAACTGGCCTGGTATTGACTCCCCGTGTGAGTCCAGGCGAGACCCACTTATTCTCTGGGCCACGGTTTCCTCATTTGTACTGTTAGAGGGTTGAATTAAACCATATTCCACATGCTGCTACCCTTATTTTGTGTTTGAGCTTTGGTTTCCATGCCTACATCTACTCTCCCAAAGTGCAGGTTAGCTGCGTGCAGAGGGGGACACAGGGAGAGGGACAGCGATAGGAAATCAGCATTTATTTTATTTAAAAAATTTTTAATGTACTGACTTTTTAGAGAAAGGAAGAAACATCGATTTGTTGTTCCACTTATTTATGTATTCACTGGGTTGCTTCTTGTATGTGCCCTGACTGGAGATAGAACCCATAACCTTGGTGTATAGGGACAATGCTCTGAACAATGGAGCTGCCAGGCCAGTAAAATTAGCATTTAAATGAACAGTGGACCAAGAGTCTAAGGAAATGAAGTTGAAGCTCTGCCCCTGTGTGATCTTTAGCAACCCTCTAAGTCCCAGATTCTTCATGGAAAGTAATAGTTGGATATATGCTGGAGTATATCAAGGAATATGGCACTTGAGAGCTAAAATAGAATTCTCTGAGTTATGTTTAGGGTGACTATTGGGTATCTGAGTCTTTGGGATGCAAATTGGGGCAGAAGTGGATCCTGGGGTTCAGATTTAGGCCCAATTCCATCAGGAACCAACAAAGACATCCAGAACCATAACTGAGTTTATGGCTTTCCCAAGTTCTTGCCATCTTTCTGGGCCTGAAATGGAATGAGGCAGGGGAACTGCTCCCTGAAGGATTTGCTGCTTGGTAATTTTAAAGGACCCTTATATTTTGGGGTCCTTAAAAATCTTCTTGCCAAACAGACTGTTCACCTTAGTATGCCATTCATTCATTCATTCATTCATGCATTCATTTTTTCTTTCTTTCTTTTAATCATTTGACAGATACTTGCCTTTCATCCATCCTTCCAGGCAATGCTTAAAGCACAGATACAAAAATGAACGAGATACCATCCCTTCTCTCAAACATATTACATGTTCATAATATAAACAGTGGAAGATAACTGAATAGTATTTTCATTTTCATTTCTTATATATGTCAACTCATAATAAATTACAACATGGACGTTATCCAAGTACATATACTTTGTTTTTGAGATTTTAAATGGCCTTGATATATAATGTAATAAATTCTTAGCCTTAGTGTGATCAATCACTCTGGTCAGAGAAAAAACTTGTCTTCAGTTTAATATCCTCCAGACTTACATATCCATTTGTATCTATTCTTTGTGTACATTTACCTTTGTTTAATATATGTATATTAGAGCAGTAGTGATAAGAGTGGAATTGCTACTTTCAGTATTGCTATCAATCATGTTAGTAGCTGTCATCTTTACAAGTGGTTTGCTAGGCTGAACTGAGGGCTTTATGTATACTACCTTTCTTTTCCTTTTTAAAGACTTATTTATTTCTAGAGAGGGCAAGAGAGGGAGAGAAACATCAGTCGGTTGCCTCTCACACGCCCCCAGCTGGGGACCTGGCGTACAACCCAGGCATATGCCCTGCCTGGGAATCGAACTGGAGACCCTTCAGTTCATGGGCCAGCACTCAATCCACTGAGCTACTCCAGCCAGGGTGCCTCTGAAGTTTTTTTTTTATTGTTGTTCAAGTACAGTTGTCACCATTTTCACCCCACCATCCTCTGCCTTTGAAGATTTTCGATGAACAGAAGTACTATGAGTAAAATAAAATTATTTGATGTACATGTAAATATATTCTATTTTGCACATTTTAATAGAAGTATAATTAACATGATGGTATACTTTCCCTAAAAATCTTTGAATTTTGTAAGATTTCTTTATTTGTGAAGGAAAACTACACTTAACAATCTCTTTGATTAGCAAGGTCCTTAATTTACCTTGTAAATCTCCTTTCAGTGCAAACTTGCTCAGACAGAAGAGATTAATTTAAGCATCTCTTCACTAATTACAGAGATTAAATTACAGTGGCTGCCTGAACTATTTTCCAAAGTATAAATGTTACAAAGCATTGAATACCGCAACTCACCAAGAAGATCCTATTGGTTTGGGGTAAGTGTCTTTTTCTCAGAATGTTCCATGAATATTCTTCAGGTGGCTCTCTGAAGATACCAGCTAAGAATCCAATCAATTTTAAGCAGAGACAGTCCATTTATAGCATCTGCAGGTCCCAGTGACCTAGATCTATGAATGGCATCTGTCCTTAGTTTGATGACAATGTTGAAAAAAATGGGTTAGGCTGGCAGATAGGATGCCCTGCAACTGCTATCAGTCTACAAACGATACAACATCCCAAGCTTTTTGCAAAGTATCCCGAAGCTTTTTCTGTTGGCCCACCTTATGCTTGTTATGGAGAACTGTAGAATGTGTGATCTGAGAGGGACCCGAGATTCGCTACTTCACAAATGTTTGATCGCGTAGTGTAAGCCGCTTAAGAGTACAAAAATAAATATGACAGGGTCCATCCTCTTAGGGATTACGCTGTCTTCAAAAAGCATTTGATCCGATGCCACATTTTGTAGACGGGAAGGCTGAGACATAGAGTGGGGAATGGAGGAACTCAAGGACATAGTGAGGGAGGGCAGAGCTGGGGCCTACCTCCCAGGGCCCTTGGTGCCACATACGCTGTTCTTTCCACTGATGGTGCTTCTATGCTGGTTACCAGTTCTTTTCAGGAGGTCAACTCTGGTAGCCTCTCAAAATGCAGGCTGGAATTCTTCTGGAAAACTCTATTTGTTAATGGTAGTGAGAGGATTGAGAATACGTGGTGAGTGTTAGCTGCTGTCTCCTTGTAGACACTTCTTTCTAAAATGAGGCTTGCTGTGCCCTTTAGAAACTCATCTCCTGGAGCTTCTTTAAGTGAGCCCCAGAAGAGATGGGCACTGGGTACCCCCACCTCCCCAGTTACTTCCCTTTGTCCTCTGGCGCCCTGGGAACAGCTAGTTGCAGAGGACAACAGAGTAGCTGAGATTAGCCCCGAGCCACATACCTTTGGTCCCCGCAGCTGTCCACAGTGGCCACATGTTCTGGTTTCTCTCTCTCCCCCTGTTTAATCTGCTTAGGACCTATAGGAGGTGTTTCCTGATTGAGCTTGTGGGTGAGCACCTGGCTTTCTCTTCCATTCTAGCCTTGTTAGTTGTTGGGGGCAGTACAATCTGGAAAACATTTTAATTATTTTTTAATCTAATATAGTATATCATCCATTTTTGAGATTATTTAAGTTCCAAGTCAGCGGTTCCCAAACCTTTTGGCTCAGGGCTCCCTTTCACTCTTACAAATCACTGGGGGCCTCAGAGAGCTTTCATATTAGTTCTGTTTTTGTTTATCTGCTAATGTGTTCTTGTAGGGTTCATCCCCAGGGCCACAGGAGTGAGGCAGGGAAAGGAGGAAAAGCAGAGGCATACAGTTAATTAGTCTTTGGGAAAAAAGGGTATGTTTTTACATGACGGTTGTGGGGGAAGAACAAACTTTCTTCTGCCTTCGGTGTTATTTTGACTGGTCTCTTAATCAGATAGACGTAATGCAGATTAGTAAGAAAAATAACCAGATTTGTTATTTATGGAACCTCATACACGTGAGAGAGTCAGAGACCCCACATGCAGGAGAGGTTCAGAGATAGAAAGGGGGATCACATATATAAGACAGCCTGAGCTAGGGGTGAGGCAATGCTCTGTGGGGGCTTCAAAGGGTCATTGAGGAATGATAAGAACAGATCCCTGGCTGGCATGGCTCAGTGATTGAGCACCGGACTGAGAAACAGAGGGTCACCAGTTCGATTCTCAGTCAGACCACATGCCTGGGTTGCATGCCAGGTCCCCCATGGGGGCTGCATAAGAGACAACCACACTTTGCCATTTCTCTCTCTCCCTTTCCCTCTCTCTAAAAATGAATAAATACAATCTTAAAAAAAGAACAGCTGTTTAGTAAATAAAAGTCTGCCTTGACATATAGGTGGGTCAGAAATGTTATTGCCGACAATACCTTATGGTGGGCAAGGCTCGTCGTTCAAGTTCTAGTCGTCAAGGGGTGTAGAAGTTCTTCTTGAGCCTGAAGCTAAAACTGCCTTTAGCCCAAAACAGTCCACATACCACAGAAGTGCATCTTGGGGTGCTCGTTCTGAATGCCCACACCGTACTGCCATCATCATGCCTAACAAAATTAGCAGTATGTACTGTTTTTCTCACTGAACAGGGACACAACTTCCAGCAGCCACAAGGGATGCTGCATCTCCGGCACCGTCTGCAACGAGCTCCGCCTCAGAAGCTTTTGTGTAGGTTCTGTGCCATGATGGGGAAACTGCAAAGCAAGCTCAAACACAGCACCTACAAATACAGGTACCCCAGTCCTACTTGGGACCGCAAGTTTTATCATGCCCCATGAAAGTTCTCCACTAAAGAACGAGAAGGCCCAGAGCAAATATTGATGACTTCCCCTAAACTGTCAGCTTGCTCAGTCTTCTTTTGGGTAAGAAACAGCGTGGTAGCTTAGTGTCTGCAGCTAAACAGAAAGGCGCACTCCATCTCTAGAATAATCTCTAGAGTGAGTAAGGACTCCCCTTTATCAGACTCGGTCATTCTGTGCACCTCTGGAGATAATAATACCACTTGGGCAATGTCAGTGGGTCTCCGTGTCCGTCTTTCTCCTCAGCCGGCCTGAACTGCCACCTTCGCACACACTCTTCTTCATCTTGCTCCACTGTGCACTCCCACACCGGTGGACCCCCCATTCTCTGTCCTCTCTCTGGCAGGCCTGATGCAGTTATAGAAGAGAGAATTCCAGCTAGAGCTCTTCAAGACTACAGCCCAGCTCACGTGGATGCTGTCTCTGCTGTTGCTGCTCTGGACTCAGACCTGTGTGTCTCGGGAGGAAACGATCAGGTGCGCCCTGCAGTCCTTCCCAGGGAGCCGCCGCACTGCAGAGCAGGGAGGGTGTGGGGGAAGCGAGCGCCGCTCTTAATTGCCGGCAGCAGTGTCGGGTAGTGCAGAAATGTGGTCTAGAATTAGACTGGGCTTACGGTCCTTATCTTACTTTGAGCAAGTCTTTTAGTTTTCTAGAACGTCAGCCTCTTTTTCTGTCAAATGGGAATAATAATGCCAGCCTCACAGGACACCCGTGAGGACAGTGGTGAGACCCTTAGCACTGTGCCTCCACGCGCCTTTTGGAAGTGACTGGTTTTATTCCAGCCAGCCCCTTTCCACACCCGCATGCAGACGAGGGAGTGACTCGTCAGCAAAAGGAGCCTTCTAGTCTGCTCTTTGGCCACCTCTCCGCACTGGCGCCTGTCGGGACTCTTCCCTTCCTTGTGTCGTGCTTCCGCCCACTGTCCTTTTGGGTCCTGTTGCGTTTTCTCCCTCATGTCCGGATCTGTCACAGCACTCGCAGCTAGGATGTTGGTAGCAAAAATGTTGATTCTTTTGTGGTAAGTAATGCCTCCCATTTCTGATAGCCTTTTAGAGTCTTCAAATTTCATTTTAACGCTATTTCACAGACTTTCAGATGCACACATTTGCACATTTTAACACCTGAAATCTGTATGCATTTGAAAACTGATAATAGAGTGTCATTTAATTGGGAGCATTTTTATCTTAAAATCTGTATCATCTTAGACATACGAAATTTTATTTATATGAGCCTTACCTGTGAGGGGTAGATGGGCAAGGATTAACATCTCCATTTTGTAGACTGGAAAACGGGAACTTAGGTCGAGTGCTAACGTGCTTCTCACTCTAACAGTGAAATACAGAGACTGCTTTGCAAGTCCCATTTAGGAGAATAAATGCTTACAACAAAATATTAAAGTATATACCTAGAGAAAAAAATAGAAAGAAAATTTTATCAGTGGTGCTCTTTGGCAGGTGGGATATAAGTGAGGGATTTTGAAATTAAAAACAAAGTATAGTCTGTTTCACAATAAAGGGAATATACTTAATGCTAGTGAACTGTGTACCTACAAATGATTAAGGAGATGATAAATTTAAAAAACTAAAATAAAGATACAATACAACTAGGGAAAAAATTTAGTTCCATGTGGAATCTTCCTTCAGCATCTACAACCAGAACCTCAACCTGAAGCAGTTTCCCTCAGGTTGCGTTAGCCCAACCCTGTCAATGAGGCGGAGCGGGGGCGGCCCAGGAGCTGGGAGAGACAGAGCAGCGGTCGGGAGGAGTAGGAGGCATGAGGAGGGACACAGTAGAGCCTGTGTGGATGCAGGTCATGTGACTGGGAGGGAGGAGTCAGGAGGAGGATGAAGCAAGGCTTGTTGTTTCAGTTGGATGAATATTCGGTTAAATTAAAGAATGCTAATGACCCTCTGCAGACAGTCGTGGTCTACAACTGGAAAACTGGAAACGTGGTGAGAAGGTTCCAAGGACACGAGCATGAAATCACCAAGGTAAAATTGTCAGCTGGTTATTATCAGGGAGGGAGTTTGAAACTGAATACGGGAACACCTACTCTCTCTAGATAGTAAGATCGGTTGGATATTCAGTCTTCAGAGAAAATGCGAGGGCTTTGTATTTGATGCTGTGAAGCCCTACTCCAGGAATAGTGGAGCAAACCATTCACTCAGCTCTTGGTACGGGTATATGCGCCATAATTTTTCTTCTGTTATTGAGGCTTTCATAGCTCAGGTAGTGAATAGAGAGTAACTCTCCCTGGTCACTCCTAACTCAACAGGGGCACACACCGAAGGCTTACTGTGTGCTGACCATAGTTGGAAAAGAGACAGTCTCTATGCCTAGGAATCTTCCAATCTAGTTGGGGAAAATTTTAAAAAGCTAACAATAGTTAAATAAAAATTAGTTTGTTCAATAGCTTTACAGAGTACAGTGATTTTTCAGCAAAAAGTGATAGAGAATACCAATTTAGATGGCTCTCTGCAGTCCACCTAAAGAACCAAAAGTTAGGCTGTAATCTATCATAATGAAACTCGGCATCCGCCACAGTCCGTAGCACGGAAGAGGGGGTTTGCCTGCTCGTTTCAGCGCACTCGGACCGAACCGAGCAAGCACATTGGGCTCTAACACACTTGTCCTCAGGCCTCTGCCCCACCGCAAAGTGCCGTCGGACGAGCACACCTGCGCTTTCTTCCCCGCGCAGATAGCCTGTGTCTACAAGTCGAAGCAGTTCTTCAGCGCCTCTCGGGACAAGAAGGTCCTGATGTGGGACCTGCACGGCTCCTCACAGCCCAGCCAGCGGTTCTCCGGCCATGCCATGGCGGTCATGGGAGTGGCCGTGAGTCCCGGTAGGTAACGCAGAGCTCTGCCCAGTGCCGCCGTGCTTTCTGAAACGCCCTCTTCCAAGTGCAGCTTGTGGACCATCTTCTTGTTGTTGTTTCCAAAGACTCGGCACAGCTGTGCACTGGCTCTCGGGACAACTCCCTACTTCTGTGGGACGTGGGGACCGGACAGTGTGTGGAGCGAGCTTCAGTCTCCAGGAACTTGGTTCGAACTCAAACTTGCTACAGGGCCGGGCAGTAGGAGGGAGGATGGGGCGAGGGGAGGGGCCTGGGCAAGAGACGAGTCGCAGGACCAGGTGTGGGAGGCCTGGGTTTACTGCTCACCTCTAACTCTGTGTCGGACCCAGCCCCCAGGGTTATTGAATTAGATCTCTTAAGGTCTTGGCTCCAGAGAACAATGCCACTAGTTTATATTGGAATCTTAATGGTGTTCTCACTCATTCCTTCAAAACACAGTTACTTATTCTTCTGTGGGTCAGGCATTGTGCTTAGAGCAGGTCGGTGACCAAGGACACAGTTCTGTCCTCAGGAGCTTCAGCTTCAGCTCTGTGCTCTGCATAAATAACATCATGTGGAGAAAGAAGTATTACATTTTGCTTCCTGTGTAATTTGCTCCGTTTATGAAAACCAGTGTTTTCTGGTAGCAGACTAGTATATAAACTCTGCAGTCCTTGTGGTCAGTCGAACCTGGGTTCAAGTCCTCGATCCATCACTTTTTAGCTGTGTTATCCCAAGAAACTTACTTAGAGTCTCAGCATCTACAGTTATAACTGTGAGAATTATATCACCTGACATGGTAGATGTTTCTTTAGTGGTCCTCAAATGTTAGCTGTAGTTATCATTCCCAATTTTGAAGACAACTGTCAGTGACAAGATACATTTGCTCTATGCCTTCCCCATTTGTGGGGGTTCCTGGGGAAAAAAACAATCCTGTTACTTTGGGTTGTTCCGAAGTCTTTCACGCCCGTCTGCCAGGGGACTGCAGGGACAAAGCGAAGGAAGAACACTTCCTGAACCCTCTGTGGCCTGGCCTAGGGTTTCAGTGGCCCCACGTCAGAACAGGGGCTGCTCCTCCGTGCTGCCGCAGGCCAGCGGGTCTTTGCCCCGTGTTTGGGGTTCAGGCGCTAAGAGTGCCTGCACGCATTTGGGTGCTGCCCAGCTGCCCAGCTGCTACCCCTGGTGCTGATAGCCTCGGAGATGCAAGGAGAGCGTGACTGGCGGGTATGGGCAAAACATAAAACCCCTCCAAGTCAAATTTCCTAGTTCAGCACAGTTGACAGGAATTCCAGCAGAGGAATGATTTGTGTGGAGACATTTTGAAAATTATGCTTCTTCTAGGTCACGCACCTGTGTTGGGTCCCCCGAGAACCATACGTGCTGCAGACTTCTGAAGATAAGACCGTCAGGTGGGCTGAGCATTGGTGAAGGTGTTTCTGGTGAAGGTTTGTGGCCCCTGTGCTTACATGACGCCGTTCCCACTCTGCTTCTCCACTTTGCTGTGTCCTTCCCAGGGCCTTCTGCCCCTCTGCCCCTCGCTGGTGCTGGGGCCTGTCTGATCTGGCCCCACGGAGTCGTCTGGGTAGAGGGTGAATGCCAGTCAAGCCAGGGAGCCTTCCCCCTCCTACCGTGTGAATGTGTTCAGATTAATTTCAGGATCAATAACTTGCTTCTCCCACCGCTTCAAACTGCCTGGCTCTACGCTGGCCACCTGCTTGGTTCCTAACTTCTCCGTCGCCCAGCCCCTGGGGAGCCCTCCCTGGGAACGCAGGTCAGAATCACCATCAGCGGTGGCAAATGAAGTAAATTGCTCTTAGACTAGAAAGCATGACTAGAAACTTTATATTTCTGAAGAGATTTTGCTTAGCAAATGTTAGGAATAAGACAAGAGAAAATTAAAGACTCCGCAGTGGACTCCATGGCCCAGGTTGGCCAAGGCCTGCCAGTCTTTCATGTCTGATCGCTCCTCTGTACTATCGTAAGTATCTTTAAAACTTTTTAAGTCACAGGCACAGAAATATCCTCTTGTCCTTTGAAATCAGTATCCCAAAAGACCAAATTAACACATTAACTTGCATAATTAAGAGGCTTGGTCTAAATTTCTATTAACTGGATCTCAGAATAGAAGGAGCTCAGATGTCACTCTGCTACTTCCTGCCCGCTTCGCAGTCTCTGAGACCCACCCGGAGCTCGTGTGCCGTGACTGCATCTGGCTGGCAGGGCAGCAAAGAACCAGGGCTTTTATGTTAGTGGGCGATTGCAGGTTTATCTCAGACACATTTACTATAAACTCATGTTTTGCTTCAACTTTTTTCAGATTGTGGGACAGTCGGGGGCTGCAGGTAGCACATATATTTCCCGCAAAGCAACACATTCAGACCTACTGCGAGGTCAGTGAGGATGGACACAAGTGCATCTCCTGCAGCAACGGCTTTGGAGGGGAAGGCTGTGAAGCCACGGTGAGGGGTCTTGGGGGATCCAGGGGTCTTGTTGCTGATGAGCGAATAACTCACTTTGGCCTCCCGCCTCTACTGGGCTACACTGGCAGGTGTACTAAGGGCGCAGGCCTATTCCAGGGGCAGACTGGAAGTGATCCTTTGCCTTCCAGATGGTTCCTTCAAGAAACATCTCTTAGCCTAGGCAGAGGTGTCCAACCTTTTGGCGTCGTCTCTGGGCCACACTGGAAGAAGAGTTGTCTTGGGCCACACGTTCAATACACAAACACTAACAAAAACTGATGCAGAGAAAGGTCTTAAGTAAATTTACAATATTGTGTTGGGCTGCACTCATAGCCATCCTGGGCCGCAGGCAGCCCACGGGCCGCGAGTTGGACACCCTGGCAGGGTGAGAGTCAGGATAGGAAGGCGGTATCTTAAAGTGGCTGCTAATGTCTCTCCTCCCAGCAGAGCTTAGAAGAGGAAGGATTATTCGAAGAACCAAGTGCTTCTCATTGTGCACGTGGCCCCAGGGAAAGAGGTGCCCGCTCTTTAGGAAGTTTGGAGCTCCAGGGTCAGTCAGGGCCCACCTTGGCCCTTCCCCATATAGCTTTCCTTGCAGTTAATTTCGGGATAGGCTCCTCCAAAGTACCTTGGATTCTGAACTGTAGAATATCAGTGAAAAGGGTTATCTAGTATCCAAATAGGACAATTAGAGCTCCCCTTTATGAAACATTTCTTATGCGCTAGGTACTGGGCTGAGCACATTACACGCATTATCTCATTTAATCCTTAAAACAGCTGGATGAATTAAGAACTATTATAATTTCCATTTTACAGAGGAGGAAATAGACATAGCAAGTTGAAATTTCTTGTACAAGATCACACCTCTAGTAAGTGTTGGGTCAAGGTTTTAAATCCCAGGCTGCCGATATAGCATCTCTTCTCCAAGCTAAGCTTTTCCAGCTCCTACCACTGTTCCGCCCACTGATTTCACTATTTTTTGGACCCAGTTCACTTTGCTCTCCTACCTGATCATTATCCTCCAGGCATGGTCCGATCTGTGTCAGCAAGAGTGGGACTGGCGGGACTGGCACTGCCATAGTTGTAGACTCTGGTCTGGTCTCTATATACCAAGGGTTAGTGACTGCACATTAAACCAGAAGGTTTCTGCCTGTATGTACCTATGAGAAGGTGCTGCTAACTGTGGGGTCCCCACAGGACCCACAGATACCAAGAGGCTGTCCTAGAAAGTAGGTAACTTCATACTGTCTCACCACACTGGGGGACATGGAGCATCACTTCTCTAACCAGCCCTTCTGCACATCCTTAACCAGGGTTGTTTGAGGCAGAGTTGATGCTTAAGTCATCACTAGATGGGTGGATGGTTGGCTGTGTGATGGGATGCATAAAGATAAGGGGTGGCTGCATAAGTAGGTAAGTGGAGGGAACAGGTGGGTCACGACATGGAGGGGCGATGGGTCATCAATGCCATCAATGACTGACACTGGAGAAGAGTGTGTGTGAGCCAGCCCGTGTCATTACTTTGCAGCTGTGGGATCTGAGGCAGACACGGAACAGAATATGTGAGTACAGGGGGCATTTCCAGACTGTTGCATCCTGTGTCTTTCTACCAAGAGCCCTGGCCTGGATGCCTGCAATTGCTACCTCATCACATGACTGCAAAGTGAAGATTTGGAACCAAGATACCGGCGGTAAGGAACCTGCTGTTGATGAAGTCCTAAAGGACTCTAAACTTTTCTTTCCATTGTTCAGGGCAGCCACGCAGGTCCCCCCACTGTTCAGTTTCCTAGTGGTTAAGACATGACACCAGATCCCAGAAGCTCTGTTCAACCTCTGGCCAGAGGCCATTACCACATAACTCCTTGAACCATATTGTACCCACTCATTCCTGAGAGCTCAAATATGTACTTTTGGCTTTTCTATACTTTCTGTGTACTTGAAAGTCCTCATCAGGTTTTTTTTTTTAAGATTCTATTTTTTAGAAAGAGAGGAGGAAAGGGAGGGAGAGACACATCAATGTGTGAGAGAAACACTGATCAGTTGCCATTGGTTAGTTGGCTCTTGCACACCCCCAGCTGGGGACCTTGCCTGCAACCCCGGCATGTACCCTGTCTGGGAATTGAATCAGTTACCTTCTGCTTTGCAGTCTGGTACTCAGCCCACTGAGCCATACCAGCTAGGGCCCTCATCTGCTTTTAACTCTTTTCCAGCTCAAGATGCTGGAAAAGAGAACAAAAATTACTATTTTGAAATTTATTTTGTAAGAACTAAAATGAGGCCTAGCTGGTGTGGCTCAGTGGATTGCGCACCAGACTGTGAAGCAGGGGGTCTCTGGTTCAATTCCCAGTCAGGGCACATGCCTGGGTTGCAGGCTGGGTCCCCAGTTGGGAGTACATGGGGGACAACCACATGTTGATGTTTTTCTCTCTCTTTCTTCCTCCCTTGCCCTCTCTCTAAAAATAAATAAATACATCTTTTAAAAAAAGAACTAAAATGAGAACCTCAGCTCTTGGTGGGGGTGAGGTAGAGTGAGGATAGTTTCAGAAAGACTCTGCCTTGTTTTGACTCTGCAGTTAAGGTTCAAAACCTCAGAAAAGTCAGGACACGTCAAAGCTCCGGAGGAAAAAATGTTTTAGGGCAGACAGCTCCCTGGAGTTCTTGAGGCAGCAATGTGCGGGCCCAGCTCCCGAAGGCTGATCGTTACATACTCAGGAACATTTCATACGCCACAGTGGGAACATTTACACTACAGAACTGGGCAAATGCTGTGAAAAAAGGTGGTTTTCTCCTTCCAGGGAGCTGATCCACCAGCACCCCAGTGCTTCCATGCTGTTTTGTCCTGGACATGGGGTTCTGCCGGACACAGGAATAGTATTGGTTTGGCCAAAAAAATCGTTTGTTTTTTTCCATAAGATGGCTCCAGTAACGCTTAGTTGTCTTTAACTTCATTCGAAATAATTTTTTTAGATTGTATTGTGACAGCTTGCATACCATATCAGCATGCATTTAAAAAACACATCAAAATTGGTGAATTTTTGTGTGACCATGTTAATATTGAAGATGGAAGAAAATAAGCAACATTTTCAGCATATTATGCTTTATTATTTCAAGAAAAGTAAAAACACAACTGAAATGCAAAAAAAGTTTGGGCAGGGTATGGAGAAGATGCTGTGACTGATCAAATGTGTCATAGTGGTTTACGAAGTTTCATGCTGGAGATTCTTACTGGACAGTGCTCCACAATCAGGTAGACCAGCTGAAATTGATAGTGATCAAATCGAGACATTAATTGAGAACAATCAGCATTCTACCAACATACTCAAAATAGCTAAATCAATAAACTTACTGGAGAAAATGAAAAATCTATCTTATTTTATGGGAAAAACTACGTGAACGTTTTGGCCAACCCAATATTAACTTCGGGAACGACAAACCAAATCCCTCCGGCAGTAATCTTTCAGAAATTCAGGGTCCAGTAGGGGATGGGGGTAGCCCCCCTCAGAGAAAAGTGGTGAGAGCATGTCAGATGGGACCCAAGCTAAACTGCACAGTGAGGATGGCCCCGCTGCACCTCCCCGAGAGCTGCCCTCTCTAGTTGCCCAGATGTGACTTTTGTGGGAGGTGGGAGGAGCAGCTTTTTAGCTTCCATGATCGTGAACCTGAGACCAGGGGAACAAGCTGTGTGTCCATAGTTCTGAGAAGGCTCTGAGTTACAGATGGAGGGAGACTGGGTCAGTTGGAAGCCCTGACTGCCCTTCAAGTTCCCCCATTATCCTTCTGCCTTGAAGGGACTGAGACTCTGGGAAGCCAGCAACTGAAAATCAGTATCTCTGTCTGTTTTCCTCTGCCCTGGTGCTGCTTTGTTCTCGGCAGGTCAGCAAGGGCAACTTTTTAACATGTCCGTGCCACTGAGGCCCCAAGTGTCTGAACATACTTCTAGCTGGTGTATGTCCACCCTGTTTGGTCTGTGTGCCATTCTTGATAGTTAAAGTCATGGGGTTGATCCAAGTTCTGGCTTCCCTGCTGGTGCGTGTTCCTCTGCAGCATGGGATGTGTCTCCATTGGGGTCAGATATGTAGAGCACATGCTTTAACCACATGGCTTTCTTAGGAAGACATTGCATTTTATGATGCTGTGCTCTTGGCCTAAGCTGCTGGTCATCCTCTTCCTCCCCAGCCTGCCTGTTTACCTTGTCTCTGGATGGATCAGGACCCTTGACATCACTGGCTGTTGGCGACACCACCTCCTTACTGTGTGCTAGTTTCAGCAGAGGGATTCACTTGCTCAGAGTGGACCACAGCCGAGGGCTGGAACTGCGGGAAGTGGCAGTGTTCTGAGACCAGGAGACGTTTGCTGGACAGTATCACGCCGTGGCCCCTCCTTTCTGAGTGTGGTTTTGTGTTTTCCATGTTGTCTTCAGAGGAGGGCAGTGTGGGGCGTAGGTTCGCTCAGAGGGCATATCAGTGTTAGAAGGCAGTTTAAGGCCACTGGTTCCAAATCAAGTACAGAGTAACCTAAGGTTCTCAAGCTAAGTGAAATCCAGATGCAAGTTTTAGTGAGCTCTTGGGACTGCTCTTCAAAAAGCAGTTTATGGCTCAAAGTGGTGACCTGTAGGTCTCTGAAAGGGGTCTCTGTGAGAGGACATGGTGTCTGAGTCTCTTAAAGCGACCTTTTCCATGTCTCCACAGAAGGAGAAAAAGCAAGGGGGGGGGGGAAGAAACTGTTTTGCTTGGCTCCAGATGATCTACGTGGGAAATAGTACAGCACCATAGAGGAAATAGACACGATATGAAGGTCCAGTCACTGCTCCTCAGCAGCGTGAAGAGTCAAAGTTAGGGCAAGAAAGCAAAAGCCTTGGCTTCCACTCACAACAGTAGCAGAAAGGGTGGCAAATCCCTGCGAGTTCCTGGTCCCTCCTTAGACTGGTGCAGAGCTTATATGAAAATAAGACCCGAGGTGGCTTGAACAGGCTGACAACCCTAAGGAACTTGTCCAGGATTATGGGAGTTACTAAACTGGTTCCGTAGGTAAGGAAATGGAGAGGTTGTGAGATTAACTTTTTTCACTTGTACATTTTAGTATTTTTATTTAGTTTTATGTAAACTGCCTCTAGGGAATGGCCAGAGTGAGGCAAAGGGAATGTCTGCAATGACAATAGAACACAGAAATAGTGGAGGCATAGACTCCACTGTGCGCTGGCCACTGAGGCCCCTGCGTGAGGAGGGGCAGGGGCTCAGGTGTGCCTGTGTGGTCCCAGGAGGTCAGTCCCCACGTGGTGCCTGTAAGCCCCGGTTCCTCGCGTGGAAATCGAGCTCCTCCTGCCTTCAGGCAGGCCCACGCCTAAGGCACCTGCCCCCAGAGGATTCCCTTTCTGATGAGTCCCAGCCCAAGGAAGGTTTTGCATTTGTCTTCTCTGCCTGCCCCTGACACCTGTGGCTGACCGCCACCTTCCTGCCTCCCCCTGCTCCTCTTCAAGTCCAGCTCCCCCAGGCCGTCTCCACCAACCAGGGAGGAGAATCTCAAGCAGCTGCAAAGCACCTGACCAGAGTTTGAATCTCCATTTAGCTGGATGGTCTTGAGCAAGTTGTGAAATCGCAGCTTCCTCACTTATTGTGTAGGGCCGTAATCATACGTTCCTCACAGGGCTGTTCTGAGGACTGAACAGAACCATATTAAATGCCAAGCAAGGCAGTAGGTGCCTATAAGTGGTAGCCATTGTTATTCACTGCCCTCTGTGCAGACAAAACGCTCTCTTTACCACATGAAACATCTGCCATTCCTCGTCCGTTCTCCTTAGATCTTATTTTCTAAGCTTTAGTCATTGCTCAGCTTTCCCTTTGATCTTGGCACTCTGAAAGAACAAAGGGGTGGTGAACGTGGAAGCTGTGTCATTGAGCAGCTGCAGGTGGCTGAACACATCTATTCTCACTCCCATTCTGCTCCTCAGAGAGGAGCTGGTATTCCCATTGCACTGATGAGGACGCGGAGGCCCAAGGTCACACACACAGGTAGGAAGGGGAAGAACTGAAATTTGAACCCAGGTCAGCCTGACTCAAAGCTGGATTACTTTCCTCCCTTTGCCTTTGCCTTTGGATGATGTCACGAGTTCACTTTAGAAATGTTAGAGACCATGAAATTGTTGGTGCATTTTCTAGACCAGTTAATTAACTTTTTGGCTCCAAGGAGGTCTTCCTGGCCAGGCGCCCAGGAGCAGTAGACGGGTGTCTCAGGGAAAGCCCCAGAGCACCTGCTGGTGTACAGCTGACCCCTTCCCCTAGAAGGGAGGCAGGCAGCAGGTCAGAAAACCCAAGGGAGCGGGTCGGGAGGGGTCCCCGGGGGGAGGAGCAGGCTGCTGTGGAGGGAGCACACCTGTGAGAGAACGGGTCCTCTGATGAATCCGCAGGGCGCTGTCACCCTACACTGCACACGTGTGTGTGATGTGTAAGTGCCTTATTGTGCATTTCAAGTAAAAAAGATTAATAAATGTGAATGCTTTGGTAGGATTTTTCAGTGTTGTGTACCCTACACAGGCACCCTCAGCACCTAAGATCCAGGCTGCTAAACGCATTCGTTCGCCTGCAGAGGTGGCCCCGCTAAGTCATAGTGAGGGGCTTTCCAAAGGCAGCTGATGTTTTTTCCCGGAAGGTGTCTAAACTCTTGGATCTGGACAATTGTATATTTAAAATTTAAATAAATTTGTGTCTTGTATATTTACCATTTAAATATATTTATATAGCCCTGGCTGGTGTAGTTCAGTGGACTAAGTGTGGGCCTGCGAACCAAAGGATCGTGGTTCAATTCCCAGTCAGGGCACATGCCTGGGTTGCAGGCCAGTTCCCAGTGGGGGACAGGAGAGACAACCACACATTGATGTTTCTCTCCCTCTCTCCTTCCCCTCCTCTCTAGAGATAAATAAATAAGATCTTTTAAAATATATATATTTATATAGTTAAGGAGTGGTGATTATTAATGGCCTTCATTTTGACACAGGAAATACAAGTATAAAACTCAGGTCACTTGGTGTTTTTAACCTTTTAATACTAAAAAAGGGCACTTAGCTATTTCTGAGTAGCCTTTGGAAACATAATGATTAAAGAACAGCTTTGTCGTAAAAAAATGTGCTGACTGCTAGCCATTTCCCAAAATTGTCACCTCCCCTGGCACAGGTGGCCCGGCCAAGACCACATTCTCAGCTAGGCACGGCCCTGAGAGCGGGTTCTTGTCAGCGGGCGTGGGGTGGAAGTGATGTGTGTGGTAACTCCCACCCCGGTCACCTGGAAGAAACACATCTGCGCAGGACCCCTGCTCTGGGGCCCCGCCCACTAGCCAGGATGCCAACTGACTGCGGGTAACGGCTTCAACTATTCGGAGGAGGACAAGGTGACGAACCAGCGAAAAAGAAGGAAGCTGGGGCCCCAGAGAACCTCAAGGAGCTGAGTTGCTCCAGCAGCCTGGCCTGTGACTGGAAAGAAATGAGCTTCATTCTTTCTAAGCCAACGTCTACGTTTTTAACTTTTAATTCAAGTACACAATCATAAACCATTTCGGACACGTTAAGTTTATAGCTTTGGAGACAGACTCTAGTCACCAGTACCTGGATGGAGGAGCACACTTCACCCAGGAACGATGATGGCCTCCCTCAGCCTCCCCTCCAGGCCTGTCTGCCAAGGAATTTGTAACATCAAAGGTGTTTGTCTGCTGTTCTATTTTATGTAAATGGAATCAGGCTGTATTGTAGTCGATGGAAAATGTGGCCCCGGTGTCTCCCATTCCTGCATGTCTGACCTTTTGCAACATGACATTTTCTCATCAGTGGGCAGGATCTACTTCCCCACCCCTTGAATCTGCACCAGTCTTTTGATTTCGCTTGATGGACAGAATCCAGGGGAACAAATGCCACACCACTTGTGAAGCCCGGGCTACAGAGGCCTTGGGGCTTCAGTTGCACCCTCTTGGAATGCTGCTCAGAGATCTCTGTGTCCGGAAGGTGACCCGGGCCACGTGGAGAAGAGCCAAGCACTACCGGGTATGTGCGTGAGGTCACCTTGGACCTTGCAACCCCGCCAGATCTGCAGCCAAATTCAGCCACTGATGAAATCACAAGGGAAGCCACAGCTATTCCATACAATCATGAAAAATAATGAATCACTGTTATGAGACACTAAGTTTTGGGGTAGTTCGTTATTCAATAGATTTAAGTGAAACAAGTATATGCTTTTATTTTGGCCAGGCTTTTTTTGCTCAACATGTGTGGGAGATTGATTCATACTGTTGCGTGCAGTGGAGTATTATTCCTTCCCATTGCTGCAGAGTATTCTAATGTGGGGCAATATTATAATTTATCCACTTCACTACTGATGGGCTAGCTTCTAGTACGCGGCTCTTACAAACAGTGTTGCTGTGAACATTCCAATAACGTGTCCTTTGGTGAACATATGCAGTCAGTCTGTTGTGGTCAGTCTGTAATTAGAGGCAGGCCTTTCTGGGCTAGTGTGTAAACTGTGCCATCAGCTTTAACAGATACACCTCTTTCCCAAACAGGTTGCCCCGTTCACATCCCACCCCGTGTGCAGGGGTGTTCGCAGAGCCTCAGTTGTTCCCTGCCCACACTCCATGCTCTTAAACTCTGCAACCCTCCGTTGTAAAGGTGAGTGCAGAGCAGGTGAAAAGTTCGCTAGGGACGTGTTAGCTTCATGAACCAATATTAGAAAAGAGCTGGCCCAGCTGGATTGGATGTTTACTTTTCTTCCTGACAATTCTAGACAAAAGGGCAGAATTTAACAACACAAACTTACACACAATGCTTTATATTTTAATACTACTTCCCAATCATAATTTCATCTGAGTCTTCCAATAAAATAACACTGTAAAATAGGCAGCCTTGGGAATATTGCATTTGCTCTGCAGAGAAGGAAAGTGATTTGCCAAAGATCACACGGCAGGTGCAGATCCCCGATGGGAGCCCAGGTCTCCGGACATGCAGACTGGTTCTTCCCAGCAAAGCCCTCCGCCTCCCATGGCGTTGTCCTGGTGGTGCTGGGCATGAAAGCCGGGGCGGGGGCGGGGGAAGGTAGGAGGTATTTGTAGCTGGGGAATAGGTGACACGGGCTAAACATTGCAGACAGAAGGAAAGTTCAGTCCGTTCCCAGATGTTACTTCCCCAGGGTCTGGGACACAGCAGCCTGCTTCGCCCAGGCCCTGCACGCAGCGGACTAAAAAGCCTACATTATGAGTGTCCACATGCTGGCCTCTCTCAGTCCATCCAGAAATAGCCTTTTGAAAACTGGCCAACTTCTCACAACTGATAACCATGCAGGCTTTTATACTGAGGCTGCACAGAATGTTGTCCTTAATTCACCCTCAGTGAACATGCAGGTAACCAATCAGCAGCGTTTCATTTCAGTAAAAATCTGCACATGTGTGTCTACATTCTGAGATAAAGGTCTGGGAGAAATAGAGCAAAAATGGTAACTGTAACTTCTGGGAATTAACTTTAAAGATCAATTTATTTTTTACTAGATGCCTTTCTGTTTTGGGGGAGGGGTTGCCATGTGGACGAATCAGTTTCATTTTTTTTAGCCTTACTTTTTTTGAAGTAGATAATGCGTTCACATAGTCACAAAAAGCTCCCTCCTGTCTGTGTCTGCCTCCCATCTGGCTCCCCCCAGAGGTAACCAGTGTTACTGACAACTAGTGTGTCCTCCCAAGACCCGTGATGCACACACAAGTGGATACGCAAGTTTATTTATCACTTCCACAATCAAAAAGACTTTCATTCAAACGCATTTAAAATGTTTCCCTTATAACTGACATTCAGTACTCGTTTCAGATATCCAGCATAGAAGACTACTTTTACTTTGAAGAAAAGGCTGTAGAAGACTATTTTATGATACAGAAAGGGAAGTAGAAAAAAGGCTATCAAACAGTGCAGAGTAGGACATATTTTTTAAAAGATCTTATTTATTTCTAGAGAGGGGAAGGGAGGGAGAAAGAGAGGGAAACATCAATGTGTTTGCGGAGCCTCTCACATGCCCCCCACTGGGGACCGGGCCGGAAACCCAGGCACGTGCCCTGGACCCGGAACAGCGGCAGCGACCCTTTGGTTCGCAGGCACTCAATCTGCTGAGCCACACCAGCCAGGGTTAAGAGTATGACATATTTTAAATAATTTATGAAAAGTGCGTATTTGAAACACTGTACTTAAAAGTAAAAGACTTAAAGGCCATTTCCCAAGTGTGTCAGTGGTTTTCTCTCAGTGCAGGGTTCAGGGTGTCTGTCTCAGTGCAGGGACACAGGGTGTCCCCGCTGTGGTGGCAGTGTGCCTGATGGTTTCGGGTGTGGACTCTGGCTCCAGGCTGCCTGATTCAAATCCCAGACTGCTGGGGGGAGGGAGGTGGGTTGGAGGCAAAAAAAGGGTATGGGGGAAAATGGTAATGGAAAAAATGCAGTAAAATGGGGGTGATAATAAAAACAAACTCCAGTCTGACACTTCCTAGCCCTATTGTTACGTAATAGAGGTGGGGGAGCGCAATATTTGGCCCACCTAGGGATGCCAAAAACTGTTACAGAAAACAGGGGCCCCTCCCAAGGACAGTATACTAATACCTACTGGGCTCGTCTGTCCACCGCCATAGGAAGGACATCTCTCAATGCCAGAGATTTATGAAAAGGAAAGGAAAGGTTTATTTAAAGCTGTACAAAGTAGTGACCCAATGTCCTATTAAAATATTAAAGTCCTTTAGGATAACCATAGGTGCCTACAGTGCTTCCTTCCCCCTGCTCTAATTTGGGGTACCGTACCTCAGGAAAAGAAGCACATGTCTGTGTTTCAGGCCACTGGCACCGTCAGCTGTGTTGCCATCCAGGCAGAATCTCCAATTAATCCAAAGTCATGTGTCACCTCCTCATGGTCCACTGGCAAAGAGTTCTTTCACCCTTCTTCCAGGAAAAGTCTCTCCTGCTTCCCAGGCCCGTAGCCAAGGGGAGCACCCCAAAGCTGCGTGGGCCTCTTCTATCAAAGCTGCAGGGGTCCATGCTCTGCCAAAAGCACGTGGCTTTCTTCTTCACCTGGCTGCAGGGATCTCCATTCTGGCAAAGCGCATAGTTCTCTTTCACCTGGGCAAGAGGGGGTCGTCCTCACTCTGCCCCAAACCACATGGCTCTCTCTTTTACCTGGGCAAGAGGGGCTCCTAACTCTGCCCCAAAACTCATGGCTCTCTCCTTTTTCACATTGCCAAGAGAGAGTTCTCTCTACCCAAAACCGCACGGCTCTCTTCTCAATGGCTGCGGCGTCTGCGTTTAAATCCCTGCGCCAGTCTTCCTTTGCTGCCCCATTTCTGACTCCTCCCACAATTGGTTACACCTGCCAGGACTCTCATACCCTCCCAGCTCTACTGGGCTGCCATAGTGAGTCTGGGCAGGTGTGGCCCCGTGGTGTGGAGCCAATCAATTCCAAGCTCTCACGCAGGCGCTATAACTCAGGGGGGGGCCTGCCCCCCAGTTACATCTTGGGTGGAAGTCACTTCTATCCCCCTGGCTCAGAGCATGGCCACAGCTATTTAACATATCTATGAAGCCAGTTAAAGGTTATAGATATGTTAAATGACCATGCCAGAGGTTAGTTGCAAAACTGTTGCTATGCAAAACAGGCCCTGCTCCATTTGTCCCTTCCTCAACTGACACTTGGCGAGGGGGGGAGGGACATCTTAATATTTCCTGGACACCCTGAACTCTGTACTCATCCCAAATCCTTTTCTGTCCCCCCACCCCTGGCTGCGCCCTGTTACACTATGACTCAGGGCAAGTGACTTAATTTTTCTGTGTTTTATCTATAAAATGGAGATGATGATGATGATGACGGTGGTGGTAGTTGAGCTGTCATCAGGGATAGGTTATAAAATTCAGGTAGAGGGCACTTACACTCAAGATGGTGGTGTAGGCAGACACGGCTCGCCTCTTCGCACAACCGCATCAGAGTTGCAACTAAAATAAAGAACAGTCATCACTCAGAACTGTCAGAAACTGAGTTGAATGGAAGTCTGGCAACAATAGAATTAAAGAAACCACAACCATCCAGATTGGAAGGAGGGATGCAGGCGCAGAATGGACTGGTCCCTCACCCATGTGTGGTGGACAAAATTCGGGAGGGATATCTTTGGGAGCGAGGAGTCCCAGCCCACACCAGTCTCCTGGCCCAGGGTTCCAGTGCCAGGAAATTTAGGCCCCACAACTTCTGGCTGCAAAAATCAGTGGGGTGTGAGTCGGTGGAAGAAACTGCTGGAGCCACAAGCAGTTCCTCTTAAAGAACCCACACGTGGACTCACCTACTCAGACTCACTCCCTCTCAGCTCCAGCACCAGGGAGAGACTGAAGTGTCTGGCATCAAGGCAAGCAAAGGTCATTGTCCCTTTGCTAAACCCTCCCCTCACAGAGCCAGGAAGCTGGTGCCATATTTGAGACTCTATCAACCTGGCTGACCTGGTTTGACCCGCCTTGGAAATCCCCAGAGATTCTGCCCTACCCAATTTATGGGCCCACCCAAGCTACTTTTCCATATGAATGGCAGGTCTTGACTCCTGCTTTACAACTTCCTAAATCCTCTCAAACAAGAAACAGCTGGCCTCGGTGTGCCCCAGGCCAGGCACTAGCAGCGGCCAGCCTAGATTCTCAGCTTGACTTCACCTGGGAATCTCCAAACCCAGCACCAGTAGTAGCCATCTCAGATTGCTCTATAACTCATGCATGGTGGCCCCAGGTAAAACACAGGTGAGGGCTGACCTTGGCCTGCACTAACCAAGAAACCCCAGATGGGAGGAGTGAGGGGGAGGGAGAATGGGTGAAGAGGTGAGGGGATTAAGAAGTACAAACAGGTAGTTACAGAATGGCCATGGGGATGTAAAGTACAGTAGGGGTAATAAAGTAGCCAAAGAACGTATATGCTTGACCCTTGGACTTGAACAATGGTGGGGGGATTGTCTGAGGGAGTGGGGAGTGCTGGGTGGAGGGGGGCAAAGCGGAAAAAATCAGGACAACCGTAATAGCATAATCAATAAAATATAATTTAAATATCAAATCAAATCAATAAACATTAAAAAAAATTCAGGCAGAGCCCTTACAATGGTGCCTACCATCGCTCCTGTGTCACGAATGGTTCTGTTCAGCTGAGTTTCCTCATTTTTCTATATTGGATATGTTTTACAATAAAAGTTAAATAATAGACTCCTGCAAGAGAAGGGAGACTGTACCCATAGAGAGAAAGGCGCAGATGAGAGAGTGGTCATAGAGAAGCTAAGAGGGAGAGACCCCAAGCCCCCAGGAGGAGTGCAAATGAAACCTGCAGACCCAGAGAGGAGGGAGGTCTCTGGCTTCCTGATTCTGATTCTCCTATTAGAGCCCCGTGAGAGGGCCCTGGCCAGTGTGGCCCACTGAGCTTCCTAAGAGCAGGGAGGGACCCTGGCCCAGGAGCCTTCTCTCTCGGCATTTGGAGATGGCCTTTGCAATCATTCAAGAAGCTCCCTTCCCTGTGCAGACAGCCTTCAGCCAACACTGCCACTCTCTTCCTGGTGGGAAGGCTTCAGAATAAGTGTGAGGACTCCCCTGGTTGTGCCCGAACCAACACACACCAAGGCCCTTCAGAGGGTCAGTCACTGTCACCTCAATCCCCTAGACTGCCAGCCACAGTCTAGGGGGTTAAGAGACAAGATGCTTCACTCCCAGCCCACCTGGAGAAAGAGACATCCAATCTCGGTTTCGTGTTTCTACACATAGCAGGTGGCATGTGCGGGAAGCATGTTATCCTTTAGCGGTCGGCTGGGGCCTGCCCTCTGCAGACAGCATGGGCACTATGAGGGGAGGAGAAGGCTGCCTGAGAGCCTCACACTGCCCTCAGGTGAGGGCGGGGGAAGGGAAGCGTGGGACCAGGAGCTGGAGGCCCTGGGTCCCGCCTCGGCTCAGACGTGGATGCTGGCTGGGGTCACTCTCAATTTCACCAAAGGCCAGTTGCTCCTCACAGAACCCCTGGAGTTGATCTGGGAATTACCATGCCTGCTTGATGAGATACGTTATGTGAACTACTTTATATTTGAAAGACTATCTAGGTCTTGTCGTTCCTGCCAAGTCTGAGGTGAACATGGGCTGGGAAATGGTACCTGTCAGTGTTCTTAACTGAATTCATGGACACAGTCCAAAAAGAATTCCTAACCCTTATCCACAGTTTAACAAGCCCCACACTGCAAAGTTTTTTTTCACAGAATTTGGTGCCAAAATTGACCTGATCTTACAGTGTTTACTGTTTTGGGTGCTAATATTTATAATAAATTGCAGAATATTCCTGTATTTGATTGTGGGGTGTTGTCCCAGAGCCCACTGGGAGAGTTACTTGATATAAGGCAAATACAAACTACCTTCCTAAAATGTGAAAAGTTCTGAAACCCATCTGGCCTTAAGGGTTTTGCATAAGGGATGTGGCCTTGTAAATAGAACAAAAGCAGATGCCCTTTAAAGCAGATGCAGGAGGTGCCCACTCCCAGGTGGGAACTTACTCAGCCCGGCCTGGCACCTCTTCTTCCTGGTGGCGGGTCCTTGGAAGTCTTTATGAATCTGAAGACAAACGTAATCAGGATGAGTCAAGGAGCATGTGTTGGGGGTATTTCTCCTAAATCAGTGCTTTTCACATTTTAATGTGTTTCTGAATCTCCTAGGAATCTTGTAAAATCATAAATAAATTCACTCTCAGTAGGTCTGGGGTGGACCCGAGGTTCTTCATTTCCAACACTCTCCAGGTGATGGCTGGGCTGCTGGGACAGTCCTGAACTCTGGGAAGGCTGACACCAAGGTTCTGAGCGCCGTGGTGCCCCACAGGGAGAGGTGCCCCACGGGGAGAGGTGCCCTGCCCTTGGAGGGGCCGCTTGTGAAACGGACCATCACCTGACCCAGACCTGACTCATCGTGGCCGTTTCTCCATCCTCCACTGCCTTCTGCCTCCTCCTCCGCCCCAGATGCCTCCTCAACCACCCTGCACGTCCACGCCAGGCCTCAGCTGGGCTCCGCCGAGTCTCATGACTCTTCACTCACCACGTTCCAAGGTACTGCTTACATGAGGCGCTTTTCTGGCTGACTGACCTCACCCTCCAAGCATGAACTAAATTAATTCAACTCGGAAATTCCTGAGATGCCTCACCATATCTCCCGGGTATCTCCCCAGAGAAGTTTTCCACTGTTTGCAAAGTACTCCATGGCCCCCGTGACCCAGAGACATGATGATATTGAATTTGCTCACTCGACAATTAGCGACCATCAAAAGGACCATGGTTTATTTTATCGGTGCTTGCAGTGCCCTGACGGATTTCTTACATACTCTACCTGCTTTCCTTTCAACTTCCAGAGTTCCTGGTTGCAGAAAACTCAGGATTACTTACTTTTCAAGAGAATTTGCTTATTACAAAAGTAATACATCTTTATTAGTGGAAATTTAGAAAATATAGATCAGAAGAAAATGACACCAGTAAGCTTGTCCCCCGGAGACAATCGTTGCAATATCTGCCTGATGGCCGTTCGGTCTTTATACATGTAAATTCTGTTTTACACTATCTGGCTCACACTACATCGGTCCTTGCTTAAAGATTTTATTTACTTCTTTTTAGAGAGAGGGCAAAGGAGGGAGACAGATAGGGAAACATCAATGTGTGATTGTCTCTTGTGCGCCCCCTACTGGGGACCTGGCACCCAGGCATGGGCCCTGACTGAGGATTGAACTGGCGACCCTTTGGTTTGCAGGCTGGCACTCAATCCACTGAGCCGCACTAGCCAGGGCTACCTATGTCATTTTACAAACTTTGCTCTTCCCCTCCATATCTAGTATGTTGTGATCATTTTCGCAAGTCAATAACAAGTCTTCTACAACCTCATTTTAAATGATTATGTAGTTTTCCACACAATCGATGTGCTATAGTTGGGCTTTTACATTTTGTAATCATTTGTGGTTAAAATAAAACTGCGAGGAACATCCTCACTTAACAAAGGATACAGGCATATTTCCAATCCTGACACAGATTCCAACGTGCGTGTGTTTTTTGACACCACTGAGCAACCCTCCAGCACCAAGGGGTGTCCTACCACTCTATTCAGCTCTGTCACTACCCACCTACAGGTGGCATCAGACGGCACCAGTGGACAGTTCGGTCCCACAAGAATGCTCCTCCCCACATGCACACTTCAGACACCAATGGAAGGTCCAGGTTGTCACCCGTGCTTCTGACCCACTGGCTGTAAGTCAGGGGTCCCCATCGCCTCCTCCCTGAGTTTGATTGGTTTGCTAGAGCAGCACATGGAACTCAAGGAAACATTTGCTTATGTTTACCAGCTTATTAGAAAGGACATCATAAAGGGTACAGATGAATAGCCAGATGGAAGAGATGCACAGGGTGGGTGTGTGGGCAGGACACGCCACGCTCCCGGAAATGCCACGTGTTATTGATCCAGAACCCCATCCTTCTGAGCTTTTGTGGAGACCTCATGACACAGACAAGCCAGCTGTTCTGTCTTGTTTTGGGGGAGCAGCAGAAGTTAGAGATGGATATCTGCCTTTTCCAGCAATGTATTTAGCACAGGCCCACTGTGGGAATTATAATTCCACAAACCAAAAATATACAGGATAATATCTCTTAAGAAGCTGAATAAAGAAATAACATACTCTAAACAAATAACAGAGTAACCACACTATTGTTCCAGGCAAAGAGAGGTGAAGGAATAAAATCCAAATTTAATATGAGGTATATACCTTTTTATGCAAGTAGGCACTACCTCATTTTTTAAATTTTTAATCCTCACCTGAGGCTCTGTTTATTGATTTGAGAGAGAGAGAAAGAGAAACATTGATTGGTTATCTCCTTTATGTGCCCCGACCAGAGATCAAACCTGCAACCTAGGTGTGTGCCCTGACCGGGGATTGAACCCATGGCCTTTTGGTGTATGGGACTACACTCCACCCAACTGAGCCACCTAGCCAGGGCTACAGGTAGACACTACTGTTGATCCAAGTAGGCTAGTCAGTGACTAACCAAAGGGCCGGCTCCAGCTGCCAGGGCAGAAGTCCCCTTTTGCTAGAGTTCTATGCTAAAGAAAAAAGGTGCCAGCGTTGGGGACAGGCTGCTCTTTTTCAAGGACCTCTGCTCCTTGAAAGGTTTATCACCGCTGTGTGCATCACCACTGTTTTTCAGGGACGCCTCACCAGGATTCAAGCGAATGCCCAAGGGCCTTCATCGAGTTTTTAGGTTAGAGAATAGTCGCCTTGCCCAAACCAAAGTCCTCCTAGTCCTTACAAACTCTCACTGTTCCTAGTCCGAAAGTCCCCTTGCCAAGGTTGCTTCTCCACCTGTACTTCTCAATGAGCCCCCAGCCTGGCCCGTCAGCTGACGGCTGCTGACTGCTTATCAACAGCCCGTGCAGAAGGACAGCATGCTGGCAAGGCTTATTTCATTACAAAGTGATTTTTTTCTTTGTCATAAACAAGTGGCTTGACACACCTTCACTTACATGGTAAACAAGTGTATGTGGAATCCTTTTGAAACTACACACAACGCTGAGCGAGGACTTGACTCTGACTCAGAAGTCAGACACGTTGAGAACTCTGGCTCTCCATGGTTATCCTTGAATACCTCTCTCCCCTCGGGTCATTTTTGTGTTGGTTTATTTGCCCTCTTCTTAATGTTCTGCGAGAGCTCTTTTCATTTTGGTTGTAGGGGCTCAGAGTAGGAAAGTGTCTCTCCGGGTTGAAAGGCAGACCTGGCGTCAGAGTTACCCCCCCTTCCCGTCAAGGTGGTCAGCACACTGAGCACACCAAGGGCAAGTGCAAGCAGAGATGATGGCAGGCGACCAACCCAGTCGGAACAGAGGCCTGCAAGATGAGTGGACTTCAAAACTCTTTGAGAAAAACCAAGAGTGACTCATAGGAGGAAGATGAAACCAAAGCTTTCAGGTTGTCCCCTGTGACCAGAGAGTCAGTCCAAAGTCATCGGAAGGAAGAGGAAAACCTGAAATAGAGAGAGCTGGCCAGGAGCAGCCTGAAGGTCTCATGCAAATGAGACCCGCCCACCACTGCCAGGAAACCAGGCTGGGAAAAGTCAGAGCACACACGGCCACGCTGCACTGGGGAAAGGAGGAGGCAGAGGAGGCTCTGAGCACAGGTAAGGAGCCAGAGAGGCTCATGGAGGCCTCGGTCAGAGTGCTCTGGAGCCCCAGAGGCAGCACGGTCCAGGCGAACAATGGCCAGGGAGGTGGGACTCCTGGAATCATTTTTCAAGCTTGGTCATTCTTCAGCTGTGAAGCCTTGGGAAGCCACTTCAGCATTCTAAGGCTTGGCTTCCACCTCTATAAAATGGGTATCAGAACATCACACTATGTATCAAGCGCCTGCTATGTCTTGCTGGGCAAGTCACAAATGCCATTCCTTCTTCACAGCAACCCTGTAAGTGGGGATAAGTAGTCTATTTCACAGAGGACAGTGAAGCTCACTGAGCTTAAGCCATTAGTCCAAGTCCTCACAGCAAGAAAGCCTGTCTGGTTCCAAAACCTGCACTTTCTACTCCCCGGCCTGCCTTCTTCCCAGGTTTAAAGAACCAAATGGCCTTATGCAAATGGAAACACACTGTAAAAGGTTTTCATACCCCACTTAGCCTAGCAAGGACCAGGGCTCTTTGTAAACTGTGAGGTGCTATAAAAATATTCTCTCTTGAGGCTGAAAACTTTGGGGTGGTTCTACAATTAGTATTGGGCGAACTGACATGGTCATGGACAGAGGCGATGCCTTTGGGGTCGTGTTTAGGACTTGCTGGGGTTGAGCTGTACTGGCTGGGGGGTGAGTGGTGGCTGGACACTTGGGCAGAGTCTCCTGGAGAGGGTGGGGCTCTGACGGGGCTTGCAACAGGTGGACATCTGAGGGCCCCATGCTGAGGTAACAGTGATCGACTCTCCTCTTTGTAGTTTGGCCGTGGAACTTCAGAAACGTACGTAGGTCAGTGCTGGGGGGAACGGGAGATCCTTAAGGGCCGTAGCACAGCCCTGACCAGTGTGGCTCAGTTGGTTGGGTGTCATTCCACAAAGTGAAAGTTTGCTGGTTTGATTCCCTGTCAGGGCACGTGGCCGAGTTTTTGGCTTGGTCCCCATGTCGGGGCGTGTACTAGAGGCAACCGATAGAGATGCTTCTCTCCCTCTATAGGTTTTCCTTTTTAAAAATTAAAAAAGTATATTTTATTTACTTTATTTGTTTTTAGAGAGAGGGAGGGAGAGGGAAAGACAGGGAGGGAAACATCTATGCGTGGTTGCCTCTTGCGCTGGGAACCCGGCCTGCAACCCAGGCATGTGCCCTGACTGGGAATCAAACTGGTGACCTTTTGGTTCACAGGCCAGCGCTCAATCCACTGAACCACACCAGCCAGGGCTATCATATCATTTTTAAAGCTACAGAATGTCTCTTTATATGGATGGAGCAGAATTTATTTAATCAATGTCCCTCTATTAGATAATTAGGTAGTTTTCAATTCTTCACAATCAGAGCAGAGTTTTGATGGGTATTTCTGTAATCGAATCTTTGCACAGGTCCTTCCTGGATTATTTCCATGGGATAGATTCCCAGTGGGAGAACTGCTGAATCAAGGCTATATACATTTTAAGGCTTTTTAATTTTTTTTAAAGATTTTATAGACAGGGAGGAATGGAGGAGAGAAAGTGAGGGAGAGAAACATCCATGTGAGAGAGAAACATCGATTGGTTGCCTCTTGGACCTGGCCCACAGCACAGGCATGTGCCGTGACCTGGAATCGAACTGGTGACCTTTTGGCTTTGCAGGACAATACCCAACCAACTGAGCCACACCAGTCCAGGCAATCTTAAGACTTTTGATAAACAATGAAGGTCTCTTTCTGACATGTTCTGAAATTTGGAGGCTCTTCAAAGCTCAGTGCATAAAACCTTTTATACACTTGAAGTTGGCCTTGACCTTTTTTCTCTCTCAAATCCATTTGCCGTGATAATGCCAGGTACCCCATACATGGTTTTTACTGGGTGCCTGCCTCTATCTAAGAGCTTTGCCCTACTTTTAGCTTCTTTGTCACAAGAAGAAAATGAGGAACAGAGAGGTTAAGCTATTCCTTTGGAGTCACAGACCCAGTAAGCACTGGCTCTGGGGTCATGAGCCTTGAGAGGTTCCAGAATCTTTGCTGTTCAAAGTTTCTTGGGAGGTGCTTTTGATTCCATCTCCAGAGCCACCTGCCGCCTCCTCCCTTTGATCTTCTTTGCCGTTCCCCGGCCTGAGTCAAGTACCAGCACCCCGGCCAGGACCACCGCTGGAGCCCCTCAGCGGCCTTCCATTTCCTCTCTGTTCCTTTCGGTGTGTTCTCTGCCCTGCAGTGGAAGGGGGTTTTAAAACAGGAACAAACAAACAAACAAAAACCCAGAGACAGGATCAAGTCCCCCTCCCCCTACGAGCTTTCAGGACCTGCCTCTTCCTTCTCCAGCTTCAGCCTGAGCCATTTGCTCACCCCAGCTCCACCCGGTGCACCTCAGTCACCCTGGCCTCCCTCTGCTTCCTCCATTGGCAGACCGCTTCTCATCATGGGGCTTTCGTACACATTATTCCCTCCGCCTGGAATGTCCTCCCTCCCCTCTGCACAGCTGGACTCTTCCCTTCCCTCAGTCTCAGCTCTCATGTCACCTCTTTGGGGAAACCTTCCTTGGTGGTCTCACCTGAAGCAGTAACCCGCCTCCCCCCCTCCGCCCATTTTCCTTTTTGTCCTGTATAGCATTCATTAAAATTCTCTCTTTATTTATGTGCCCATTAGTCATTAAATGTCTCTTTCCCTTGCTAGACCCAAAAGGTCATGAGGTCAGAGGTCATGGCTGTCCTGTCACCACTGTTGACCTGATGCCTGGCACAGTGCCTGGGCGATAGTGGGCCTGAGCTGATGCAGTGGCTGTGCCTGGAAGTGTCAACAGTGGTGACATGTGGACAAACGCCCTGCAGAGGGCATTCATGGGTACGGGTCCTCCGCCAACCACCCCAGCTCCGGTCAGAGCTGTTCTACTCTCCTGCAGTTCTCTGTTTTGTCTCCCCTGTACGGAGCCCTGACAGAGTTCTGGCCACGAGTGACAGAGAACAAGCGGGTTTTGCTTTACACATCAGCTCAGTCAGGGCAGATGATGTCATATCAGGGGCTGTGGGGAGAGTCACTGCGTCCTGGTGCCCCCTACACAGTTCCCGGATTCCTACCCCAAGGGCCTCATGGCCATGAGGAGTCTCCTGAGAAAATGCCAACACTGTCTGGTTAGTTAATAAGACATGCAGCAGGTAACCGAATGGATGAGTGTTCTGCCTTTATCACTGGAAGTCCCAGCTGGGTGACCTTGGGTGACAGTCACTTCTTACCCACCACCTGCAGAATGTATGGTTGGGGCAGAGAAATGGTTTTTAAACTTTTTTTTTCCTCAGCAGTTCAATTCTTTAGTTTATTCAAATAACTAATATGAGAAAAGCTAAGTGTTTCACTGGAGACCTCTTTCCTCTTTCCTTCCCGATTCCCCCTTTTAAGCCCCCAAGGGTCGGGATGGGCAACCTTTGGGCTGGAAGATCTCCGGACTCAGTTCCGAAGCCGGCTGTGTTCCGGCTGCAGCTTCTTGGGCACATGAAATGATCAGTGGGGGGCTGGAGAGGACTTGCTGAATCGGATATTGGAGATTTTGGACTGGGCACATAGGTGAATTTCACCGCCACTAAAGTGCAGGGCAGGCAGACCCTTTGTGTGAGAAGGAGGTTTCAGTCACTTTAGAAAAGAATAAGGACCCAGGAGAGAGGAAGCCGAGAAGGCTCACTTACCTCCTCCACAATCTAGAAAAAGGAAACTGCCACCCTCCCTCTCCAGCCAACGATCCTCGGTCTCGAAGGGACTGCCCACATACTTGGCTTCCAGGGTTGGTTGTCTGCCAAGCCCTGGGGGAACTCTGGTCCCACACCCCCCTACCCCACCACCACCTGGGCAGCTTTCTGACCTTCACTGCAAGCAGGTGTGCTCAAGAGACTTCAGCCCAGGCCACCTGGCAGCTCCAGGTGCTGTATGTGCGCTGCCATGGAGACGGGCCCCAGGGTTGGTGGCGAGAAGGCAGCTTTTCAAAGCTTTTTGGAGAGAGAGATTCAGGGAAGGGAGAGACTGGAGCCTCAGGCCCTTCAGGGTAGTCTGCTGACTACTCTAGGGCCAACTGAAGCTCAGGTAGGTTTTCTGGGACAGTGGGAGGGAGGAAGAACCAGGGGAGGCCAAGTATTGGGAGGAGGCTTCGGAAGGGGTCTGGGGGCCAGTGTAGGGGAGCCTCCAAGCTTCCGGGTCAAGGGGAAAAGCTTGCCAGGAGCTCCCTTGCCAGATCAACCCAGTGCCCTGCACAAGGACTGGGCACATGGGCTCTGGATGCTTGGCCCTGTAGCCAAATGGGAGGAGGGAAAGAGGGCCTGCCCGGCATTTGTTCCCAGAGGAGGGGCGGACTGGGGAATTCACAGAGTCCATCTCCGTGCTAGTCAGGGATTGGAGGCTGCAGGGAAGGAAGGAGTTGCCCTCTGGCACACACCACAGACTGTGGCTCCCCTCCCTCTTCCCGCAGTCCGAGAAGCCAAGGGCGGTCACATGGAGCATAAGGACTATTTTTACCATTTCCAAAGTTGGGGTCCAGTCTCTTCTGGTGGCAGCTCATTAGTAGTGGGGTGGCTCACGTCTTCGCCCCAGTAGAGGGGAATCTACAGGAGCACCAGCCTTAAATCTACAGCTGAGGATTGGGTGATCTGGAACAAGTCACTTCATCTTGTTGACTTGAAACGTTTTCACCTGTGAAGCGTGGTTGGCAATGCCTTTTTAAAAAAAAATATTTTATTTATTTATCTTTGGAAGGAGAGAGGGAGAGAAACATCAATGTATGGTTGCCTTTCGTTCGTCCCCTGCTGGGAACTGGCCTGCAGGGAACTGGTCTGCAACCCAGGCATGTGCCCTGACTGGGAATCGAACCGCTATTGTCTGGTTCGCAGGCCTGTGCTCAATCCACTGAGCTACACCAGCCAGGGCTTGGTAATGCCTTTTGATAACCCATGGGACACTTAGCACCAATCACAGGCACCGAGCTTAATGGGTGTGTTCCTTGGCTCCTTTTCTCTTCCTGTCAGGACGTCTCTTGCCGGGCCTCCTGGTATCTGGCCTGAGGATGGCCGAGCAGCAGGGCCGGGAGCCCGAGTGCCCCGTCTGCTGGAACCCCTTCAACAACACATTCCACACCCCTAAAGTGCTGGACTGCTGCCACTCCTTCTGCGTGGAATGCCTGGCCCACCTCAGCCTGGTGACTCCAGCCCAGCGCCAGTTGCTGTGCCCACTCTGTCGCCAGCCCACTGTGCTGGCCTCCGGACAGCCTGTCACTGACTTGCCCACAGATATGGCCATGCTCACCCTGCTCCGCCTGGAGCCCCTCCGCATCATCCTGGAAGGTCACCAGCTCTGTCTCAAGGACCAGCCCAAGAGCTGCTACTTCCTGCGCCAGCCCGGAATCTACACGCTGGAACTGGACCCCCGGCCCGGGAGCCGGACTGAGGACCCGCAGGCCATGGCCCCTGCCACCACGCCCCTGCCCGCTCCCATCTCCAGCCACTACTCTCTGAGGGAGTGTTTCCACAACCCTCAGTTCCGGATGTTTGCCTACCTGATGGCTATCATCCTTAGCGTCACTGTCTTGCTCATCTTCTCCATCTTTTGGACCAAGCAGTTCATTTGGAGTATGGGGTGAGCATCTATCTGTTCCTGACAAGGAACCAAGCCTCTCCCAGCTGCTGCTGGTTATGGGGACTGCAGAGCCGAGTGTGTGGTTGTCTTCCCCTGTAGTGTTGTTTATTTGTACAATCCACGGGCCGGTTAGACCATGTGCTTGCTTCTGGGAACAGCGTCCTGCTATATGAGAACCTCTGAAAGCTGACGTGGTGAGGGAGGGTGTGAGACCACCTCTGGGTGGGAGCTCTGAGGGTGCACGGGACGGGGACAACTGCTGTCCCTAGAAACCTTTCTAGCCCAGAGAGCAAGCTGCATGTCTCACTGGAGCTGCTCTGAACTCGTTCACTTTTTTTTTTTGAGTTGTTCTTTTTATTGGGTTGCTAAAAAATTGGTAAAATGAGCTTCAATTCTGTGAGCAAATATGTCTCCTCCTTGCAGTTTTCTCTTTACTTTGCCACCAGTCCCAGTAAAAAAAATGGTCTGTATGTACTCATTTATTCATCTACTCAACAGAACTAGGGCAGGAGAAGGGTGGGATTATGGGGAGGGGCGGGCAGAGCCCTTACCAGCAGGGAGGGCGTGCTCACTCAGCTGCTGCTGGTGCAACCTCGTGGGTATGAGGTTTATGGAGTGTTAAGAGTCTGAAAGTTTAAAGGTGAAAGCAGGCAGGGTCAGTGGATCAAAGGAAATCTGGGATTTGGAGAAAAAGGTTTTGATTCCTCCTGGTAGAGGCAGAGGCCCTGCTGAGAAGACTGGGTGCTGGGTGGAGCTGACCCCCCTCCACCAAGCACTGACGTTCTCACTCAAGAGGTAAAGCGGACCCCCCCTGCCTGGATAGATGCAAATCCTTAGTTCCCATTGCAGGCCCGCAGGCAGGGGGCCCTGGCTTTCATTTTACATGACAGCCTCTAGGAACCAAAGAAAACTAGGTAGGGTTTGGGCGCTCGGGCTGCTGCTTGACCACAAGCTGCCATTTCCGCAGTGTCTAAAACCCTGATTTCTGCTTCCCCGGTTTTAATATTACCTGGTGGCCCAGGGCTCTAAAACAGTCTCAAAAAGTGTTTAAAACACTACCACAATTATGTTAATATTTTTGGTTTTCTGGATTTGTAAAATAAGCTTTCAGAGGCCCAAAATGGTGTTGGTTTATCTGCTCTCCACATTGTGAGTTTAATAGAATTAGCTTCTGTAAATTCTTAGGGGCCTTAATGTACAAGATATTCCAAAATTGCCAAGACATATATTTCACATGTAGTGAAAAACCAAATGGTCTTAAGAAGTGAAGAAAAATGGAAAAAAAGTTCTCCATTACGAAATTGGAGTCACCAACGTATCCCACCAGGGGACCAGCACCTGCCTCTCCCCTGGTGCCACCAAAGGTAACGACACCGAAGCAGGGGCTCATGCTCCCCCCAGTGACTTCACCTCTTCACACATCCCTGCTGCCCAGCCTTGTGGTAGGTCCGTCAGGCGATGAGCTCATGTGGGCTCAGGGTCGGGAGAAACGGGGAAACCTGGGGAGGCACTTGCGTCTGCACTGCGGCCAACTGCCCCAGAGTTAAGTAAACGTCATCCCCCTTCCTAGGTGAAACTGAGTCTCCACAAGTTCAACCACTTCTTTCAGGGGGAGCCAGCCAGGAAGGTGAGGAAGACTTGCAAAGTCAAAATAGGACTTATGCGCTTGAAGTGGCTTATACGCATCCAAATAAGGAAAGACACTGGTTTCACTACTTTCAGATAAGGAAACGTGATAGAGTCTCCTATTCTCGCATTCAGTAGGCCTAACCCTGGGGCAGTGCTGTCCTCCTCCTGGGCATCTGGGAACGTCTTCCCTGGTGTCTCCGGTATACCAGTCAGGCGGGTGGGCTGCACTTCCAGCTCTCGGTATTCCAGAGGTCAGACCTGCTCCAGACAGCTCCACACAACAAAATATCTCAAAATGCAAGTTAATTTTCGGTCGAATACACCGTAGGCCCCTCAAAGGTAGAAGTGGTGGAAGTGTTAACTCTCTTTGGCATGAAGTCCGAGGAAGAGATGCAGTGACTTGTCAGAGAGCAGTGTAAAAGGTGGAGTGGTTAAAAAGCTGGCTGGACTGATCTGTCTGGCCAGTGTAGCCAACATCTTCAACGAAACCCTATGAAATCTCTTCGTAAGACCAACCAGGATCCACCACTTACCAACTGGGGAGCTGTGAGCCAGTCACTTAACTTCTCTGAACTCCAGTTCTGTCTGCAAAAGGAAGTCAGCCCTAAGACTCAGAGGATTTAATGGGATGTCTGAATGTGCCCGGCACAATGTCCAGCAGAGAGGGAATATCCTGTTAAGAGGTGGCTGGACTTGTCTCATCATAAAATGCCAGGCTGGGCTTATGCTCCTCAGCGAGCTGCTTTCTTACAATGACATTCCAGTGAAGAAACAGATATTCCACAAGACATTTACTTGTTTTGCCAAAGACCAAGATCAAATGCATCCACCCAGTTGTTACCTCCAAATCTCGTAGACGCCCCCTACCCTCCAGGACAAGGTTAATGGCATAGTGCAATTTAAACTTGAGAACCTAAAAACCTTAACACATTATATATACTGTATCCAAACTGCATGCTAAAACATTAATGTTCATTATCAGTTTATACATACTAAAAAGGTAGTAATGAAAATAACTTTTCATGGCCAACTATGGAATAGTGTCCATTAATACCTAAACGATAGTTCAGTGAAGTCCCCAAATGAAAGCAGGGAATTCAGAAGCCTAACAGACACACAGGCCATGCAACGCTTTGGTTGTAACAAATTAAACAAAACAAAATATTTAGCTACACAACACAATCACGGTTTGAAGAACTGAGCTAGACAAGCCACTATCAGCCCCTGGAATAGCAAGTAAAAAGTGTGTTTAACACCTCAAGGGGAATCCAGCATATACGCTCTCCTTGGATTCTCTATGCACAATTCTTTCTTCTCCCAAATTCCTGTATACTTGTGTGAATTTACTGTGTACTTTCAGCGTTCAGTGGTTGAACATTTGTGGGGGGGAAGGTGAAGGTAATTGCTGGATGGCCAGTAAAAATTAAGTTCAGATATAGCTCACTGGTAGTCTGGCCCACAATGCAATATCCCTCATTTTTTAAAAAAATATTTTATTTTTTACAGAGGGGAGGGAGGGAGAAAGAGAAACAGCAGTGTGTGGTTGCTTCTCATACCCCCCACCTACACTGGGGACTGGGCCCACAACCCAGGCATGTGCCCTGGCTGGGAATCAAACCAGTGACCCTTTGGTTCACAGGCCTGCACTCAACACCCTGAGCCACACCAGACAGGGCTCTATTTTTTAAAAAATTATTAACAGACTGTTTATTAAGGAGACAGAAATTGAGGTAATCATATTTCAGATCATGTATTATATCTCAAACCAAAAAAGGGACCTTGATGAACCAAAGGCTGGGATTCAGAAAAGACTTAACTACGAAAAATAATACTTCGAAGGACAGTTTTTATAATAGGATTTTACTCTGTACCAAGTATGTAATAAATTTTTTTTTTGTAAAAAAAGGGAAAAGGTCATGTTTAGGAATAATCTTTAGAGATTTTTTTCTGGAGTCACCTCAACATGAAGGGGTATATCCTTTAAATAACGAACAGCAAGAAGGTTACACAATAGAGACATCACATTAGCTTTCTGAAAATTTCATTGAATCTTGACACAATGGCCTAGCTTTGGGGTAATACAAAGGATGCCAAACTTCAAAAAAAAGGAAGACATTTTCCGACAAGGCAAATGTTCAGTTCCGCGCTTCCCGGTGCTCCCAACGCACGTTCCCGTACGCATTCCAAGTGAAGCCAACGGGAAGAGGGAAAGTCTTCTTCACTGAGTAACCTGAGCATGGCTGTGGGTCCCCCTCTTCACTGCCCGTTCTCAGGGCAGAGGACAGGTTCTCCCTCTGTCAGGCAATATTTCACCAGTGTGCGGTGAGCTGTGCCTCTCTGCTTGAGGGCTTCCCCACTGCAGTCCAGCCACCTGGCTCCCTGGGTCACGTGCAGTGCTGAAGCATGTACCATGTAATGGAAAGCCAAGTTTCAAGAACTAAAAATGGAGCCCAGCCACAATCCTGAGATGTGAGGATGGCAACAGGGCGTTCAAACAAAAGATTAATAAAAACAATTGTCTACATAGTTACTGGCGGGGCTTGAAGACAAAATTACAATTCAACCATGAAAGGGGCTCACCGACACCCAGGAACTGGGCTGCCTGCCTGGAGTCGGGAATCCAGTCTACCGAGGGTCTATACATGGTAATTGACAACAGACATGATAAAACAAAACACACCCATTCTTTCCTTTGAAAATGGCTCTTAAGGGAGAGCCTGAGGTTTCAGTCCTTGTTCTATGCCCGTGCCTACTCGGCCATCCAGAGCTTGAAGGTCCTGTCATATGAGCAAGTGGCTATCAGCTGCCCGTCCGAAGAGATGTCGAGACCCATCACTTTGCCTTCATGGCCGGCCAGAGTCTTCAGCGGGGACCAGCCTGGGTGGGTCCAGATCTTGGCTGTGTTATCATAGGCACCAGTGAGCAAGAAATTCCCATGGATAGCTACAAGAGAAAAAAACACAGGAGTTGCTTGAGAAATTCAAGAATTCAGAAGAGCACAAGAAAATAAAAAGCACAAAAATCTTCTAGAACACAGCATTTTGAGAGAGAAAAAAAAGGTATTTCTACAACAGAAAATCCCAACAGTCTCATCTGTGTTCCTGCTAGGCCTCCAGGAAAAAGGGACAGCTACAAGCAGACTCAGGGAAACAACATTTTTAAGTTCTTTTGGCTCTTTCACAACCTGTTCAGAATAATAACAAGGATTCAGTGCTCTGAATTTCCACGGAGAAAAAGATGCAGCAAAGCGTTCACGAAGTCTTTTTCACTTCCTAGCAACAAGGAGCATGCTCTGCTGTCCTTCTGTCTTGGCAGTGGGGTAGAGGGAAGAAAATTATAATTTCCTTCTTTAACAGAGTGGAAATTCTCTCCTGTTCCACCTCCAAGTTAAGCTAAAGCCTGCCTACCTACCATCAGAGTGCAAGCTGTCTTTGTCACGATTAGGCCAAAAACAGGGGGACAGCTTACGTTCAAACTTGACACCGGTCACTAAGTTATGATGGGCAGGGATGGTGTAGATGCAACGCCGCTGTCGAAGGTCCCACACTTTGCAGGTGTTGTCCCCACTGCCGGTTGCAATGTGGTAGCTGGGGATCAGATACAGGATCGAAGTCAGAAACAGAGAGTACTTCCTGACCAAACCCTCTCCATCCCTTACTCGATGATCTTATTTTACCCATTGGGGGAGAAATTTATTCCATAGATTTCCTTCAGATGCCCTTCTAGGAACATGATGCAGCGTCCTGTGCGCAGGTCCCAAACACGACCAAATGCATCCAGGCCCCTGATAAAATAATTTGCAAATGAACACTCTGAATCTAGTCCTCTGTGGAAGCACGCTTACATAAGAGGTGAGACTGCTGAGGTGCCCCGGGCTATGTGGAAAGAGCCTTACCCGGTGCCAGCCAAAGAGCCGTCTTGATGGAAGGCGATGTCGTACACGCCCATGCTGTGGCCCTCCTGGTGCAGGATCTCCTCTTGAGCCTCCAAGTCCCACAGGCGCCACGAGCGGTCATAGCTGAAACACCAAACCAGTCATTAACCTGCAGATATTTACTCAGTTTTACAATGTGCAAGGTATTATTAGTAGCTGTAGCTTCAGTTATGCTTCTGAAACTATTCATATAACCCTATTAACAAGAAATTATTTCCTGGTATAAACAATGTCTCAATAAATAAGTGTATCTGTCTTGGGTGCCAATTGGGACACCATGACTTCCTGTAAACCTACTTCAGTGGCTATTTCTGAGAAGAGAATCCCCTAAGAGTAGCTCAGCAAAGACTGTTGCCTTCTTTCCTCCCCAATTTCACCATTATGGTCTTTCATTCATCGAGCACTGGTGTTTACTGGCCCTAAACTGGATGCTGGAGATACAAAACCAACCATAGACAAATCAGTGGAACAGAACAAAGGGAACAGAAATACACCCACACATACATGGTCAAATCATTTTCAATGAGGGTGCCAAGCAATTTAATCAAGTTATGGGAAGTCTCTCCAATAAATGGCGATAGAGCTGTCTATGTGCAAGGAAATAAAGACAGAAAAAAAAGACACTTTTAAAAAATAAGAAAAGCACCTGAAGACTACATAGAAGACAATATACAAACAACCAAAAGGCATATGACAAAGTACTCAACACCAATAGTCATCTAGGTAATAAAAACAGAAACCATGAGATTTTGCTACACAGTTGCTACATTGGGCAGAACAATGGGACTGACAAAACCAAATGTTGGCAAGGAGGTAAAGTGATCAGAATTCTGGAAATGAAAAATGGTACAACCACTTCGGAAAACCACTGGGAGTTTTTTATATGTTAAATATACATCTGCCCTACGGTCAGCATTTACATTCCTACGTATTTGTTCAAGAGAAAGTAAAGAAAAACACATCCACAAAAACTCTTGCACTAAAATATGCACAGCAGCTTTAGTCTGACTAGCCAAAACCTGGGAACAGCCCAACCGTCCATCCACAGGAAATTGAGTAAGTTGTGGCACAGGAATACAACTGACCCCTCCTCAACAATAAGAAGAACTACTGGCATGTGGAAACGATATGAAGGAATCTTCAAAATGCGGCTGAGTGAAAGAAGCCAGACAAACAGGTTCATGCAGCAGGAACGAACAGGATTTCTGGTGACAGAAGTCAGATGAGTGGTTGCTCTGGGGGGGGAGTTACTGGGAAGGGGCAGGCAGGAACCTTGTGGGGTGATGGAAACGCACTCTCCAACAGGGACATAAGTCACATGAGCACTGCACTGGTCAAGACTGATTAAATTCTGCACTTGAAACAAATCCATACCCACTTCATGTACATGACATTCAATTTAAAAGTTCTTTTCACAGCCCTGGCTGGTGTGGCTCAGTGGATTGAGCATGGACTGTGAAGCGAAGGGTCGCCAATTCAATTCCTAGTCAGGGCACAGGCCTGGGTTGTGGGTTGGGTCCCCAGTTGGGGGTGCACAAGAGGCAACCACACACTGATGTTTCTCTCCCTCTCTTTCTTCTTCCCTTCTCCTCCCTCTAAAAATAAATGAAATCTTTAAAAAAAGAAAAAAAAGTTCTTTAACATATTCTGGCCTCATTAAACTACAGAACCAGAAAGGGTGACTGATTTGTAAGAAGAGATTACAATACAATGTGTAGGGGAAAAAAGTAAAACCCACAAACTTCTGGTATTAGTTAAGAAAGAGAATATAAAATGAAAATTCTAGTTTTTTGGACTAGTGACTTTAAAATTTCAGATGAACTGCAATGTAAGAGCAAATATACTTAGCCCTAAATATATAATATATCGTATTTTGCCATGTATAATGTGCAAATTTTTGCACTAATTTTTGAGGGAAAAACAAGGATGCACCTTATACACAGACAGTACTAATTCTGTATATATGTAAATATTTTTGATTCTTTTATCAATGCTCATGCATTAAAAGTGTAACTCTAGAAAGCAATAATGATATCCACATGCAAAAAAAATACCTTGGAATACAATAATCAGTTTTGTTTCTAAATAAAAATAGATAAATAATTGGATTAACAAATTAAAGCAAAAGATGCCCCCCCCACCTCAAAGTCTGGGCCCAAAACGTGGGTGTGCATTATACCCGGGAGGGACTATACACAGCAAAATACGTTTTCTATTCTGATTCCTTGCTGTCCAAGAACATCCTTCTTGAAGATCTCTGTTCTAAAAATTTACTTGGCAGTGAACCATAAAGGGTCAACAAGACAGAACAGAAAGGCTTACCAGGTGGTACCCAAGAAACGTCCTGATGGATGCCACATTACACGGGCCACACGCACTGTATGGCCCTCAATATCTGCCACTGGTTCATCACTGAAAAGGAAGCAAATACATGTGAGTAAACTTTTATACTCATGTAGATAAATATTCGTTGACTTTATTAACTGCTGAACATAGATGCACCAATTCTGTACAATTTGAGAGGCCAAATTATAAATAAATTTGTCATTTGTTAAAACCAAGTTAGGGCTAACAATGATTTAACTCATTTCCCAAGGTTTTAAAAGACTGAGGACTACTTCCTGCACCCACAGGGCAAAAGTGTCCCCAGAACTTTAAAAAATACACTTTCTACCTCAACTCACTATGCTAATGAGCTCTTAAGGCTATATAACACTTAGAACCAGAGAGAATACAGATAAGCAAAATTGTTTTTCTGCACCAAAGAGGTGTTGAAATTCTAGAAAGAGGACACACTTTGATGGAGATGTGAGGCTACAAAAACCAAGTAGTTTGGGTGCAGGCGGATCACAAATAAACCTCCTCAAACTTCAGCGTGTTCAAGGATCCCCATGGGAAAAGGAACTCGTAAGTAGACAAAGGCTTCATTTCCTTTCAGTGGCCATTAAATTCTACTCCCCAGTAACCACGGAAAGAAGACCTGAAACACCTGCGGAAGGAAATAAACAAGAACCCTAAAGACGGCAATTAAAGAGGGAACTTTGTCAATGTGCACGCACACAACTAATCAAAGCCCTGGGGGAACAAATATTGCTAAATATTACCAAAGCCAATTACAACCTGCTGTGCTCCTAGGTAAGACCCCATCTGCTACAGAATGGAGACGCTAATTAGCTCTTTACAAAAGCCTGGAACAAAAGCCTCCTGTGCTTCCCCAAAGAAATAAAACTAAGCAATTGAATTCTGATGTCTTTTAGCCAACAACACGCTTCCAAAAGTTTCTTGAAAAACAATAAGCATAAACACATTAAAAAAACTGTTTTATCGATAACTGGACAGTACGGTGTGGGTAAGGGATGATGCCCCCAGAGGAGACACTTCCTCGGCAATACTGCCAGACAGAACTGCACTTTCCTCTCCCCGGGTGCTGTGTGCTGTATGCTGAAACCAACGTACTGCTCAATATCATGTTTAGTCAGTCTACCAAACAGTGCATCTCTCCAATGTCAACCTACTGCACGGGGAGTAAGATGGATCTTTCCAGAACAACTGGAGCCAGGAAAGAAGTGGCCACTATATTAAAAAAATCAAGGTCTAAAGTGAACAAATAAAAACCTGACACAACTCCTTTGGTGAGAAACGTGTTAAGAAAAACCCTCTATTCTATTTTTATAACAAGTTTCCTTGACTCTTAAGAGTATCTCTGGGGTTAAATGCCAGGTTTGCAGGTCCCGAGGGCCAGCCAGCCCGCCATTTACTTCAGTGGCTGCAGTACGGAGGCTGTAACGCTCACCTGTCGAGGCTCCAAAGTTTCACAGAACCATCGGCAGCACAAGAGGCCAGATTGACATCTTTCTGGTCCAAGGAGACAGTGGATTTTGGATGGAATACAATTGCTCCTACGTTTGTGTTATGGCCTGAAGGAGTGTAAGAGATGAAGTTAAAGGGTTCCTGCTCCCTTATAACTTCTGTGCAAATACACAGTACAAGGAATAATATAGGTAAATGTTAGGGACCCATGATATAGTGCATTAAAGTATTCAACTATGTTAAAAAAATAAACCATTTTAATGTAAACTAGTATTTAAATCACACCAACAAAAAGCAAAACAGCCCTGACTGGCGTGGCTCCGTGGGTTGGGTGTTGTGGGCCAGGTCCCCGGGGAGCCAGGGGTGTGTGACAGGTAACTGCACTGTTTCTCTCGCACATGGGTGTTTCCCTGTCTTTCTCCCTCCCCTACCTTCTCTCTTAAACGTAAATAAATGTATTCTTTTTTTCTTTAAAAAAGGGGGGGGAGGAGGGAGGGTGTAAAACACCAGAGTGGGGCTGAACTTGAGAGGAAACTGGTGTGTGCATGACGTCAGTGTCTCCAGCCTCGGGGCTGGAGAAACCAAACTTGGTCAAAACAAATCAAGAATGAACTTTGTGCACCCTGGGTCTGAGTGTCAGGCAGAGTTTCATGGCTCAGCAGAGCTCACCCTGCGACACAGGCACAGATGTAGATGCGATTCTAACTCACCTCGAAGAGTGTGGAGGAGGTTGCAATCGGGCACGGACCAGAGCTTGCAAAGCCCACTCCTATCAAATACAAAGGAAAGCACCTCAGCCAGGGTTGGTCTGGGGAGGAAAAGGCACCTTGGTAACATTACTAACGGACAATCTCTCCTCACCCTCAATAAACTTTACAATGGCAGACAGAAAAAGGAAAGGCTGGTCATTTGAAGTGCTGAGTACAGAGCTACATCCAAGTCTCAAGCAGCCAGAGGCCTCTACTGGACTGTAAGTAATACACATGGGTTTTTATTCCCCTTAACTTCTGGATCAATTTGTGAGGGAAGGCAGGACAAATTAAACTACCCACACCTGACTTGTGTGGCTCAGTGGATTAAGCACCAGACTGCAACACTGCTCCCGCACAAAGGCTGATGGTCCGAGCCCCAGCCAGGGCACAGGCCTGGGTTGCGGACTACATCCCCAGCTGGGGGCGTGTGAGAGGCAACCCACTGATGTTTCTCTCTCACGTTGATGTTTCCCTGTCTCTTTCTCCCTCCCTTCCCCTCTTTCTAAAGGTAAAGAAATAAAATCCTATAAGAAAACTATCTAATAACAATATTAATAATGACACTATCTTCTTAATTATGATTAGCATTTTGCTGCTTACAAAGTACTTAACATTTTTAGACTTCTTTTCTATTTAAAGAAATTTTTAAAGATTTTGTATGTCAGAAAATTTCCAATTACTTTTACACCTATAATTTCAAATGATCCTTATTAACAGACCTGTGAGGTATATAAAATAGGAATGAAAACTTTTGCTTTACAGTGAAGGCACCGAGGCTTAGGGTGGTGGAGACATTTGTGTAGGTCCTTGGCTTTCTCCTGAACCACGGCCTCAACCTCTGCCTAGACAAGTAGTTCCTGTGTATACAATATAAGAAAGTTTCCCCTCTTACTATCTCATGGGCCATGTCCCACACAAATAACTAAAGTAGAACAAGAGTTATCATGTCCTAAGAGTTTTTTGCAAATATGGTGGGTAAGTAAAAAGTAAAGATAAAAATAGTGATCCATGTTTACTGAGTTCTTACCACATACCAAGCACTATCAAGGCCAAATGTTTTATAACATCATCTCACCCTATATTCAGATAAAAAGACAAGTTTACAGAGAACAAGTGTCTTGGCTAGGCCACATAACTGAAAAAGAAACGCTCTACTGGGGTGTGGGTCGTAGTCAGTCTGTCAGCTCCCTCTACGATATGCTCCAAAATATGAGTGTCAAGAACGTGACCGACTGCTTGAGGTCATGATCTCTGCAGCCCCTTGTGAACAGTCAGAACTGCTCACAGACTTTATCACTGTCTAACAAACAGGCAGAGCAGCAGATTCTCCAGTGCGGTAGGATCATGAGAAACAGACGAGGAAGATTTAGAAATAGACATCTAAGACATGCTGATTTGCCCCACCAAACCTGGTGCCTATTTAGGATGAAAAGAGTCACTGTAACATGGAACTTACCAACAGGCTGTGGCCAGCATTTTGGAATTGGGACTGAAGTGACAGTAGGAGATAGGCCGATCATCCCCGATCTGACTGCAGAAATTATTCAGAGACTTAAACAAACAAACAAACAAACAAACAAACAAACAAAGGTAATCATTAATAGGCTAACCCAAGAGTTGGCTTTTTCACTATAAAAAAGCAACTTGGGGTTTAAGATAACCCAAGATTCCTTTATACTTTTGGGAGGAGGGCAGTTAGGAGACACTTATATTCATGAATAAATGGAGTCAAGGCTTATCTGACACCCAGCACACTGTCTTCTACAGTCTTAGCATCACTAGACTCTGTGTCAGCTAAATATAAAGAAGAAAGCCGCAGAGAGATCTACGGTTCCGCTCTGACATCCTAAAAGGAAGGATTAAGGAGCAGAGCCACAGGCCTCTGCTGAGTACAAACTACAGGAGGTTCCCGCCACCTAAACGGATGGTCCTCCCAGAGGGCGACAGTGTAAGCAGACAGAAATAACCACAGCTACCCTTACCCTCCTACAGGTGGGCCAAAATAGAAAAGCTACTGAATATTTAAGAACCTTTAAGATACTGGACAATTTCTGAAGGCATCTTACCCGGAGAGACTTGTGCAGCTCCTGCATCTGGGAGGTCCTGGTTGTCTCAGGGATCTCTTTATGCAGACGGGCCTCCTCCAAGCGTTTCATTGCCCTACGGCACACAAGCAACAATACCATCATAAGCCAATGGCTTTTAGACAAGGGGTCTACACAAGCATGCTGCCACTCAATTTCACTTAACAGCCAGTCATTATAGAGCAGATCCTCAGTCCCTGAAAGGAAACAAGGAAAGATGCACTTCTCCTCTAGAGGCCCTCCTTACCTGGGCAGTGAGTAATTGGCAATCCACAGTCTAGCCACTTTCAGGCTGTTTGGTCCTTCATGGTACCATGTCTGGTGATACTAAAAGTTAAATACAGGGCAAAAAAATTAAGTGTGAAGCATTCCTGCCCTCAATCTCAGAGCTGTCAATTCTGTTTTAACTGTCCAGAAAAAAAGGTGAATTAGTTCAGTAACAGGACGAAATCAGGCATGTGTACTTCCACTGGGTTTGTCTCTGAGGTCTTACTAGAAGGATTCTGCTTCCTTGTTCGAAGTTACACTAGGAATTTTACAGTTCTTTCCCGAAACCCACTAACTCCATTTATACCTACGAAGGAGCCACAAACTACTGCTAACAACTATTCTTGAACGGTGGAGTTGTCAACTCCCCACCCGCAATCCCAGCAAAACAAACCACTGGAAACATAAATCGAAAAAACTATTCATGTCCGTCATGTTTATATTATGAAGGTGAGACATGTTTTACCTCTTCTTTGGACTTCTTAGATTTCTCATCATCTTTCTTGGTCTTTTTTAAGGCATCAGTGCCGACCACTGAGAGGATGTTTCTTAACCTATACCAAAAAAGATAGAGATTTAAACCGAGGTGAGATTTTGAAAAGTACATCTAAGAAGGGAGAAAGCTTCCCCTACCTTCTGACATTCAAACTCCAAGCAACCTTCTCTGAGATTCAAGATGTCACCCCTTAACTTCTATCTGATTTCGTTCATTTATCTTCTTTAAAATACCCTAAGCTGAACTACCAGTAATTATCCTACTCAAATGGGAGTTATCAGCCCCACCCAGCCACCCCTCACTCAGTGCCCCATGTGCTGATATCCACTCAGGTGCTAAGTTTGCAACAATAACTAAGAAACAGTTCTGATTTCAAGTAGCACAGCCCTGCAGGGTGGGGTGGGGAGGGGGGCAGAAAATAACAGGGAACTATACATTGCATTATATATATATATACATATATACAGTGTAATATATATATATAAAGTAACAACACAGTGGTAAGTACAGGGTGCTAAGGGGAAACATAAATGGAACACCCAGCCTAGGTTTGGAGGATCAGGGAAGGTGTTACATAACCCGGGTCCCCGTTCAGTCTGGTCAGTAGGTGAAGAACAGGAGAGGACTGCTGAGCCACAGGTTCAACAATGTCTGGACAGGAGAAAACCATGCTGAGCTCGGAATCACAAACGGTTCAGTATGGCTGAAGCACGGAGGACAAGAAAAATGGTTTCCTTCCCTTGTAATTCAAACATGCCCAGCACTGCTGGTTATGTTTAATGAATGTGAGATATTGTTAGAAGTTCTAAAGTAATTAAACATACACACTATGCAAACCAAGAAAAAACATGATGAGAAGAGATAGGACAGTGAACAGAAAGACAAGGGCCTCATAACTGCGTGAGTCGCCTGTCACTAAGAGACTGCAATTTTAAAATCACAAAAGGAGCATTATCTGAGGATAGTGCTCCTTTTCGGTAATATCCAAAAATACTTAGAATTGCTTTATGTCATTGATAAGGAAAGCCTTTAAATTTTTTAAGTATATTTTATTGATTATGCTATTATAGTTGTCCCATTTTTTCCTCCCTTTTATTCTCCTCCACTCTGCATGCCCCCCCTCCCCGCAATTCCCCCCTAGTTCATGTCCATGGGTCATACAGGTAAGTTCTTTAACTTATATGTTAAAAAGCGAGAACAATAGGTTGTCTCTCGCAAGACCCCAGTTGGGAACCTGGTTCACAACCCAGGTTCCTATACTGTTCTTAACCTCCCTATCTATTTTGTACCTACCGTTTATGCTTCTTACTCCTTGTACCTTTTCCCTCAAACACCCCACCCCCTCCTCACTGATAACCCTCCATGTGATCTCCATTTCTGTGATTCTGTTCCTGATCTAGTTGTTTGTCTGATGTGTTTCTGTTTTAGTTTTAGGTTCAGCTGTTGATAGTTGTGAGTTGTCATTTTACTGTTCATATTTTTGATCTTCTTTTTCTTAGTAAGTCCCTTGAACATTTCATATAAGGGCTTGGTGATGATGAACTCCTTTAATTTGACCTTATCTGGGAAGCACTTTATCTGCCCATCCATTCTAAATGATGGCTTTGCTGGATAGTCATCCTGGATGTAGGTCCTTGCCTTTCATGACTTTGAATACTTCTTTCCAGCTTCTTCTTGCTTGCAAGGTTTAAGAAATCAGCTGACAGTCTTATGGGAACTCCTTTGTAGGTACCTGTCTCCTTTTCTCTTGCTGCTTTTAAGATTCTCTCCTTCTCTTTAATCTTGGGTAACATAATTATAATGTACCTTGGTATGTGCTTCCTTGGGTGCAACTTCTTTGGGACTCTGTGAGCTTCCCGACTTCCTAAAAGTCTATTTTCTTTGCCAGATTGGGGAAGTTCTCCTTCATTATTTTTTCAAATAAGTTTTCAATTTCTTCCTCTTCCTTTTCTCCTGGCACCCCTATGATTCAGATATTGGAACATTTAAAGTTGTCTTGGAGGTTCCTAAGCCTCTCCCCATTTTTCTGAATTGTTTCTTCATTCTGTTTTGGTTAAAAGTTTATTTTTTCCTTCTGCTCCAAATTATTGATTTGAGTCCCAGTTTCCTTCCCTTCAGTGTTGGTTCCTATACGTTTTCCTTTATTTCACTTTGCATAGCCTTCACTTCTTCCTCCTTTGTGACTATACTCAACCATTTCTGTGAGCATCCTGATTACCAGTGTTTTGAACTCTGCATTTAATAGGTTGGCTATCTTCATCACTTAGTTCTATTTTTGGAGCTTTAATCTGTTCTTTCATTTGGGCTGTATTTTTTGGTCTCACTGTACCTGTTCTGTAGTAAGGGGAGGAGCCTTAGTTGCCAGGGAGGGGCTGCCATGTTGCTGCACCGTGGTGTTGTATGTGGGGTGGGATCCGAGGGCAAACACTCAGCTCTCAGCCCACTTTCAGTCACTTCCCCTACTACCCACAAGCAAACTGGGCCCTTCTGGTGCTGATTCCTGGGAGGGTGGGCTTGTGTACATTCTAGGACCCTGTGGGTCTCTTCAACCAATTCTCCCGTGAGGCTGGGAGTTTTTCCCGCCACAACTTCCACAGGTTTTTAAAGCCAGAGGTTGTGAGGCTTTATTACCCTGCACTGTCCCCACACTATTTCCTATGCAGTCTGTCTTGCTCCTCAGTTGTTCTTCCTGGTTTATCTGCATGCAAATGTGGGACCGCCTGGTCTGCCAGCTGCCGCCTTGCTGTGAGTCCTCTTTGCCCCCCCCCCCCCACTGGTCTGGATGAATGTTTTTTCTTTAACGTTTCTTCTGCGTGGTTGTCAGACTTTCACACAGTTCGATTTTCTGATGTTCTGGTTATTTTTTGTTTTTAAACTTGTTATTGTCCTTTTGGTTGTGTGAGGAGACAAAGTGTATCTACCTATGCCTCTGTGTTGGCTGGAAGTCCCTGTTATTTAAATTTTCCAAGTTCAACTACAAATGTTTACCCAACTGAAAACTCCACACTGGGGAGGGGAGGAAAGAGGAGAGGAAAAGGGGGAGCATGTTAACACCCTCTTCACAGTTCATAAAGAAAAATTAGCAGTGGAAGTAAAAACTGGCCTAAGACTCAAATGGTAGATTAAGTTATATAAATACAACTTAAGATATTCTGTTAACAATATCTGAGACATTCTACTAAAGTTTTTGCTATAAATACCAACTGAAACTTGCAACTAGACTCCTGTGGGTAAAGAAGAGTAGACATTTAGAAAGGGCACCTTTCTCTTCTTTCAGCAGGACCCTCTCCAAAAAGTGTGATGGGCTCCCCCAAGGCTCTCAGGCAAGCCTTGACCTCTGAGTCGTCTGTGGAAACGTTGATTTGCCGGGCTCGCTTCCTTCTCTCAAACTCAGCTAGTACTTCAGCCTGTCGCTCACTGATGTGCTCTTCAATTTCAAACACTTCCCCTATAAAAAGAACAGGCAACATCAGCATAATCACCAGATAGTGAAATCAATTAGAAAAAAATATATTTCTTACAACTGGAGTCTGTGTATGGCCCTCACAAAAGTTAACTGTCTACTACATTTTATATAGTTTGCTGTTTCTCAGTTTATTAACTTATCCCAAAGAAAACTAAATAATACAGGTTTATTTCTCTTATTTATTTATGTACTATTTATTTATTTATTTATTGAGAAGAAGGAAGAGAGAAGGAGAGGCAGAGAAACACTGATGTGAGAAAGTGATGGGTTGCCTCTCACAAGCCCCCAACTGGGAACCTGGCTCACAACCCAGGCAATGTGCCCTGACCTGGAATTGAGCCAGTGACCCTTTGGTTTGCAGAATGACTAGCAACCGCCTGAGCCACACCAATCAGGACAAGGACACAGCTTTAAAAGGTACCAAAATAATTCCAGCCGTCTTGTTTCATCTGGCAACCTTACCCTTATATAAATACATACCTTACATAAGAAAGTAGAGTATGAAGCACGCTTAGTAAATGAGTTAACTAGGCCTTCTATCCAGAAGATATAATAGAAACATTATTTTAACCATTGCCAAAGCTATTTATTCTCTAAAACAGTCCCAGTATTGGGACATTGGTGAAAACAGTAAATTGGAAATAACAAAAATTATTTCCATGAAAATAATACTGCTTGACTACAAGGCTTTTTGAGAAATCTTATAGCTAGTTTAAAAACCCACACCAAATATATAAGCATTTGTATGAAAATGCTAAGTACAGTACTGATGCAATTATGTTTAAAGTAGTGTAAAAGGTTAGGGAAATTGCCAAAGTGCATGCATGTAAGAAAAAAACACACAGGAGGACCAATGAGAAACCTGATTGAAGTTCCTTGTGCAGAGAAGTCTTTTCACTTTTTAAACATTCTTATTTATTGATTTGAGAGGGAGAAAGGGGGAAGAAAGAAGGGGGGAGAAGAAGAAGAGAGAGAGAAAGAAACACTGATTTGTTGTTCCACTTATTTATGCATTTGTTGGTTGATTCTTGTATGTGCCCTGACCAGTGATTGAACCTGCAACCTTGGCCTATCGGGACTACGCTCTAACCAACCGAACTACTCAACCAGAGCAAGAAGTCTTTCCACTTTATATCATTCCATACTGTTTGAATTTCTTATTATAAACATGAATAATTTTATTTTAGAAATATAGTGGACCACTAGTTACTGACATGGAAAGATATCCTCAACAGTATATAGAGTGAAAAATACAGGTTACAAAACAATTTGTATGTCATGGCTTTGTTTATGGGAAAAAATGATATACTTAGAGGTTCAGTAAGTTCATGGAAAGACATAACCCAATTATAAAGATTAAAGGTTTTCTAATCCACACATTTCTACAATGATTTTTTCAAAATAAAAGTAACTATAATTTTTATAATTAAAAAACGTACTTCATTTTGGGAGGAAAATGTTTAGAAAATTAGAAACAGACTATTATAAACCACAGTAGTTCCACACCAATGCCAGAATGGTGCTAGATCTTCAGAAGACAAACGGAATCAATGTGAATCTAAATACAGTTTGACCCTTGAACAAGGAGGGAGGGGGTGCCAAAACCTGGTGCAGTGAAAAATCCGCCTGCAACTTTCGACTTCCTCCAAAACTTAACTACTAACAGTCTACTGCTGACTGTAAGCCTTACCGACAACATAAACAGTCAATTAACACATACTTTGTATGTTATATACATTATATACTGTATTCTTACAATACAGACTAGAGAAAAAAATGTTATTAAAAATCATAAGGGAAACACATTTATAATATTTATTGGAAAAAATCTGCATACAAGTGGACCCATGCAGTTAAAACCCATGTTGTTCAAGGGTCAGCTATACATACGGAGTCTGGTAAAACCACTAACAATTCGTGGGGAAAAAACTTTAACAGGTTTAAAGCAAAATGCTGACTGCTGCTAAGCAGTGTAGGCAAAGTATGACCATATATAGATATGAGTTTAAAAACAGCAGTTTTTGACACTGTAAACCCTAGTAATATCTAAGTTTAGGAAGGCATTCACTGAGAAAAATTTGGGCACTAAAGATAAAGATGGACTCACGATTTGCATCTTACCAGAGGTTATGTTAATATTCCCTGCTTCAATTCCTGCTTTCAGTCCTTCTTTTCCCAAAATCCCAGACTCTCCTTTGGCCAGACGCTCCCTCTCCTTCTCCTCCAAACTTCCATAATAGATGTGTGGTTTCTTCACAACAGCAGCCCCCAAATCATCCGGTGCCTTAGTTTTGGTTGCCTGCTAAATCAAAGACTTGGATTAACCTAAGGCTTAGTCTTAACAACTTCCTAGGATAAAGTTCATCTTGAGCTTCAATTGTTTTTCCTCCCCAAAGGGAAGAACAAGGAGGACAGCAGTTAAGACGTCTTCCCTGATAGGGAGTGAGGTGTGAGTGTTCAATATCTCAAACAGAAGAGGTTGATAAAAGTACTTAGTTTCTTTTCGTGACTTTTCTATCAAGGTTTTGCTTTGGAACATGTTTAATTCATTCGGCTGGAGTGCAATCTCTCCTCGGGTTTTATGAAACTTCCAGGGTTCTTGCTCATCACAGGAAAAATATAAAGGACAAATAAAATAACCAACTCGATGTTAAGGGGGAACAAGTTACGAAAGTACCGGTTTATAAATTTCAAACGTTTCCAGACAACAGGTAATACATACGAAGTTGGGAGGCCTCATGGCAATAAAGAAGGTTGACATAAACATAAATCTTTGCCAATGACACCACTCCCTTTCAGAGCTCCGTTTATGGACTAGTCGGAAAAGGTTCATACAGTTCGCGGCTGTATGAAAGGTGCAAATAAATTTAAGCACAAGAAAGCCCTTAGAAATCAGGAAAATGAAGCTCCGCTAAGACAAAACCGAGTCTTGCAGCCTTCCTCCTCAGCCCTCCCACTGCCCTGGCCATGCCACAGGGATCCCAAACCCCTCCGCACTGCCTGCTAGGGTAAGCACTGCCTGAAATCTGTACCGTGGAGGAAGTTCGTGAGGAAGCCATGCTGGGCTCGGGAGCCGCGGAAGCCCAGGGAAAGTCGAGCTCTGTGTTTCAAACAATCCACCGCGCGCACCCAGCGGAGCGGAAGTGCGTCACTGGCCGGAAGTTGGCTCAGAGCGACGGATGTCTCGGGCATCGTGGAGGACGATGGGAATCGTAGTGGGAGAGAAAGAGAGCTTGTGGGAACATCTGGAAGTGTGACCCGTAGGGTCGTCGCGAAACGTACGCGAACGTCGGGGTTCTGCGAGGAGAGAGGCTCAGAGCAGCCTGGGAAGTGTAGTCCGGTGCTTAGCAGAAGATTCGCGGTGAGCGCTGAGGTTCTGTACCGGGGCTGAGCAGGCTTGAGAAGAGGTAGGTCCGTGAAGTCGCGCCGTCCCGGACTGAACTGAGTGAATTGAGGGCTTCTGGGGCCTTGTAAGATGCTTTCCGTGGTCCGGGGGCGGGGGACCGCGTTGCCATGGAAACCCTTGCCCTGGACCTGCGAGGGCTACCCAGAAGCTGCTGCGAGCAAGCTGTTCATCGCTCCGTCCGGAAGTTCTTGCCCTGGGGTTCTTTTTTGGGTGGGTGAATTTAGGCAGTAGTGAGAGATTAAGCTCAAAGAGCCCTCTAGCGCCAAAGTAAAATAAAGACCCGGCAGAGGAGTTACGGCCTGCTCATGCTGGTTTCAGCCTGCTCTTTGTATCAAATTCAAAATGAGGTGATGCATGTGAAGCGTCAGGTACGTGCAAACAACTCTGCAGGGTCCTGCGCCCCGCTGGATGCCGGCGCACTAGAGGTGAAAAAGATGAGGTCTTTGCCCTCATGTCGGGGGTGATGCTCAAAATACTGGTGTTTCCCGCCCCTTTCCACAAGGACAGTTACAATGATGATGGCTGTTATTCACTGAGCGTTTACTGAATAAGTTATATTCCAGGAACTCAGTGTCCCTTACGTCAGTTAGCCAATACAATAACAGTGCTGATTTAGAAATAAATCTAAACGTAGATTGTTTAAACGTAATTGTTTAAGATGAGCAATGGATAGTATTAGAACCTCTCTACCCTTTTCTCTCCAGAGTGGGCATGTTTACCCGCTACCCTATACTGCCCCCTAGTGGCAAGCTTTTCGCAGTTTGCAGAAAAGTGAAGACTGCGCAAAGCAGTGTTTTTTTCCTTTCAGCATTTCTCCCCGGAGCTTTGGCTTCCTCCACCAGTCATCTACATTGGAATCAACACAGAATCTGATTTACTACAATACTATTTGAAACGTGATGTGCTAGTATGTTGTGTTGATAATATCACCTGTGTGCGTCCCAATTTTCATGGGAGGGAGAAGGAAACGTTTCTCCCTTTGTCCACTTTGCAGTTCCTAGCTACATCCTAGATAACGTAATAATAATTTATGTCTGTAAGTAAAGGAGCTTTCGCTCATTCATTCTCATTTAATCTTCACTGTGTAACCTATGTATAATTTTTATGGGAGGCTGACATGTATTAACCAAACAACAGCTTTGACTTCATTTGTAAAACAGGGATAATTTTGCCAACATCACGGGGATTCTGTGTTTAAAAAATGTATAGGATGAGAAGGGAGAAGCACAGCACAGTACTCAAGGAAAATTCACTTCACTTTATTTGGATCTCTCATTTATTCAACAAAACATTTACTGCCTGATTATTATAGATACATTTTACTGGATACTGTGGAGAATGTAAAGATGAATGACATCAGTAGATTTTAAACTCAGTGGGGAAGTTTTATTTTTTTTTCCTCCAAAAAATGTGTTTTGTTAGCATAAGCATTACCTTGGGTTTTCAGACTAGAGTGTTCTCTGGAGCCCCTTTGCGTCCTTATTCTCTCAGCCTAGAATGCCCTTAATCCTTTTTCTCTGCCTGCTCTTCACAAGTCAACTAAGACATCATCTCCTCCAGGAAGTCCTCCCTGTCCTGTCCTCCCCCCTCCCACTCAACTCAGAGTGGATCAGGCCTGTGTGATGCCATTGCATTACCCTTATCGATGCTGTTGGTACACTATGCAGTTTTCTGTTTACATGTTCATTTTCTCTACACACTGTGGCTGTGCCTTTTAACCCTGCAGCTGGAGCACAAAGAAGTGTTTGTTTAATGAATGACTTATCTATTTAGGACCTATTTAGACCCTACAGATAACCCCATGAATTGGTGAGTTAAGAGTTTTCAAGAGATTCAGTAAACTGATTTTAGTATTCAGGAGTACTCACAAATCTCTCACAATTCTCCTGTATAGTTGATCAACTTTAATCGGTTGTGTACTCTCCCACCAACACTGAATTAGTGTTACCGAATTAAGATGTGATGTTTTAAAGTTATTCTCTTAGCTGGAAAATGTCTTTGAGTATGATTGGATCATGAGATTAAAATGACTTGTCTAGGCCTGGCTGGTGTGGTTCAGTGGATTGAGCTCGGGCTTTGAAGCAAATGGTTGCCGGTTTGATTCCTGGTCAGGGCACATGCCTGGGTTTCGGGCCAGGTCCCCAGTCCCCAATGGGGGCCATGTAGGAGGCAGCCACACACTGATGTTTCTCTAACTCTCTCCCTCCCTTTCCCTGTCTAAAAATAAATAAAATCTTACAAAAAATAAAAAAGTAAAAAAAAATAAAGTGACTTTCCTAGAATTCTCTTTTATAGGCAACTTGTTATTTTAAGTTCATGAAGAAAGAGTTTTTTGGAATAACCGAGTTGTGGATCTCTATTTTGTAACAAAAATGTAAAGTTCAGACATCTGAAGACTTAGAAGTCTTTGTGTGAATCCATGAGCCTTTTGCATTTCCATTCAGTTTAGCATGCATGCTTAGAAATTGATCTCACATTTGCAGCTATTTAACCCTCCCATTTCCCCTCCTCTCTGCCATTTTTAACAGCTGATTGTTCACTGGGCCTGGCCCTTAGTGTTGATTTCATTATGCTACGACGAAAACCAACCCGCCTGGAACTGAAGCTTGATGACATCGAGGAGTTTGAGAGCATTCGGAAGGACTTGGAGGTAAGAGTACAACTTTCAAACCCTTAGGTGTATTTGAAACAATAACTCGCTTTTGAACTCCAGACTCTTGCATAACAGCTTATTTGGATGTTTTACAGGCATCTCCAATTTAATGTATTCATTTCCTGTGACTATTATAACAAATTACCATTAACCTGACGGTTTAAGACAACAGAAGTATATTCTTTCATAGTTCTGTAGGCCAGAAATCTGCGATCTGTCTGTCTCACTGGACCAAAAGTCATGGTGTCAACAGGACTGTGCTACCTCCAGAGGCTCTCGGGGAGAACCAGTTCCTGTCTCTGCAGCTTCACGTGGTTGCTGGCCTTGCTGGGCTTGTGGCTGCATCATTCATCTCTCTGCCTCTCTGATCACACTGCCTTCTCCTTTCTGTCTGTGAAGTCTCCCTTTGCCCTCTTATAGTGACACAGGTGACAGCATTTCGGGCCTCCTCAGATGATCCAGGATAACTCCCTCAGCTCAAGATTCTTGATTTAATCGAATCTGCAGAGATCCTTTTTCTGTATAAGACAACATTTACAGATTCCTGGGATTAGGACCTGACAGCTTTGGGTTTCATTATTCAGCCCACTATATTTAACATGTTAAAACAAAACAAAAAAGTCAATTTCTTCCTCAAACCAGTTTCACTTCCTTGCTCCTCATTTCAGTATCTATGCATTTGCTCAAGCCACAGTCCTAGGAGTCACTTTGAGTTCTCCCTTTCCCTCACCCTTAATACACTTACTCTCTGTCCGTAAACCCTTCGATTCTACCTCCAGAATATTTCTAGAACCTGCCTATGCCTTTTCTCCACTGTTACAACCCTAGTCCAAGTAACCATCATCTCTTTCTGTACAATTTCAGTAGCATTCTAAGTGGCGTTCTACTTCTATTTTTGTCTCTTTAATACATTCTTCATCAGGTATATAGAATGATTTTTTAAAATGTTCAGATCATGTCATTCCCCTGGTTAAAACTGTTCACTGGTTTGCTGCATTGAAGATAAAAATCTCAGTTTGTTATGGCCTACAGGATTTTGTATGTTCTGGCCCCTCTCAGGTTTTACTTCCTGCTACTTGTTGCCTTGCCGTCTGGACCCCAGACACACTGGCTTTCTTACGTTTCCTTGAACATGCAAAACTGTTTATTAGTCATGGCCTTTGCACACATTACTTCCCTTTTTCTTCATGTCTCTGTTTACATGTCACTTCCTCAGGGTGTAAGGCCTCTTCTGACCCTGTCAACTTAGGTGTGTCCTTCCTATCCATGCTCATTAGGGTCTCGGCACTTTATTCTTTGATTTTGTAGCGCTTATTATAATTTACAGTGATTTGTTTACTGTAAAACCACTTACAATAGGAACCTTGATTGTGGAAATCATGTCTGTCTTTTTTACCATTGAGCTCCCAGGATGTAGTACATAGCCTGAATTCAGTATGCATTGTTAAGTGTAGCCTTACCCCACACTATTAGATGTACATTAATAAGACTTAAAATCTTCATCAATTCCCAGTCAGGGCACATGCCTGGGTTGCAGGCCAGTTCCCAGGAGGGGACGCACGAGAGGCTGCCATACATTGCTTTTTCTTTCCCTCTCTCCTTCCCCTCCCCTATCCTTCCCCTCTAAGGATAAGTAAAATTAAAAAAATAAAATAAAAATCTGCAATGGCCTTCGAGATAAAGTCCAAATTCCTTAGGATGGCACATCAGGCCCTTGCTCATCTCTGCACTTTATCTTTCACTGCCGAGTCATCTCTAATGTGACCCTCAGAGCCTCTGCACACTCTGTTGTCATCACCCGAGACACCTTTTGCCTGTCATTGCCCGGCTAACTCCTACTCCTCTTTTGACTCAGCTCCTTCCAGAAGTCTTTCTTGAGTACTTGCCCCAGCTGGGTTAGTTCAGCCTCTTCCTCCTGTGCTGATCCCTCTCTTCGGTACTGTCACTCTCTTGTCAGTGTTTGTGTTTCCATTTCCCCCCGAGCTATGCCACATTCTCCTTGAAGGCAGGAATGAGTACATTCTTCTCTGCATCTGTCCCCTGCAATACTAGGCTCAGTGGAGGTGGCTCAGTATGAGTCTGTTTTCATTTGCTGTCCTTGTAGATATTTTGTACTGTTTGGCAGAGGACATTACATCTTGTACATATTTGTGAACATATGCTTTTTTTGACACATAAAAATGTATTTCTGGTTATTAGATTGATGTGTGCACTGGCCTGCAGTGCCCACGGTTTATGGATGGAAAATCAAGATAAATTCACACAGACTACCAAGTCCTGTGGAGGAAAAGGGATGGCGTGGCTACTCCCTCAAGGGGGGAGCGCCTCAGAACGGCCTGGCCACCCTGTTAAGGGGAGAGCATGCTGACCCTTGCCTAGACAGGCTTTCATTGGGTTTAATTTATGCAGGAATACAGGTACAGCTTATTAATCATTGTCAGGCAGTAAGGATCAAACCATAGATAGCATACAAAGAACTATTAGGGCTTCTTCTGAGTCAGGGTCTATCAGCTAAAAGGCTACAGGACTTTGGGAAACAAACTCATTTTCTGCTGGGCCTTTATCATTTAAGACCATTCTTAGCAAAATTGGCTTCACAGGGTTTTACATATCATTTCTCAGGCCTGATCACTGGGGTGGGGGGGGCGCCCTTTCCAGCACAGGGCTATACCACCCTCTCATTGTTTTCAGGCTTAAGTCAGGCAGAGGAAGCAGATAGCCAAGGAATTTTCGGAGATGTCTCGAGGAAGCAGGGGAGTCAGGCTTTGTCAAAGCCTAGGGGCAAGGATTCATCACCCCTTTTCTCCATAGCCCCCCAAGTCCTTCCCTGGGGCCTCCAGGTGATCATGTCTGTCTTATGTCAATCCTCCCTTGATGAATCTAACCCATCATTGGCTAACCGACCAAGTACTAGTGGCCAGTTATGGAAAAAGGAGCAGAAGCAGTGCTCCTGCCAGGGAGATAAGATTTGTCTCCTTAGTGGCTTATGGTCCGAAGGTCGCTCACTCAGCCTTAGCCATGGGAGGTTACAGTTCCTGAAACCAGGCAGGGCGGTTCCCAACATTAGATCACACTAAGGGATTCCTGTCGGTGTGCTGAGGAAGGTGCTGGTGTGGTAGTCAGGCATGTCATCAGTCTCTTGGTTCTCAGATACTGCCTCTGACTGCCTGCTCTGATCTGGGGCTCAGCTCCCAGCTTGTGTATGCTTCTTATTATGACGGATAGCTTGGATTTGTTTCCCCTCTTGTTCATCCCAGAGATTTTTTACTGTTCTCTAAGCGTCATAATTTTTTGCTTTTTAACAGCTCATATTGAGAGTGCCCTCTTAAGGATGAATTTTAAGTATGGTTTAAACTTCTGTTGTGAGTCTCACAAAGTGATAGCACAGTGACCTTTGACTCTGCAGTCAGCTCACTATTTAGTTTTTCTCCTAAAGGCAGTGTCCAGTGGGTTTGACCTGTTTTAGAGCAACTTAGGTGGGAGGGAGAGTTTTGCCCTAAACTAAAATGAAACCAGAAGAAAGCTCACATTTTGTTTGTTACCGAAATCAGTTTGATTACATTTTCATGACTCATGATTTTTCCTATGCCGAGAACATGGTAGTGCTAAATGACTATTTGCTAATGGGAAGAATGTTGCCTTAATCCTAAAACTTGTATACTTTCAGACCCGTAAGAAACAAAAGGAAGATGTGGATGTTGTAGGAGGCAGCGATGGAGAAGGGGCCATAGGGCTCAGCAGTGACCCCAAGAACCGGGAGCAGATGATTAATGATCGAATTGGTTATAAACCCCAAGCCAAGCCCAGCAATCGTTCATCTCAATTTGGAAGTTTTGAATTTTAGAGGTGGATTATCTTGCTTGCCAGAGCCCTGGAATGGTGTGAAAGGATGGCAGAAGTACAAACAAGATTTAGGGAATCGAATGCTCGGAATGTTTTACCTCCTGCAGAAATATTTCTGCATGAAATTACTGATGCTTAACTTCACTCTAAAGTTGAAATCCAAACTCTGGTTTGTGTCTGGAAAATTTGACTCTATAAAACTTGTCTAATTTTTGTTTTAAAAAATAAATATATTTTTGGAAAAGTATGAGACATCCTTTATGAGGTATAACAGCACTGTTAACCCCCAGACTTGAAACAGTACTTGCCTCATACGTGACAGCATTCTTCTCTTCTTTATTGAAAGACCCTAAGCACGGGACACTTCCAGTTCATCCTTGTCACTGACTTTCATTTGACTGATTTATTCAGCAAGTTATTTATTGAGTGCCCATGATGTGCCAGGTACTGTTCTAGGTACTTACTAACGTTGGTGAACAAAATCCACAAAGGTCCCTGCCCTTGCAGAGATTAGATTTTGGTGATTTTGTGTAAATTTGATCTCCCATTCTGAACTTGTTTCTCTGGACCCCAAGCCGCTTGGCAGTAATGAGCCTCAGTGGAAAATTCTTAATTCCCAAATTAAGCACATACACTTAACAAAGTGAGTTCTTCTCAGGCCGTTTTTCTCTGGATCAGACCTCATACATCCTGAGCACAGCAACTGCAGGGATTGAAGTCTCCATCCCCTGGGACTGCATGGAGCCTGGGTGATCTGATGGTGAGGACTGTGGGAGTTGAGCCACATCAGAACTCACGAAGGCTTTCCCAGTCACTGCCATGTGTAGCGTTCTGCTTTTTTTGCTCACCAGGAATGAATATTCTACTCCACCTACTTGAGTCTATAGCAGGGCGTTAAGACCATGTACTCTGGGAACCAGGTTGGCTGTGAATTTATCGTTGTTGGTTGAAGCTGAGTGGTAGGTGCAGAAAGGGTACACAAAATGGTTCTTTCTACTTTTGTGTATGTTTGGAAAAATTATCTAATTAAAAGGATTAAAAAATTGACTGTGGAGTGAGTCTTGAGGTGAAATTCCAGCAGTCACTTTTTTGCTATTATCTGAAGCCAATGATTTAAATTTTGTGAACCTGCCTTAGCAATTTGATGGAGATAAAACGTGTATCTAACAGGAGTTGTGGAAGTTGAATGAAATAGTGAAATAAGCATAGTACTGTGACTGGCCTGATTAAGTGCTGGGTAAGTAACTAGCATTGTTGCTATTATTGCTGTTTCATCTTTTTATCAGGTACCGCACTTACTGAGCTGTGTAATCTTTCTATCTAGTTCAATTCAAAGCTTATGTAACAATAACAAATACTTACTGAGTTCTTCCAAGGTGCCAGGCATTTTCTAGGAGCTAGTGATATATTTCAGTGAACAAAATAGACAAAAAATAAAACCCCTGCCTTTATGGTGATTATGTTGTATTGGGGGGAGACAGGAAATAAACAGATAATAAAAAAAACATATACTGGGTGGAAATGGGAGGGAGGGCTGGGATGGGAGTAAAAACTACTTGAACAATTAAAAAATATATATATACTTACTATGGATTGAATGCCTATTACGTGTTGGGGTTTTATACATATTGCTCCTAATTCAAATAGGTACTAGTATTGCCTTTTTATAACCGAGAAAACTAAAGCTTAGGGATTATTAAACTAACTTGCTGAATGTCACATTTCCAGTAAGTGATGGAGCCAGGATCCAAACCCAGGTAACACTTGATTCCAGAGTCCATGCTCATCATACTACACTACGGAAGAGACCAGAGTCGTGCTGAATGGGAAGGGCAAATAACACCAGCTGGTAATGCCAGAATTCCAGAATACCAGCATTCTGGCATTGCCACAGGGATAGGCAGAGCCAGTGCTCACCTCAAGGCTCGTTAGTGAAGCTCCCAGAGGCTCAACTCAGGGCCTCTTGCTTGGCAGCATAAATATAGCCAGGGCATCATGATACAATGTCAGCTTTATTTATTTTCTTAAGACTTAATTTATTTTTTAGAGAGAGGGAAGAGAGGGAGAAGGACACCTCTAACTGGGGACCTGGCCTGCAACCTAAGCATGTGCCCTGATTGGGAACCAAGCCAATGACCTTTCAGTTCATAGGCCAGTGCTCACGCCACTGAACCATACCAACCAGGGCCAACAAGTCAGCTTGTAAATCCAGAAGTCCCTGGTATACTGAGATATTTGCAGCTTTATGAAGACCCTGTCTCCTGTGCAGAAGTTCATGTAGATCTGTCAGGTATTAGCTCACCATTTTAAGTAGAGCAGGAGAATGAAATGAAAACATAAAGGGACAATGCCACTTAGACTGACATTAAAAACTGATGGCAATGGCCAAGACTCCATGTGCACAATGAAGAGACTGCTTATTCTGATCTTAACTCTGGGTAAAAAGACATGCAGAGAATCACAAAATCAAAATATTTATTTTGTTCTTTTGTACATGGCATTGTTAAAACATTCCCACTACTGCAATACTGCTCTCCAGAGCTTACAATCTAAAGCAGTCAACATTAATTGTAGAACCAGTGATTAAGGCATTATGTCAAATGCAGACTTTGTATCTTTAAATGTACCTTTTGAAAGAAGCAGCTGGTGGGGGCAGGATCAAAATTAAATGGCATGTAAGTGTACCCCTTGCCCCATCTCCTTCAAGCTCCTAACTGCAGCCAGAACTCAGGACCAGTGCCCCACAGCCTGGAAGGGAATTCCAGACAACCCCACCATAGAAGTATTTAAGAAACCTTAATCTCTTAACTCCCTGCTGGACATGGAGGATCCCTTGTGAGCCTCGTGGGGCTGAATGATTCTCCAGCATAGGCTGGAGAGACAATTACGATCCCATAATTGCAGATGATACCAAGTGGCCCTTGACCCAACCTTACAGAAATTCCAGTGGGACAACTGTTCCTTGAAACATGCAACTTCTGGCTGGTATCTACATCCACTGCATAGTAGGTCCACTGCATCAGGAGGGCTAGAGAGGTTTGATAAACAAGATATATGGGATAAAAGACACTATCTTTTATCTACGAAAGACAGAAAAGGGAAATGGAGAGCAAAATAGAGGCCAAAGAAGTGCAGACACAGGCTTCAAATGGATTTGCACAGGGAAGGAAGAAAAGAATTTGGGTTCCAAAAGGAACAAAGTCAGACACTAAATTCCACGTGAACAGACACAGAAATGAAAGTCAACAAGATCATTACATTAACACAATCCAAGAGCTCAAGAAAGGGCTTTAAGTTTTGATTTTTTCCCCCTCCTTCACTAGCTTTTTGCTTTGGCAACCTACTCTTAAGAATTGCTGGGATTCAGGTTTTTCAGAAGACTATCATAAATACCTATCCCAAACTGATGTTTCTCTCTGGGAATTTCAAATTCATAGCACTTTGTCTAAACTGCCCTTGATTTTTGTTCATCTCAATGATAAGGTCCTGTTCTACAAGGGTACTTTGTAGCAGCTCATGCCAAGATTTCTAGAGAGCACCAGGATAATTACTAAACATTCTTATTTCATTTCTCAAGGTTTTATTACTCCTTGACTTCTGAGGCAATAACGGACTATTTACACCTTAATGTTGGATTTGTCAGTACCTGTCACTCTTCTCATGCTAAGTTACAACACCACAGGGGATGGAAGGAGAAAGCACAAAACTCGAAGCGTTGATTATTAGGTTTTAACCTCTATCCAGTAGGCTCATAATCCTCTCTTGGTTCAAAGCCATGGAAGTGCACATTCCTTGCTCCAATATTTAACTGTACCTACAAAGAAAGTACAAACTTCAAAACCACCACAGAGGCCAACAGGATAGCTGTGTTTCGCCTTCTGTCCTGAGGCACAGTTGGAGTCTAGCACCAAGGAGGGCAAGATTTAACAGACCAGCACAGAAGAGTCACTTTATGGAGGTAGTTTGGACTGGGAACAAAGCTGCAGTGTGGTCTAACAACTGAAAAGATAAAAGTCCAACGTGATTCTCCACTGAGAAAAGAGGTTTTGGCCTCCTGTGATCTAGTAAAGCCCCACAGAGTGACAAAGATGGGCCCTGGAGGATGAGGATCTGGCTGGTGTGGGTATCGGGAGCCAAGGAGTACCTGGCCATCAGCCTCTCCAAAGACAGGGCTAGACTTTTGTCCTTCTGGCCTATGGCTGGCTAATTTACACTACAGATCAAAAGTCTTCCTCAATCTCTACGCTATTTCCAAGAAACTACAGATCTCTAAAACCAAGGGCCAGTGATTCCATACATGCTGATAAAAGTTACTTTGGCTACAGCGCTTTGTGCATGTGTAGTCGGGCACACGTACGCATAGCCGGAGCTGAACAAATGTTTGTGGAATGTTTAAGTATTGACCAGCAGCATTTAGTACATGAGTGAAGCCCAGATATACCACCTACCAATCAGTCATTCAAATTCCTATGCATAACCCACCAGGTTTAAAGCAGAGGTTCTCAAAGTGTGGTCCCCTGACCATCAGCAGAAGCATCACCTTAGGAACTTGTTAGAAATGCCAGTTTTGGGCTCTGGTTTGAGGCCCAGCAATTAGTGTTTTTAATAAATGCTCGAGGTGATTCTCACGCACGCTACAGTTTGAAAACCACTGGTGTAGAGGCAGACGCACAAAAACAGTGAGGAGAGAGAACGGTTCCAACTCTGGTGCTACCTACATTCAGTTGGGACAAATCAAGGTACCAAGTCAAAGTAAAATGTCAATGGCTTGACTTTAAAACATCTATTTCCACTTTTTTCAAATTGACTGTCATCTTTTTTTTGATTGACAAGTTCATTGTAATCAAAATGTTAAGTGGGAACAGAGCAGATAAGTCAGCCACCCAGAATGTGCGCTTCTGCAAGCTCCAGACCTGGAGTCTCAAACCACCCTCTGCCCACCACAAAGAGTTTGGTGCAACACACTGCACCCAGGGAAAGGCACAATGTATTTCCCACTCATCGAGTCCTCACGTTTCAATGTTAAGTTTGGCTTCTGGGTTTAGTTGGGCAAAAATTTCTCTCAGCTGCCATGAATCCTAGCTGAAGTTAATCCATCCCATCACTGACCCAGGAACAACCCACCAAATTCACAGATTGTCTGTAAAAATAAAAACAGAAGGCTAAAAAAGAAAGCAGATAAACAAGTCATCAAATAGAAAGCTACCTGAATTAGACAAAAACTTGTAACTTGGATCTAAGATAATGGCGGAGAAGACGACATCTCATGGGTTGCTTCACACCAAGAAATGGGAATCTTAGGGCAGGAGAAAGAACAATCACGGGGGTTATCACTTTAGCTCAGAGACTGTAAGTTAAACCTCTGTTGAGCAGGTGTGTACATGAGGAGATAAGGAGCAAGAAGGGAAGATTGGAGTAGGAATTATTTCTTCCAGTCTTGAACTGCTTCCCACTGCAATCAGTAAGGCCACACCATGGAGTTTGACATTAATGGCAATGCTCTGTGATGTCTACCACCACTGCCTTCTTCCAGCTGAAGAGAAAGTATCCTGTGCCGGCTCCTGCTGCTACAGCAATGCAGAGGTACCCATTGTAGGTCATGAAGATGAGCATGAGGAAGTAGCTGATGACCACCTGGATGATATGCAGCACTGTTTGCAGGAGGTGAGGAAAGCTCAGCATCTGCTGTCTGGAGAGTAAACAGGGAAATAACAATCAAAGAGCCCTGGGAGTGTTCAGACAGGTCTGCAAAGCAGAAGAAAGGGAGAACAGTTCCATGAAAGCTTGAACTGGACTCCCTCACAGCCACACTGGTGGCTCATGGGTATTTGTGTACGTGTGTGTTGTCTATTGGTCCCTGGAAATGAAACATGATAGGGTGGTCAGGTTTATAAGCAATGGCTAGTTATGGCTGTAAGTCAGCAGAAGGAACCCGCTTTGGGAGTTGGGGAGAGGAAGGAGGCCTAAACCCCTGATTTGCCTCCATCCTGGATCCTGACAAGGAAGCCTAAACCTTTCCACACTTACTTGCCTGAACATGTTCAGGCTTTCCGACTTTGCAAAGTTCACATTCTAAAAAGAATGAAAACAGAGTTGAGGGCTGGATGGTATAGTAGAAAATATTGGGTTGGCCAAAAAGTTCATGTTTTTTTTCCTGTAAAATACAACACATTTTTCATTTTCACTAATAACTTTATTGATTTGGACATTCTGAGTATGTCAGCTATGTCCTGCATGGTAGAATGCTGATTGTTCTCAATTAATGTCTGATCGCTATCAACTTCAGCCGGCCTACCACGGAGCATTATCCAGTGAGAAATCTCCAGCACAAAACTTCACAAACCACTTCTGACATATTTGAATAGTCACGGCACCCTCTCCATACACTGCACAAATCTTTTTTACGTTTCAGTTACATTTTACCTTTCTTGAAATAAAGCATAATATACTGGAAATGTTGCTTATTTTCTTTCATCTTCAATATTAAAATGGTTACACAAAAACTCACCAATTTTGATGTTTTTTTAAAATGCATGCTGATATGACAGCTGTCACAATACAATCCAACAAAGTTGGTTTCAAATGAAGTTAAAGACAACTAAGTGCTATTACAGCCATCTTATGGGAAAAAACAAAACACTTTTTGGCCAACCCAATACTTAACAAGGGATCAGGAGATCTGGCTACTAATCCCCTCCATCACTCACTAGTTCTGTCACCTTAGGTAAGTCACAACCTGTTTGGGCCTCAATAAGTTCTTCAGTACAACGACTAAATAATGTGTTTACTTGAGAGCAGGAAATACTGGTCTGTAGGACTGCTTGAACTCAATTAGACTTCATACCTATATTTCTATTAAGATTGAATCTCAAAATGTATTTGTCAGTCTGTGGGAAAAACCAATAGTCATTCAAATACTTTCTTTGATGGAATATAGACACTTGTACAGTCTTATATTGTAAGCAAACTGAGACTAGAACTGGGAAGGTATTGCTTTTTAGAAATCAGTTGGATTTCTTCTATACCCTGACCTGAATTTCTTTTCTTAACTTATTACTTTGGCAAATATTTTACAATATGGATTCCTTACCTCTTTCTAAAGTGACCAATACTCACAGTTCAGAACAAACATTAATGTTTGCAGAAGGGTTACTCACTAACTCAAGAAGGGGGCTGTTGCAAATAAAACAGATGCTTTGCTGTTCAGCTAACCCAGCTCTCCAGAACTTCTATGTGGATCTGTTCCATCTTCTTACCCAACAGTTTTGTGTGTCTCCATTAGAATGGTTCCATTTGGTCCTGGGACAGGCATGGAATTGTAGCGAATGCTGACTTGTGACTTGCGCAGCAGGCACTCTCGGGCTATCTTGAGTCCTTCATAGAACATTGCTAGTAAAAACACTCCCACAAAAGCTCCAGCCATTTCTAAGTAGGAAAGAAAAGATGGTGGTACTGTCAAACATTGCAAAATCATTTGCTGGTATGCTGTCCAAGCTAGAAATACAACACAATTACGGGAACTAGTATAAAGGGCACATGGACAACAACTAAGGGGGGTGGAAATGGGAGGGAGGTGGGGAGCACTGGGGAGGAGGTGGGCTGGGATGGGAGTGAAAAACAGAAAACTGTACTTGAACAATAATTAAATAAATTAAAAAAATACAACACAGAAAAGGTGCTACTCTCAGTTTCTGAATACATTATGCAAATAAGGAATAAAACAACTTATTTGTAAGTGCTGACTCTATTTTTTGAACACGCATTTCAATTCTAAGTCTTTCACACTAGAAAGCATTGGTAATGCTCAGAATGTATTACAACTCCTGATTTAACACACCACCTGAATGAAATACTCCCCTTCCCAGATCAAATTGATTTTTTGGATCAAAAGATATAACTGTACCTAAAGCAGTTCAAATTGCACAAGCAGTTTAGCTTATGCAATTTGAAATTAAGGCACACCAACTCAACATTATAAACACAAAGAAAAAGGTATTAATTAGTTCCCCCAAATCTAGGACTGATACCAAGATGGGCCAGGCCAAGAATCGGAAATGATGTAGAGCACAGTTCCATACACTGGGCTAGGCAGGTCCAGGAGGTCTGGGGTCCTGTCCCAGGTCTGACACACTAATTCTATGTTATTTAGGGCTAAGCACTTAACTATTTGAAGTTTAATTTAACTGTAAAATGACAACAATGTACTAGGTCAATAGCTTTTATTTTTTATTTTTTAAAGGTTTTAATTATTTATTTTTAGAGAGGGGAAGGAGAGAGAGACAGACAGACAGACAGAGAGAAACACTGATCAGCTGCCTCTCTCACGCCCCCAGTAGGGACCTGGCCAGCAACCCAGGCATGTTCCCTGACCTGGAATAGAGCTGGCAGTTGTTCGGTGCACAGGCTGGCGCTCACCAGCCAGGGCAATGTAGCTTTTAACCTAAAGTTATTTTGTGGTATGCACATATAAAATGCTTACATCATTTTCTCTTGACTATAGTCTTATGTCCCTGACCAACAACTTATCAAACAAGGAAACACTGGAAAAAGGACAAAAAGAAATGGACTGCAAAAGACTCCTGCCTGGTAGCTAAATTATTCTTTAAGAAACTCTAAAATAAGCATTGTGTATCCTTGCCTATGAAGCAAGATGGTTGTGGTTAATAACCATCATGATTAAGTAATTACAACAGAAAGAGATGCTGGGTTTCCAGATTCTTTGCCATTGTTTCTTATGTGACTGTCACCTCTACCACCACCTGACAGTTTACTCACCTCCAGCTGTATTGATCACCAAGCCAGAAAACAATAGTTCCACATTCTTAAAGCCAAAGTAGAAGGTCATTTGCTGTTAAAAACCAAAACAAGTCAATTAGAGATGAGCGGAGATGCTAAATGAGAATTTCAAGTGAAGAAACTTAGAATGCTTTAAGTAGCAGATTTGCATAAGAGATATTCACTGCAATGGGAGGTTCCCCCTATTTTAGCATTACTGTAACAGGGTACAGAGAGGGGGTCCCCTGAAAACAGGAGAAAACCCCCACAATCCTTGATTGGGGGAAGTGGATGATACTTGCCACTATACAATGTGTTTCTGTGTACAATGCACACTCACGTTTTTGGCCCAAACTTTCAGGAACAAAAACTTTTGTTTTAATTTTTTAATTCAATTTTTAATATTTAGAAACAAAATAGATCATTGGATTTCAGGGTATTATTTTGCATATGGATATTGTTATTGCTTTCTAGAGTTACACTTTTCATGTATAACCATAAATAAAAGAATTTAAAACACATATAGATATGGAATCACTATTACCCATGTATAATGTGCATCTTTTTAAAAAAATATATTTTATTAATTATGCCATTACAGTTTTCTATTTCCCCCCTTCATTCCCCTCCACCCTGCACACCCCTCTCCCACCACTCCCCCCCTTTAGTTTATGACCATGTGTCTCAAGTTCTTTAGATTCTGTATTTCCCATACTATTCTTGCCCTCCCCCTGTCTATTTTCTACCTATCATCTATGCTACTTATTTTCTGTACCTTCTCCCCGCTTTTCCTACTCCCCTGTTGCTAACCCTCCATGTGATCTTCATTTCTATGGTTCTGCTCCTGATCTAGCTGTCCTCTTAGTTTGCTTTTGTTTTAGGTGTGGTTCTTAATAACTGTGAGTTTGCTGTCCTTTCACTGTTCATCTTTTTTATCTTCTTTTTCTTAGGTAAGTCCCTTTAACATTTCATGTAATAAGGGCTTGGTGATGATGAACTCCTTGAATTTGATCTTATCAAGAAGCACTTTATCTGCCCTTCCATTCTAAATGAAAGCTTTGCTGGATAGAGCAATCCTGGATGTAGGTCTTTGGATTTCATGACTTGGAATACTTCTTTCCAGCCCCTTCTTGCCTGTAAGGTATTTCTCTTTTAAGAAATCCGCTGACAGTCTGATGGGAACTCCTTTGTAGGTGATTGTCCCCTTATCTCTTGCTGCTTCTAGGATTCTCTCCTTCATTTTAATATTGGCTAATGTAATTATGATGTGCCTTGGTGTGTGCTTCCTTGGGTCCAACTTCTTTGGGACTCTCTGAGCTTCTTGGATTTTCTGGAAGTCTATTTCCTTTGCCAGATTGGGGAAGTTCTCCTTTATTATTCAAATAAGTTTTCCACTCATGGCTGTTCCTCTTCCCCTTCTGGTATCCCTATAATTCGGATGTTGAAACGTTTAAAGATGTCCTGAAGGTTCCTAAGCCTCTCCTCATTTTTTTGAATTCTTGTTTCTTCATCCTTTTCTGTTTGGTCATTTTTTGCCTCCTTCTGGTCCACTCTTTTGATTTGAGTCCCAGTTTCCTTTCCATTACTATTGGTTTCCTGTGCATTTCCCTTCATTTCAATTAGTTTAGCCTTCATATGTTCCTCTAATTTGTGACTAAAATCAACCAGTTCTGTGAGCATCCTGATCAGCAGTGTTTTGAACTGTGCATCTGAAAGTTTGGCTATTTCTTTATTGCTGAGATTTATGGGCTCTGGGGCTCTGAGTTGTTCTTGAGCCATGTTTTGATCTGTTCATGCCTGTTACGTATGAGCAGCAGAGCCTGAAGTGTTCACCGGGGCGGGGCCCACCACCCAGGTTGCTGGTTTGTGACGCTGTATGTGGGGGTGGGGTCAGAGAGGGACAATGGCGGTTCCCTCTGCCGCTTCCTGCCACTGAGGCCCGCACAGTCCGTCTCACTGCTTGCTCCTTCACCGGTTTATCTGTGTGCGAATGTGTGACTGTGATCAGCCCTCAGTGGGTCCACCCGCTTCTCCACACCTGGGATCCGCCCACGGTTGCTGGGGTACCTGGGTTGCGCACCCGCTTGGGTGGGTCCGGTGGATCTTTCCTGCCCGACCCCGCTCTGCTGCTGGCTCTGCCCCTCTTACCGGTTTGGCTGAAGGGTTTGTTGTTGTCAGACTTCCATGTACTTCAATTTTCTGTGGTTTGGTTGCATTTTTGTTGCTAAAACTCTATTATTTTTAAACTTAGTTGTGCGAGAAGGCACAGTGCTTCCACCTATGCCTCCATCTTGGCGGAAGTCCCTGTATATTGTGCATCTTTATTTCTCCTTCAAAAATTTGGGCAAAAAAGTGCTCATTATACATTGCAAAAGATACTTTGCATAATAATGGCAATGTACCAGCCATATCTTTTCTGAAGAGAAGCAGACTACCATCCAGGTTGAAAGATACATGTGACTTTATGAGCACAGTGACTCGTGACATAGCCAGGGGAGGCGGATGCCCCTGTGTCATGGGTAAATTTTGCCCTGACTAAAGATGGCAGCTGAAAGAAGGTAAAAGATGCTGGGGAACTGGCAAAAATGGCAGATGCTAACACATCATAGGAGGGGCTAGGTATGAGGTCACAGGAAGTTCCAGGCCAAGCATTTAAATGAAGGTGAGCTAAAAGAGAGGCACGGGAGTTTGCCATGAGGTCTGATGTATAAGTAAGAGAATGCCACGAGGTCTGGAGTAAAAGAGGAGGCCCACTGGGACGCCTGCCTGGAGAAGAGGGCGGCAGAGCTGATGGACCTGTGCAGGGACCCACCAAGACAAGCACGGATTCATGAGGAGTGCCTGGGGCTGGACTGCACTGTGACCAGGAAAGCTGAGCTGCAGACTTCTGCTTTTCTGAAAGACGTACGGTACCTCTGACTGGAGTGTTCTGAAACAGGGCTGGTTTGGCAAAAGGAGGCAGGATTATGTGTTTTTTGGGTGTTTTAAAGGGAATGGGACATAATGGCAGAAAATCGGCCATTATTCTAAGTCTGTATAACCTTTAAATAAACAAGCCCTTTCATTTTTCACTAAACCCTTGCACTGGGAGTCACTCTTCTTGGTGGGGTTCTGTAACATCACCACCACAGACACCCTCCACAAGTCCTCTCCTTCGTCCCTACTGTCAACTTCTGTCTTTTTCTCTTTTCTACACAAAGCACAAAGACCAGAACTTAATTTAGAAAAGGGTCTATTTTGAAGGAAAGGAGGTGTACCGAAGAAAGAAGCCTGGAAATACTGTTTCTGCCTTGGCTCTGTAATTAACCTGCCGTGTGATCTTGGGCAAATCACTTATCTGGGTCTACATTAGTTTTTCCTCGTAGGTAAATCGACCTTTAAATAACAACTTTCTAGTCCTGAAATTCAATTACTTCTATTACCCAAGTGTGTGAGAGAGTCCGGGACCCTCTCCCTTGGCACTCACCATCATCATCATGTGGTTGTCACCCCCTCCGTGGGAGTGGGAGGGTGAAGTGACCTGGTGATGGTGGCCAGCACTGCTGTTGTCCACAGGGCTCATCATCCCTGTATGGTGGGAATGGTCCATTTTTCCAGCCGAAGTTGAGAGTCAGCAGAAGAGTCTAAGGAAAAGGACTATATATAATAACTCAAAGATATTAAAATCTTGGTTATTGATAAATACTCAGGTCTATGTGGGACATCACCCAGTGAACAAATGCTCTCTTCGCGTCTTTACTTAGAATTATTTTTTATACTCTAGAGATGGAGACAGAAGTTACTGAGCTCACAGGGGTCATGTCTGGAGACTGGGGCAGAAAGGACCTGCATTCTGAGTTTCAGAAATCTAGCCCTTATTTGGCAGAATCACTCCTTTAATAGATGTGTTTCAAATTTAAATACAAGATAAAGAGAATAAAAGTAGTTTCTTTGGGTTGCAGGAAGCAGTTTTTGTAATAATGGACAAATCGATGCCATTAATGAAATTTAATTGCTCTTGGGCTTTCTAATCATAAATGTCAGTAGATAAAAAGCAAGCACTTCAGGTAATTCACCTAATTGGATGGCCTGTGTTCGCTCAGGGTATTAAGAACAGATTTTCACATACAGGACAACCAGGCTTCAGCTAATTTAAATTTGAAGAAAAGGTCTACTGCTGCCCTAGGCGATCAGTGTGCTCAGAATTTAGATAAAATTTCAATCCTAGCCAGGCATCAGAACTAAAAACACTGAAAACAAATTATAAATAAATTGGCCATTCTACATTAAATTAAGTCTAGACAATGGCACATTCAGCCCTGTTATCTTTCCTACCACGTCACTGCGTTACTGCAAAAGTCCATCTGGAATCATAAACCAAGGAGCACAACCTCCTGCAGCTGGGGAAGGGGCAGGGAATGGGAAGTTGGAGGCTGAGGAGGGCAGAGAAGGGAGGTGTTGATGGGTTCTCCTTTTAGTGTTCCTCGACTCCAGCTGGTAAAGGAAAAAGTGCATTAGAAATTCCAAGGAGGCAGTCCTGTTCATGAGCCTGAATGTGCCACTCATTATCATCCAATCAATCAATATTTACAAAGCTCCTACTATGTGCCAAACTCTAAGCTAAGTGCTAGTATTTTAAGCCAATGACACACAAGGTATCTGATAGAGAAACAATTAAGTAAACAGAAAAAGTTCATAGTGTGATTGGTGCTGTGAAGGAAATAAACAGGGTAACATAACACTGCATTATTAAGAGGTACAGAGAAAGCATACTTTAAAAAAATTAATTTATTTTCAGGGGGGAGGGAGAAGAGAAGGAGAGAAACATGTGTGAGAGAAATACTGATTGGTTGCCTCTCACATGACCCTTACTCACAACCCAGGCATGTGCCCTAACTGGCAGTGGAACGAGCGACCTTTTGGTTTGCAGGCTGGCACTCAACCCACTGAGCCACACCAGCTAGAGCTACCTGCAATATTTTATTTACCAAGTTTTTATAACTAGGTGGAAAGATTAAGAATACTGTATTTCCATTTCCATTTTTGCCCATTCAGTCAAACTAATTTTCTCTAACAGAATACACGGAGGACATTTATCTTGTCTGAAGTTGGCTATATGCCAGCTTGCTTCTATCACCCCAATACCATTACATATGGGAAATGAAATGGCACATGTGACATTGAACGTCATACATCTTTGCAGTTCATTCTTTCTTTCTTGAACTTAATTTCTTTAAAAAGATTTTGGAGAGAGGGGAAAGGGAGGGAGAAAAAGAGGGAGAGAAACATCGGTTGCCACTTGCACGCTCCCAACTAGGGACCTGACGCACAACCCAGGCATGTGCCCTGACCCAGAGTAGAACCTGCAACCTTTAAGTTCACTGGCTGGCACTCAACCCACTGATACACATCATCCAGGGCTGAACTTTATTTTTATTGTTAACACTATATCCTCACTTCCCCTCCTCCCCACCTTTATCCGCCTTCACCTCGCCCCAGCCCTCCTTTCCCTCTGGCTACCACCACACTGTTGTCTGCATCTGTGTGTTATGCTTAAGTTTTTGGCTAATTCCTTCACCTACTTTACTCAGTCCCAACCCCCCCACCTCCCCCCGTCTGTTCCGTGTATCCGAGCCTCCGCATTTCTCTGTGCTTTCCCCTCTCCCGGTTTAGTAAGTGCGGTGCAGTGTTTATACAGTTTTCAAAACTTCCTTGTATTCAAGGGTCTACTTCTGAGGATCATCAAAAAGAAGTTTCCTGTTACTGCCAACCCTCCCCCTCACAACCCAGACACCTGTACAGCTTAACTAGAGGGCCAGATTCTTTATAAAATCTAGCACCTCTAGCAAAATAAACACAAATTTATGGGCAGGAGTTAGGGAATGAGGAAAGAGGCTAAATTCTGATGCCTTTTCCGAGTCTTAGCACTGACCTTACTTTTATTTTCCTGGTATTGCACAATGATGGATAAGAAACGATAATCCACAGGGATGATGGAGGTTAGACCGCACAGAAAGATTACACAGACTTGGTCATTCACCTGCCGCATGGTCCCTCTTCTCCAGCTCAGACAGTTGTAATCTGGAACTTCAGACAACTCCTTTAAAGACTGCTTATAGTCTTTCCTGACTTCCATGATAAGGAGGATAAAGAAGAAAGTTTTTATTCTTAAACCGATTAGGGTCATGTTCCTTTTTAGATTTGTAAAAACATTAGACATAGGGAAATCTATCTAGTTGGGCTTCTGCTTTCTGCAGTCATTATTTATGACTGGTGACATAGCCTTTGGCAAGCAGATAAGGGAAATTCAAGGTCAAAGATAGTACACTACCATAAACAGGGATTCATGTTTATGGACTATGCTCATATGATCAAGCAACCAGTTTAAAAGGACTAATCCTGCCTTTTGATGACCTGTATGGAGACAGTAGATATTCTGAGAAATAGCTCTGGCTTTGTTTCAAGTGCTTCCATGGATGTACTTTACAACTCTCTTGATAACTTTATGAATTCCACACTTACATTGTCCTTCTGGGGACAGAGGAGGTAAAGGAGATGTAGGAATAAAGGGGAGACCTTATAATAAATGCAACAATAAATAGGGCTTAGGTATCTCTCCATAACTTGGCATTCTAGGCTAATATACTAGAGTTGTTTAGAAAGAATGTAGTAGCTCCAAGTAAATAGAAGCAAGAAATATAATTTGATGAGTAAATAGGGGGAAGATTCCTCTCCCCAAAGGCTGTGGTGGTGTTCTACTCATCCCATCCCCTTCCTATTTCAAATCGACTGGTAGAAATGTGACTGGTAGAAACTGTATGGTTATAACCATGTAACCCTTTGGATATTGTAGCTTCCTTTCCTTGACTTGTGTCCTTCTTCAGGTGCAGTTATCATGAGGATACTTAATTTTCCAATTTCATTCACAAAGGATATTAATAATGAAGGCTCACAGAGGCTCTCAGCCAGAACTGGCAAAAATTTAGAATTGCAAAAGTTCTGCCATGTCAAAAACAGTAAGTAAAGAGATGTAGCAGAAGTAGGGACTTCTGGACAAGATGGAGGCATAGGTAGATACTTTGCCTCTTCGAACGACCAAAAGGACAACAACAAATTTAAAAACAAAAATAACCAGAACTGCCAGAAAATAGAACTGTATGGAAGTCTGGCAACCAACGAGTTAAAGAAGAAACATTCATCCAGACTGTGTCAAAACACAGAGACGTGCATTTCCCTGCCCTGGCAAATACCTAAGGCTCTGCCTCTCACAATGTACCAGTTTTGCAGAGACAAAGAAATATGGCCCAACTAAAAGAACAGATCAAAGCTCCAAAAATAGAACTAAGCGATGCAGAGATAGATAGCCAACCTATCAGATGCACAGTTCAAAACACTGCTAATCAGGATGCTCACAGATATGGCTGAGTATGGTTACAAAATGGAGGAAGAAGAGAAGGCTATGAAAAATGAAATAAAGGAAAATGTACAGGGAACCAACAGTGAGGGGAGGAAAACTGGGACTCAAATCAACAATTGGAACCAGAAGGAAGAAATAAACATTCAATCAGAACAGAATGAAGAAACAAGAATTCAAAAATATGAGGAGAGGCTTAGGAACCTCCAGGACAACTTTAAATATTCCAACATCTGAATCATAGGGCTGCCAGAAGGAGAAAAGGAAGAGCAAGAAACGGAAAACTCACTTGAAAAAATAATGAAGGAGAACTTCCCCAATCTGGCAAAGGAAACAGACTTCCAGGAAATCCAGGAAGCTCAAAGAGTCCCAAAGATGTTGGACCCAAGGAAGCACACACCAAGGCACATCATAATTAACATTACCTAAGATTAAAGAGGAGAGAATCTTAAAAGCAGCAAGAGGAAAGGAGACAGTTACCTACAAAGGAGTTCCCATAAGACTATCAGTTGATTTCTCAAAAGAAACCTTGCATGCAAGAAGGGGCTGGAAAGAAGTATTTGAAGTCATGAAAGGCAAGGACATACATCCAAGATGACTCTATCCAGCAAAGCTATCATTTAGAATGGAAGGGCAGATAAAGTGCTTCCCAGATAGGGCCAAGTTAAAGGAGTTTATCATCGCCAAGCCCTTGTTATATGAAATGTGCAAGGGGCTTATCTAAGAAAAAGAAGATCAAAAGTATGAACATTGAAATGACAACAAACTCACAACTATCAACTGAATGTAAAACCAAAACAAAAACAAACTAAGCAAACAACTAGAACAGGAACAACTCTGATTCTTCACAAAAATGGAAATCACATGGAGGGTTATCAGCAGGGCTGGAGGGAGAGAATGGGGAAAAAGGTACAGGGAATAAGAAGCATAAATGGTAGGTCCAAAATAGACAGGGGGAGGTTAAGAACAGTATAGGAAATGGAGAAGCTAAAGAACTTATAAGAACTTATATGTACAATCCAGGGACATGAACTAAGGGCAGGGGTGGGGAGGGATACTGGTGGGAGAGGGGTACAGGGTGGGGGGAATAAAGAGGAGAAAAAAATGGGACAACTGTAATAGCATAATCAATAAAATATACTTTAAAAAAGAAATAAAAGAAGTAGATAGAAAGTAGTTCAGGTCAAAAGAAAAAAATATAAAAGACCTTAAAATTGCACACACACACACACACACACACACACACACACACTTCCCCCAGATTAAACATGGCAAGTAATGAGAGTTGTTAGGATACTGCTACAATTGTAGGGTTAAAAAGACAGAACTCAAGAGAATAATAGCCAAAAAAAAAAAAAAGCTTAAATTTTATCCTTTTAAAAATTCTTTACTAAACCAAGGCTACTATTTTCCCTTCTAACTTTTTGCCTTTGTTGATAATAAAAGTAATTCCAAGGGGTCATCTACAACAAATTCTTAACTGCTTTTCTTCATGGCTGTAGTTGGGCTAAGATAGGAAAGCTACTGAGAGAACTAGCCGGGAATTAATTTAGTGATTATTTGCATATTTCAATATTATTTTCTCTTTCTGTACCATATACTAAAATCAGCTCTACTACTTTAGGTGATATGCACGGGATTCACCGAAAGTACTTTTCATGGAAGAAACCAAACTACGCACAGTCTGCATACTCAGCAGAGGCTATGTGGTCGAATTACTCATTCATCAAACTAATGGGCTGCATCAAAAGTAACCAACTTCCAGAGACATAAAGAGGGTAACTACTTCAAACAATTGCACTTAAAACTTAAGAGAACCTTCATTTATGAGTGGACAGTGACCTAGGCAAACAAGAAATGCTGCATGGACTGACAAGTTTTTAGAACAATAAAAGAGCAGCTATGAATTAGTGGGAGTAGCTCTTTTACTCAGAAATTCTTGGCTAAGAATATCTATTTTAGTAAAAGGGATGATAACTCAGGAGCTGCCCAGAGAATATTATTCTAACTATGGAAGACAGAAAGCAAGCCTGTAATTTAACTCTGATCAATACTATGTTTCCAGATACTGGTTCAAGGTCACCCCCTTCTAGCATAAATTTCACCTTTCCCCATCTCCACTCTCCCTTAGTAAGCTGAGCAGCAGAGGTTGAGCAGAGAAGATGAGAAACCTGTTGGGACAAGACAGGTCCTGGAGGAACTGACTACAAGGAGAATTATACAACCATGGAGGACTGTCATTTTCAAGAGGAAGCATGGAAGAAACAAACTTAATTTTTTAAATGTGCACTGTCCAACTTCTAGATCACCTAGGCCTTGTGGGCCAACATGAATGGACCACACTATTATCGTTCAAGCAACAAAACATAAAGGACAGACAAGTAGTTTAAATGTCACAGAGATGCACGTAATAAACACTACAATGGGTGAGCCATTTCATATGTTAGAGTATAACTTTCCTTACCTGTATAAAATGATTAATAAAGTTCCACCCAGAGCTAAAATTTAATTTTACATTTTTCTTTTTAGTAGCTCCTAGAACAGAATGCTTCTCTGTCCCTACCCTTACAATTAGATTATAAATTCTATAAGGACCATCTTATTTATTAATGAATCTCTCCTGCATTTTCTAATACCCTGCACGTAGTAATAGATTACAGTAAGTATTTTCTGAAATAAGTTACTTTTCTTTGCATTTCTCCTTTGACAACTTAGACATAAAAACAGAAATTATTCCTTAATCTGACAGTGACACACTGGGCAATCTTCAGTTGAGTCTGAAATGCTGTATTATAGTATTTGACAGCTATGCTTAGAAATTATTCAGTAGCTCTGTATCTGAGAAGTAGCAAAGTGTAGTTGATATATAAGTAACATAGGCAAACTGAACTTAAAAAAAAAAGTTCAAAGAGTATTATGACAAATTCATCTAGTTCTACCTGTTCACTTCACAGAAGCCCAGAGCATGAAACCACAAAGCTCTTGGGGGAATCTAAGATTTACATGTTTCGGTCTAATTTGCCTTTAAAATATTTTGTCAAATATTTGTATTGTGACACAAATGTGAGGAAACTAAAAAAAACTCATACATGTTTCTAAAAGTGGAAGAAAGAAAGAGAATACACTGCCTGTTACTGGCCTTTCAGTGATCTGAAATCCCAAATCCAGATCCTTCATGTAAATTACGTCTCCGGGGCACTAAACCTTGCGCAAACTGTAAGATAAAATTAACCTAAAATGTTTTTATTCTGTACACCTACCAAATGAGTAATTGCATGGAACCTCAACAAATGGCATGGTATAAAACAATGGCATTTCCTTGCTGTAAGTCCCACTCTTTTATCTTATTTTTTCCTCACTGCATCTCAAGGAACCAAGGCACAGAGAGCGTAAGCGCCTGTTCAGCGTTATACTAGAAGGCTGCGGAAGTACCCTGCCTAGAACCTAGGCATCCTGATTTCAGGCCCAGAACTTGTTCTTTGTTAAACCTGCCTTACTACTAACCCAATACAAATGTCACAAATTTGGTCACTTTTCCTGATCCCAAGTAAATTACAAGATTCATCCAGCCTGCCTCTGGTTTTCACCATCAGTAGCTCCATTACAAACATAGGTTTCGCTAATAGTACCCCTGCCTTCTGTTCATCCTGTGATTCATCAGTAACAAATTCATTTACCTAAGGCATGGCTCTACTTATCTGCTCAAAAAAAACCTCCCCTGCCTACTAACTTCCCAATGTCTACAAACATCCTTGTTCTGAGAGCACAAATCTCTAAAACAAAGGTCCCAACCTCCCTTTCTGCCTACATGTACTTTGTGTTCCAGCCAACTCAGTCCAAATGCCAAAGTTTCTGCTGTTCCTAGACATAGCTCCAGGTCTCTCTGTCTGGTATCTTTGCTCACATTGTTTCTTCATTCTGGAATACCCATCCTCACGATCTCTGATGCAACAAATCCTCCTCCTCTTCCAAGGTCTAGTTCTAAGACCTCTGAACAGTCATATCATGTTTTGCCTTTCCTAATAACTCCAACTGAATCAGTCTCACAAAATACCCTGAAATGTTTCTGCGATCTTTTCAATCTGTGCCTATTTCTGTCATCACACTGAGAGAACAGTATTGAGGGAAGGTTGGAGAAACAGTTGAATGGAGGTATTTCTCCAAAATTCCTTCTCATTGTCATCAACTGCAGACAACTGCAAAACTATCCTCTTGGATATTTCTCTTTCCAGCCAAACCACATATAGGAATCTGAATCTTGCCATTTGATGGTGCTGATGTTACCAGTAGAACCAGTACTCCAAGCTAAACTAGTATTTGTACTCCAGGTACCATTTGCATGTATTTCTTACGTTGTAATATGCATTGCAGGCTGCCTCCCAGAAACTAATTTCTGTCTGCAATGAGTAACCTAACCACCTCATATCCAACTTCTCATACTGATACACTCATTTTATGCTATCTGCATTTACGTCTCTATCTATTACAGATCACTTTTTCAACCATATTTTAATCTAACCCTCTTCACATTCAAACATTCCAATGGAAAAGAAAACAAATATTACACTGAAGCAGACTTACTTGCTTCTCCTGAATAAATGTAGCACTTTGACACTTGCATGCCTCTTTGGCTTGTGTAACTCCCTGTAATTTGTAATTCCTTCCCCTCTCCCTCACTACTTTCTGTCTAATCCCGCCATCACTTATTCAACACTGACTGTGCACTTTAAATGACCGTGTGAGAGTGAGAATAAAGTTAAAACATGGCCCTTGCTCTTCTGAGTTCACAGTCTAGCTCATTCTTTAAGGTTTGGTTAAAAATGCTACCTTTTTCATGAGTTTACCTTGAATTCTTGACAGAAGAAATCTCTTTTCTGAATTTCCCTAGCAATCTTCTCTTATGGAAATTTTGACTTCTTAAACTCTGAGACAAAAAGTGCCATAAATATACAGCAAGTTCCTTGAAGGCAAGTAACTAATTTCTACCTCCTTACTATCTCTAGAAGAACACTCAACAAATATTCATTCAAAAAATATTTAATTCTGCCCTGGCTGGTGTGGCTCAGTGGGCTGAGCACTGGCCTATGAGCTGAAAGGCCTTGGGGGGGTCCCTGGTGAGGAGCATGTAAGAGGCAACTGACAGACGTTTCTCCTCCTCCCCTTCTCCCTCCCTAGCCCTCTCTCTAAGAAGATACATTATTATTTTTTAAAGTATTTAATTCTTATAAAATCCACCAAGGTTTCAATGTTTACTTAAAAGGAGCCAGGTGCAAAGAGACAGGATTCTTGCCTTTGTGGAGCTTAATCTAGAGGAGGAAACTCATTAAATATGTAAAAAAGTAAATATGTATAGGTATATGTAATTACAAATTGTGGTACACCCAGTACTTGGGTGGCAGAGAATGAGAGTGAAAGCGCTGATCTGTATGGAGGGGGCAGGGGAAGAGAGAAAGAGAGAAGCCCTTGCAGGTAACACTTAAACAGGCAGATGAACATTGGAGTCGGGTAGGAGGGTAGGGAGCAGCAACCCTGAGGCAAGACAAGAATCCAGGGCATTTAAGGTCAGTAGGAATAGAACACATTTAGAGGAAGAGAGGCCAATGAGGAAGAAGAGGGAGTAGAACAGGTATCAATTAAGAAGGGTTTAAAGATCATCTTCAGGAGACTAAATTTTATTCCCAGGGCAATTGGAAGCTAATTACGGCAATAAGCAGGGAAGTGATATGATTAGCTTGTATCTTAGTAGAGTACTTTGGCTGCTGTATAGCATAATTGGCCTTTATGTCTTCTTCCCTAATATTTCCTATTCAAGCTCTTCTGTGAGGTATTCACAGAAGGGAAAAAACAAAATTTACAGAGCTAGAGGCTATAATCCTTTGATTTCCAGAATCCAAAAAACTTCTGTTAAAGCTTTAGGAGGATTGGGAGAACCTTTTAATTCTGAGTTACAAAATAGTTGAAAGGCAAAACTGAGGACTATTCCATAAGAACTATCCTGGATTGTAAGAGCCTCTAAAGTCACACGCAACCCTTGACAGGTTAGAGTTCAGCTTACAGAATATTGTTAAGAGCACAAGTATGGCTGTCAGATGGTGTTAACTCCTGGCTCTGCTGAGTGTCCTGAGTGTCTCTAGCTAAGTGTCCTGGTGACATTTCCTATAAAAGTTCCATGGTCTTTAGAGTGGCAGTAGATACTATGTATAGAGGCTGCTAAAGGGCCTTTACCCAGATTTCAACAGCACTTAGGTAAATGACTCAAATTTGGTAAGTTAGTTGTTCAATAAATAAATAGAATATGATGAAAGCAGACTGAGCTCCCTGTGGAACATGGACAGCAAACAATAAGACACAAACTATTATTTTTTTAAATGCTCAATAGATTTTTTTCTAGATTATACAATCTGTACTACACATGGAAACCTTCAACAGTAGTACTGACAAACCTCAATTTTCATTTATACCTCCTCAATTATTAGCAATGAATCCAGAATTTATGTGACTCTATTTTTTAATGCCCTGTTTTAGGTTCAGTGGAGAAGACTAGACCGACTCCAAGATCTGGATTTTAGTCCATTCAACTCTATAACTCTGTATTCTTTTGGGTAAAAACACTCATGTCAGAGTTTCTTGATTCTGGCATTGACATCTGGGGCTGGGTAATTCCTTGTTATATGAGCTAGCCTGTGCATTGCAGGATGTTTACCAGTATCCCCAGCCTTTACTCACTAAATGCCAGTAGCACCATCCCAATTGTGATCACCAAAAATGACTCCAGACATTGCCAAAATTCCCCTGGGGGCACAATCACCCCACCTCACAGAGAAACACTTTTACCTCTGAGTCTCATCCAAAACTCAGGAAAACATGGAGATGGTGCCTATCTTGTTTTTCTTCAGGGTTGTTATATGTCATTCAAATAATAAAAGGAATGGGAAGAAATACTAAGAGAAAAAAAAACACATGACATATATAAAAACATTATTATTATTCTCTGTGAGCACTCAATAATGAGGCTGAAGACAAACACAACTTGTTTATAGAATGCATTGCAAGGCTCGGGGTTAAGGCTATGTGCACTCCAAAAGATCTTTTAGGAGGGTAGTCAACAAGTATTTGTTGATTGATTCTAAGTCTGGGTCCAATAGTAACTTCATTTACTTTTGTGGCATATTCTCAGGTTTTCTGCTGAGTTACAACAATGTAGTATGCTTCCAAACCTAATTGTACTTGAAGGACAAGCCTGGATTAAACAAGAATGACTGTTCATTTCACAGATGGAAAACTGAGGTACAGAAGGTTAACTGACTAGCTGAAGTCACGTGGCAGTCAGTCTAGCGACATTGTGCAATTAGAGTCCAGATTCTGACCTCAAGTGCGTTGCTCTTTCTATTACTTGTATCCTGGTAGTTGCACCTGACCATTTTGCACCCCTGTCTCTTAACACAAAGTTAGCTACTTTACTTTTTGGGTGCAACCCAAAAAAACTGAGATAAGGAAACAGTTGTAGTTTTGAGAGAAGCTTAGAAAGAAATGAAGACCTACTTCTACTGGGAGGCACAAGTGGACAGTCCCTACATGTTAGGTAAGTCAATGTCAAGTTATCCAAGCATGCCCTACGAAGTTTACGAAGTCCTTGCCCATTCAGTTGTCCGGGAGGAGCTAAATCTACTTGTCACCTACCTCCAAAGTAGTTGCGTCTTGCAGTGCTTTACACCATGTTAAGACGTCCAGTTTGTGCTAACACTGTTACCTGCAGTGCTCTTGGCTGCTCCACCTCAATGTGGCTCCAAGTGAGAATGGACTTCCATACAGCCAAGTGCCAGGCCACATTTCAGCATTTTGTGAATATTCACAAAAAAACCCAAATGCCATTCTGCTATATATTTTCAGTGTCAGAAACAGAACTTTTGCCCTGGCTGGTATAGCTCAGTGGATTGAGCATGGGCCCGCGAACCATGTGATCGCGGTTAAATTCCCAGTTAGGGCACATGCCTGGGTTGCAGGCCAGTTCCCAGTGGGGGACACAGGAGAGGCAACCACACACATTGATGTTTCTCTCCCTCTCTTTCTCCTTCCCTTCCCCTCTCTCTGAAAATAAATAAAATATTTAAAAAAAAAAAGAAAACTTAAGAACAACTCATAAAAAGGTAACCATTTATTTTACTCCTTTAAAATACCAGGTCACTTCTGATTATTATGTCTCTGTATGAACCTTCAAATGCTGAAGGTTGTCACAAAGAGTCATCACTTCCAATCATCGATTCAACAGTCTTCTGGATCATTCTCAGGCAACATGAGTTGAAGCCCACCTTAACCTTTATCATTACTACAGTTTGAAAGGACATTAAGACTAGAAATCAGGGGATTTTGGTTCTAGTCTGGGTTTTCCAAAACATTTAGGTAATTTCATTTTTATGGTCACAGTTTCCTTAGTGAAGAGAGAGAATAATTCATCTTGGGGACCTGTTTCAACAAGAGAAGTTTAGGTGTGTATAATATTGTTTCAATGAGAAACAAATGCATACTTGTCTTTTCTAAGCACACCCCAAATATTAGTTGATAAGCTTTAGACATTCTAACACTTCAGTGGCTTAACACTTATTTACCAAACACATTTCAGAGCGCACTGTTCAAATCACTTTCTAAAAAATTCCAAATTACCGAACTTAAATAATTGCCTCAACTGACGGATACTTTGCTGAAGCAGAAACAGCAGGAGCCCTCCTGGTTTTTGGAGCCAGACTGCTGACTGCCGAGAGGCAGTGCCATCTTTGGAACCCAGAATGAGTCGCTAAGACTTCGTGGGGATAATACATAAACACAAAACTAGGGTAGTAACATTTCACAATATTTTGAACATGATATATAAAAAAATACACATCAAAGTGACTGGCACATTAATAACATATATTGTAAATAATAAATACTAATGACTTTCCTCCCAATTCAAGGGGTTCTCAAAGTGTGGCCCAAGGATGGCCTGAAATCAGAACCATCTGAGATGTCTGGCTAACAGGGGAAGTTGTGGACGCCACCCCAGACTGCTGAATCTCCTCTCGGGGAATGGGGCCTGAGGATTTAGACACTTACCAAGCTGTACAGGCGATTCTTATGCACTCAAATTCGAGAACCCCAGTTCTGAATTAAAAATATGTACAACATAGATATACAGTACAAAGAATCTAAGAGTTAGATGTTTAACAAGTAAGAGCTTAAAAAAAGTAAGGAAGAAAAAAGTCAAGATTTAACTAGAATCTAAAGTAGAACACTTGGTTATTCCAACAGGGCACAGAGCTAGAGTCTCTCTCACAGCTTACACATACCACGGCCTGGCAATCAAACAACCGCCTGGACTAACACTGAATCGCCAATGGTTCATCTTTGGGATCTGGAAGAGGTTTTTTCACCCACTGTGTGAATAAAATCTCTTGAATTTCAGATGAATGGGAAATTATTTATTTTATGCAGTTTTATTTTTTTAGATTAGTTGTAAAATATAGGAGTTGAACTACCAGAAAGATAAACCTTACATAGGAAATGTGATTTGTATAAATAAACTATTGGATGTTAGTTTCTAACATGATTAATAAAGTTAAGATTTGTGCCCTGACCTGGTGGCTCAGTTGGTTGGAGTGTTGTCCCGTACACCACAAAGGTTGTGGGTTCCACCCCCAGTCCAGTCTGGGCCTTACGGGAGACAGCCAATTGATGTTTTCTTTTTTCCCTCTCTCGCTCTCTTCCTCTCTCTCTCGAACAAAGATTTGTTCCCAGTTTAGCATTCACGGGTCTGTCCCTAACCATCAACGCCTGCCTTTTTGAGATCAGGACTTCAGTTTGAGATCCTGACTTCATTTTGAGATCCTGAATAGGACACCAAAGACAAACAAACAAACAAACAAAAACATGAGGAGGAAGTTGTGGGCAGAAAAGGCATTTCCCATTTCTTTTTTGTGGCCACTTGCCCAGTACACATGGAGCTGCACTCATTCTCTAGCTGGTAAAACTGTACCTACTGGTTGTGGGCCCTTGAGCAAATTGTTTAATATCTCTCTGTCTCAGCTCTAAAATCATGATCATAAATGGAGCCTACTCATAGGACTGTCTGAAGGATTATTACGTGGAGCTTGCTTAGGTGACAGCACAGTGGTTAAGAGGACGAAGGTAGTTTCCTCTAAAATAGGGATGACAATAGCAACTACTTCATGACAGTGTGTATCTAAACGGCACTGGGCCTAAGCACAGTAAGCCCTCAATAAATATTCATTACTGTTACTTTTAATCTGCTGTTCTTTCTAAACTTGGCACAGGTACATTTTGACTTGTCCTTCAGCCGTTACTTCATAGCTAGCTAACCTTTCTTTCTGATCTCTGCGGTTCTCAGTTGGGGAGTTTTGAGGGTGTGCCAGTGCATCCCATCCACGTAACTTCACAGGCAGGGACGTCCTTTACCTATGTTGTATCAGGTGGTTAGCTACTTGCTTCTAATCTGCATCTATTTTCTTTGCAGTGTCTCAAAGTTTCAGCCTTCTCTCTCTCTCTTTTCTGATTATCACAGATGCTTTTTTATGGGGGTAGGTTGTTTCTCCACCATGAAGCAATTCTCCAAACCAGCTAGGTGTCTACAGTTGAATGCAATTCTGACACTGTCTACCCAGAGATAACGTCAGATTCCAGAGGCTGTGGGCTCAGACCCACAAGACGGCCCTTCACTTCAGATGCCAATTATAATAACCCCAGATTGTAACCCTTGCTTCCGACCAACTGGTTACAAATCAGAGGTTCCCATGACCCCTCTCTCCTTGGGTTCCATTAATTTGCTAGAGTGGCTCACAGAACTCAGGAAACCCACTTACTCACTAGATTCCCAATGTATTATAAAGGACATTAAAGTATACAAATCAACAGCCAGATGAAGGAAGAGATATATAGGGCGAGGTCCTCAACAGAAGATGCAATAAAAAAAGACACCTTTGTTGTTTTCTTTACTTAGGAAATTCCAAGAGTTGTAGGAGCTCTGTGCCAGAAATGGGATGAAGACCAAATATATATTTTTACTATAAATAAAAAATTACACTTTCCCTTATTTTTATATTTCTATAGTTATTTCATTGGGATTTGGGGAAGAAAAAGAGAGGTGCTCAAAATGCCATCTTGAAACAGAAATATATTGTTTTTGGCCATCTTATCTTTCTTACATTTTAGTTTCTTAAGAAACGAGGGGCAGTAATTCTGCTCCTTAATTCTAAGCCATAACATGGCACCTTTATTTAAGACTGGCCAGCATGGCTCAGTGGGTTGGGTGTCATCCTGCAAAGCAAAAGGTCACTGGTTCAATTTCCGGTCAAGGCACGTGCCTTGGATGCCGCCCAGTACCCAGATGGAACATGTGTGAGAGGCAACCAACCAATGTTTCTCTCCCTCTTCCTCCCTCCCTTACCTTCTCTCTAAAAATAAACGAAAAAATAAGTAAATAACTGAAAATATTTTTTAAGAAGATGTAGTTTCTGAATAAGATGTTTTTAAGAAAATGATACCTTCAACTCTTTCACTCTTCACTTACAATTAAAATCTCATAAACTATCAGAACTAGCAGAGTCAGTAATTATCAGTCTGATGCACATACCCTTTGAGTCAGCAATTCCACTTCTAAATACCTACTGACATATCTGTGAAATGTTATGAGAACAGAGTTATTTGTTGCAGGACTGTCTGTGAGAGCAAAATATTGAAAATAAAACCTAAATGTTCACTAACAGGGCACTGATAAATTATTGTGTATCCATAAAATGGAATACTTTACTGCCATAAACAAGATGAGGAAGCTCCTTATATACTGACATAGAATGATCTCCAAGGCATATTATGAGATGAACAAGGCAGGCACACTGTATGCTCTCATTTGCAAAATAATAATAATAATAATAATAATAATGAGAAAAAGTATATAGGTATTGTGTGTAAACAGCTATACTACATCTGGGAGGTGGGTGAGCAAGAAAGTGGCAACACTGTGATCCCTAGGAGGAGAGCTGGTCGTACCAACGTGAACCTTCTGAATTTTGAGCCACAGGAATATAATTCCTACTTTTAAAAATTATATTTTAAGTGTAACTCCTTTATTTTACAGATAGGGAAACTGAGGCCCATGTTATTGAATAATGATGCTATTGCACTCTTTAGTCAACTGAACCCTAAGATTTGCTTCTCATAGAAGACTTCTGTAACATTAGGCTAACCACTTTCCCCAACCCTCCCATTTCTCCAGAGGGTATGCCAGGAAGCAGCTAAGCAGGAAGGATTTCTGAATTTTACATATCCTGTTTTAGTGGCAAATGACACAGAAGTTCCTGTTTCTCTTGCCCACTCTCACCTTTCTGCACAAAGAAGATCAAGTATACAACTACATTTTTTTTTACAAAGGCTTTAGAAAGGCTTTTATTTGCCTTGTCCAAATGGGACAACTCAAATTTGATTATATCAAACAAACAAAGAAACTGAAAAGGCCCTTTAGTTATGCAATGATGGAAGGGCCTAAGTCCAACTGGGAGTGTATCTCCCAGCCACTAGACTCTATTTTTCTGACACCTTTTGTTGTTGACTAAGCCACATGCTGGAATAAAGCAATCACGAGATGTAGCCTCTTAACACTCCTCTTACTGGATTCTTTTGTAGCCTTGACACATTTCCAATGTGTTAACCTTGAGAGCTTTAGTATGATTCAGGTAGTTTTCAGAGAACTTTATAGATGGTGTGGTAAGAGTGGAAAAAGCACTGGATTAGTTATCAAAGGCTCTGAGCAACAGACCTAAGTTTACCGTTATTAGCCACGTGATATTTAGCCAATTACCTAAACTCAACAAGTACTAGTTCCTTTATTGCAAAATGGATATAAAAACACCTACCCTGCTACTCTTGCAGGTTTATGAGAATCAAATAAAATGTCCAAATACTTTCTAATCTTAAGGTATATCAAGTATGAAATATTACCAATAATAGCTTACTTACTCTTGGATGACAAAATTAATCTCTGAAAGGAGATGTCCAACTCACAAGAGGGGTCACTTTCATTTCACTTAAAGTACCTATACAGCCTTTTATAGTCTGATGTAAAGAAGTTTGACTTGCTAGTCAGATACATATGCACAGCTGACTCTTGAACCATGCAAGGGTTAAGGGGCACCAACCCCTGAGCAGTCAAAAGCCACGAATAACATATGACTCCCCCAAAACTTTACAGTTGTCCCTCAGTATCTGCAGAGGATTGATTCCAGAAACCCCTGCAGATACCAAACTCCATGGACGCTCAAGTTCCTTATATAAAATGGCATAGAACGCATAGAGTCAGCCCTCCTTAACTGGGAAAACGCTACTTTCGATCAGAGGTTGGTTGAAGCCACAGATGCAAAACCTGGGGATACAGAGGGCTGACTATACATTTATTGAAAAAATCCACGTATAAGTGGACCCACACAGTTCAAATGCATGTTGTTCAAGGGCCAATCGTATTGGCAAAACATTGCTTTAACTGCCTTCTTGTTATAACCAACGTACCCTCTGATTAAACTTTTCTTTAGATGTATAGGGTCTCGATCACCTAGACCACATTGTTGTTGGCTTGCCTATGAATACTAGGAATTAACTTGGTGCGTGTGAGGTGGAACTGGAAACCACTTTAACTGTTCCTTTTTCACTTCTCCTTCCCTTTAATTAATAAAGGATGATTTAATGAAAATGCATAGAGAATGTAAATGAAAATGAGAAAAGTTGTTCAATACTTCAGATGGAATCAGAAGACCTGGATTCTAGACCTACTTCTTGGGGCTTATTATTTGTGTGACCCCAAGGAACTCAGTCTCTTCATTATTCATTCAAATTTGTTGTGTACCTATTGAACAAAAGTACTATAATTAACCCCAGGCCTCAAGAAGCTCAGTCTGGTGGAGGAGGGATACATATAAATATAATTAAAATATGCCCTGTGGTACGGCTCAGTGGATTGAGCACTGGCCTATGAATTCAAAGATCACTGGTTCCCAGTCAGGGCACATGCCTGGGTCCCCAGCTGGAGTTGTATGAACTGATGGATGTATCTCTCACACATTCCTGTTCTCTCTCCCCCTCTCTTTCTCCGTCCCTTCCCCTCTCTCTAAAAGTACATACATTAAATCTTTAAAAAAATTAAAATGTAATATAAGATGTACTAAGGTATACATTATGCACAGGGTTACATGGGAGCTGATAACAAGCCAGAAAGGCAGGAGAAAGGAATGGGGGCCTGAGGGTACACAGCAGCATTCCTTTGCCTTTCATCTGATAAACTGAACAATGCATTCTAGATGTTCTAATTTGCTTCAAAATTATATAAACACTCAGCACAGTTCTGTAATAATTCTACTATTTATTTAGGAAGGAACTCGACCTGGGTAAAAAAAGGTCCTCTAATATTTCACTGGTTGCTAGAGTTTTGCTCTTTAAGAGTTCCCTCCCAATCATTCCTCATATTTCTTTTGCAACACTTTTTTTTCCATCTTGTTATGATGTATTACATAATGTCCCCAGCCTACAAAAGCAGGTTGTTTACAAAAGCCTGGGGTCTTTGTGCAAAGGAAAAGAGGTAGGGTGGACCCTCCTCAACCCTTTCCTTCTCTGCAGGGCTTTGCATTCCTAAGAATGGGCCCTCCTCTGCTCCAGGACGTTACCTAAATTATGAAATGTAACTCAAAGCAACGGAACTTCCTTCCCAATGCCTTCTATAAGATTTCTTTTGGCGTACACTGCTCATTTTAGTGTATTAAGTATCAGACTCTTGATGACTTCTCACACTTAGTCACAAAGTAGAGAAAACTTTTGATTTTTAAAAACGGGTACATTATGCTAACAGCTGCACGTGGGAATGGAGGCATCAGGACCCCGCCCCACCCTCTTCCCTCCCTTCCTGGTCCCCAATCATGCCTGGCTCTAGCAAGCCAGGCCTGATTGGCAGTTATCTTGATGCCACTTGGTCACTGACTTATCTGACATCTTCTACTAGCTGAAGCCATCTTGTCACTGTAAACACTTGTTTTTCCAATGATAATTATATCTTTTTCCTCTTTTGTAGCAGTTCTGGTGAAGAAGGTAAAAGAGGAATAAACAGCAGAGCTACACTGAAACAAGGAGATGAACAGACTTAAGGATCAGAGATTCTTCAGACTATGGTACAAACTGTTACCTTTAGAGAAGTCATTTAATTTTAGTCCCATTCAGTCTAGAACCTTTATTTTTCTCAATTCAAAACTGATATGATTCCTCTCACCAAAACAACAGAGCTGAGGTTTTCAAAAGATTAATACCAGCGTCCCAAGTAGCGTTTACCATGATTTGTCTCAATCCTCACGACTCCACATTCTAAGGACTATTAGAAAAACGAAGTAGCTACTGCTCACATGGAATGGGGAAACTTTTACTTTTTACTTCATACACTCCTAAATCATTTGAATTTTTTTCATCACTATCTTACTTAGAGCTAAGGACGAACTTGTCACCTTGGCCTTCGGGGTATTGACAAATATGGCCCTGGTCTCCTTTTCGATTTGAATCCCCTCCTTACCTCTGTGCACTGTTGTTTTATACCCTCAGCAAGCTATCCCACAGAACCCTTGTCACCAGCGTAACTGATGGCACGTGAGCAAGGCCACTATCCCATACCACGGACGCAGCACTCCTGCTCTCCCTCTCCAGTGAAGGGGGCACTAATACAGGGTATCTTATCAGCTGTGTGGGTTCACAAACCAGCTTGTGTCAGTGTGCTAATTACTGTAAATATGTAATTTAATAAAGTACTATACAAAGTAATGAAGTATAAATGAGAAGAGAAAATAATAGCAGCAGCCAGAATTAACTGAGAACTTAATACCTGCCAAGCACTGTTCTAAGTGCTTTACATGAATTAATTCAGATAATCTTCACAGCAACTGTAGGAACTAGATACTATTACTGTCTTTGTTTTAAAAGGAGGAAAGTAGGCAACTTGTCTGAGGCCTGCACAACCAATAAATGGCAAAATAATTTGGCTCCAGAGCTTAGGAATGTAGTAGTTGTTTCTATGAAAACCAAGTCGAAAGCTTTGAAAAGACTAGTAAAGATGACATAAATAACCACTCAATTCTACTTTGTATCTGAAAACAATCAAAGATAGTACGTAAACAAATGAACCTGGCTGTGTTCCAATAAAACTTTATTTACAGAAACAGGCAGCAGACTAGGTAAGACTTGGCCCTTACGCTGTACTTTGCAGATCCCTGAGACCTACAGTCCAAGGAGAGGATTATGTTAAGAATGGCAAGATGTTTATGTTTTAAGTTAAAGTAAAATGTTTAAGGTCTGCCTGTAACTAATATCTGTATGACTCCCTACTTTAACTCACTTTTTCAGTTAACTATAGATCCTAATTGCAACAGACAAGAGGGCAACTCTTATCTTTTAAGAAATTTCTGCCTTCTTCCCTGCCTTTTGCTTTTGCCAAAACCACCCCTTCAATCTGGGAAGTTTTATTTTCTCACTTCCACTTGGAACCACTCTCATTTTCAAAGCCCATTTTCTAAGTCCACACTCTCCTCCGAACCAGATATGATCATTTCTTCCTTTTAAATTCCACAATAATTAACTTCTACTTATAGGACTTCCTTTTCTACATATTCTATTATGGCTGTTTGTATACTACAATTATCCCCAACTATTGATAACTGCTACTCAACTATTGATAACTAACTCATTTTCTTATTTTAGGCAACACCTAGCACACAGCAGGTTTTCAGTTAATATTTTCTGAATTGTGTTCTAGCATTTTTGTTTTCAGTGACTGAACAGAAAAAACACGATACCAACTCCCCCAACCTACTATATTCAATTCATATCCCTACCACCACACTTATGATCTAACTTGGTTATAACTTTAAACTATCAATTTTAACATGAATTCTCCAGTACAGATTAGTATGGGTGTATCTGTATATGAAAATCATCATCTCTGTAACAAAACTGCTGATTTTGAGTAGAATTGTTGTAACTGCCGCTTCCTGGTTAACCTTTAGAGGGCCAATGGGTTTTACAAATACATCTAAAAGCTGTGTACAAACAAAAATGCTTATTTCGAACAGGTTTGTGCCTTACCTCTGCATCCCCAGCAGCACTTAATAGTGTCTGGATCTAATCCACTCCTTTTTACAAAGTGTTTAGGGAGCCTGGCCCAAGCTCAGAGTGAGTTAGAAAGTCTTGGGATGGGAATTCAGGTTTCCTGATTCCGACTCCAATACTCTAATTAAGGAAGACATGGCTTTTTTAGGAGCACCCAATTCTGCAGTTCAAAGACTGAGGAAGCCTTACTTTCCATATTTCCTTATACTGCCAATCAGAACCAGCAACTGGGTTCTCACAATAGTGATCTGGGCAGGCATATTTATGGTGTCCCTATCATTTAAAAGGCTGATCCACATTTTAGGATTACTGCCTATCTCAACAATAGATAGGGGTGTTACTTAAACACCACAGATAAGAACACCCTACTCAAGAATGCAAGATAAACACTCGAGAGATTCTTTATAGTGTTTTTTAAAAGCACTAGATACTTTGGTGCTAAGATCACAATGACCAGAACTGGGGAGAGGGGTTAAAAAGAGCTATGTTACTTAGGCAGTTCATGCTTTTATTTCCTGAGAACCAAGTTCGAATGCTAAACAGAGTTACTGTAAAGGGTCCCTGTTCTAGTGCTTAGATTCCAGATGCATCACTGCTTGAACACTATCAGCCTCTGTTGCTTAAACCATCTTAATCTATAAAATAAACACAGGAAGCAGACAACAGACCTACCCCTCAGTTCAACAGAGGATTACTTCATCAACAAAAATTAGTTACATATATTTCTAGCTATTTTATTTCCCTCTTCCTCCCTTCACCCAGAGCGATACACAAAGTCAAATCATCTTCAATTAACAGGACACTGAGCAACCCAGCCAGTTCACAGCTAGTACAGCATTTTTATCTTTCTGAAAGCTACCTATAAAAGCCATAGCAATTGCTGGGCTCTCTGGGTCCCACGGAGGGGAAAATCCTGAGAGTAAATTAAGGAATAAGGGAACAAGGATGAATTCCATTACTTAACCTAACAAAGAATTAATAAGAACCCATTATGCGCAAGAAGGCATAGTGTTCTGTGACACAAGAGACACCAAGATGAATAAAACGATCCCCTGTTCTTGAGAAGTTTACCATTTAGAAGTTCACAAATTATAATAAAAAGCATAACAGGGGAAGTGCCAAGAGGGTTGAAGTTCTCTGGGAGATACCAAACATTTCACTTCAGTTTTGTGAAATGAATTTAACAGATTAAAACGTGCGGGTAAGGAGCACCTATTGTACTCACCAGACTGAGAGAGAGGCCTGGAGCAAAAGAACTCCAGAGAGATCTGTGGAAATGGACACAAACAGTGGGACATTATTTGCTTATCCACACCTTGGCTAAACCAGGCCTACGTGGAAATTGTTCTAAGAATTATACCAGGTTAACCAAAGAAATACTTACATAATGTTGATTTAGGTATGTGGCAGGAAGATTAAGCAAAACCCAAGGCTGGGGTTGTGGCAGGAAGATTAAGCAAGCCAAGGTTGGGGCTGGGGATTTTCGGCTTCTAAAGTTTCCTTCCTTCCATCACCCAGCGCCAGAACATCCCAGCTCTCCTGCACCTCACCTGCACGGATGGACTCTAGAGGGAGGACTTTTCTCAAGATGTAGCCAGTCTAGCAACCACTCCGTGAGGACACAGTGCTTGAGGGCTGACGAAGAACTTGCATTAGCTCACCGAGTCCTGAAGCAAGAGACCAGGAACACAACCCGTCTGTCCTTAGCTCTGTGTGACCTCAGACTAGTCAAGCAAGTACTTGGTTCCTTCTTCTCCTCCCTGTAAATTCTGGGATTATGAGAAGACGGGGATTGAATCCGATGACCTCTGAGGCCTAAAAGCTTCTTGAGCCGCCGGCACACAGAAGCACTGGACAAAGAGCCCGTTGGCTAGTGAAGTCGGCCACAGGGGGACTGGCGGTCCGGGCGTCAGACCAGTTTTACGCACGGGGAAACTGAGGCACGGAACGTCGTGCCACAAGGTCACTCCAGCTATGTCACTGTTGGGGCCGGACCGACAGCTCAGGTCTCCAGACTGCCAATCCCGGGCCCTTTCTCCTTTCTCCAAACCGAGAAGAGTGGAGTGGGCAGACCTGCTCCCGGAGGAGAAAAAACTGAGCTCGCACCAGGGATGAGAGAAGGGCGAGGGAGGACTTACCTTCCCAGATCGAGTTCTGCCACTGGCGCCTCCCTTCCAGAACCTTAACCCGTAAGCCCCTCGCGACTCTTCAGAAGCCCCCTCCACTTCTGACCCGCTCGACGTGTCCAACACTGCCACCAAGGCCGCCGATTTGCCGCTGCTCCGCCCCCTGCTTCATTGGCCAATCCCTGAGCAGAACTTCGGAGCTCCCGCGGATTTCACCGCCTCTCAGAGCTGGAGAAGCTTACGTCACGCGGCGCGCGTGCTCCAGAGGCCCTCCCCTTTACCCTCCCCAAACCTTGTGTCTCCTCTCCACTGAGAAAACATGCCAGAGTGTGCCCTGCCGGAAAGCAGCACGCCGCCGCGGCATTTCACGACGTCGGCGGCTAAACGCCCACGAAACGCTCCTACTCCCTCCCGGTTGCCGGGCGAAAGCAAGCATGATGCTCGGTGCGGGGGACGAAGATGACACCGACTTCCTCTCGCCTAGCGGCGGGTGAGTGACTGAGGGGTAGAGGGCGTGGCTGAAGAAGGCGAGCACGTGGTTGGAGGGGTCGTTCTCTTATCAGACCTCTGACCAACTTCCGGGTCCAGACCCCTGCACATTTCGGTACTCTAGGTACAGATCATACAATCCTGGCAGAGCTCGGAACTGCTGCGTCTGTCCACCTGCGTTCTGGGCCTGGCATCTCCCCGGATCACGCAGTATGACCCTGGGTTCGCCTTTTGCTTTTGCAGTTTCTTCTGTTAAATGAGGGTGATTGCTGGTGTGAATACCCTGTCTCAGAGTGCTTCATAGGAGCCACCTGGGGCTGTGTAAGACTTTTCTCCTGGGTGGACACTTAAGAATTAGCCCTGGTGAGTCAGGTCCAGCATCCTTGAAGGCTTATCTCGGATGTGGCCTTTTTTGTGCTTTCTCTTCTTCCACAGCTCCAGGCAGAAAAAAGTTGCTTTCTCTTCTTTAGTCCCACAACTAGGAGTGATTATCTCTGTCCTTGCACACCCAACCTACTATTAGATTAAGAGCGCTGACATGACAGAGACCTCTTATGTTGTTCATCTCTGCCCAGCGCTCGGCCTAGTGTCTGACACACAGTGAGTACCTGCTGAAAGAATAATGGTTGTGAAAAGTGCACTCTAAAACTTAAAAACCAATCTAAGAGGCTGCTGTCGTTATCCTCTGCCCCCAGTCACTAGCCCGGGCTAAAGTTCTTCAAGCGGCAGCTTCTAGCCACTTGGATCACTTCAGCCATTTCCCTTGTGTTGTGTCAGCAGACAGCTGGACTCCCTTCAGACTTGTGACCTGCCAAGTTCTGACCTTTGCATAGCCTTTTTTTTGTTGAACATCTCTGTTTAACAAGTTTAAGAAATGTACTGAAGAATGATGAATACACTAATATATTCCCCTCATTCCACTAAGTGCCAAGAAGTTGCAAAGATGCTTAAGCTGCTGTGCATGCCCTCAAGTTGCTTCCAGTCCTGGTAGAGATTCCATACATAAAATGATACTGGCTGTCTTTTAACTTACACTGTGACTAGCTCTATGCTCCTATCCTTAAATCCTCTTTTCATGCCTACCTACCCCCACTTTAGATGGCCTTCATCCACTTAGTTTCACTTCAGGTTCTTTCAGTTCCTCAGATAGTTTAGAGTGAAGCTGTGCTTGGATTCATATTTTCCCTATTCCACCCAAAACATTCACCAAAATGTTTTCACAGTCCAACTTGCTGATTTTGACTGTGTAGTATACTTTTTAAAGTAATGTTTTTTCATAAAACCTGTTTTGTTTGTATATAGCTGTGTCTTGTGAAAGTTTACAAGATATACTTTAAATTTACATTCTTCACTAGGTGGAAGTATTTGGGGAAGTCCGTCAATGAAAGTTAGGGCTTTCACCTTTCGTGCAACAAGCAGTGGACTGCTGACGGAAAATTACAGGGTGAAAAATGACAGTCGTGTGCTCTTTTCCAGATTCCTGGCCCGAGATAGGTCTTGGTGCCTCAGCTTTGCTGCTTTCCACAGCAGGCCCAGAGGACTTCAAACACTTTATTTCTAAGTGTGTGACTGTGCTCATAAACATAGACAACAGCTAGTTTAATGGTGAAAGTCTTAGTAAACAAAGTTATTCAGATACCTTATTTTTGTTCACAGTAATAACCAGAAAAAAATCAGATTTAAGTTTGAGGGTGTAGAAAGCTGCACCAACATTCTCTGATTCAGCTTTTCCTGCAGCGTTTTATCTAAGGAAGTAGAACATATGACAGTAAGCACTGTAGCTGCTTTTCACTTCCTCCTTTATAACTGTGCTTATTAATTTTTAAGTATCTTGGCTTCATTATATGACTTCCTTCATTCCATTTAGGATATTCCAGCCTAATAGAAAAGGGAGTATTAGTGCCTAGGATGGTTATCTAGATGACCGATAATCTGTGTTCCATGTTTCCAGGGCTCTTAAAGTCCATGGGTAACCCTGAAGTAGTAATCAGGAAGTGTGTGGTATTTTTGGTGGGTTTTTTGTTTTGGGGTTTTGTTTTTTTTTTGGATTTAGCCCTCTCCCCACCATTGTGACTTTGAAATAAACAAGTATGTAAATGCCTGCTAAGTATATGGTCCTTGGCTTTAGCTAATACACATGGGAATAAGGCACAGTTCCTGCTCCTAAGAAACTTTCAATTTAGTAGAGTAAAATCAGTCCAGTATTAAAAATCACAAAGCATTTTTAAGGGGCCAGTTATGTGTACGCTTGTGTTTCAGATTAGCAGAGTAATGATAAATCACCAGTATAAAGGTAGAAAAAGATAAACCTCGTACCGATCATCAAAAAGCATTTTTAAGTTCCATAAAAGACACAGAAAAGCCTAGGTTCTAATGTTGATTCTGCCTCTAGTTAGGAGTGTGACTTTGGGTAAGTCACTTCTTTCTCCTTGGCTCTCCATATTCCAGTCTGTTAAATAATGGGCTTTTCTCTAGATGATCTGGGAGACCCTTCCCAGTTCTTTAGTTTTGTCTTCTTGTTAATATCAGTTCGTAGTTGCAGGTCAGTTTGTGCATCCATTAAGCTTACTTCTCTGCAAGGGTATCTGAGTTGAATTAATATTTTAAGGATGTGTGCACATGATTTAAAACATTTGGTGTACTTAATGCCAGGCACTGCACATCCTTCTAAGTAATACATATACATTATCATATTTACTTTTCCCTGCTGCTCTGTGAGGTAGTTTTTACTATTATACCCATTTTATACATGGGAAGTTAAGGATCGGAGAAGTAAATTGCCAGTGTCACACAGCTAAAAACTAAAGGAGCCTGAATTTGAAATCAGGCAAGCAGATTGCCACCAGACTACCAATGTGCCATTATCATTATTTTAGAAGTAAATGTTTGATGCCACAGTTCATAAAAGAAGTACTTTACCAACAGAAAGAACCCCCGTTTATTAAAATATGCTGATGTAGCATAAATACAGTTACTGTTTTTGATGAGAAAAGGAGTATAAAACTATACTCCTCTCCCTCTCTCCTTCCCTTCCCCTCTAAAAATAAATAAAATCTTTAAAAGTAAAAAAAAAAACTAAGGCTAGATAAAGACTTTGGCAACTATGAATGCATTGGAGGACATTTATTTTAAAATTATAAATTAACTGGTGTTTTGGCAGGAAGGAAGAGCCGCTTTTCACTTCTTTCACCTTGATGCGGTAGGTGTATGGTGACAGTGAATTTTGCCCAACTAGACAAATTAGTAGAACTGAAACCATTACCCTTAGAAAGCCCTGCTTACAAGGTTGGCCCTTGGCTGACATCTGGGAACTTCATTGGTAAACATTTCCCACCTTGATAATAAAGCTTTCCGTAAATGACAAGATTGGCTCGCTTGTCTAAACCGTTTGTACAAACAAAATGATTCATGAACCTTGTGTTTTTTCTGGGAATCTAGAATTTAGGTACCTGCTAGAGGGTTTCTGTTTCTCAGCCCCTAGAGACTCAAAGCCTGTGGAAATTAAGTCACTAATAAGCTTCCCTGGTAGACTACACTTCACACATGTTACAGCTCATCGCTGGAGAAATTAAATGTGTTCTGTGTCACTCCACTGGGAGAGGACTCTTGGAAGCTTGCTCTGGTTTCCTCTAGACTTTGTCCCACGTGCCTTTCCCTTTGCTGATGTTGCTCTGTATCTTTTCATTGTAATAAATCTTAGCCACGAGTACAACTATATGCCAAGTCTAGGAGCCCTTCTAATAAATCACCGAACCTGGTGTTAGTCCAACACAAAATGTCATTCACCTAGAGAGGAAGCAGATGAGTAAGAACAGGTTTTGCTGGGGCAGTGGGGACTGGAAGAGAGATGTTCTGGTTTGGACCTGTTGCATTTGTGTTGCCTGTGGGATATCTGTGTTGTCTGGTACTCAGGAGCAAATTCTGGGTTGAGGATGCAGATTTGAGCATCATCAGCATTTGGCTAGCACTTGATACCAAGGTAAATAAATGAGATTGCCAGGGGTGAGGGAGTATAAAATCTTAGGGGCATAGACATTGAAGGGTTGAGCAAAGGAGAAAGATTGCAAGGATCCAGAGAAATCGGAAGACATGAAATGGGCGTCTTTAACATTTATTGATATCTTATTTGAGCTTGTCCCTCTTCCTAACTCACGGTATCCCCACAGAAGTTAGGGGAAGATTTTGTTTGAAGAACAAATTAGTTGACAGTGTAAAAAGGCAGCATGAAGGCCAAATCAGATAAGGACTGATAAATTATGTTTAGTAACAAAGAGGTGGGTGGTAATCCTTGCAAAAGCAGTTTCATTGGAATATTTGGGACATAAGCTTCATTGCAAGGGGTGATAAAAGAATGGTTCTGCCTGTTGGGTGAAATGTAGACAGGACCGTGTTTGATGGTGTAACTTCATAGTACAGCTTTCTTTCAATTTAATAAACTAGTATGAAGTAGGAAACAATGACTTGCTAAAGGCAAGAATTTACAGTTTAAAGAGACTAGCCTCTGGACTAGCATAGATAGCATCTGGAACAACCGCCTCAATTTACAGATGCAAGAAACTGAGGTCCAGAAAGAAATGCCTTGACTAAAATCTTGTGGACAGGTAAGGTCAGCCGATGGTGTCCCGATCCAAATACAATCTTGATTTCAAAGACACTTGTCTTCTACTTTTATTATTGAATGGTGGGATATACAGTCAAGGAGGTATTCAAGATTGCAGGTGAGATGATACCAGGTTTGAGATATGACAAATGAAATGTTATTTTCATTTTCTACTGACAGTGCCAGATTGGCTTCTCTTTTTGGACTGGATCAGACAGCTGCTGGCCATGGAAATGAATTCTTCCAGTACACAGCCCCAAAGCAGCCTAAGAAGGGCCAGGGAACAGCAACAGCAGGTAAGTTAAGAGGTTAGGATTAGACCCTACCAAATTATTTGAAAGTAACAACCTTCCCACAGAGGTATGCCAGGTTGTTCCTCCTAGATCAGTCTGCCTCTCTGAGTTCTGAGATACCAATTCTAGCAGCTGGATAGTGTGTCTTTTGTTGGAAACTGGTGAAGAAAGGTCACAGGTAAGCCATTCTGCCCATTGTGGACACCACTCTCAAAATCTCTGCCCAGGGCCCTCTTAGTAGGTACTGTCCAGTGTTCTGGTGAGAAGGAAGAGCTGCTTATTACTTTTTTTACCTTGATGTATGATGACAACAAGTATTTCCTAACTAGGCAGTGACGCTCAGTGCTGTATCCCTGTACCTTTCATCATGATGGACACAAAAGAAAATTGAACATTCGTTGAAGGAAAAGAGAGAAGGGGGACTAATAATGCCTGCTATGTGTCCAGTCTTGGGTGCTTTACATCTATTTCCTTATTTAATTCTCAGTTCTGTGATAAAGGTGAGACTACCATCATTTTAGAGTCTCAGAAGTTTAGGGACTCGATCAGCATCGTGCAGCAGTAAATGCCAGATTGAAGTTCAAGCACTGATCTGATTCACTCCAAAGGTTTTCTTCCCTCCTATACTTTGCTGTCTTTGTGTAAGAGCCTGAAGAGGAGAGAGGGACTGATGGAAACAGCCCTGAGCTGCCAGCACTGAACAGGTGGTGAGGGACATGGAATATTTGTTGAATGAAGATGACAGCGTTGCATGCCTTTTACATGCTAGGCACAATGCTGGCGCATGTACAAATGAAGGTGTTAGGATAAGTAGAGCTGAATAGTTGTAATGGTTACCATATGGCCCATGAAGTCTAAGATATTTTACTCTGGCCTTTATTTTTTAATATTTTTTAGATTTACTTTTAGAGAGGGGAAGGGAGGGAAAAAGAAACATCAATGTGTGGTTGACTCTCGAGTGCCCCCCACTGGGGACCTGGCCTGCAACCCAGGCATGTGCCCTGACTGGGAACTGAACCGGTGACCCTTTGGTTCACAGGCTGGTGCTCAGTCCACTGAGCTGAGCCTCAGTCAGGGCTTTACTCTGGCCTTTTAAAGAACATGCTTGCTGACCCCTGCTCTAAATCTTACCTGTCACTTTTGGCAGCTTTGCAGTGAATTGCTGATCCTGTTCTTCAGGCCATAACCTGACCAGATTGCTGGTAGGCTGTGCCTTTACATTTCCTCTGGCACATCTCTTCATCAGCTGTGGACTTCTGACTCAATTTTAAGTGACCGAGTTAATGGATATAGATAAAAATAAACCTAAGGCGCCACCCAGGGGAGTAACTTGATTTTTTTTTTTAAATCAGGAAACAACAACTGTGAGTTCATTATACCTTCAAAGAAGTATTGTAAAGGCATTTGAACTTAAAAATTACCTATACAATCTTATTAGGCATGTACAAATAAAAAGTAAAGTAACAATATAGTAGACCATACTGTTCAAGGGATGTTTTTATAAGAAGTCTTTGTGGGGAACATGACTGCAGCATAGTTATTGAATCTCTTCAAAATTTCAATATAAAAACAGAGCAACTAGATATAAACATACATATGGAAGACAAACATATGGAAATTTTTCCGACAAAATCAGTTGAAGAGGTATCCTCATGAACCCCGACATACAAGCAGGTGTGGACAGACCACTGACAACCACAAGGCTTGCACGGTGGCAGCATTTGCATGGAAGCAGACAGGGATGCAGTGGGAGGATGTTTGAGTCTGAGAGTGGGAGAACCCCACACTAGCCAGAAGGCATTCACGGAAAGTGTGATAGGCCAGGGTGGAACTGGAAAGTGTTTTGCCCCCTCCAGTTGTGGGTAAGTACAAGGGGTTGGCGATGGGGCTAAAAGAACTGCAGCACTCTTGCTCCTGTGAACTTCGGAACCTCGCCCACTATGGTGACCTCCAGGGCAGGTCCCCACAATGAGAAGAACCTGCCGGGAGTGGAGTTAACATCGAGGAGGACAGAGATATTAGAAATGAAGGAGAGAAGATCCAGGTGAGAATAAGGATAGAAGTGGAGTCAGAAAGTCTCAGGAGGAATCCACACTATTTTTGAACTTTATACACACACACAAAAAAAAAAAAAAGAAGGGGGAGCTCTGTGAATTTAGGAAGCTACCATGAACCTCCTAAGAGTTAAGAAAAGCAAATTTCAAGTAAAAATGAGCAATAGAAAAGTCTCAGAATCAAACTCTGTGCAAAACTAGTTTAAAAACAAAGAGAGCAAGGAACAGAACAGTATCTCTACAGTGAAAGCTCCATTCAGTGAGAATGTTTCTTACTGAGCAGATCAAAACTATAACCACTTACTAACATTAAGAAAATAACATAAGACATTGAGATGAGAAGATTAATGCAAATTAGAATATCTAAGAGTAAGTAGCAGGACTCAGACAAGAATTAGAGATGTAAAAAAAAATCATTTCAGTAATGAAGACTAAACTAGAACAAGAGAATGAATAAATAACAGATTGTGCCTCAAGAGAAATAGAAGGTTAGCAGGAGGAAAATTATTTTAAAAATTTAAATATCTGTCTCAATTTTAGAGAGAGAGGAAGGGAGGGAGAGAGAAACACCAGTGTGAGCAAGAAACATCAATTGGTTGCCTCCCAGACACACCCTGTCCAGGGATCAAACTGAAAACTTAGGTGTGTGCCCTGACCTGGAATCGACACCCCAGCCGTTTGGGGTACAGGACTGTGCTCCAGCCCACTGGGCCACATCAGCCAGGGCAATAGGAGGACATTTTTTTAAAAAAAGATTTTATTTACTTAACTCTAGAGAGAGGGGAAAGGAGAGAAAAAAAGAGGGAGAGAAACATCAGTGTGTGGTTGCCTCTCACATGCCTCCTACTGGGGATCTGTCCTGAAACCCAGGTATGTGCCCTGACAGGGAATTGAACCCTCAGCCCTTTGGTTCACAGGCCAGCACTCAATCCACTGAGCCACAGTAGTCGGGGAAGGTTTGAAAAGTAAAATCAAGAGAAGGTTTAAAAAGAAAGTAAAAAACATTGAAGATAGCAAAGAAGATCCAACATATGGGTGCAAAAAAATTACATGTGTATATATGTACACACACATACATATATACACATGCACACATGTATACATATACATATATAATGTATGTGTTTATATGTCTAGATATATACATATAAACACACATGCATGAATGAATATATACTTATTTTCATTTCTATAAAGTAGGGAAAGAAGAACAGACACTAAAAACAAATGAAACTTTGCTTAAAAAAAGAGATTGGAAACTACACACCATTAAAAGAAAGTCCTCATGAGTTGGGAATTCAAAAACCTGTACAATGCTGAATTCATAGAGAACGAAATGCTAAGCCAATGAGAAGATCATGTGATTGTGAGCATCTGACTCACTTATCCCTCTAGCAAACCCACAAACACCTTCCTGGTCCATGGCATTAGATAGGGAGGTGCGGGTGTGCTGGGAGAAGTTAAACCATCCTCTAGACGGATGCTAGGCCGACCTCAAGGAGACAGTTTTCCTCAATGTTTCAGACTTGCCCCGATAAGCGCATTCTGGCCTTAGTTACTTTTTTCCTGTCATACACTGTGTATCAGGAGAAAAGTTTGATAATATTATAGTATTACATATAGCTGGAAAGTGCTGAATAAGGTAAAAACTAGTTGTAGGGTTTTACTAAAAAGTAAGGAAAATGTGAACACCAGGCTAAGAAAATAAGTGAATGATATAAGTGGACAATTCATCAAAACAAAGCAAATGTTCAGTGTATAAGTTTATAGAAAATGTTAAAATTTCAGCTTCCCTGTAAACAATAAATGCAAATGAAAGCAACAGTGGGGTGACTTTCCCCTTTCCCTATTTCCTGCCTCCCATTAGTAAAAATTTTAAAAAGATTATTTTCTCACATCGTCAGGGATGCAAAGCTGGGAGACTCGTACAGCTGGTGGGAGCGTAAAGCGGCGTGGCGTTTGTCAAGGGCATTTAGGCAGAATGTGACATACCCTTAAACGTTATGATGCTCCTTCATCTCCCAGTTCCATTTTTAGAAAAATTTTCTAAGAAAATAATAGGAGGTACAGACAAAAATGTGCATTTTAGCAGTGCTTACTATAGCATTATTTGTAATACAGAAAAGTTGGAGGAGGCTCAAAGATATATCAAACAATAGAAAATTGGATATATTTTGGTAGCGTGATAATGCAGTATTTTATGTAGCCACTAAAAACATTTTTAGGACTTTTGTCTTTTGTTTTGGACATTTTGAAGAATAAAAGGAAATGCCTATGCTAAGTAAGAAAAGGAGGGCCCTGGCTGGTATAGCTCAGTGGATTGAGCACGGGCCGGCGAAACAAAGGATCACAGTTCGATTCCCAGTCAGGGCACATGTCTGGGTTGCAGGCCAGTTCCCGACAGGGGATGCAGGAGAGGCAACCATACATTCCTATTTCTCTCCCTCTCTCCTTCCCTTCCCCTCTAAAGATAAATAAAATCTTTTAAAAGAAAGAAAGAATTAAGAGAAAAAGAGACAAGGAGGTTGTCATTATATTATTAATTTTGTTTCAGAAAGACAAAGCTGCAGGGTTTATGTGTATAGAAAAAGGAATAGGAATAAATACATTAAACTATTAACACTTATTTGGGTGGTGAGGTTACAGACCTGTAACCTCATAAACATAAAAAAAGTTTTTATTTTCTTTATATTTCTGTATTTGCTAAGTTCCTACAATGTATATGTACTCCACAATCAGAAAAAAGTGTCAATACACAATTCAGAAGACAAAATTCAACTGGATAAAATGTAAAAGATCTTACTGGCTTCATTCAGCAGTTCCTGAATCAGGCAGCATCCACTGTAACTGAGAGGAGCTCCGAGGAGCTGTGCAAAATGGAAGACTTGTAAGCAGAAGGGAGCGGGAACAAAGAAGTTGTATTAGGCAAAGAGGCGGGTTGCTTATTGCCAGCTTACTTCCCCTTAGGGGGTGGCAGCGGGTCTTCAGGCGTATTACCTCACTAGTGCTGATCAGGCAATTACTGGCTTAAGCTTCCATTTCTGGGAGGGCCAAACTGGAATTAAATCTCAGTTTGGTTATGTGGAGTTTAGCATAAGTGACTTTATTTGGGGCCTGTTGCCTTGTTTTTTTATCAGTGCAAAATAAAAAAAACAAGGATGCTTTTGAAAATAAATTCTTGGTTGTTATGTCTCACTACTCATGTGGTGAGTGTAAATATGTGACTCATCTAAATATACCCTTATTTCAAAACACTGGAATGACTCTTATACCACCGTGAAAGGTAAGTAATGGCTGTGACCTGAGTATTATACGTTCTGTATTCCAGAAGTAAGGGAAGGAGAAATAGTTTCATTTTCATTTATGAAAGTGGTCAAAATATTGGAAGGGGAAAAGAAAGTAGATAGAATTTGACCTCATTTTCTAGGTAACACTTCTTGCCCAGCCCCAAATTCTTGTTTGGAGTGAAGTCAGAGTCTTGGGTTCTAGTCTAGGCTTGCTGCTACCATTGCATAAAGCACTTGAGTGCTTAGAGCCTGGGTTTTCTCATCCCCAGATGAGCTCATACCACTGTTTTATGGATCAAATGATGATAATGGTCATGAGAGCATTTTAACACTAACTGTAGGGTGTAAAGAAGAATTCTGTGAAGAAGAATTTTGAAGCAGCTTTAATAGTTTAAAAAAAAAACCACGGTTTCAATCAAGAAATGATTGACAACTTTGCTTCCTTTTTCATCTTCAGGAAATCAGGCGACACCAAAAACAGCACCCACCTCAACAGGCACTTCCACGGTATTGGTTGCAACAGCAGTCCATGCCTACAGATAGTAAGTAGCCGAGAAGGAGCACTTTCTGAAGTTGGGGGTGGGTGAAGCTCCTGCCTTCTCAGTGTAAGCCTCTGTGCACTGCAAAACAGCTACTCAGCCTTTCCCTGGCAAAAGTACCATTCATGCATTTTAACTTTTGAGTTCTCCAACTTCTCATAAAACTTTAAAGAGCCATTGTCTCTTCTCCTTCGTCCCTCCCTCTCTCCCCTGCAGAGTGCTTATACCCTCAACAACTGCCTTTCCAAGTGCTCAAAGAAAGCTACTACACTAAGATATGAATAGTAGATACTTAAAGAGTAAAGATGTTGTGTAAAAGCTTTAAGTTGTAAACTGTTCATCTCCAGTCCTTTCTAGAGGCTGAATGACTAGATTTCCCGTTTTTATGTTGCAGAAAATAAAGCTGGTTCTGCTTAGTTTAAGGAAGTACTAATACCTGTTGTTTTTTTCCTTCTGTAGCACAAATGGTCAATATGTAAAGCAGGGCAAATTTGGTGCTGCAGTCCTGGGAAATCACACAGCCAGAGAGGTGAGATTGCCCCGCATCTCATGTACATTCAGGTGCCCCAGGTCATATTGATAGAACTGCCTTTCCTCTGGGCTTGCCCAGTGTCTCGTGTTTCAGAGAATTAGAATGATTGTTCTGAGTGCTAATTTTTAATATTAGGTACATTTATAGTCTTTCCCTACTACTGTGCATTAAAACAGATGTGATATGGACCTAGCTTACGCATTTGGAGTTTCAGAGTAAACCATTCACTAGGGACCTCTCTTTGTAAGGTAATGAGCAACACTTAGTATACTACTTAGAGCAGTATGTCTTTGTACCTGCATTAATGACCAGTATTTATCCTTCAGAATTTTAATAATGAGATGGACAACACAGTAAAATACTGGTTTAGATCAGAAAGAAGATGTGGCTAGAAGCCCTGAGACTGATTTACTTGTGTGGGTTGTATCTAGCTTCAAATTCTGCTTCAAATGATTTTGAAAATTGTTGAAATGAGCATAAGAAATTAGAGAATTTCGGAGGTCCAGAGAGCATGGATTCCATACTCCTCAGCAACTCAGACACAGAGATAGAAAATGACCCGTTCAGGGCAGCTAATGTACCCAATTCTCATTTGTACTAAAAACAAACAAAAAACTTATTTATGGAAATTTAGAAGCATAAAAATAGGACTGGAATAATGAATCCCAGATACCCATTACTAGGCTCTAGCAGTTAAACCAAGCCAGTCTCCCTTCTTATCCCACTCGGATTGTTTTGACTAAATCTCCAGTATACAATTTTAGCTATAAATATTTTGGTATGTATGTCTTAAAGAAAATGATTTTTTAAGATATTTTATTTATTTACTTTTAGAGAGAGGGGAAGAGAGGGAAGGGGGAGAAAGAGAAATGTATGAGAGATACATTAATCATTTGCCTCTTGTATGCCCCCTGACTGTGCCCTGGTTGGGAATCAAACCAATGACCTTTGGGTTCATAGGCCCATGCTCATTCTACTGAGCCATACCAGCCAGGGCTAAAAGAAAAGGATTTTTAAAAATGCAACCATTATTTCATTATCATACCTAAAAAAAAATCACCCACAATAATTTTTTTAGACCATTCACTACCAGCTAGTGTTCATATTTCCTTAATTTTTTTTGAAGTTTGTTTTAAACAGGATCTAATAAGGGCCATATATTGCAGTTAGTCACTCCGTCCCTTAAGTCTGTTTCATTTTTCCATCTGGAAGTAAATAAAGTTTGGTTGTTTCTCATGTTAGCAGCCTTCAATGATAATTATTTAGATCCGTTCATTAGGGGTTGCCATTTATATCATAAAAATCTGATGTTGGGACTTTACCAACCTTCACTACCAAGTAGGGTGTAGTAGGTTGTGGCAGAAAACATTTCTGCTATAACAATTATTGAAAAGGAGATAAATTGCTGCAAAAATTACCCTTTAAAATTCATTGTTGAGCTGTGGAAATGATGAGAACTAGATGAACTAAAATTTCAGAGAGGAAAGAGACAATGAGTTGAGTGATTCCTTGAAACTTCTGCTGATACTTAAGTGTGGACTAAACATCGGGTATGGTCCAAGCACTGAGACAGTGGGGCGCAAGAGGCATTGGCAAAAACTAGAGTTTCTCTAAAAGCAAGATTGGTTCTTTTTCCCTAGGGCATTGCTGAGTTCAGAAGTCCAGGGGCTCTACCGGAAAGGCACAGGGAAACTTGCGCAATCTTGTGCAATCTTGTGCACAGGACATAAAGTCCTAGTATAAGACGAGAACCTGTATGGAATGACCTTCCTCTCAATACATTTGCTAAATTTTGAACTTCTTAGGGAGGAGGCTAAAGAACTCAGCTCAGAATCTCTGATGGGCAAACAGCAGGCCAGCGTAGTCAGAGATATTCCAGGCTCTCAATGAAAAGCCCAGGAAGATAATGCTTGAGAATAGGGACAGCCCTAAAGTGGAGTGACCCTTAATAAATCTATGATCCTTCCCTGACCAGTTTGATATGTGATTGGATTGCATTGAGGTGATGAGCCCCTCACTCTACCTGTCTAACATAGCTAAGGAAAGATCCTTCTGGCGCAGGATTGTGTATGTATGAGCCCTCATAGTTTCATCCTCCCCTCTGGGGTTGAATTTTAATCATTTGTGCAATTGGTTTGTATGTGTGCATATGGTAAATGAAACATAAAATTTGCCATTTAAACCATATTTTAGTGTATAATTTAGTGCATTAATTACATTCATAGTATCGAGCAACCATCACTGTCTGTTTCCACTTTTTCATCAACCGAAACTGAAAATCTGTGATTGTAAATCTATAATTCCCCAACCTTGCTTCCCTTATCCCTTGGGAACCTTAATCTACATCCTGGGCCTATGAATTTGCCTATTCTAGATAATTCACATAAGTGAAATCATAAAATATTTGTCCTTTTATGACTGGCTTATTATATTTAGTGTAATGTTTTCAAGATTCATACATGTTGTAGTATGTATCACAACTTCATTCTTTTCATGGCTAAGTAATATTCCATTGTGTATATATAACACATTTTGTTTATCTATTCATCAGTTGACAGACACTTGGTTGTTTCCAGCTACTGGCAATTATAAATAATTGCAGTAAACATTGGTATACAAGTATATGTTTGAGTCCCTGTTTTCTTTTTCTTTTCTTTTTTTGGGGTATACACTAGGAGTGAAATTGCTGTCATAACGTAATTCTATATTTAGCTTTTTGAGGAAATGCCAGACTGTTTCCACAGCAACCTACCATTTTACATTTTTATAAGAAACATGGGTTCCAACACTTTGTTATTTTTCAGTTATTTTTAATAGCCATTTTGGTTAATTGTGACGTGGCACTTTATTGTGGTTTTAATTTGCATTTCCCCAGTGACTGATGATGTTGAGCATTTTCTCATGCTCCCGTTAGCCATTTATTTGTCTCTTAGTCACCCCTTGTATAAATGAAAACACGAACAAAATAAGGACATTGCTAATTACAGTTAAAGAGTAAAGCCAAATAAAAAGAGAATAAAATGGGTAGTGAGAAGGTATCATTTAAAATCCAGCCTGTAAGGGATTAACTGAGTTTTGAGCTTTATACATGTATGAAACACAATCCCTGACATCTTACTGCTGATTTTTGTATTGTCTTTTAACTTCTCTCTTTTTTTATGCCCATCTTTGCTTGAGTACAGTATAAGATCCTTCTTTACATCAGTCAGCAACAGCCAGTTACTGTGGCCAGGATTCACCTGAACTTTGAGCTAATGGTAAGACTTCCTGTATTATAATCATTAACCCCCTTGGGATAGGGTTGTAGGGGGGAGTGGTCTGTGCATACCTGGTGGGAATTAGATTGGTTGCTTCAGCCCTGGATGTCAGACTGCGTATCTTTAACAGAGCCTTTTGGAAAGGTCTTTTGGCTGCCTTCTGGGAAGGTGGACTGAGGGATTGATGGAAGGCGAGAGGGAAGAAGAGAGTTCCCTGACATCTTTCTTTGGGTCCATCTTGGTCAGGGCCCTCTTCTATCAGTTTAGGCAGTCAGATGTATCTGCTCTGCTGCCTATAGTTAAGTTATACCAACATTTTTCCTTTCCCTAGGTTCGGCCCAATAACTATAGCACCTTTTATGATGACCAAAGGCAAAACTGGTCCATCATGTTTGAGTCAGAAAAGGCTGCTGTGGAATTCAATAAACAGGTAAGACCATGGTATCCTTCCTGTGAACAACCAAACACTAGTCTGGATTTCTTTTGATTTGAGGAAAGTATATGCTATACTTTGTTAATGGCCAAGCATAAAAAACCCACTAAATTCGTCACCTGAGCTTATTGTATTTTAGGGAAATAATAGGAGTACTTAATTCAAATTGCTTGAAAATGAGACTTTAAGAGAAAAAAAGGCTAAATGTAAACTTAGTTCTTTAAAATATTTTCACTTCATAAATTATCTTAAGGAATGGGTATAACTATTTTTTAAAAAGTGTTTTAAAAGAATTGTTTAAAGGAAGCAGAATAAAAACAAAGACTGAAATAGAGAACAAGGGGACAGTGGCCAGAGGGGAGAGGGAAGGGCATTTAAGGGGGAAAAGGGGGAGGGATTTGGAGGAACAAATATGAAGGACACAGGGATGAGAACTGGGAGGGGGGTGGAAATGGGAGGGAGGTGGGGAGCACGGGGTGGGTGGGGCTGGGATGGGAGAAATAGACAAAAAACTGTACTTGAAAAATAACTAAATAAAATTATTTTAAAAAAAAGAATTGTTTAAGGGTTACTACATGATCATTGTAAAAAGTTTGGGAAAACTTTTAAAGAATCATTTATAATCCTACTACCCTAAATAACCACTACTAACATGTTATTTTTTTGACCCATAATGCATATTTTGATTCATTCCTTTAAGAGTTCTATATCTTGCTTATTTTATTTAATAATGTATGATATATCTTTTTCTACCTCATTATTTGGAAACATTTTGAAAGCTTAATAATATGAATGCTCCTTAAGTTTATTTAGGCATTCCCTTGCTTTTAGGCATTTAGATTGGTTTCAGTCTTTTAAATAAATGATACTATAGTGAGCATTTAAGTCTTTTTTCCACCTGATTATTTTCTTAAGCTGAATTTTTAGAAGTAAAGATTGTGTCAAAGGGTTCAGATTTTTTAGATTTTCTGTGCACTTTGGCACACTGCTTTGCAGAGAGAGAGAGTACTACCTTACAGTCCTGTCGGTTCTCTCACTGTACCTGTGCCAGCATTTGGAGTTATCTTGTTTTTTGTTTTTTAAGTCTTATTTGCTTGGTAAAAAATGACATTTCATTGGTTTAGTTAGCATCTGTTTGAGTACAATAATGAAACTTTTTAAAAGAAAATGAGTAGCAGCTTTCTAATGTATGCTGTGGTAAAACATTAACTAAAATGCTATGCCATAAAAAACTATAGAATAATTATTCATAATGATGTTGCTGATTTCTTTGTCTAAGATATGTGCTAAGATAATATGGCTAAAACTGTAGGTAGTGCAGATATAAATTATGGGAATTCAACATGGTTTTTTAAAGGGCCTTTTTCCCCCCAGTTTATTCTTGTTACCCTACTAAAGGTGCTCATTTGCCTGCACACATCAAAGCCCAATAGCACACAAATAGGAGATTGCAGCAAAGAAAGTAAGGAAGAGGTGTCATGTTGAGGTGCCATGTTTACTACTTGAGGAAGAGGTGCCATGCGCAGAGTCACAGGTGAGCCAGTGCTCAAAGACCTGGCTTCCCCACGACTCCTATGAGGTGGGTGGCATAGGGGACTGAGGCATTTGGGGTTGTGGTCCCTACTGACTGGTCACCGTCAGGGTGGGAGGTAGTTGATCAGTGCACCTGGTCCTCCTGTCAGCTATGGTGCCACTTCCTCCGGCTTCACTGCTTTTCTGGGTCTGGAGCTGAAACAAAACTGAGGACTAGATATTATCTTTAGTTTGATTGAAACTCTGTTTGCAGTCAGTAGACTAAGACTTTGTTCCTAAGACTGTTTAATGCTTACCAGAACCTCATTGTCTTGAGGGATCAATGATGAAGTGGATGTGCACGGGACGAGGCAGGTGAGGCAGGGTGCTGGATGAGGCCAGTGTGAATCAAAAGGAAAGAAAGGAGAAAAGGTCGCATTAAAAAATGAAGTTTCTGCGTGGTTTCTACAATGAAGGCAATGAAGTTTCTACATTCTCAAAAATGCTTTCTGTATGTTTTTTTAAGCTCTCTGTCTTGCCTAGGTTTCCAAACTCTGCAGCAGTAAACCAGTACGGTAATGATAGCTACCATTTAGGTGTGCTTACCGTTATTTTCCAGGTACTATGCCTAGTACTCCACTTGATTCAGTTCAGTCTTTCTAACTACATTAGGAGAGATTGCAAAGTTTTATCTCCATTTTACATAAAAACCTCTGAAATAAGGGTCACAGAGTTTAAGTTACGTGGCCCAGTCCACATGTTAATAAGTGCCAGTTAGTAAACCCAGATGCGTACTCAGTCTGACTTCAAAGCCACACTCTTAGACACTTTAATTCCTGGCAAGATTACTGACTTTGGAATGGTTTACTTCTAAACATGTACTGGCAGTCTGTTTTGTTAGTGGACACTGCTGATTGGAAAAGAACATTAGCAAAAATGGAGTGTATTATCTGAGCTTAAACTAAGATTATGCTGCTTCGATTTTGTCTCACAGGTGTGCATTGCCAAATGCAACAGCACCTCTTCCCTGGATGTAGTGCTATCACAGGACCTCATTGTAACAGAGGGTCCTGCTGTGGAAGTTGGTGATTCTTTGGAAGTGGCCTATACCAGCTGGCTCTTTCAGAATCATGCACTGGGCCAGGTAAGAGAATGTACCCTGCAAATTCCTTTGTCATTTAAACAGCATGAGGGTTATTCAGATGTAAGGTAGTATTACTGTAAATTGCTGCTGCTGGCAAATAGAAATCTTTTAGGAGCCTGGTTTTAATTCCTACTGTTGTTTTGGGGGCATAGTCATGAAATGCTAATGTATGAAATCTGCTTGGTGCCACTATGACACTACTTAGAGAAAATGGGAACCAACTTCCCAAGTATTATTTTGGGAATTGTTCCCTCATGTGTCCTCCTCTGCCAGTTTTAAACTTGAATATATTCATATGGGAGTAGGTCTTAAAACTTCTTTAGACCTTCCAGTTATTTCAGTTTTTCTTATACTAGATACTGTGAATAGGTTGAGTTTTTTGTCTTCCAATATTATTGAGCCCTCAAAGCAGTGTAGTATGATAGAAAAAAACTTAAGACTGTTAGTCAAAAAAAAGTAGATTCAGTCCCAGTTATATCCTAACTTTGTCAAGTCATTTAAACTCTTAAAATTTTTTCCCCTTTGGTGGATGGAGGTTAGTGGTTAGTGACAGGATTGGTGTCAGCAATAAATGAGGTAATTTATTTGAAAGTTCTTTATAGATGGAAAGTGCTTTTAGTAAATGAAGTTACTTTTTTTTCTAAAACTGGAAAATAAATGCTTCATGGATATTCTGTGTGATAACACCCTTTAGCCATGATGTGGTCCTGTCTTTTCAGCTGTCTTAAAAACTCTTTTCCCTATATATTTGACATTCCCTATTCTAGAAATACTCTGCTAGTATGTAGTAAATTGCATATTATGATTATTATTTTTTTTGAAAATGACCTCATGTATCATTTACTTTGATCAAACAGGTTTTTGATTCCACTGCTAACAAAGATAAGCTGCTTCGCCTGAAATTGGGGTCAGGAAAAGTCATCAAGGTAAATCTGGACTGTGTTATTCCATGGTGTTATCAGTTACAGTGGGCTTAATTTAGATGAAATTTTGTGATTTTCTAACCTGGGTGTCTTCTGAGAGTCTGGAAAGGCTTGATCAAAAGCAAACGTCTGCATTTGGAAGATTTTTACCTATGAGACAATGTACAGTCGTCCCCCTTTATTCGTGGGTTTGCTCTCCTGGCTTTCAGTTGCCCATGGTTAACTGCAGTCTGAAAATATTAGATGGAAAATTCCGTAGTAAACAATTCATACGCTTTAAGTTGCTTGCCATTCCGAGAAGTGTGATGAAATCTCGCTCTGTCCTGCCGTGGAGGTGTGTCGTCCCGGCTCCAGCATGTCTGTGCCGTGAATGCTACAGTAGTCACTTAGCAGCCATCTCAGTAATCTGTCACAGGCACTCCAGTGCTTGTCTTCAAGTAACCTTTATTTACGTAATGATGTCCCCAAAGCCATTTATGTAACTTATATCTTTTTATATTTTATACTTTTTAAAGTATATTTTATTGATAATGCTATTACAGTTGTCCCTAACTTCCCCCTGTCCATTTTGTACCTACCAGCCATGCTTCAATCTCTGTACCCATTCTCCTCCTCCCTGCTGCTAACCTAACCCTCCATATGATCTCCATATCTATGATTCTGTTCCTGTTCTAGTTGTTTGCTTAGTTTTTGTTTTTTAGATTTAGTTGTTGATAGTTTTGAGTTTGTTGTCATTTTAATGTTCATAGTAGTGATCTTCTTTTTCTTAAATAAGTCCCTTTAACATTTCATATAAGGGCTTGGTGATGATGAACTCCTTTACCTTTACCTTGTCTGGGAAGCACTTTATCTGCCCTGCCTTCTAAATGATAACTTTGTTGGAGAGAGTAATCATGGTTGGAGGTCTTCGGTTTGCATCACTTTGAATACTTCTTGCTAATCCCTTCTTGCCTGCAAAGTTTTCTTTTGAGACATCAGCTGGTGGTCTTATAGGTACCTTTGTAGGTAACTCTCCACTTTTCTCTTGTTGCTTTTAAGGTTCTCTCTTTATCTGATCTTGTACTATTTAACCTCTCTAAGCCTCATTTTTCTCATCTGTAAAATGGGGATAATGCCGCCAACGTACGAGGTTATTTTGGTAAACAACATAATGTAAGTAAGGCACTTGCCAGAGTACTTGGAAAAATGGGTTTAATAAGTGACAGCTTTTCTTTCTTTTTTAATGCCATTCTCCCATTCCTCCCAATTTGTCTCATTGTCCAAAATAATTATATTTCATCCATCTCCAGATATCCTGGCTTTTATGAGTAAATTAGAAGCAGCATTCTAGATATTCTTTTAACCCATGAGGAGGCAAGAGACTAGTTAAACTTGAGCTCTTTCCAGAGCTCCAAACCTGAAAGTGTGGATGAGTGAAACCTGATGACCCTGTACTTCATTTTTTCTTTGGAGGAGGTTTGTGTCTGATGAGCTTTTCCCCTTCTCTGATTTCTCAAGGGCTGGGAGGATGGAATGCTGGGCATGAAAAAAGGAGGGAAGCGGTTGCTTATCATCCCTCCAGCCTGTGCTACTGGCTCTGAGGGGGCGATAGGATGGACGCCATCAATGGACTCAATCCTGGTGTTCGAGGTGGAGATCAGGCGGGTGAGTAAAATTGCGCTGTGCTCTGTCGATGAGTCCTCTTTGCTAGTTAAGTAAAATGAGTCAATACGTTTGAAAACCAGATTCTGAAGACTTTTTTTGATACCAATGTTTATAATCTTACTGGCTTTCTATTTAGAGTCTCAGAGAGATCGTTGACTGAGCAAATCATTTTTCTACACTAGCCTTTGTATTTCGTCCTTAAAATAGTGATTCCTACCCACTTTTTGACTTAGTAATTCCAAGGCTACAAATTTATGCTATCAGTTTATTCTCACAAGTATATAAAAATATCTGTTTATTGATAGATATATAAAAATAGGTACATAGTTTCCTCCCTTCTGCTACATTGTTTATAATAGTAAAAACTGGAAACAACAAAGTGCCCATTATTAAGAGACTGGTCATGGTCTTTTCATAGAGTGAACTTTTGTGTAACTCTTAAAGAATATTCAAAATCTATTGTTAAGGGAAAGGAGAAAGTTGCAAAACAGTATGATAGTATGGTCTGTGTGTACACACACTTAAATATATACCTATGTATATTTACACAGGCATACATATGTACATATATGTTTGTATACAAGGGTGGGTAAAAGGTTTACACTTAAAAGAATGCAAAACAGAGTTAATAAAGCTATTTTAATAATCATAACCCGTATGTCTTTTTCCATACGAATATCCATAGGCCTGTTTTTGTCTACCCTGTATGTTTATAAATATACCTTTGTGTGTGTGTGTGTGTATATATATATATATATATATATATATATACTCATATATATATAGTCACATATATGCTCATATATCCTTAGAGAGTTTCTGCAAGTTTTAAAAGGAATGCTTCTAAAGTGATTTTCTCTGGAGAATGGAAATAGAATTCAGAAACTTTTTTACATTCTATCCCTTTGTACCATTTAAAAGTTTTGTTATGAATTTGTTTAATTTTTACAATGAAATTTATAACAAATTATAGTTAATTAAATTGAAGCTACCCCCCAAGGGAGAAAAAAAGACCCTTGTTGCTTTATACTGTTATTGTTGGGTCCAAGTGTTATAATGTCTGTGATCATAAACCATAAAATACAACAAATACATATTATGGTCATCCTTATTGTGGCCATTGTTCCTTCTACAACAGAGAAAGGATATGCTTCCCCACCTGGACACTGTTATCTCTGCGGGGTCACGCCAGCCTCTTTAACTGACGCGCCCACAACTGCCTTCTCTGTGGTCCTTGTAACCTCAGTTTTCCTTTGAGTCTGAGGACATCATGTCTGGTAATGGATAACAGACTAATTTGTATCCATTAAGAATGGCATTTGGGAACATCATAAAAAAATTACTTTTTTGCCAGTAAACGAATAATTACAAATTGAAATGCTTATTAAATTGACAAGACTGATGGAGAACACTTGTGCCCAGGGTGACAAGCGTGTTGAGGAGGACTTACACACTACCTGGACAGTGTAACATGGTTCACCCTTGCAGGTATGGAAATTTAGTGGTGTATATCAGAAGTTTTAAAAATGAGCATGCCTTTTATCCAACAGTTTAACTTCTGGGAAGTTCTGCTTTGGAAATATTTAAGGTTTTATGCAAAGATACAGATATAAAGCTATTTGTAGAAGTATTGTTTGTGATAGAGAGAATTAGAAATAACCTGAATGTATGTACAATGAGTAGGAATTGGTGAAATATATTTTGTAATAGCATTGATATTTATGACTTCTATTCCCAGAATTCTTTGGACATTTTTTTTTTTTGGTAGATAATAGAAGTTAAGGGCATGACCCTTGAAGTTAGGCATACTCTTTGGTAATTAAATGTGATGTTGTAGATCATTAACTTAGCAATGTGGAAATATGTTAATATGTCATTGAGTGAGCAAAGTGGATTGCAAAACGCTGTGGCCCCATTTTTATAAAAACACACATAAAATAAAGGTGAAATACTACATCCAAAATCCTACATTGTTATTGTTCAGTGGTTGGATTGCAGGTGATTCTTACCTTTTTTTTTTTTTACTTATCTACCTTTTCTGATTTGCCACAATGAGCAGGTAATGACTTGTATAATAGAGACTAAATAAAATGCAAGGAGGATGGAGGGGGAAGAGAGCCTTGGTGGTGACCTGTTTCACCTGTGCGTTCTTTCCCCAGGTGAAGTTTGCCAGAGATTCCGGCTCTGACGGGCACAGTGTGAGTTCCCGGGACTCTGCAGCTCCGTCACCTGTGCCCAGTGCCGATGGCCTGCCTGCTGATCCTGTTGTGTCACCCCCCACATCGGTGCCTTTCAAGTCAGGGTAAGATGCTAGAGTCATTATCAAGCCCTGTTATTGTCCATAAACATTATTCTGGGAGGGGTTCAGAAATAGGGGTATAGTTGCAAACTAAGAATTTCTAAATGTTAAAAATGGGATGGGAAAAAACACACATCAGATTTTTCTGACAAAGGACTAATATTTATAGTCTGTTAAAGCACTAACTTAGCCCTGGCTGGATTAGTGGATTGAACATGGGCCTATGAACCAAACAGCTGTGGTTTGGTTTGGGGCACATGCCTGGGTTGCAGGCCAGTTCTCAGTAGGGGACGCACAAGAGGCAGCCATACACTGATGTTTCTCTCCCTCTCTCCTTCCCTTCCCCTCTAAAGATAAATAAATAAAATCTTTTTTTTTAATTATTAAAAATAATAAAAAATTAAAAAGCACTAACTCAGATATTAAAGAATGCCTGTCAAATCCTGGAATAAAATTGGGCAAAAGGCATAGTCACAACATACATACCCAAGGGAAGAAATGTAAATAATAAGCATATGGATGGAAAATTGTTCTTCTTCACCAGCTTTCAGGGAGTAAGCAAACTCAAGAATTAAAATTCTCTTTTACTGTTAAATTGGCGAACATCGTGAGGAGCAGTCTGTTCATCCAGTAGGATCTGGACTGGTGATTACGGATTCTGTTTCCATTTCAGGATGTGCTCTGCTTGCTTTCAGGGAGCCAGCTCTTCGTGCCAAGTCCGACTCCCTCAGTGAGCAGCTCCCCGTCAGTGCAGTGAGTATATGGGTCCGTCTCCCTCAGCCTCAGTGTTCATGTGGAGGGTAGAGATTTTTTAAAACATTCAAGAACTGTAGATTTAGCTAGAATTTGATGACTACTTTATTCATATTACTTGGGAATCAGTATAAATTTTCCTGGGCTTCTGCATAGATAGACCTGAATTCAAATCTCTATTCGTATAGTCATGTGGCCTTAAGAAACTTACTTTGATCCTCAGCTTCTTTATTATTAAAATGGAAGTGATTCTCATCTCTCCCTAATAAGGTTCCTATAAGAATGGACTAGAGATGTATCTGTAAAACACTGAGCTCAGAGCCTGCTTATGGTGTGTTTTCAGTAATCCCTCAGGAGACTTTTATGAGGTTCAAATGAAATAATGCCTGTGGAGTTTTAGTGTCAGGCATATTGTAAAAGCTGATCATATTATCTTATTATTTTTGTAATACTGCATGTTATTGTAGTTATACTGCATATCTCCATACTTTTATCCTCTTAGAGGAAGGAGTCTTGCACTAATGCACCAGCTAGTTGACTTTGAAAAGGATGTTGGGCCTCTTCGTTTCCCCAAATACAAGATCAGATCAGCATACTGTTGTAGTAAAATTTGGATTTGAATGTGTTTAGGAGGATGTACATTGTGGTTTGCTGCTGTCTTGCCTGGTTCGTGACGGCATCTGAGTTTGCTGCCTGTGAAGAGGTGACGACTAAAGGACTTCAAGTCCCAGAGCCCCGTGGCCTTCACCCACCACACTGGGGAACAGGATAATTGTGTGGGATGAAATTGACAAGTAATTTCTCTCCACCCCTAGTTTACTTGGGTGGACTGAATACTTTTATATTCAGCCCAAAGAAAGAATTATTAAGCAAATAAACTAAGATGTGCAAAAAGTGATGCCCTAAACTTAGAAGGTTAAGCCAAAAAATCAGAAAAAAATCAAAAAACGTTTTTCAGATTTTTGAACAGGCACCAAAAAATTGTCCAGTATTTATTCTATGGTGCTCTCCAGACACGGCTACTGTTGTCACCTATTTCTAAGTTTTGGTGACTTGTGGAACACTAGTGGCCTTTTTCTTTTCTTTTTTTACTTTTTTAAAAACTGAGGCAAAATTCACATAACATAAATAACCATCTTCTTCTATTTTGATATTGAAGTTTTTATTTTCTGTTTTGAATAGGTAATTACATTTGTACGGTACAGTTAGCAGAACAATACAAGATATACGTTGAGAAGACTCATGCCCACCCCTGTCCCCATCTGTCTCATTCCGTCTCACCCCACCGCCTTTAGCAACAGCTTTTATTGCTTTTTTATATGTTCTTTCAGTGTTTCTTTATGCAGATGCAAGCAAATAGGAACATATATTTAATTTCTCTTCACCTTGCTTTTTACATATTACAATATATAACACAAGATCTTTCCACATTAGTGTATACAAAGTTTCCTCATTCATATTCTGTCTCTAGATCACACTGTTTTATTGTGTGGAGTCCTCCCTTGATGGATCCAACTTTTCTGATTATGCATCTGTCAGTTAAGAAAAAAATGAGTACATACTCCCAGTCTATGTCTATTTACAAATTATATAATAAAGCACTGTCAATTCCTGTAAACAGATTTACTGTCTTGCTGCTGTAGCTATAAAATAATTGTAAAATAGAGGTTGTGGTCATTTCTGTGCTCAGTAGATCATCTTGGGCACCCTCATAGGTATGTGCTCTACCTGGAAGGCTGTACTTTGAACCAGTTAATGGATACAGATGCTTCTAGCACAGGGGCTACTGTGAGGTCAGTGTGAATGCAGTCGTGTGCAGTGTGCAGTCAGCGCCAGGTCAGAGTTAAAAGCAGCTGAATTTAGAACAGAGCTGCTGTTCCCTTCCCTCCCCAAATCTCTTCTGAATGTCCACCTCCTGAATTTCTTCCAGGCTTTTGAGAAAGTATTATCATCTAAAATGCCTTACTTACTCTTTTAATCTGTACTTTAGGTTTTCATCTGTAAAATGAGAATAATTATGCATGGCAGGGAGACTTAAGTGAAATGAAGTAATACGTATGTATTACTTCATTCACTCTGTCTAATCCAAACATACAGGGAATTAATTTTACTGTTGCTGTTATTATGTATGAACCGTGCATGTTTCTAGGTCAGAAAATGCTCTCATTTTCTAGAAGAAATGGTTTCAAATAGATATGGCAGGGGGACTAGTTGAATGTGATACAAGAGCCACAGACATAGAGTTAACTGAAGGTCATGAACCTGGATTACAGTGGTTTTTATGACTTTCCTGTCTTTACAGAATCCTGATACAGCCAAGGCCAAGTTGATCTCTCGGATGGCTAAAATGGGCCAGGCCATGCTGCCCATCCTCCCACCACAGCTGGAGTCCAATGACTCGGAAATGGAAGTATGTTCCCCTGCCTGTATTAGGATGAGTAGCACAGAAGTTGCTATCTTCTGTTCCTTTCATTGAAATTACTACTTTTTCTGCCTCTAACCCAGAATCACTATTTAAGGGGTTTATATTCAAAATGATGCAGGTTGGTATTGACACATGTGTAGCAATTCTCCTGAGAAATGGAAGCAATTTCCTACATCTACCACAGGAACTGGGCAGTTTGAAGTAGGGAATTTGGCTTCTACTAGAAACTCTCTTGCCAGGAAAAATCACTCTTGAGGTAGTATGGTGCTCAAATCGTAAAAGATGTTCAACTTGTATTTGTTAATTGAATGTTTAGGTCTTCTTGGAAAATCTTGGTCTGCCCACTGATGTTACCTGTTACTAAAGATCACACTGTCGTGTCTTTAGTCATCGTATGTGGTGTGATTTTTTTTTTTTGAAGTTAAAGGATTTCGTTGCAACCAGGTCAGTTTTTTCTGTACTGCTTAGAAACTTTCAGATCTAAACATCACATGTGTTTTTAAAAGGTATTTACTATTTCATATTTAGATCTAAATTTTAATCCATGTTAAAATTGTTGTATAATATGAAGTAACAATTCTAACTTAATTCTTTTCTGTTGGTGAGTACCTTGTACAATGGAACCACCCTTTTTCAATTGGAATGCTTAATAGGGATTGAGAGTTTGGATTCTTTCACTCTGATGTAAAACATAGCAAAGGTCATACTCCTAAGAAGTATTTTTTCAAAATACTTTTACTTTTCACAACTTTGTTTTTTATCTTGTTTTAGAAAAGCTCTTAAGTAGATTTAACATTTAAAGGAAGATGAGATTTCTATGGCCTATTGTCATAGGATTGATTTTTATCTGATCTCCGGGAATGAAATTTGGATGAGAGCATATTCTTTATTAAATATTTTAAGTGCTACTTATTCTTTGTAGAATAATTTAAATTATTGAAAGAAGAGATATATTTAATAAACAGGGCATTCTTCTATATATATTGCTCTGTAACCTGATGTTTAAACTTGATGTCATATCATGAACATTTATGTCAATAATATAAATAAGGTAAGTAAATAAAGCATAGCATTATTACCTTTAAAGGCAACCCAGTGTGCTATAATATTGATTTATCATAATTCCATTCACTGTGTTAAACATTTAGGTTAGTGTAGAGCTGTGGGGATGTAAAAGTGGGGTGCTTCTCCAGCAATGCGTAGTACACGTCTGAGAATGTCAGGGACAGGAGGCGGCGTCGCAGTGAGAGAGCGTTGGAGCCGGCAGCCCCTGAGGTGCAGCACATCCGGTCGCGGTCACTGTGTGCCGTGCCTCAGGTTTTTCCTTCCCTCCTGTGCAGAAGGAGGACGTTTAAACATGACTTTCTTTAGAGTTACAGTAGGGAACAAACAACATTGCTTTGATTTTTATGAAAAGAAAGACTGGGGGAAAAACACTAATAATATATTATCCCAAAACATTATGGTAACGAAGTGCAGTGAATCCCACTCTGTCTGATTTTCATTGAGCACTTTGAGGTGTACGGAGATTATTTGGCAGAAATGAAGAGCCTGAATTATTTCCTGGGTTTCCTTGCAAGAGACCCCACTTCTGCAGGGACAGACGAGGTCAGTCTTACTTACAGTCACTGCTTTTTGGGTAAATGATATGTTCTGGAGAGCAGTCATTTTAGCTGCTTCAGATAATAAAACTTAAACAACTTAGAATATTTGAGGAAGTTATATGTAATTATTTGAGATGATTTACAAGGAGAAGGGATCTTATGCTATTACATAATAGAGTGCTACCTCCCAACAGCCCACGCCCTGAGCTCTTGCCATCCTGCTTGCTTTCCCTTCCCCCTCTTTGCCTAGGAGCCCTGTGTCGTAAGCAGGTTTCGGGTGGTCAGCCTTAGTGTTCAGTTAGGGACTCAAACATAATAACGAAAGGCTGGTGCCTGTTTCAGGAAGTGAACGCTCTGCGAGGAGCCGGGCAGCCGGTGCCGAATCCACCTGTCCAGCCCTCTCTTCAGCCAGCCCAGCCTCCGCTACCGCAGGTGACCACACACGGTAAGGAAGCTCTCCGAGGGTGTGTGGCCTTGAATTGGGTCAGCACCAGAGTAATTGTCACTATTCCTTAAACTGTTAGGCTGTATCATTTTAGTGCTGAAAACTGGACTAGGGTGTAAACTCCTCAGTTTGTCCCTGGATAGGGCATTTTCAGACCTGGAGATGTCTTTGGTCTGCCTGCTGTGTTGCATTATCAGTTTTGCAGATCTGTGTTCCGCTAATGAGATACCTCCCTCTAATCTGTGTAATTCTGCACTTCCTGTCACCTGATGGGATTGTCCTTCTGGGTCACATGTACCCAAGAACACCCACTTTTGTTCTTCTGGCCCGTGGCTAAGACTCTGGTAGAGTTGGTTTAGGAGATTAGGTGAGGATTGTGGTTGAGTCTGAAGCCTGATGGTATGTAAGGTGCTACTCTGGACTCACACGAGCAAGGATGGCTAACGATGAAAACGTCCTGCTTTATCTTAGCACCTCAGCCACCTGCTACCGGGCTCCAGGCACCCTCTGCTGCCTTAATGCAAGTTGCATCTCTCGATTCCCACTCAGCTGTATCCGGAAATTCCCAGTCCTTTCAGGTAACAACATTTTAAAACCATATTATTTATAAACTATAATTAATTACAGCTCTAGTTAATTCTCTTCTTCCTACACAATTTGTGTAGTAGCAGCTCCCTACAGCCAGAGATTATAGTGTTTCCCCTTCCTCGGCCACCACTTTTTTATCCCTAAACCAGTCAAAGGATTACACGCCTTATAGGTTGTTATAAAGATTAAATGCAGGAACAAACAAAGCACGTGGTACACAGTCTGGGCGCACAGTCAAGGCCCGCTCCACGTTCATTTCCTTTCTTCTCCACACTTATTATCTAGTTCAGGGGTATAATTTACGCCTTCTTTGTTCTTATCCCTCAAACAGCTGCGAGGCTAAGGTTCTGCACTGTACTCCGCACAGTGGTTGTAGGGTAAGGGTGGAGGCTACATAGAAAATGCAGCTGGACTCTGATGTCTGTCCTCCAAAGTGATCCCTTAAAGTAGGTTTTTTCATTTAAAAAAAAGATTTTGTTTATATATTTTCGGGGGGGGAAGGAGGGAGAAGGAGAAGGGGAGAAACATCCATGTGCAAGAGATACATAGATCACTTGACTCTCACACACCCCCAGCTGGGGACCTGGCCCACAACCCGGGCATGTGCGCTGACTGGGAATCAAACCAGCAACCTTTTGGTTCACAGGCAGCACCCTGTTTTTACAAAAGGCAGTGACAGCAGCCTATCTACCTCTGCTGACTGTTGTCTGGATTGTGGACATTTTCTTCCGTCTCTATGCATTTGATGCATGAGACATACTCCCAGTGGTAACAGGGCCTCACTTTCTTGGTGATTCTTAATGGAAGAATAGGAGTGATGGTGGGCAGACTCTGTTCCATTAGGAACAGAATTACCTTGATGGAGAATTACCATCCTGTAGACTAAGATATTTTTTAATGTGTTGTTAATGGGTAGTTATATCTGTCTCTGGAAATGAGCTGCATTTTTTTTTACTTCAAGGAAGAATAACCATCATCATTAAAGAGACAGCTGCAGTTTGTTGAGCATTTACTATCTGCCAGGCACTTAACCTAACTTACCAGCTGTTAGGAACTTTACATAAGTGTCACTTCATTTAGTTCACACGACAACCCTAAGAAGTGGTGTTACTGTTTCCATTTTATAGTTGAGGCGAATGAGGCTCAGAGGAAAATGAGAGCTCTTGGTCGCATAGATAAGCGTTAGAAACTAGCCAGGAAGAGGTCTCCTTTGGAACCTGGTGGTGGATTTGGTTTGGCATCTCTGCACACCTCTTCTTTTACCTCAATGGAAAGTCAGCAGCGTTGTCTTAGTTTTAACATTTCTTAGACCATAAGTAGGCCCTATGGCTGGGGAATGAATTCCTACTTAATTAAATTATGTCTCCAGAGGACTGGGGAGTGACCAGAGACACCCTACGCCCACTACTGGGTAGGACTGCAGTGACCAGGTTACAAAGCTGACACTCCTCCTGGGGTTCTTACTTGATACCAAACCCTAATCTCATCCATCTCAGCTTCAATGAGTTTGAGCCTCGTTCCAGCTTGTCTACTTTATTTCGTCAAAGATAAATTAAGCAAAAAAGACACAAATGTATAAGCTCACTGTAACTTGGTATTTTCTCAGCCCTACGCAGGTGTGTCAGCCTATGCTTATCCCCAGGTGTCGACCGTCGCCTCCCAGCTGCAGCCCGCTCGGCCCTTGTACCCAGCACCGCTCTCTCAGTCTCCCCATTTTCAAGGTGAGGAGCGATCCCTTTAGTTTCTCACCTGCTTTTGCTGTGCTCGCCTTCCTCCCATCGCTGTTTCGTAGTTACTCCAATTAGATCTCTGCCTTTTCTTTCTTACCTTTTTTTTGAAGATTTTATTATTTTTAGAGTGAGGGGCAGGGAGGGAGAAGGAGAAGGAGAGAAACATTGACGTGCGAGAGAAACTTCAGATGCTTGCCTCTCACATGCCCCCAACTGGGGAGCTGGCCCAAAACCCAAGCATGTGCCTTTACTGGGAATCAAACTGACGACCTTCCTTCTGGTTGGCGGGACAGTGCCCGACCCACTGAACCACAGCAGTCGGGGCCTTATCTTTTTGTAAATAGCTTTCTCCAGATGTCATTTACATGCCTTACAGTTCATTCACTTGAAGTGTATAATTCAGTTTTTTTTAAAGTAAGTGTAGAGAGTTGTGCAATCATCACCACAACCCAGTTTTTAAACATTTTCATCATCCTTCCAAAAAACTCTCATCTCGCTTTCTTGGCTTTCGTTTCTTGCATTTTCTCCCACCAGCTGTTTTCAGTTTCTCTGCCTGAGTGGCTCTGTGAAGGTTACAGAAAATAGTAAAACATTGGAGGAAATCTGGAGAAAGCAGAATGAGTGTTTGTGGATGTTCAGTATCTCAAATGAAAACTGATTTGTTAAAATTTTTAAATTATAAAAATAATATACTCCCATTAAAAAGTCAAACAACACAAAAGGGTGTAGAGAGGAAAGCACTGTCCTCCATCATTAAAACCCCTGACCACAGGGAACTGTTACTGACAGGTACTTGGGTAACTTCTTAGATCCCTCATTTGCATGTGCATGTGTGAGCGTCTTGTATATAAAACAAAACAGAATGAAACGTGAACAGCTACAATGGTGTCCTCCCTTCTTGTTCTACAGCTTTTTAAAAATTCTTAATTCTCACTCAACGTGTTTGTTGATTTTAGAGAGGGGGAAGGGAGGAAGAGAAACATCGATATGAGGGAGAAACATTGATTGGTTGCCTCTCACATATGTCCCAACCAAAGACTGAACCTGCAACCTAGGCATGTGCTCTGACCAGGAATCGAACCGTGACCTTTTGGTTTATGGGATGACGCTCCAACCTATTGAGCCATACTGGTCAGGGCCTACAGCTTGTCTTTTACATAAAAATCACCTTTGTTGTTAGAATAGTGGTAGGGAGATTTCCCAGATGCAGCCTTTGTCTGGAAGCCCTGCCCCTGCTCTGTCTAGGAAACGGTGAAGTCTGTCATCTCCTCTGGAAAGCCTTCCCTGATTTCTACCATCATTCCTTCTTCTCCTCTCAGAGACACAGTTGTGTATATATGTCACCAAGGAGTTAGTTAATCTTGCCTTTCTTTATGCTCCTCTTGTACCTTGTACATGGTCCATTTTTTGCACTTAAAACACTATGCTAATGATCTGTTTACATGGGAGTCTCCTCTCACCAGACTGAATTCACTGAAGGGCAGGAGCCATGTTTTATTCATTGCTGCATCCCTGGTTCCTGGTACAGTGCCTAGCACACAGTCAGATGAATGGAGAAGCAATCTAAGCAGCTAGTGCTGCGGCAGACCACAGTGGGCATGCTTGTGCCCTTGGACCAGACTCTATCCCCCAGTGCATTTTGCAGGAGCATAGTTTAGCTTTGGAGCCCTTTTGCTTCGGTCTGCTTGTGGGGTCGATGCTGACATGGCTCTCCTACCACCCATGAGAAGGGCTGGCCTGGGGGCCCTTAGCCAGAAAGAATGTGTATTGTTTTGGGAATGGTTGAACTTTCTCCTTATCTCCTTTTGGGAGCAGCTTCTTGTCCTGTGATTGCTTCCTGACCTTTTCTTTCTGCATGCACACAGTGAGGTAATGTAGTTTAGAGTCACATGTAGGACATGTGCCTCCTTTGTCAGCAACCCCTTATAATGAACCTCGGGCTGGAGAGGGTGCGGTCCCTCTCTCATACTGACCCGCTGCCCCCTGTGCACTCCTCTGTAATGTCATAAACAGCGTGTCCACATCTGCTAGGCTTCAGGGCGGCTTTTTTCAGAATAGCATGAACACTTAAGCAGCTACCCTGTTTGGGGCTCTTCGCATTACAATTGGCGCCATGAACAGGATATTCCAGAAAATACCCATTTAGTGGACTGTGCATGATGACATGCCAGGTGGGGGGGGCCCGGGGGAGTCCTGGGCTGGTGTGCCAGTTCCCGGGGGGGGGCGCCCTCAACGCTCGCACTGGCCTGGCGAAAGACCTTCATGGGGGGAAAGGAAGAAGTAGCCGAAGCCAAAGTACAGACAGCACTCCTAGTATTTGGAAATGTTCACTTCCTTCTTTCCTCTGCTGAGAGAGCTGTTGTCTTTTCTTCATATAGTATTCTCTGCTCCAGTTTCGTAACTTTCTTTTTCACTTATTTCTGTTTAGGATCTGGTGACATGGCTTCCTTTCTCATGACTGAAGCCCGTCAGCATAACACTGAAATTCGAATGGCAGTCAGCAAAGTGGCTGATAAAATGGATCATCTCATGACTAAGGTGACTGAGTTAGGTTAGCGGCCATGTTGAAAGTGGGTACAAGCAGGGGGGTACAAATAGGGAGCAACCAGGGTTGTAGGTAAACTCTTCCTTGGTCTCCTGTATTCATATAGTTAGTAATTATTTCCCTAGAAGGTAGTTATTGTTTTGGCATCCATTTAGCAGAAGAAAATTCTAGCGTACATTAGAGATTGTCTCAGAAACTCATTAGCATCCTCAAAAAAGTGGTTCTCTGTTGGGTACATTATATTTCCCTATTTAAAAATTTCTGACAGAAGTCTTTCTGGCACCCCTTCGGCAGGTTGAAGAGTTACAGAAGCATAGTGCTGGCAATTCCCTGTTCATTCCTGGCATGTCGGTTACAATGGAAACGAAGATGATCATGAGCAACATCCAGCGAATTATTCAGGTGAGAGTGGCCGGGAACAGAACACTCAGCCTGGAGGTCTTGCCCCTACCCTCTCCCAAGATGCACTGCCCATTTAACCTCCACTCCGGAAATGGAGAGCATGTGATAAATGCTACACTGAGGGGGCAAGTTCTGGAAAGTCCCTTATGGCTTAACTCAGTCTGGGTGACTTTTCACTATGTGTTCAGGGGGAAACCTTTCTTTTTGACCATATTTCAGAATTTTGCTTCATTGTACAGCCATTTATGTGCTTAATCTATTGAGTATAGTGTGGTAAGGTATAAATTGATATGTTGTTTTAAATATTATTTCTATATGGACATAAGTTCTAGTTTTTTGTCTCAAAATATGTAACAGCATCACTGTCCAAGTTGATTCCCTTTTATCTGGTACTTTTCTCTTAAAAACTCAAGTTATATATCACACATTTTGAATTTAGGAGAATGAAAGATTGAAGCAAGAGATCCTTGAGAAGAGCAGTCGGATAGAAGAACAGAATGACAAGATTAGCGAACTAATTGAACGAAATCAGAGGTAATAACATACTGGACACTAGCTAGGATGGACAAAAGGGTTTAATTTGTAAATACCCATGTTAAATAAATGTATGTTTAGGGCAGTTTATCAGTATTTCTTCTTTCTCTGTTTCCTGCCTGTCATGTAAACTATTGCTTATTTTCTGAGAGGCGTTTCGGTAGAAAGACCTCAGTCGGCCTGTGTCTGAATGCCAGCAGTGCTCTTCTTCGTCTGTGTTGCCTGGCTGTGGGCGTTTTGTTCGTTCCTGTCGGCCCTAGTTTCCTTGTCGTAAAAGTAGTGTTAACACTCAGAACTCCGGTATCAACCTTCCTCTTCTGTGTAGGCTGACTCTATTTAATCAACCAGAACCTCACTGATTTCCGTGTGAAACCCAAGTGTTTTGTAATTTTTCTAGATCCTTTTGAAGACTTGGGGGGCAGGAATCAGGGCTACATATCATAACATATAGTATTTCACTTTGAAAAATCATTCTTCATGTTTCTCTTCTCCAGCGTGTCTTGTCTCTCGCATGGAAGGGGGGCAGGGGGTGTCTTTCTTTTCTTCCCTCCTTGCAGCCTTCTCACTCCAGTCTCTTGCCTTCTCATCCCCACTCACCACACACCCTTCCAATTTCTCTCTCCTTCCTTATGCTAGTTCAAAGCAGTGCACCTCCAGCCCAGGTGTCTGCCTCCAACTTGATTACTCCAGCTCTAAGGGAAACAAAATGCCTTCAGATTGTTTTCATGAAGGTATAGAGCAATGTTGTGCGGATTGAATGCACATTGGGTTACACCTGGAATACATTTGGTGCTTGACAGATGTTTTCTTTTTCCCTATTTATTCATAGATATGTTGAGCAGAGTAACCTGATGATGGAAAAGAGGAACAACTCACTTCAAACAGCCACAGAAAACACACAGGCAAGAGTATTGCATGCTGAGCAAGAGAAGGTAAAGTAACTGGGAAAGCAAAGCCCAGGATGTGTAGAGCTGAGGAGCGGTCCTATGTATGTACTTACACGTCTGCTTTTCAGCAGAACTGTTGCCATCGTTGGGAAGGGAACGAGAAAAGTTTGAATAGATGTTAATATGTCCATCATCTTGATATCTGTTATGTAATATACTTTGCAATAAATGGACTCAGAAATGATCACTGATCTTAATAATTTAAGGAAAGAATTATACAGTTTAGGGTGTAAAGGCCATCTGGCTACAACATCTGTCGCCCCACTGGTCTCCAGGGTTGACTCAGCTGACCCGGCTGGCCAGGCAGGTGTCCCCGTCCTCCCTCACCAAACCGATCCATGGTGTCCCTCCCGAAGCTGTGCGCTCAAAGAGGGCGACCTTCCCCACTAGAGGAGAGGACTGGCCTTCGGTCAGAGGTACAGGAGTAGCTGCGCTCCCTGCCAGAGCCTCCAGACAAGCCCTCCAGGTCCATTTGTGAGAGCGTGTGGAGTAGCCAAGCTTGCAGGACTGCAGGCGCACCCGAATGAGGCACCGCCACGGCAGTCTGCCTTTCTTCACACGACATCATTAAAATTCTTGTTTTAAAAAAGAGTTACACAGCGTATTACAAACTAAATTTATTCTGTTGACAAAAATAATAGAAAATTCCTGGTATGCCCTGTAACAAATGTTTGTAGTGAGATTCAGGATTGTTTCGTTTGCTCCTCCATCCGAGCCTCCCAGAGCACTTTCCAACACTGCTGTTTGACGTCAGCAGTTCAGAATGAGGAATTGCAGCCTGCGGTGGAGTAGCGATCGTGAAGACCCCCGTGGGCCTTGGGTCGGGATCCACTGATTCTGTAGCCCTTCCCTGTCCTAGCTCCAGTGACACCGTTTGTCCAGAACAGAGGCCTTATGTTTGGGCTACCAGTCCCCAGCTGGGAGGTCTCAGCCCTTCTGCTGCTTTCTCAGAGGTTTAAGAAATAGTTGATATTTTGTATTTGAGTTTTTTTAAAAACATGAAAAATTGAATGGCATTCACTTTATAACTTGTGGAGTTTACTCACTTTCTCATATTCTGGTAATGATAATGATTTCTTACTTACCGTATTTTGCCGTGTATAATGCGTAAAATTTTTTGGCCAAGTTTTTGAGGGAAAAATAAGGATGTGCATTATACATGGGTAGTACTAATTCTGTATCTATATAAATGTTTTTAATTCTTTATGCTTATGCATTAAAAGTATAACTCTAGATAGCAATAACAGTATCCATAAGCAAAATAATACCCTGGGATACAATACTCAGTTTTGTTTCTAAATATAAATTAATAAGTGAATTAAAAATTTGAAATGAAAGATTTTTTTTCCTGAAAGTTTGGGCCAAAAACATGGGTGCACATTATATACAGGAGAGCATTATACCTGGCAAAATACAGTGGATCTCATGCTTTTATTCTTTGTGTTCTCTTAGGCATAGTCTCCAGGTAAATAATATCTTTGAACCCATGTCCTCAGATAAGCAATGCCTTGCCCCGCACAGCCCTGTCCACTCCTTGTTCTTTCTCGCTGCTACTTTTCACCATGCCTGGGTTGTGTGGCTGACTCCTAATACCTAGGTCCCTTTAGCAGCCTGTGACATTGGTGTCATTAAACAGTATTGGAGTCACTTCACCACTCCCCACTCTTCCCTGTTTCTCCTTCCTCTGCTTTTGTTTTCCCTCTCCCCTCCCCTCCCCTCCCCTCCCCTCCCCTCCCTTCCTTTCTTCTTCCTCCTTTTCCTTTTTTCCCTCCTCCTCCTCACCCAGGAATATTTTTTATATCCTAATAGGCCTTTCTATGTATGGTCCTGAGATAAAAAGAGCTTTTGCGTGACCTTCAGCTCTGTGTCCGGTGAGAGAGTGATCACTGATCCCACGGCCTCTCCTCCAGTGGTCGTAACTGCTGCGGGGCTTGTGCAGGTGGTCCTCAGTCTGGTATTAGGAGTTCGCAAGCCACAGAGAGATGCAGAGCTCTCTGAGTGTTGTTTAAGTAAATAAGTAAGTTTAAAACTGCCATAAGAAAGACAAGTGGTAATAAGAAAGTAGACAGCTGTAAAATTGCGTGTAAAGTACAATGGTATAAGAGCAGTAATGGTAGTAGTAATATAATAGTACAGGAGAGACGGTTCAACCCCATAAGTATGTTGCTGCCCCCAAATCAAGCCTGGTCACCAGAAGAGCAGCCCCTTATTACCTTTCCTGTTGTCTGACTTCTCCTGATTTTTACAGAAATCAGTTCAGGTGAAATTAATGTGGTATTTGTCATTTATTTACCATTCCTTTTTATTGACATTCTTTTAACCATCATTTTCCTTAATTGCTGTTATTACATAACATATAACGAGAGGGTTTTCCAGGGTATTTATTTTGGTTTCATCAGGTGTTACTTGAGAGTATTTCCTAAGGAAAGATTTCTGCAAGGGAGGTCCTCAGTCAGAGACTTTGTACTTTTTGGAGGCTTGACTGTGGTTCAATACAGGTCGAAGGTGGGCTTTAGCTCTCTTTCTACAGTTCAGTCAGCATACAGTACGTGAGGCCAGGTCATCAGTTAGAGACAAAGAACACCTGTGTTTGAAGTGACATTGTGCCTTGTTACTGTTCAGGCCAAGGTGACAGAAGAGTTAGCAGCAGCCACTGCCCAGGTCTCTCACCTGCAGCTGAAAGTGAGTGCTCACCAAAAGAAAGAAACAGAGCTGCAGATGCAGCTGACAGAGAGCGTGAAGGAGACAGACCTCCTCAGGGGCCAGCTCGCCAAACTGCAGGCCGCGCTCTCAGGTATGTCCTTTGACCATTTAAACTTAAGGAATTAAATTCTATCCTTCCTCTCAGTACGTGTGGCTAATGCTCATGAAGTTTGTGAAGACTGAGCCAGACATTAAGGTGGGCCAGGTAGACCTGCATGGTGGTTTATACAGAGGACAACAGAAGAACTGACTCTTCATTTAGAGCTGAGCAAGTTTGCCTTCAGTGTCATTGGGTTTACAGTTGGATTCCCCAGCCTGGGCGTTAGAGTTCCTCTCACTCGTGACACAGTGGAAGTTTGTGAAAGAAGAGCTTCCTGTACCGGTTGCTGCTTTCAGAGAGAACGGATTGCAGCTCTTTAGCCAGCACTCAGGGCCCCTGCAGCTTGGTTTATGTCCCATTCTGTCACTTAGCCTGTCCTGGCTCTGGTCAGACCAGCCAGCCTGCTGCTGCTGTGCAGCACGTCTGTCGCTTTTCATCCATGCTGTTCTCTGGACTTGGAGTGCCCACCATCACCAGTATTTGTCTCCATTTCTTTCCAAAGTCTGCCTCCTTCAGAAGCTTTCTTTGTTTTTTCTCTATATTTGATCTTTAAAACTCTTTCTCTCAAACATTATTACGACCATTCTCACATGTTGCTTTTATCAGCACTATTTATATGTATGTTTTCCCCTCTAGAATGCAAGTCCCTGGGGGGCAAGGGTGGCATCTTGCTCATCTTTGTAAAGTTCTTTCCTCCAAATTAGTGTTAATTCAGGACCTGGCACGAAGGTGGTGCTCAAGCCAGGATGACTTGAATAGTTTGGGAAGACCTGCGTGTTGATTTGTCCACCTCTGTGTATAGAAACAAACGTGGAAGCCACACAGGACCTGTAGGTGTGGCTGGAGCAGCAGCAGCAGCAGCGTTGGGAAGAAGCAAGGTTCACTGCCTGCTTGAGAGCTAGAAAGCACTGCTGCCAGTTGGTGCAGTGATATCTTAAGGATAAATCCCTTTTCTTTTAAAACATAGCCTGGGTGCACATGAGAGAGAGGCGTAGATTTGAATGTCATACGGTTACCCTCTCTTCTGTTTTTGTGGGGCCCCATGACAACTACCTTAAGAGTACCATAGGGTCTCAAAAGTTTTCCAAACAAAGTAACCGTTGATGCATTACATGTTTAAGAGATATTCCAAGTAACTTTATTTGAGAAGGGATGTTTTGAGAACAGACTCTTGGTAGAATGTCCCAGCTACCAAGACACTTGAGAATATCTTACCCAGGCAGTGAGAAAGGGCTGGACCAATACCAACGGGATGTGTCCAATGTGCTGTGATAGTGACTGACATGGAATTGTGGGAGTGATGTGTTTTGAAGGTGGTCTCTCACTGCCTGGAACTTTTCCATTGTCCGTGTGGGAAGTGACATATACATACAGAGATAAATATGGGTTAGTGGGAGTCAGTGGGCTTGATGAACCTGTTGCTGAGCAGGGAGGTGGTACTGAAAGAACCGAGGAGAAGATGCCCGTGTGGTAAGATCGGGAGATCACAGAATGCAGCTTTGAAGAGGCTTCTGGGATGTTGTGTAGCCTGCTGTCACTCTGGTTCTGCAGCTAATTCTCTAGGCTCTTTTATCCCAGAGCTCCAAGAAACCTCTGAGCAAGCACAGTCCAAGTTCAAAAGTGAAAAGCAAAACCGGAGACAACTGGAGCTCAAGGTGACAGCCCTGGAGGAAGAGCTGACTGACCTTCGAGCTGAGAAGGAGTCTCTGGAAAAGGTAAGTTTTACAACTGAAGTTCCTTTGTGGAGCCCCAGTGGCCAGAATTACCTATTTAATATGCATTTTTATTTTCTTTTTAAAAAATTACAATAGTACACAAATAAGACAGAAAAGTATTGGGTTGGCCAAAAGATCCATTATGTTTTTTCCATACAAGAGCTCTAGCACTTAGTTGTCTTTAACTTCATTTGAAACAATTTTGTTAGATTGTGTTGTGACAGCTGTCATATCACATGCATTTAAAAAAACTTAGTCAAAATTGGTGAATTTTAGTGCAGTCATTTTAATATTGAAGATGGAAGAAAATACCCAACATTTTTGGCATATTATGCTTTATTATTTCAAGAAAGGTAAAACGCAACTGAAACACTAAAAAGATTTGTGCAGTGTTTGGAGAAGGTGCCATGACTGATCAAACATGTCAAAAGTGGTGTGAGAATTTTCTTGACCAAATAATTTTTTGCTATTTTTACTTTTTGGCCAAATAATTCTTTGCTGTGGGGCTGTCTTATGCACTGGAAGATGTACAACAGCAGCCCTGGCCTCTACTCATTAGAAGCCAATAACAGGAGGTGGCCGACATACTCAAAATATCCAAACCAATAGTTATTGGTGGAAATGAAAAATGTGTCTTTTATTTTGCAAAAGAAACATAATGGACTTCGTGGCCAACCCAATGTAAAATAAAATAGGTTTTTTTTACCCTGTTCAATCTCATGCATTAGAAGTAACAACTATAGCCCTGGCTGGTGTGGCTCAGTGGATTGAGTGCTGGCTGCAAACCAAAGGGTCGTTGGTTTGATTCCCAGTCAGGGCACATGCCTGGGCTGCAGGCCAGGTCCCCAGTGGGGGGCATGCAAGAGGCAAGCACACATTGATGTTTCCCTCCCTCTCTCTCTCTCTTTTCCCCTCTGCCTAAAAATAAATAAATAAATAAAAACTTTAGAGTATTATAGGAAGGAAGGAAGGGAGGGAAGGAAGGAAGGAAAGAAAGGAAAGAGAGAGAGAGAGAAAGAAAGAGTACCCATTTACTTTCCTAACAGCAGAATGTGAAAGTATCTACTTCACTGTTAAGATATTCCCCACCTCTTAATAGAATTGTAGTAAAACTCTTGTTTTCCTCCTTGTCACAGGTTTTCTCAGCTAGTAGCCAAGAATGTTAAATATATAGGGAAAATGAAGCTAAAAAAAATGCATTGTTTCCAGAAGTGAAGGCAGGACCCAGTGAGGTCAGATCCTGCCACCACCACCTCCGTGTGTCCTCTGTTAAACAGCCAGAGCTGATGATGGTTCTCTTGTTCCTAAGAACCTCTCAGAAAGGAAAAAGAAGTCAGCTCAAGAGCGCTGTCAGGCTGAGGAGGAGATAGACGAAATTCGCAAGTCACACCAGGAGGAACTGGACAAACTTCGACAGCTTTTGAAAAAGGCGCGAGTATCCACAGACCAAGCAGCCTCAGAGCAGGTAATGAGAAGCACTTTGGAAGCAAAAAAAAAGGCATGAAAGGCTTAGAACTAAGTTTCTTCTTTAACCTTTATGGTGACATTTCTTACAGTCAGTGCTCTCACTTTGGAGAAAGATAGGACACAATCTAAATACATGCAGAAAAGGCAGGATTCAAGTGAATAATCTTTCCATTTTTCAAGTTTAGTGGAAATCGAACTCTACAAGTAAAATAAGAGAAAGTCTGTATAAAAAATTCCAAACATGATAAGGCTAAAGTCCTCAACCACCAGATACCATCTTTCAGAGCCATTATTGCCTCAAAAAGGGAGGTGGAGAGGGTTGATTTATGTGACCAGGCAGAGAAAGCAGGGGCCGTGGCAGTCAGTGCACGGCTGGATCTCTAGTCCGTCTGACAGTGACCTTGCTCCTCATAAGTTTGTAAATTCCTGTTTGCTCAGGTAAGGAGAGTGAATTGAGTCCCTCGGTTTGATCATCTCTGGGAATTTTGACAAAATTAAGTATTTTCTGACTCTATAAAATTAAGGGCATGGCCCTGAAAATGATCACATTACGGCCCTGCCCTCTGGGAGCCTGTCTGGACAAGTCACACCTTTATGTGCTTGGAGTCTTTTGGAGCCCTGACAACTGATGACTTCTTCCTTTGTACCTTAGAAAAGTACATTTCCTTTCAAAGTAACCAAGGTCTTCCGGACAGTTGTTCCCCTATGAGGTTGGGCTGTTAGCTTATGCTTTTTCCTTATAAAAGATAGGCTTCTCTAGATGCAACTGGACCCCCAGGATATGGTGATCACTTTTCTCGGCAGCTATCTTTAGTACAGGCTGAGCTGCAGACCCAGTGGGAAGCAAAATGTGAACACCTGTTGGCCTCCGCCAAGGATGAGCACCTGCGACAATATCAGGAGGTGTGTGCACAGAGAGATGCCAGCCAGCAGAAGCTGCTCCAGCTTCAGGAAAAGGTAGGCGTTTCCCTGGGGCCAGACAGCTGGGGCAGCCCAGTTAATTTGAAGCAAGCAGATTGAGTGCTGTAGGTGCTTGTGAACGTAAAGGTGCTAATAGCTTGAAAACAAGTCACACTGGTTCAGCTCTGCACAGTAATCTACATGTTTATTGGAGTGGCAGCTATAAAAACAGAAAGCGGCAGTAGTATTCTGGCACACGTTTTCCATGACTATATGATCCCTCTTTTTTAAAACAAATTTTTTTACACATTTTATTTATTTGTTAATCCTCACCCAGGGATATGTTTATTGATTTTTAGAGAGAGAGTCAGGGAGAGAGAGAGAATTATCGATCAGTTGCCTTCCATATTTGCCCCAACTGGGGATTGAACCCAGAACCTGTTGGCGTATGGGACGATGCTTCAACCAACTGAGCCTCCTGACAAGGATGATCTTTTATTAAGCAAGTTTTTATTGAGTGCCAGTTGTGTTCCAGACACTGTGTTAGGGAAGAGGCTTATGGAGAACTCTGCCCGCAAGAGCCTCACAGTTAAGAAATGGAGACAAGAGAGTAACAAAGGTGAGCATTAAGTTCTGTGATGCCCAGAAGGAAGTGCCTAAGGCATGACTAGAGCCTCACAGAGCATTAAGTTCTGTGATGTCCAGAAGGAAGTGCCCAAGGGATGACAAAGCCCAAGAGCCAGAAATGACTAGTGGCTTTGGAAGGTGAAGAGGCAACAGAACATCCTGGGAAAAGGCACTGAATTAGGATGGAGCGTGGCTGGGGTGGGATCACCTTGGTATAAAAATGAGACAGGCAGACCGAGGAGGTGGCTTCGGGTTGTGGTATGCCAGGCTCCTTATCTTGGAGGTCAGTTTCTTTCCTTAAAGTATCCAGTTGAAAATCTTTTGACTCAAAGATGGTAAAGGCAGTCTGGTAAGTGAATAGGCTGCTTCTAATTTCCAGCGTTTACATGTCTGTGTGACTAGAGTTACAACCTTCTTTTTTCATTACATTCTTGACCTGATTAGGAACGAGGCAAGTGACCTTGTTGGGAAAGAGGAGGAATAGGTGTGAGTTGAGATTGAGTGATGAGGAAATGGATGCTCTGAGTCAGCAGGCCTGGGGTGGGGGCGGAGGGTGTAGGCACCAGCGGACCTACAGGAGGTCATCCTACACTGGCTGCTTAGGACAGCTCATCTGCTGTGTTTCCTGGCTTTCACCCGGTAGTCCAGGTCCCCGAGTCCCCAGCTGTACTCTGTCCATTTTGCAGTGTTCAGCCCTCCAGGCCCAAGTCGCAGCCCTGACAGAGCAAAATGAACAGCACATCAAGCACCTGGAGAAAAATAAGTCCCGGATGTCTGGGGTGGAAGTTGCTGCCCCTGACTCATCAGAGAAGGTGAGCTGGTAATTTGAAGAAGCAGCTAACTATGTCACTAGGCATTCAAAAAGAATGCGGCCCATTTGTTGCCTTGATAGCTTCCCCCCGCCCCAACCTTGGTGATGCACCACCTGTCTGACTGAAGTACAAGTTAACCTTTAGAACCTGTCACTGTGGTGGTAAACCCTAAGGGCTCTGTCCCGAAGTTTTGACAAATGCGGGAAGGGCCTCTAAGTCATAGGAGAGGAGTGGGGAGTGAGCCCAGCATCTACGAGCCACCAACCCTGGCAGCCACGGCAGCTCTCGTGGTGGTCACGGTGGGAGGGAGGCAATAATACGTGGTCCGTAAGCTGTCTCGGGCACACGTGCCTCACGTTACCTGTCCTTGATGGCCCTTCTGTCGAGTGCAGCCTGTCATTGGCATTGTCCTCTCCACAGTGCCCATCAGTGTCTGCACTCATGACCAGCTCTGTCCTGCTGCGGGGTTCTGAGACAGCTTCATCGTAGCCTTCCAGAACCCTTTCTGGAATTGGCCTGCATCCCTTCTTCACTTGACTTGGGCAGCATGCATTTTGATACGCATTTTTGTCTCCTCGCATCTCCACCCAGGTCAAGAAGATCATGAACCAGGTGTTCCACTCCTTGCGGGGCGAGTTTGAGCTGGAGGAGTCGTACAGTGGCAGGGCTGTTCTGGGGACCGTCATGAACACCATCAAGGTACAGCCAGCTGTGAGCTGTGGCACTGACATGGGATCTTGTTTCTTAAGTGCCTTCTAAGGGGTGGTGGTGAAAAATTATTCAGAACTGTTCACCAGTAATTCATCTGCCTGGACAGATAGGCATGGGCAGCCTCCTGAGAAAGGGAGAAGCAAAGGCGTTTGAACTCGATGAGCAGTTGGGTGGAGGGGGTCTGAAGAACTGGGAGTGCCTGCTCTTTACCTCTCGGTGCTCACCTCCTCCTCGGCTTTTGAACAGATGGTGACTCTTCAGATGTTAAACCAACACGAGCAAGACAAGGGAGAGAGCAGCAATGAAGAAGAAGAAGATGAAGAAGAACAAGAAGAAGAGCAACCTCAGAGACCTTCCCAGGAGCAGTCAGTCTTGGCCAGTTCTGGGTCGTCTCAAGTGCCCCCGAGCAGGGAGGGGCAGGAGGCCCCCATGGTGCCATTGGAGCAGGTCGTCAAGGAAGCTGAGCCATTGCCTTCTGGGCCCCTCCACGCCCCCCAGGAGGATGCACAGAGACAGGAAGGAGAGCCCACAGGAGCAGGGGCACTCTCAGAGATAAGAGATCATTCCCTCCTTGCCCAACTGGCCTGCGTCCCCGCCCAACAAGTTCTGGGGCCCCCAACTTCAATTCCCCCTCTGCCTCCAAGCTGCGTAACCTTGGACTCTGAGTGTGAGGAGGCATTTGCTGCTGGCCCATTGGGAGATACCTGTGTTGAGGAGCAAGAAAGCTCCACAAGACTGTCCCTGACTTCAGACTCTAAGAAGAGGGACCCACTGCCCTTGGAGCCTGAAAGTTCAGGAGGAGAGCGTCAGCCTCCAGAGAGCCAGAAAGAGGAAGATTCCACTGGTCCCACTGGTCCCTCCAGGGAGCTGTCGAGCACAGAGGCAGGTTCTGCATCTGCAGGAGAAGCACTTGGACCCAGCCACTCTACTCAGCGTTCCAGGTATGTCCCCTAGAGCAGAGTTTCAGGGACAAGGCGGCTGCAAGATCGGTCTTTCCAGGGCTGGCAACTCATCCTTCAGAGACCGAATGACGGACTGACCCCCTTGTTCATTCATGCATTCACACGTGTATTTATGCGGCAACACCTACCATAAAAGGCCCTGTAGGCACTGTGACAGTGTGGTAGGAAAAGCAGGTGCGGTTCTTCAGTTAAGGAGCTTAACTAAAGGGGCTTATCATAAAAATGTGATAAGTAGCCCTAGCTGTTGTGGCTCAGAGGATTGAGTGCCAGCCTGTGAACTGAAAGGTCACTGGTTCAATTCCCAGTCAGGGCACATGCCTGGGTTGCGGGCCAGGTCCCCAGTGGGGGGGTGTGCCAGAGGCAGCCTATCCATGTTTCTTTCCCTCTCTTCCTCCTTTCTCCTCTCTAAAAAATAAATAAATAAAATCTTTTAAAAATATATGATAAGTTAAAAAAAGAAATAGTGTATAACAGAAAATAAAAGGAGGTTATTCTACTTTAGACAGGGTGGTTAGGGACAGACTCTGGGAAGGTAACATTTACACGGAGACTTGAAGGATGAAAGGGGGACCTCCATGCCAAGAGTGGGAGAGATTTCAGAAGGCGGGACCAGCACAGGCCAAGACCCTGCGGTCGGAGGGCACAGGACACAGTCGAGGGAGCAATCGAAGGCACACAGTGGGAGGACGGGGGTGGAGCCGATGCTGGAAAACGAGGCAGGGGCCAAGTCCTACAAGACTTCCTGTCGCTGTTAGGGGTTTGGACTCGAGTACAGTGAAAAGCTATTAAAGGGATTTAAGCACAAGAGTGACTTGGTCTGATCTGTTAGTTTTAAAAGGTCCCGTAGCTGTAGGTTGTGGAGGGGTCGAGAGCTGCTGGGGTGGGAGGAGCTCCAGGGAGGTTGCCACAGCCCCTGGGTTCTCGCCCGGAGCCTGTGGGCACCGCGGTCTGTCTGGCGCAGGAGCCTTTTCTGTGACTTGATTTTCTTGATTTTTTTCTTTCAGTCTCTCCGAAGATGAAGAGGATGAGCTGTTTAAAGGGGCAACTCTGAAAGTTCCAAAGTCCAAAGCGCAGCCTGAGGAAGAGGACGAAGACGAGGTGGTAAGGAGACCCCGGGCACTGCCAAGGCCTCACGCCGCTGGCCGGGCGCCCTTCCCCACAGGCTCGGAGAAGAGAAGTGCAGTCTGCTGGTGGCCCGCGGCCTGGGCTCTGTGTGCGGGGCCCTGTGGGAGCAGGCTCGGGGCTGGGAGGGGGCCGCTCTGGAAGCACAGTGGGCACGGTCAGATACCACTTGTTCTGGAAAAGGGACCGTGATTTTTACTGTAAGGGAAGAAAGTTGGCCAGATTAGTCCTACATTAGAATGCTTAAGCCTCAGGTTTCCTCAGACTGGCTAGGATATTATTTATACTTTAGAATTGGAAAGGACAAGGAAGATTGTCTAGTCTGGCATCCTTATTCGTAGACAAAGACACTGAGGCTTGGGTGGGTGATTTATGAACCGGAAGCCACAGGCCGACTTGGTGGCAGAGCCAGGATTAAACCCTCCAGCTCTTAACTGTGGCCACCTGTTTCCAAGCACTTCCCACTGCCTCCGCCTGCTCTCCAGCCTGCTGCCTGGTTCGGTCCCCACAAGGTCCCTGTGTAGAACATGGGGTAGGTGCTGACGGCGTAGCTTCGGTGTGAAGCTCCAGAGTGAAGGCCAGCAGGGCGAGTTGCCACCAGGCTGCAGAGCAGAGCCCTGGTTCCTGCATCTGCAGGTCCCAGCATTCTTGGCTGTCACTAGGACGCGTTGCTGTGACGGGAACTTCACCAGAGCAAAATGTGCACATGAATCAGCTTCAGGCTCGAGCTACCCCCAAGGAACAGAAATATGAGTTACAAGCAGTATATCATTGGTGTTGATACAAATGACCATCAAGTTCATGTCTATTTCTTGGGCATTCTGTAAACTGCAATACTCCACAGATACTCTCATTTAACCCTCTACTAATCTAGGGAGGTTGGCACTTTTATCCCATTTTATAGAAAAGAGGACTGAGGCGCAGGAAGATTAAGTAACACACCCAGGGTTCCATAGCTGGCCAAGGTTGTGTAACTGGTAAATACAGCCAGAATTTCAGCGGGGACAAAACCAAAGCAGAGGGAACCACATTTTAAAATCCTGTACTGTATGCCCCGGCCGGTGTGGCTTGTTTGCTTGGACCATCGTGTCATAGACCAAAAGATTGCGGGTTCAATTCCTAGTCAGGTTGCAGGCTCGATCCTCAGTCAGGGTGCATACAAGGATTCAACCAGTTGATCTTTCTCTTTCATATTGATGTTTCTCTCTCTCTCCCTCACCACCTACCCTTCTCTCTAAAAAAAAAAAAAGACGCAATGAAAAAATGTTCTCTGGTAAGAATTAAAAAACTGTACCATCAGAGTCCAGAGATAACTTGACTGATGCCCAGAGGCAGGTACAAGGTCCGTTAGTTAGCAGTAGGCATGGGTCGGCCCAGACATCTCTGACCTTTTGGCTGGCCCTGTGAAGAAAGATCCCGGGCCAGAGTAGCTCACTAGAGCGGAAAGTACTTTGGTAGAAAATATACAGTCAATGCCTGTCTCCAGCATCAATCCCTGCTACCCCTGTGGGAGCTGTTCTCTGCCAGTCCAGAAGATGGAGGCCAGGAGCGCAAGTCATGAAAAGGGGGGGAGTCTCTTCTGTGGCCCGTTAATCCCCCTCATCCTCTTCCTGGTTGGAGAGAGTGAGGGTAGGGCCAGTGGGTGCAGGGGAGTGGGAGGCTGCGGCCCTGTGTTCTGGGCTGACTTCGTCTCTTGGGATTCTCCACGTGCTGGTGTGGTCAGACCTCTCAGTGCAGCTCTCCGATGAAATGTTACTGTATGCTTCCACCCTGCCTTCATCCTCCTGCATCCTGCCCTCCCTTAGGGCCAGTCTGCTCTGCTTCTTTGTCCTCCTTCCCTCTCTCCCCTTCAACTCCCCTTTCTCCACATGAAATGTGTAAGTTATTGCGTGAGAGGAAACCTGTCAAATCAGTATGTTTCACAAATAAATGACAAAATTAGCCAATGCTGGTCTTCTTGTCTCTGTTGAAAGAGTGCTTCCCTTCTCTGCCTGCTGTCTCAGCTTTATCTGGAGCCCTAGGTTTGCTGGCTTCAGGGTCAGTTCATTCAGTAAAATCCTAACCAACCAGCTTCTTTCCATCCTGGAGCCGGAAGGGGTGTCAGCTCACTGCACCTTGCAGAGGTGGGAAGTCCGTCTGGCGCAGGAACAAGTGAGGACTGATTGCTCTTTTTTGTTTTGTCAGAGCATGAAGGGACGCCCGCCCCCAACACCCCTTTTCGAAGATGACGATGACGATGACATTGACTGGCTGGGATGAAGACCCAGGAACCTGATGCAAAGGTTTCTCTACTGACCCTCCCCTGAGCATGTTTTGCACAGCCAGCCCTGGGTCTGGGTGAGCCACAGGGAGAGGCCAAGGGGAGCATTCTGAGGACAGTAGCCCAGGTACCCGAGTTAGCCAGCTTCTGAGCCCCTGCCTGGCTGGGGGAAGAGGAGCGCGGGCCTGTCTTCAGAATGCCGGAGTTGGCAGCAGCTGACCCTGGTCATGCCTCCGAGTCCCATCTGGAGGAAGGGCTGGTGGTTTCCTCCCCAGTCGTCACCCATGAGAGTCCTGCCCTCTTCCAAGCTCTTCAATCTCTTCCCTAACTCCCGGACTGCTGCGGGGAGGCTGCCTCTGTCTCCCAGCACTGGGGCCTGTCACCTGGGGTGAGGCCACCCTGGTAGACCCAAGGGCGGACTACACCATCCGAACCCCCATTCAGTTAACAGCCTTGCCTACAGTCCTGACACATTGTCTTCTCTGCCTTAAGTCTTTGAAGTTAGAAAAAAAAAAAAACCAAAATAAATATCTGTAATGAAACATGACTCAAACTTCTGGGGAGAAAGGAATCTGGTTCCCAAGGCTGTCTGCACCCCTCTCTGGGAATCTCAAGGTAGCAGTGGTAACAGACCCGGGCCAGTTCACACACACAAACCGTTGTGACATATTCCCTTTGGCATCTGACCCTGGGCCTTCAGGCTTCGGAACCAGATCAGCGCCTGCTGCCCCAGCTCATCCCAGCATTAGTGTGAGGCTTAGGACGTTGTGGTTCTCTGAGGACCACTTCTGCCGTCCCCTTGCTCCTGCATGCCTGGCCCTGTGCCCTGGACAGCCACGCAGGGAAGGTAGGAGGGCCCTGCGGTCCATCTGTCACAGCAACTAGGATTCTTCACCTGCAGAGCAGCTGCCATTCCCTCTGAATTTGGGGCCAGGACTACCGAAGAAAACAGTAGTGAGAAATGTTTGTACTTCCTCAGAATCTTCCAGAGACCATGCAGTCTTCAAAATGTGGAATCGTTTTAGTAATAATGGTCCTGATTTTAAGTTTATAAGATAGGAACCTGAACTCCACTTTGTCTGCCTGATGTCATCCTCTGCAATGACAGCTTTGAGTCTGTCCCCAGATGCGGGGCTGGGAGGCAGCAGGAATTACCATTTACAGAACTTCGTTGTTTAACAAATAGGCACTGCCGCTGAGCACTTCATACACTGCCCCACCTCCAGCAACCCTTGCAGAAGACACTGTCGTCCCCGTTTAGAGAGGAAGCCTGGCTCTGCTCCTTACTAGGGTGGCTTAGCTTCTCTGTGCCTCGGCTGCTTCACCTAAGACAAGGACAGGAAGTTCCTACCTTGTTGTGAGAAGTAGATGAGTTAATATTGTTCAGTGCTTAGAACACGGCCCGGAAATGCTAAGTGCTAACCAGGCGTTGATTTACAAAATTTGTGTTGAATCTTAAGCATGCAATCAGTCTCTCTAGCACACAGATTTGTTTTTAAGCCCTCTGTTCTATAAAAAGCCTTAAATGCATCACACATACATGAAGATGTGACTGTATCAAACTGACGGGTTACAGCGCCCCCGAGGAGGGAGTGGTACCTGAGGGAGGACACCGAGGTCAGGACTTAAAAACGCGCTGGAGGCTCCATAGGCAGGACTGCACAGGACCCTGGAAATCTTGGACCTGTTGTGCCTTTCAGCAGCTTCCTGATTCCCTCCAGTGTGGAGAGTGTGCTGAAGGCCCCACGTACTCTACGTTGTTAGTTACTTCTGATTGTAAGTTAAAATGTGGTTTTGATGTACTTTTGCCTCTGCCCTCAGGGAAAGCTCAGTGCTTGTAGTTACGCCAACGTAGGTGTTTGTAGTCCCTGTCAGTTATCTTTCTCGTGGTGCCCAATCACTGTTTGTTACCCGAGCCAAAGAATGACTCCTGACTAGCCTGGCACTGGGGTGTCTGCCTGTGGGCACAGGGTTTTAGGGCTGGCGCCTCCCTGAGCCCAGGGTTGTCTTTGTAGCAGACGGACAGACTGGGCCCCGAGAGCGCCCTACGGCCAGCCCTGCCAGCTCCTTTCGCCCACTCTGCTCCTGCCATTGTTCCGTGTGCCTGCTGTTTGAAGAGAAACAGAAGACAGATCACACACTGTTTAAAAATATATATTTATTAAAATTATTTTTTTTAATTCCAAAAGCTTAAGACCGTCTTTCCTGTAGCCCGTGAGGTACTGGAGCCTGAATGTTACAGTACACAGCAGTGGTTTTTCCTCCCTGGGTCTCCTGTTGCCTTTTCTGTAAAGTGAAAAGGTTCAGATATCGAGAGTCTCATCTCTCTCTACAAATGTAACGTTTTGGTTTGACTGCTTATTGCATCTTCAGTCATTCCCCCCCCACCCCCCACCTCATGGCTTACTCAATGTTTTAAGTGAATAAATCATGTTTGTTATGGGTGAGCAGCAAGTAATAAATAAAAAGCATTAAGTATTGTTCAGTTCAGTTCTCTGTTGTGCATAAGAGGAGGATCAGGAAGAGAGGGGTGTCCAAGGAGAGCTCCCAGACCACGGCAGCCGTGCGGCCTGACGGGAGGAGCTCACTCCATCCGCAGGAGTCTTGGCTGCAGTCCTGCTTCTCTGCCTTTAATCTCCTGTCACTTACTCTCCCCCCAGGAAGGGGAAACCAGTCCCAGCAAATGCTGCCATCTATCATGAATGAAATGAAATAATTTAATTAAAATTTTTGTTTGTGTTATTGTGCAAAATTGCCAACCAGGAGTTCACTGGGAAAAAGTGAAAAATCTTAGTTTGTCAGTGTGATCCACAGAAGAAACAATCTTCACGTTCCAAAGGCAGAGGGTGAGAAAAAGGAGCCAGCTTAGTCCCTGTCCCCCAAAGACAGACGAGGACAGGACGTGCAAGGGGAAGATGCTCGTCTAGGTAAGGCACAAATCAGCAGAGTGAAAGGTGGCCAGGTTCTGGGTGCTTAAACCCAGAACCTGCCTCCTGGTCTTGGAGATCTTTGGGAACTCTTAAGTTTTGAGTCACAGATAAGTCAGCACAGGCTCCGCAATCCTGCCTCTGGTTTCTGTCCTCTCCGTTCTCCCGCTAGTCACAGCAGCCTGCTAAGGCGCAAGACTAGCCCTGGGCGGGCTGTCTGAGGAGAGGTAGCTGCAGTGGCCTCTGAACTCCAGGGAGCAAGTGCTGGCTTTGGCTGAAAATTTCTAGGAGCTGGGAGTGAGGTGAGTACCATCCATCAGAAGAAAAAGGAGACTTGGGCCTGAAAGTGCGATGACTGGAGGGGGCACCCAGCTTTCTCCAGTGCTCAGCGCCTGCACGGCCCTTGTGGGCTAATCTATGCTGAGAAGCGGGTAGGAGAGGTAGTAGCCCAAGGCTGCGCCCAGGACCACGCCAAGGAAAATCCAGGTGTTGTAGGACATAACAGCCAACATTATGAAGTAGCCGATGACCACCTGAGCGACATGCATTAGAGACTGGCCAAAGTGAGACAAAACCCACCTAGATAAAAAGGAGAGACAAGTTAATGTTTGTAATAAGGTGAAAGCTAAGAGTTGGTGTCCGAAGTAGGAAGGACAGCTGAGTTACAAAACCGGTTTCTTTTTAAAGAGACATATCAGAAACCACTGACACGGGAAAGGAACTTGGACAAGAAGCCTAGGACAATCACTTTGCTACTCAGTTCTGAGCTTCCTGGCACCCTAGGCAAAAGGGGAAATGAGATATGCCTGATAGAGATGATACAAAATCATCAGAAAGGCAGACTTCTTTCCTTCCTGAATCTATCCTAAGAAGCAGTATTAAAATGGCATGAACATGGACTCCGGGGCAGATCAACTCCTAGTTCTGTCTTAGCACAAATGGTTTAAAATGTCATCATCAGTAAAACAAATAGAAATACCTCCCTTGGAGGATGGTGGTGACTATTTGAGACACCCATGTAAGGAGCAGGCAGGCTCAATTTACACAGCTGGAGTTGGGGAGAGGGCAGAATTGGGACCCCAAATGGTTGCCCTACCAGAATGGGAAGGGAAGAAAGGGCACCGATACGGATACAATGCTGAGAGCAATCCTCCCCATTTGTGTGGGGCCAGCTGCAGATCCCATCGTGGGTTTGGAAGTCTTAGTGACTTGGGGCTGGGCAGACACCCCTGTTGCCCGACTGAGGCCTGCACCAGTTCTGAAGATCTGAGCCTCCCAAGGGGCTGTTCCTAGAGCAAGGTCTGGCCTGGGCATCGGGAGACTGAGCTCCTGTTCACCACGATGCTCACTAACTGTAAGCACTCGGGCAAACCCTGGTCCTTCCCGAGGCCTCAGTTTCCTTTCTGTGTCATGGGGTGAATGCCCTGTGAGCCCGGTCTCCCTCTCAAGATGAATGTGAGTACTCTGCCCATTCCTCACCTTCACCCCCCACCCCCACCCCGTGCCTGTTACCTGAATCGGGGTCTGCTGACTAGGGGTGACTCCGAGCTTGAAGAATCCTGGTCTGTCCCCTCAGGCCGCTCACTGGTGGAGGTGGGCATGTTCACCAGAGTCTGGTAGAGCAGCTTAATCTTGGCAAACTTGATGCTTTCGTATAACACAGCCAGGAGCAGGACCACCAACACCGAAACAGCCATGCCTGGCAAAGGAAGTGGAGTTGCAGAGACCTAGCTAGCAAGGCAAGCACTGCTGCCCTGCTGGCAGCTTCCCACCCATTCCCTCTGAATCCATTCCACCTTCCTGTCTCAGTTTCTTCTCGCCCGTTTTGGGCTCAAAGCTTCTGCACTCTTTCCCCCAGTAGCCCTTTCTTGGTAGGGCTGGCCCACTGCAGTTTGGTTCTGAGACTGGGAAGGGCAGCTGCCTGGAAAAGCCAGGGGCCAGGAGTGAAGAGCCGTACACCACCGCACAGGGCTGCGCCCTCAGTTGGCGGCACAGATCTCTGTCGGGACTGCTTGTCGAGGGCAGAGCGGGGTCCTGTTTACATGTGTGTACACAGAAGAGTCTGAAAGGAAGGAATTATCTCCGCAAATTCGGATACAGATTTTTTATTTTCTTCTCACTTCATCTTTCCAAGTTTGACATGTTTATTACTTTCATAATGGAAAAAACATGGTTTTACCAAAAACATTAAGTGTTTACTAGAACTGCTGTGTAAAATCAACTGCTAATTGCTACTTCTGCTGTACTGGGTTGGCGAAAAGGTCCGTAGGGTTTTTTCCATAAAAAACATTTTTCACTTTTACCAACAACTTTATCGATTTGGATATTCTGATACATAAGACAGCCCCACAGCAAAGAATTATTTAGCCAAAATGTCAATAGTATAAGAAATCGCAAACCACTTTTGCCCCATTTGATCAGTCACAGCACCTTCTCCATACACCTTACAAGTCTTTTTTTGCATTTCAGTTGCGTTTTTACCTTTCTTGAAATAATAAAACGCAATGATGCATATTTCCTTCCATCTTCAATATTAAAATGGATACACAAAAAGTCACCAATCTGGATTTTTTTTAATGCATGCTGATATGACAGCTGTCACAATACAATCTAACAAAACTGTTTCGAATGAAATTAAAGACAACTAAGTGCTACTAGGGCCAATGCATGAAAAAAACTAAGCCAACTTTTTGGCCAACCCAGTACCAATGGAGGGATATTAAATGGTCCAGCTATAGTATTTTATTGGGGTCCCAGGAGGACATCATTTGCAAAAGAGGCAGGTTTTTAAAACATAAAATTGCAAGTAATTGAGCACAGGGTATCTATTCAAACCGTGCAAAGGGTATGCAGTGAAAAGTACCGTATTTTGCCATGTATAATCCACACCCATGTTTTTGTGCACATTATATACGGGATTATTATGCCCATTATTATACCCATGGTATGTAATCATTATATCCATGTGCAATGTGCATCCTTATTTCTCCCTCAAAAATTTGGGCAAAAAAAGTGCACATTATGCATGGCAAAAATATAGTAAGTCTTTTTCTTAGACCAGTCTCCCAAACTTCCCCTCCCCAGAGCAGCCTCTGTTAGCAATTCCCTGAACAGCCTGCTAGGGATATACAGTGTACAAGATGGGGCCGAGGTAGGCTTACCGTTCTTATAGAAAATAATACAATAATTAATAATAACACAAGAATAAACTGTGTTCCATACACTCACTTTATATGTCTGAATAACAGCATTCTATTTGTGCATACTCTTCTGTATCTTACTTCATCCACCTGGGTTCCCCTTAGTTCCCACCCATCTACCTTATTTCTGTGGCTTCATAGTATCTGTGATAGACTGTATTTTCCAAAGATGGCCACCTCACTACATCCCACCCCATATGCTCTTCTTACAGTGCCCACACTCCTGCCAAGAAGTAATGGGGCTTGTGTTCCCTCCCTCTTAACCTGGAAAGACTTCTCTGACCGCCTCGGTCAACGAAGGCGGAAGCGATGCTCTGTGACTTCCAAGGCTAGGTCTTAAAAATCCCGTGCTCTTCCCCCTTGTTCTCCTGGGACACTCACTTGCTCTTGGGACCCAGGCACCCTGCCAGGAAGAAGCTTCGGCCGTAGGTGTTCAGACAACACCCCCACTGAGGTTCTAGCTAACAACCAGCATCAATGAGTAGACCTAGGTGAGGAAGTCTTCAAGGCGACCCCCTTTCCAGCCCCTGACCATACCTGCATGTGAGACTTTGAGTGAGGGAGGACCACTTAGCAGAGCACAATCAACTCAGAACCTTGAAAAGCAATAATAAAACAACTGCTGGTGTTTTAAGCCATTTGGTTTGTTCCATAATAGAGTACTGGAATGGTAACTCACTGTAGGGATGACCATAATTTATCTGATCCACATCTATAATGAAGGGCATTTGGGCTGTTTCCAGTCTATTGTTAAGATTAAGTTACTTAAGCTGAAACAATTCTGCCTTTTCAAGTCAAAGGAATACCCTTTTCTTTAAACTGGTGTCTCATTTCATTCAGGCCCCAGGCTGCAGCAGCTGCTCTGGGCTCCTGAGCTCATGCTGCACAGTGAACCCTGGATGAGGGAGGTGCTAGAGGCAACAGAAGGCCTTGAACTAGTTCTGGTTCTGACGTTTACTCTTACTCCGTGTGTGACCCTAGATAAGTCTCTTCCCCTCTGTGGGCTTCAGGTCCTTCCCTGTAACAGAGGGAGGAGCTGCATCCCTGGCCTCTCTCTAGGCTGTAGAGAGGATCCGTGGGACAATGGGCCCCTTTGCAATCCGAAGAGCAGTGGCTGCAAAGTTCCCACTCAACGTTTATACAAGAGGAGTCAGGCTCACTTAAACGTCCACAGAGCATACCAATAAAGAGAACAACCCAGGCCTCCCAATTCTTACCTGCAGGACTGTGGACTTTCCAGAAATCAAACAGAAGCACCACCTTATCTGAGAAGATGAAATGCATCTGAAAGAGAAGGGAGTCTGCGTCACAGCGGGCTGAGGGCAGTGGAAGCTGTGGTCCCTAATGGTCTCAAGCATCCTCTTCTAAAAGACCCAGGAAAATGGGGTCACTGGACTTAGTGCTAGAGGGGCCAGTAGTGGCAATCGGGGCCCCCTGTGGCCAGACAGGGCAGGGACTTGCTTGCCCAAGGTCCCACAGGAAGTCAACAGCAGAGCTATAACTGAGTTAGCTCCAGTCCAGGTGGAAGTCAAGGTCAGTGGGGGGAGTTGTCCATCATCATAGGTCCATCCAGGCCACACTGCTCTTAGTCCAGGCTGAAACGCCTTTCGTGCCCTCCAGACCCAGTGGGGAAGCACCGGGCTGAGGACCAATGCCTCTGCTCACTCCCAGGGCCACGCCACTCAGCTGCAGTGGTGCGTATCACGGAGAGGCCCAGGGTGCTGCCCTCAGTCTGCAGTCCACATCAGAAACGGTGCCGGGAGAAGCAGTGAACATGCACCACACCGTTGCTCTTCTCAAAGAGCGCCCGGTCCGCCTGCTGCTCTAGGAGGCATCAAGGGCTTTCATACATCATCTCATTTCACAGCCATGTTCTGTGGGACAGGGGCAATTAGGCGCATCACACAGAAAGGAAATATGGGGGAATTAAAGTCAGAAAAGTTAAGTCACTGGCTGAAGTTCACAAGGCGATTAAGTTGGCAGAGCTGGGATTCAAACCTGGGACTCACTGGATGCCCAGCAGGTGCACTCCAGTACACCTGCTGCCTGCATTATGGGATGGGAACTACATGGTGATCCTGAATGGCCACATCAGGCTCACTGGCTGTGTTTGGCAAGATGAAAAGCCGGAAGGATCAATTCAGGGAAGGGAAGTCCCCCTTTCATCACCAGATAAAACCTCAGCCGGAAGCAGCAGCTCTGCAAACACTGTGTTCACCCCACTAAGGAGATCCTGGCTGGGTTGGGCCTTTGCCTTCTGAGACAACAGCCAAATATTAGAACCCTCCACCGTCAGAGCTGACAGCATCTTCAGAGAGTTGTTTGTAACCTTGAGGTATAATTGACATATACCATTATATTGTTTTGAGGTAGACACAATGGTTTGATGGGTGGATGTACATATTGCGAAATAACCACCACAATACGAGTCTAGTTAACATTCATCACCACACCACAGTTACCATAGTGTTTCCTTGAGATAAGAACTTTTGAGATCTATTTTATTTATTTTCTCAGAGAGTTTTTAGTTCCCTGGCTTACAACGTTTTTTTCCAGGGAACATTGGCAAATAAAATCTTCCTTGTAAGTCCACTACATAAAACACAGGACTCTGGGTGCGAAGGGAGGGAGGTCTGCACTCTGTGTGGGAAACACGGACCCGGTCCAACGCCAGCCCCTCTCCGCCCACATCTCACTTCCAGACGGGGAAAGGGAGTACCGACAGGGCAAGGGATTTGTTCAAGACCTCATAAGAAGAAAATGGGGAGGAAGGGGCGTCAAGAAACACGTATAAAGGACCTATGGGCAGAGCCAAATCGGGGAAGAACGGAGGGTGGGAGGTGGGGCGGGAGGGGCAGGGGTGTGTGGTGGGGGGCAAGTGGAGACGACTGTACTTGAACAACAATAAAAATAAATCTATAAATTCTAAATCTTCTCTAAAAGTGATGAATAAACTTGATCTGAGATGTAAAAAAACACAGGAAAAAGAAAATGGAAACCTAGGCAGTCTTTTAAAAATCAGGTTGAAGAATTTTAAAATAAAACTTTTTATCTGCCTAATATGAAAGTGGTACTTGTTCAGTGTAAAGAAACTGAAACAGTACCAGAAAGAAAGTAATACTAATTTGGAGTCCTATGCAGAGATACCCTTTATTAAGATTTAAAAAGAGTATTTGTTGGCATGGAAAAGTGTTCACAAAGAGATACAAAACAAACAGGCACAAATAATCCTGCGAAACTCCATTTCTGCTGGAGCTGCATTCGTTCAACCCAGCAGAAGCCCCAGATCATCTCTGCAGTGGGGTGGCCAAAGCCCCTGGCACTGTCGGTCTCTGTGGTGGGGGTGGAGGAGGGTGTGGCCACATCACCTCCTCTCTGACTTCACCTGATCTAGCAGTTGGCATGCCCGGAATGTTCTCCTCAATGGCTAGTTCATCAGCAAGTTTCCCTAACTGGGTTCCTTCTATCATCCTTGGGGCTGGGCCAGCTACCTCAGATGTCCCATACCACTTCCTGTCGACCTGAATACCCACAACACAGTAAAATCAACTTGACCAACAAACATTTACTTTTGTTGTGCTAGGGTGCAGATGCTGGAGATAGAGATGAGGGAGACAAGGGCTTGGCCCTCATGAAGCTCACAGTCTATTAGGGCAAGGGCCCCCAACCTCCCCCTCTGGCTTATGGATGCCCTGTCATTACCACCTGAGCTCCTCCTCCTGTGCCCCCCCCCCCATCCTGCCACCGCCCCAGTCCACGGAAAGTATGCCTTCCACAAAACTGGTCCCTGGTGGCAAAAAGGCTAGGGACCAATGTATTAGGGCAGAGGGCAGTGATCAGGTCATTACAACACGGTGTATGTAGTCCGTGAGAGGGAGGCACATGGGAGACCTTCAGCAGGGGTGGCAGAGGCTGCCTAAGCCAGCCTCGGAGACAGGTGGCTAGAACATCTTCTGAAGCAGAAAGAGCAGGTGGTAGTCCAGGGAAGACAGTCTAACAAGTTCCAAGCTGAAGGTGCCCACCCAAAGGCGCTGGGTGGGGCTGAGCAGGGGACACAAAGCCTTCCCTACTCTGGCCTTTTCACTGGAGAAGTTGTTTCAAAGCAGCCCTCTCTGAGCAGGGGCTGCAGTGTTCAATTAAAAGGCTCTGTGGTCAGATACCAAGGGGCAGGGCTCTAATCTTTCCCGTTTAGGATGAATCTCAGCCCTAAGCAGCTGAGTTTAGCTTTTATCTGCTGTATTCAGGGCCCCACCCGGAGTAGGGACGGGCTGTGCTGAAGGAGAGAGCAATCAGGGGACTTTTCGTCTCTGTTTTCTCGTTTGAGGGACATCACTTATACTTTGAGGAAAATCTCCCTCATATGTAAACCAAAGAGTTTAGGGGAGATTAAGGTGTCTGTCTGGCTGGGACTGCCTGGGGTGCTTGTGCTCAACTATCTCCCCTTTTACAGGCCCGCAGCAGGTGGCGGGCGGGGGAAGGCGGCTTTGACCAGGTGAAAGCCGTATTTTTCACCTGTTTTGCTTTCCCATATCTTAAATTCACGGCATTCTTAATGAAGAAAATTACATGATTTTTTTCAAAGACCAAAAAGCTTTGCAAGCTGTGATTCCTTGCAGCCCAGGTGAACTCCACCGAGAAACACAGTTAATCTGTAACGCTATTTCTGACCCACGTTTAGGGAGGATGGAAAGCAGCTGGTCTGGCTGTCGTCCCCGACACGCACTCCCTCCCTTCTCCCGCGCCAAATCAAACCACGAACTTGCCAAGACAGGGAAATTGCCCCAGGGAGTGTGCGCCTCGTAGCAGGCTGAAATGCACCGAGCTTCCCTCCTCTTCCTAGAAGCCTCCCCGGCGTTTTCACCAGGCGCTGCGCCCTGGGCAGGGGGTTACCGAACTGGCTTGCCTTCGCCCACTGCGCCCCCACCCTCGGCTGCTACACAGCAGGTGCTCCTTAACCGCTCGACCCAGCAGGAGGGAGAAATAAAAAGAAAACCCAACAGCCACCTCCAGCCCTAACTCTCGCCTCTCCCCAATCCAGTTCTTGCTGTTGACAACGCTTCCAACACACCCCCCTGATCAGCCCTCGGACACGGGCGCCGGGCACCCCACGGGGCCCGGAGCTGCAGCTGGAGGGGCTCGGCCCGGGCCGCCTACCCGGCGCCCGCTTCTTTCCGCGGCGCCCAGACTCACCTCCATGGTGAGCGCGCCAGGGGTTGCGCCCGGGACAGATCTGCCTGCTCTGGTCTCTCTGTTCCGAGTTCTACAGGCGCGGCAGCTCAGCACGACTTGAGCCTGACAGTCACGTGGCCGGGGCGCGGCGGGCGCACGGGCGCCTGGGAGTTGTGGTCCCGCTGGCCCGCACTCACCGCCGAGCCCCGGATCCCCGGCCGCGCTGCGTTGCGGGGCTGCCTCCTGCGTTCCGTTTGGTTCCTTACTGTTTTGCACTTGACTTGCCTTCGCAATTATCATAAAATACTTATGACTCCTTGTAATAAATTATGGGAAGCGTAACTCATGTTGAGTTGAAAAATGGAAAACTTTATCCTGTGGCGATAACAACAAATTATTTGTAAAGAAATGATCTCCCAAGCTTTGAATGTAACTATTTAAAAAAACCTGATTAGCAAAAAGCAACACACGATTTGTTTAATTTGTAATTGTTTGCTTGCTAGGGCGGTAAACTTTTTCTTATTGTCATTTCTATTTTTATGTGTTGTCTGTCCATTGCATCCAGTTTGGAAGACTGGGGAGTTTTTCCAAGCATGGATCGTGGACATTGTGGAAAAGGAAACCTGGACAGCCCGGATTATTGACAAGCCTTGAGTTACTGAGGTCTTACTTCGTGGGGCCACTGCTGCTGCTGCTCTCACTCCAGACAATTCCAGAGCCTCCTCGGAGCCTAACTCACGAGATGGGATAGCAGGAACTGTTTGGACTGCAGAGCTGTGTACACAACCACGGACGACTCTCAAGTCGATTTTAAGAACAAAGTTACAAAGAAGGCAGCCTGTGTAAGAGTTCCGCAGCTGCCCTTCCTAGGTGATTTGAATCAGCCGATCATAAACTGCACATTCCAAGGCCAGGAATAACAATTTTGACTTCGGGGTGGGGAGATTTGTTCAATTCTTGAATAGAAGAGGAGCAGAAAAACCTATATCCTTTTTCCAAGAGCAAAATGAGGCTATTCCAGTTTGAGGGATTTTTCTTGGCACTGAGTCAATTCATTTCTGCGCGGGGAATGGGACTATTTATTAAAATTACATACATACCAACAAAGTAGTTGAAAAAATAATTTAGACCAGAAGCAAATAAGTTTGGACCAATGCTGCTGAGAAATAAATTGTTAAGAGAGATCTTATAATGCAACGTCACATTCTTTGTTAGATTTTTCTGAAATACTGTCTCTTTCCTGCTCTGGACAAGAATTGAGCATCTTGTCTATAACTGGGAAGGGATTATCTGAAACTACTGGATTCGGTCCCTGTTCCTGAGGCCTCTCCCTCGAAATTTTTTAAGGACTGGGGGAGGTACAGCACACTCCAGAGGGGCCTGCGGGGTCAATAAGATATTAAATCCTGTGCTGACAATTCCTGGTGCTTTAATCAATAAAGTCATTTCTAGTGAAATCAATAAAAAGGACTTCGCTGAAAATTTTTTTTAATTCTCAGCACAGAACCGGGTAGTGGTAGCTTGCTCAATGAATGGTAGCAATTGTCTTCCTTAGCGGCAACTGTTCTCGTCCTGTGCGGGAAAGCAACTGCAACATATCAAGCCACTTGCTGAAGGTACAGGGATTCTGAGGGTCTCAACCTGAAAGCCAGTGGGAGTTAGAGGGAAGTCAGGGACTGGGGCAGGCAGTTTCAGAGAAAGACTCCAGGACTTGGGCACTGTGAGGAGGTCTGGGAGGGAGGTGTGGAGAAAGTAATGGGAGGAAGGGTTTTGGATTTCTTGAGGCATGTAGGCCCCCAGAGCTTGAGAGGGATTTGATGATTTAGGGGTAATGTTTCACTCTCTGGGCCCCACCTGGGAAGTGGGAGTAAGAAGCCTTGACCTTCACATAAGCACGCTCCTGTGCATTCCCCAACCCCCAACCCTGATTAAAGGATTTGTAACACAGCTTTCTTCCTTTGACTGTTTTTGTTGGCTTTGTCACAATCTGATGACTCTCACACTTAGTTCTAACTTCCTCAAGAGTGTTATGGTTTTAACACTTAGCCCTCAAGTTTGAAAGTGTCCCCTTTCTCTCTGAGCCACTGGAGACTCTGCTGCTCCAGCTCCCAAGCAGAGAACTGGAGCCAACCATAGAATTCCTGCTCCCGAAATCACCCCACAGCCATCTAACCTTGGTCCGTGGCAAGAGATTCTTTCTGGGTTTTATACTTTGATAGCCGTGGATGCCCTTCTCCGCGGGAACAACAGAGAATCAGCCCCCCCCTTCCCCCCCAGGACACACCTAGACCCTCCTTCCCAGCAAGTCCACAGGCAGGAAAGATGGCGTTGCCTCAGGTGTCGCAGAGATGGGCAAAGGGCCCTTTAACTGGGGTGCTCAGCTCATCCACGGTCACGGGGTGAAGGGGAAATCCAAGCAGTCATTTCTCCTTCTGAGGCGCTCAGTAGAGGAACTTGAGGTCTCACAAAAAGACCACACGCATGAAATGTTATTTATTGCTGCAGAATGGCCTTGATACACGAATCAGGCTCTGTGACCCCCAAGGGTGCCACTCTTTCTCTCTCTGGGCCGCAAGAAAGGGTTTCCAGAATGAATGACTACTAACCGCTCCTTTACATGCCATTGATCCGCAGTTATAAGTGAGCTTGAAGTTGGAGTGGAACACTTCCTGGCTGACTTTTGCATGTTTTCCATGTAGTGCCATTTAGCTGACCTCCCAGGTTCTCCCACAAACCTCAAGTATTTTGTATTAAAATGTGAGGAGCATTATGTTGCCGTATGTGGCACAGGGAGTGTGTGTTCGTTTGATGTTGGTCGGAGAGTGGAGACAGCAGAACATGTTTGCATCAGAATTTGTGCCAGAGAAGCTGGAGCCAGGCTATGACCCACCCAAAGGCCGTGTGCAGGGTAGCCTCCACCAGAGCTGGGGATCGAACCCAGAGGACAGAAATCCACTGCGTCTTAAGTTCAACCCCATTCATTCTGGTTAAGAATGGTGGAGTGGTTAACGTCATGTTCAAAGTCAGGAATTTATGTTGGGGACAAAGAAGAGCCACCAAGGGGCTTTTAATGCACAGTTTTCTCCCTAGGTTTTCCCTTTCCTTTCCCGAAAGGCACTATGTTGGTGAGGCGTCCCCTGACCACCCTGTTTAAAATCGTGGTCCCCTTTGTATGTATTCTTTGCCCTGCCTGCTGTGCTTTACTGTTTTTCCATAGTACTTACCACCTTGCAGCGTACCGTTTAATCTGGTTATTCATTATTCCTTTCTTGCCACTCAAATGGAAGTTCAAGGAGAACAGAGAACTCTTTTTTTGTCGAGGAAGGCACCCAGCATAGTTCACGTCACAAAGCAGACCGTCAATAAACGTTTGTTGTGTGAATGAATCAGTCCCAGGGGGCAGACGCTCTCTGCTTCATTGCTTCAGAGGAAGGGAGTGTCGGAAACAGAGACGGCTTCTGAGATGGGACCGTTTTGTTTTTCATGAGAGTTGTGGAGGGTTTGGGGTGATTTGCGGCAGGGGTAAGAAAATGATTTATGGAGAAGCACAGGGGAAATCAGGGCTGTCCTTCCTCCCACCCCCCAACATGTTGGGGGGGAAACGGGGAAAAAAGGAATGAAGTACTGATGCAGGCTACAGCATAACATGTTTGAACCCTGAGCATGATGCTCAATGACAGAAGCCAGTCGCACAAGGCCCCATGTTATATGATTGCATGTATGTAACATGTCAGAAAGAGGCAAAACTGCAGAGGCACAAAGCAGACCACTGGTTGCCAGGAGCTGGAGGGAGGAATGGATGTGGGTTTTATTTCTGAGTGATGGAAATGTTTTGAAATGATAGTAGTTCCCCCCTTATCGGCAGTTTGGCTTTCTGTACTTCCAGGTACCTGTGATCGACTGTGCTGTGAAAATGTTAAATAGAAAATTCACAAAGTAAACAGCCGATGAGTTTTAAATTCCGTGCTATTCTGAGCAGTGTGATGAAATCCTGCTCCTCCCTATTCCTTCCCATCTGGGACGTGAATCATCCTTTGTCCAGCATTTCTGAGGCAGGAGCTAGCATAGGAGGGACTCCGAGACTGCACTGCTGTTGCTGGCCCGTGACTAGTGTGTCCTGGTTGCCAGGAAACGCCTTTCGGCACTTAGGTGGGACGGATAGTGCACCAAGGCAGGGAGGAGGGGACACATGCCTCACCCACTAACTCAGCAGGCCTGCGCCCCATCTGTTATTGCCAGGTGTTCCGACATCATAAGAAACCTCATGTTAGCACAGGAGGGGGCCCACAGTGTCCAAAGAACCAGCCCACAAAACGACTTTGGTTAATTGCCTGCCTCTGGTCATTATCTGTTTTACGAGGAGTCCCTAATGCTTGCAGAAAGAGCCCATAAGTAACTCTGGGTAACTGCCCCGACTTTAATTAGCTGCCTCCTGTCACATATCTGTTTTACATCAAGATGAACAAATGGTGTCTGAAGTAAGATAAGGATCCAGGCTAATAGACCCCCCCCCCCCCCCACCGCCCGTACATACCTAAGTTCGGGTAGTCACATTCCCCCAGGAAAGCTGTCACCACATTTACCTGTCAATCAATAAGCAGCTTCTTCACCCCCATCCCCTAGTCTTCTGCTCCCCCACATTCCAGTAGAGAGCCCCCAAGGAATGCAGGGTGCACTTAAGTGCCTCTGGACTCTGCGTCCAGTCTCCCCAGTGGCTCCGAAGCCTGCGGGCATGAAGGACAGACTGGGCCACCCAGCCCGCCATGGAGGGGGCGTATATTACTTTCCTGTGGCTGCTATAACAAATCACCACACAGTTGGTGGCTTACCACATATCGATTCACTTATAGTTCTGGAGGTCAAAAGTCTGAAATCATTTTCACTAGGATGACAGCAAGGCGTCAGTTCTTCCAGAGATTCTAGGGGACATTCCCTTCCTTGTCCTTTGAAGCCCCTGGAGCTTCACCCCTTAGCTTTCAGGCAGCTTCCTCCACCGCCAAAGGGCACAGCATTTTCAAATCTCCAAGTCCCGCATAGTCTTCTCTCTTCTGTGCCGAGCCTCCTTCTGACCTTTTAAGGACCTTTGCGATGACATTTAAGGTTTATTCAGATAACCCAGGATGCTCTCCCCGTCGCAAGATCCTTCATTTAATCGTAGGTGCAAAAGTCCCCTTGGCTGTGTCAGTTAACATCCACAGGTTCCAGGAACTGGGACGCGGATATTTTTTAAGGGCCATTATTCAGCCTGTCATAGGGAAGCATCAACATTTACAACTTTCCCGTCTAGGAGAGCCGTTAGCCAAACCAGAGCGAGCGTCAGGACTACAGCCAACTGAGAAGGAATGGTGTGTTTGGGCCCCGCTGGGAAGGGAAGCTCTGTGTGGACCTGTTCATTCTCGAAGCCAGGGGTGGGGAGGGTGACCGGTCTCAGGCACAGGTTCCCTGCCCAGCTTCACCGGGACACGGGACTTGAGCTGTCTTGACAGGCTCCTTCCACACCTGCCGTGAGGTTGCACATTCCAGCCTCCAGTCTCTCCCAGGCCCTGCACACCTGCCTCCTGCAGCAAGACCGAGGAGCCCTGAAGGGCTCCCCTCGAAGCTGCATTGAGCTATCGAGTCCAGGACCACGCCACGTTTGTAGGATAAAAGGTTCTGACCCAGAGCTGTCCATCTGCCAGCCTGCTGAGGACAGCAGATTCACAGATGCTTTATAATTTTCACGTTATGTGGTAAACATAAAATTCGTCATCTTAACCATTTCTAAAGGTTAAGCACATTCCCAATGTTGTGCAACCAATCTCCAGAACTTTTTCATTTTGTGAAACAGAAACTCTACCCACGAAACAACATCACATTTCCTCTCCCCTCTGTTCCTGGAAACCACACTTCTGCTTTCTGCTTCTCTGACTTCCACAGCTCCAGATACCTCGTATCAAGTGAAATCCTGCCCTATTTGTTTCTTCGTGACTGGTTTATTTCATGAAGCCTAATGTTCTAAAAGTTTATGCAGCTCGTCCATGTGTCAGAATTCTCTTCCTTTTGAAGGCGGAATAACATTCTGTTTTATGTGCATGCCGTATTTTGTTTATCCATTCATCTGTTTGCTACTGAACTCAAGGTGCTCCACACTTGGGGTGCCCTACCGAAAAATGAGCCGTGTTTGTGGCAAGGTAGTTTTATTTACTTGCATCAAGTAAAGGAGACTGGGGATTCAGATCTAAATTGCTGCCTCCTGGAAGGGAGGCTTAGCAGGTGCTCAGATACACTATTTGGTCAATTACGTGTTGATTTCTTCTCTCCAGTTGGCCACATTCACTGCCTTGAGTTCCTGTCAGTTCATCCTGTTCTCAAGGGCATCTGCAAAATACTGTGTTATGTTTTCACCTCTAGCAAGAAACAGCATTTAGAACTGCCCAGACTTTGAGATCCTTGTCCTATCGAATTATGTTGATGAATACTGTTTTTTTCCTACCTTTTGCCTATTGTGAATAATGTTGCTTTGTGAGTGGTGTGCTATTGTAAATAATGCTGCTTTGAATAGGGGTATACAAACGAGCGTCTTTGAAAGGTGAGCACTTATCAAGACTCTGGGCCCTGCACTGCCAGTTCTTGGAGAAAGAAGATGTGAGCTCACCCCACCCTCCCCTTCCCTGTGTAGGCAACTGCTGCATCCTGAATGTGTCCCTAAAAATATCAGTCTGATCCTGGCAGTAGGTTATTTCCTAATCTTAGGGGAAGAGTAGGCACAGCAGGTTTCAGCTTGCGTATGGAAATTTTCCTCTACAGCAGCTCTTCTCCCTTTGGTAAGAAAGAAAGAAGCTGATTTTTAGCCCTTAGTAACTTTAAAACAAACCAAGAGTCACCGTGTTAAGATCTACTTATTTATCTACTATATATATTTTGGCTACTAATATGTCATAAATCAAATGATCGCTTGGTATTGGAGGAAGGACTCCAGGGCAGGGGGGAACCAATCCAACTTGTTTACCTTAGGTTTTGAAGTGTAATAAAGTATTCATTTGAACCAAACGAATTGCTGACATAGGAAGATTTTTCACCTGGAGAAACGCAGTATCATATGGGAAAACCAACAGCTGAGCCAACGGTAGGCAAACCTCCTTTCCTCTGTGTTTGAGGGGGAAGGGAGTTGGTGAGAGCAAACCACCTGGCAGCACAGCTAAGCTCTCTCTGGTACAGAAAGTTGTTTTTCTGGTTGGAGGCGGGAGTGGGGGCCTCTCTCTGTAAAGAGTCTGAGCTCTGGCCACAGCCGGAGGCAGAACTGGTTAGTGCTAAGCACCCATCAGGATAATAGCTTCGAGACCCAGGCCTGTCCCTTTGGTTTTCTTCAGATTGGGAGGAATCGGTGTCCCAGGAGGGACCCATTTATGTCCTGTCCCGAGCAGCCTTCCCACTAGCAGGTGGCAGGCCCAGACCGCAAGCCTGCAGCTCCTCATCAGGGCATTTCTTCCTCTTTGTAGTTGATATTCCCCACGTATAAGCTGTTCCCTTCTAGGTGATTAATATTAAGAATACATAATTGAGCCAAATGAAGGATGTGTGCAAATTGGGCAGAAAATAATTGAAGTGACCCCATTACGTCACATCACAACAGTGACTTGGGCAAACACAGAGAATCCGATGATAAGCAGTAATAGGACTAAAGGCGCTTTCTCAGACCCTCTTTCCCAGAGCTGGCTGGACCCCATACAGCATGACTGACCCTCATTGTTTTATGAGCCTTTATCCTCAGGACTAGAAACTTACTGGAAGCGTCCTGAAGGGGCAGAGGCTTCCAGAACTTACAGAAACAGGACACACCAGACCACAGTGACCACCCACCCTGCACCCAAAGATGACGTCGAAACAAGCTGCAGCCCAACTGAAACCTCCTGCTCTACAGCCACCTGGTTACCTGCTTACTCACAACAATTCACAGCCCCCCCCCCCGCCCCAGTCAGTGCTGGTGCTGGCGCATGTCTTCTGCCAAGCCCTCTCCCTCCCTTGGGAAAGTAAAAATAAAACCTTTACTCTCTGCACTGTCTTCTCTTCGTGAATTCTTTCCAAGTCTGCGCCACTGACCACCCTAACATGCAGTTGATAACTTTATTTGTTCACTCAACAGACACCTGTGTTGTTTGGGTCCCGGATACTGCAGAACAAGGAACCACATGGAGGTTTAGCTGTCAGGGAGGCTTTTTGGCTGAGTACCCAGAGGTCCAGGCATCTTCCCCCGAACATGTCCGATTATCCCTTTCTGAGGGCTCAGAAATGATTGGCAGGGAGAGGTCAGCATCGTGGATGAGGGGCCACTGTATGTGATGAGGATGTGGCTGTGTATATGTTTGGTGTGTGTCCCTGTTAGAGCATGTGTGGCTGAGTGCACGTGTAACTGTGCACGTGTGTTTGGTGTCGTTATAACTCTGTACTTGTGAGTCAGATTGAGTGATGAGTCAGTTTGTGTGATCTAGTGTGGGAGTCAAGAATGTGGATAAAAGTTGGAATGATGTGTGTGCGTGCGTATACATGTGGCTTTCTGTGAATGCACAGTTCAAATGAAGGGGAGGGAGGAATGGGTGAGCGCTCACTGCTGGCCATGAGCAAGCCCCCAGAGGTAAATGCAGGACTTAATGGCCAGTTCACATTCCCTGTCCCTTACTTGGCACACCCTTTCCCGCGCTGCTTCCTGTGGGACCAGGGTCGATTCCAATGTGCCTTTCCAGACCCAGGCCCAGCCTGTCTAGGCTCCCACTCTTAGCCCAGCTCTTGAAAGTCTCCTTCCCTATAGAGGAGGAGTCCCCTATAGACGGTCTCTGCAGGCCTCTACCTGGTTTGTGGGATGAGAGATGGAGCTGTCACCTTCCAGAAAGTGACTCAGAAGTGCTTCTGTCCAAAATGAATTGAGCACAAGAACCAGGTAAAGAGGTCACCTGGCCTGATTCTGCAGCCACCGAGAAAACTGAGAGTTCAGAAAACTCTATCGGAGCTCCAGGGAATTTGAAGGAGCCTTTTCTTTCTGAGGGAGGAACAGTAGTAGATGTCTCCTCCTCCAGCCACACTCAGACTCAGCCTGTGCTCTAGGCCAAAATCTGGCATATATTAAGGATGGCCGTAGCAATAATGATGCCTAGCAGTTATTGCTCACTTAGTCTGCACCTGATTCTAGGCCAATCATTTCACACGGATGACGTTTTCTAATCAGCATGACACCTGACGCGATAAGCACTGTCTTTTTAGAGAGGCCAAAGTGCTTGTTTAGGACACACAGCTGGTCAAGAGCAGACCCCAAGCAGTCTGGTTCCAGAGGCCCCTCCTGGGGCAAGCGAAATGGCCTTCCTTAGGGGGCACATCAAGGGACCCCGTAAGCGGGGATCATACACCAGTTGAGTAAAAGAAGCCGCTGTCTGCCTTTGACACCCTCCCTTCCCAGACTGCCAAACCCTTCCAGAGCTCGTTCTCCCTGACCCACAAAATTGTTTCTGAACACTTTTGGATACTTTTTTCTCCTTCCTATCTAAGCTGTTCTTGCGACCTCCTTCCTCTGTGCCACCGTGGGCTCCTCCAGGCTGGTCTGGTGTCTTATTCACATCTGTATCTCCAGTCCGTGCCTTTTCCACATTTCCAGACCTACAGTGGGTACTCAGTCAAAGGTGAGTCCGCTGAGTGGCAAAAAGCCAAAGACCATCACTGAGAATTCCCCCCCAAAGTGACCACATAATTAATACACGTACATATTTTGGCATAAGCACTTACCCATGGAACCGTATATGCAGATTGAAATGTGTGAGTGACTGAGTGTGCTTACAGGAAAAACACATTTTTCCAAAGTGACTCTAACCCTTCCCTCAAGTTTGAGGTCTAAAAATGAAGTATAATTTAATAAGGCATTGTTAACTTGCTCAATAAATTATAACGTTATAATTCTCACCCTTTGGTGAGTTTTGACAAATGTCTCCACCTATAAAAACAACACCCCAAACAAGATACACATTTGTTACTTTGCACTATCCTAGATTGTTACTTTGCAGCCCTTTCTAGTCAGTTCTTCCCCACCATGGTTCTTGTCCTCTATAGCAACAATTCTGATTTATCACTCCCGTTCATTTGGTCAGTTCTAGAACAGTGGTCATCTAAATAGGATGTTACAGTATATGCTCTTTTGTGTCTGGCACCTTTTGGTAAACCCAGTGTCTCTGAGATTTACTCATGTCTGCCGTGTGTTCTTTTCATTGCTGAGTAGTGTCCCACTGTGTGATTGTATCGCTTCCCGTCCATACACATTTGGGTTGTGTCCGGCTACAATGAACGCTCCCCTACAAGCGACTCTGTGACGCGTGCTATCGTTTCTTTTGGGTAAACGCCTAGGAGTGGCATTGCTGTGTCAGGCTATTTTCTTTGATGCCTAAAGGTCCTTTGTAACTGTCAGGAAAACTTTTCCCCCCCAGAAATGGGACCACTGAAAATGGCTTGTCGTCATCACAGGGCCTGGGGATTTCCCGGAGCACAAACGTATTGAGCGCATTGAGGGGTTCCATCCCCCCACGCTAGGCAGTGAGACAGGGCTCAGTGTGGTCACAGAAAAAGGGAGAACAAAGAAGAGTGTGATCTTCACACGGAAATGTATGGAGTGTCTCTGAGCATTTGTGGTTTGAGCAAGGCAGTACAAGCCTTGAACCTCACCCGGCTAGTGCGGTCCTCTGGAGCAGAGGCTGGGGCAGGACTGAACAGGGACTCAGAGACCGTAGTCTTGGATAAGCCCTGTCCTAGCCGCGTGACCCTACATACAGCTGCACAACCCTCTCTGTGTCTCGGTTCCTAGCTTGCAAAGTAGGAATGTGAGCCTCTTGAAAAGAAGACAGGCATTCTCTGCCTGCTGTGCAGGGAGGCCGTGAGGATGAGCCAAAATCTGCCGAAGTTTCACCTTGAAAAACCGTAAGGTGCGCTGCAGAGCACAACGTGGAGAGAGGCGGGAGCACACACAGAGCTGTTTTGTGCTCTGGTGACTGGCACTGGGTGCCATGAGGACTCGGCTGCTCTTCTTTCAGAGACAAGGTCAGACCCAAGTGACAGTAACTCTCTGGGACCTGCCGGCTGGGCCTGGGCGTCCTTCCGCAGTGTGTTCATTGCTGCAACGGGGGACTATCAGGCTGTTTATTTCTTCTCTTCTTTAAAAAATTTTATTTATTTATTTTTTAGAGAGGAGAAAGAGAGGGAAAGAAACATCAGTAGGTTGCCTCTGGCATGCCTCCACCTGAGAACCTGGCCTGAAACCCAGGCATGTGCCCTGACTGGGAATCAAACCGGAGACCATTGTGTTTACAGGCTGGTGCTCAGTCCACTGAGCCACACCAGCCAGGGCACTGCTTATTTCTTTACAGCTGCAGAAGCATCATTCCCCAAACCACAGCCACCTCTCTGCTCTCCACACAATGCGTCCTCAACTCTCTTGACCCTCACTGACCTTTAGCACCCAGCTCACTCTCAGTCCACCACCTCAGGAGGCAAAGGGTGAGTATTTTATGAAAGGTCTGTTTGAACACATTTTAAATGGAGTTAAAACGTGAGTGCAGGCGGCATTGTAGAATAGCTACTCCTTGAGAGATTAACTCCTAGTGCTCACAACCACCTTTTGAGTCGGGCACTATCATTATCCTCAGTTTACAGGTGAGGAAACTGAGGCACAATTTCAAAGGAAGAACACAGGACTGGGAGTCTTGGAATCTGAAGTTTCACTGTTGCCACTACCATGACTATTCCTGGTCACATGGTCTTGGGCCTCAGGGTCCCTATTGGTAAAACGACAGTTGACATCCTTTTCAGTACAAACGCCCTGCGAGTCTGTGTCTGACTCTCTGAAACTGTTTGCTCATCTGTAAAATGGGGCAAACCATTGCCACCTAACTAGTCTTCCCCGCAGGGCCACCGGGATGGCATTCTGTTGAGGAGGGAATTCGTGCGGAGAGGCTTTGCAAGCCTGTTGCCTCCTCAAGGTCCCTGAGCCCCTGGGTGCTAGGAGATGGCAGGAAGCTATAATAAGCAGGAAATCAGGCGCTCCCTTACAGCCTTACAGGCTCCCCCCCCATTCACTTGGTCAGGAGTGGACAGAAACAACAGAGATCATGGGACATTTTGATTTGATAAGGCCGTGAGATTGTCTCGTTACGCCAGCAAGGGTAGTGCTTCCTCTGAGGACACCTAGAGGGCAAATGCTAGAACTGCAGCCCTGGACGCTGATTCCAGGTCAGTTCTGCAAGCAAGTGTCCATGTGCCCCAGTGAGCAGAACAGAATGTGGCATCACTTCCTGGGCCCCATTCTCTCTGCCTGAGTTTCATTCCTGTTCAGCCACATGGCAAGTAATTCATAGCCAGGTTTAACCAATTGCCAATAGCCAAAGATTTAACTGTATCTACGTAATGAAGAGTCCATAAAAACCCAAAAGGATCGGGGTCAGAGAGCTTCTGGGTTGGTGAACACGTGGAGATTCAAGGAGAGTGGTGCGTCTGGCGAGGGCTTGGACGCTCTGCGCCCTTTGCCCATGCCTTGTCGTATGCATCCCTTCCATCGGGCTGCTCCAAAGAATATTCTATACATTCTATATTCTATATATTCTATATTCTATACAGTAATCTAGTAAGTAAATGTTTCCCTGAGTTCTGTGCACTGCTGCAGCAAATTAATCAAACCCAAGGAGGAGTCGTGGGAACCTCTAATCTGCAGCCTGTCGGCCAGAAGCACAGGTGAGTGGGGGGCGATCTCATAAGACTGACCCAGGTAGATGGTGTCAGACTCGAATTGTAGGACTCCCAGCTGTCATAGAATTGCCCCGTGCTGTGCGGAAAACACACCCATGCATTGGAATCGGTACTAGAATCTTACCGCTCTTTCCCTGCTCCTATGGAAGTCACCTGCACAGGCACCTGCATTTGTAGGACCCCTCGGGCTCCAGAACTGCCAAGACAGGGAGGTACTTGGGCTCCAGAGAAACTAGAACAGTAGAAACTGTACTCAGTGTGATATCCACATCTCTTTATCTACCGAGAACTTATACTTCCCACAAGACGACTGGGTCATGTCTTTCGGAGTTTGGTTTACTTTGTGGCCACAACATTGCGTCCTGTCCCTCTTGCTGTGTTGCTTTCCCTCAACCACGTGGCATGAGCACAGGAAAAAAATGGTCTGACCACTTTCCTTAAAAGGAAGTTATGTGGGTGCATGGGGGGTGTTTTTTAATAGTCTCTACACACAGCATTGCTAAGTAGAAACATAACTGTCCCATCTGGGCTAGTGGAAAGAGAAAGAGAGCTATCCTTGCTAAGTCTCTCCTTCGGAGGATGCCCACTGTCTGTCTAGGTACCGTAGGACCAGGTGAGATGAGTAACCTTAAAGGAGACTAAGCCTTTGTCGTTTAAATCCTGCCATCTGGGAGTGTGGTTCTCTAAGTGTGGTCGCAGGGCCAGCAGCATTAGCATCACCTGGGAACTTGTTAAAAATGCAAATATCGGGCACCAGCCCAGATACTCCTGGGTCAGAGCAGTGGGGGCGGGGCATGTAAACTGTGTATCAAAGAGTCCTCCCCACCTCCCCGGGGATTGTGAGGCAGGTTTAAGTTTGAAAGGCACTGAAGGACTTTCAGGTGGAGGTGGGGGAGGGACTTCATTTACGGCAGGTGATACGCATACCGGGACAGAGTTCTGGAGAGGCTCATTTTATTATTTTTAAAAGTTTCCATGTAAAATAATTTTTAAGTTGCTATTAAAATTGGTTTTAGAAAAAACAGCCAATTTTCTTGTTCGTATACGTTGCATCCTAAGAATACCTTACTCAAGGTCGGAATTCAGAAACTAAGCCCACGGAAGGGCACTGAAGCGTTCTCAACCATCCCTGCCACTGAAACATTATCATCAATATGTTTTTATTCTAATACCTATATTTTTTGAAAGAGCAGTTTAAAGTTCAGAGCAAAAATGAGGGGACAGTACAGAGATTTCCCACGCCCCCCACCACCACACGTACAGCCTCCCCCATTACCAACATCCCCACCAGAGCCGGACATTTGTGACACCTGAAGAACGTGTCCCGATGTGTCACCATCACCCAGAGTCCACAGTTTACATCATGGTTCACTCTCAGTTGTACATTATTTTTTTAAATTTATTTTTAGAGAAAGGGGAAGGGAGGGAGAGAGGAAGAGACACATCAGTGTGGAAGAGGAACGACTATGGGTCTCACACGCCCCTGACCAGGGACCTGGCCTGCAAGCCAGGCCTGCACCCTGACCTGGAACTGAACCGGCAACCCCTCAGCCTGTGGGACGATGCCCAACCCACTGAGCCGCAGCAGTCAGGGCGGGAACTTATTTGTTAATCACGACATTTCGTTAGGGTAAAGAATATAACCCTTTCATAATTTGAAAGAAATATAATTTGACAGTGTCTTATTACAGATTAAAAATATATATAAATATATATTTAATAATAGGCACAATATTTTACTATCGTAGCACATGTGTATATAATAACCTAATATGAAATATATTAGAGGCATGAGTTCGATTTTTCTGAAACAGGTACAGCAAAGGTGAAGGATTCTGAGGGTTTGAGTGGCATCTAAACATTCAGTTAAGAGGTAGGCCCCTCAAGGACTTCATTCAAGTTCAACCCCAACCACCTGCAGACGCTGATCTGGCCCCTCCAGAGAGAGGTGACTAGGACTCATCTAACCCTACCTGGCCTCAGTTTCCTTCCGCCCTCCATGAAATGGAGAAGAAAACAACGGTCCCTAATCTGTCCGAGGCTCACATCTGACTCGGCCACTTAGTGGCTGTGGCCCTTGAGCAAGTCCCTTTTCTGCTGAGCCTCACACCCTGGAGGTGTCTGAGACACAAGAGAAGGGAGAGTACACAAGCTGTGTGAAGCCCCCCAACGTGCAGGTGGAGGTCAGTGCCTGCTCTCCGTCACCCTCACTTGCACGGAGCTGGCCTATTCCCAGACTGTCGTGGTGTTCCACAGCGCAGCCTAGCGGTTGAAGAAGGAGATGCTGGGCTAGAGTCCCGGGCTAGATGCAGCCCTGCCTTTCCCTAGCATTGTGACCGTGGCAATGAGCAGAGCTAGCCCGGGTTCTCTAGTGTCCTCTTCTAACACGGCAGTAGTCATCAGAGCTCTCTCAGAGGGTCACTGTGAGGAGTAAGCAACAAGAAAGGCGTCACATCGTGGCCGGTGGAGGTAACCAGCACTGTTGGAGGTCTCGAGAAGGTGGCCCTCGGGCACAAGACCGGAGAGGTAGTCCTAATAGTGACAGCAGGGAACACCGAGGAGGTGTGCAGGGAAAACAAAACAATTTTTGACACAGATGTAGTTTCGTACTATTTACACTGTTGAGTGTGTGAACATCCATCAGTCCACATGCTTAAGATACTTGTACTTTCTGTCAGGGTATTATAGTGTCCAAAGATTTGGGTTTTCTTTTTCTTGTTTCCTTGTTTTCACAGTGCCAGGAAATTTGAAAAAGGTCCTGAAAATACTTTAGACCTTCACTGGTGGAGTGGTGTCCACGCCTGTAGTATGAGGTAGAAGGGGGAACCGTGGAATATTGGCCTGTTAAGAGAAGAAAAACAGTACTAGGTGTGTGCACACACACACACGTATCCACATATACACACTGAAAGGCTGGAGGTGAAAAATAGGAAGCCCCAGAGAAGGGTGGAAGGACCTAGAAGACAGGAGGGGTGGTGGGTTCTGCTGGGCTGGCTGGGGACAACGTGACCATAGGTACACATGCCCCTTGGTGTCCCCTCCCCTGCAATTAATAACCCTTTATGACTGTCCCATACCTCTGTGACGTGGGCTCTGAAGGCACATTCTCTTTGCAAGATGCTTCAGAGAAAGAATGTGGCTGGGCTCCTCTGCACTTCAGTGAGCTCTGGGGGTTGGGGTTCGTGTGTGTGTGTGTGTGTGTGTGTGTGTGAGACCTTCCTGTTACTGAGCTCAGAAATGTTCCAGCATTTTAAAAAGAACACATCAATGAGGTAAGTGAACCCAAAGCTAGAGACACCAGTCTTCCCTTTGCCTCTTCCCTCTCTTTGCACCAACAAGAGAACAGAGAAGTCAGGAGGGGATGCTCAGGGAAGATTGGATCATGGCTCCAGGGAAACAGGTGGAGCCCAGCAGGCACCAGTGAGGACAAGGGCAGACAAATGCTACAGACCCCAGAGCTTCTGAAAGACCCCACTGCTGCAGCTGGCACCGTGGTACCTGAGTCACAGCTTCCCACCTTGGAGAGCTCCCCTGGAAAGCCCACTGCAGCTCAGGGGCAGCTTTCTCCTGGGAGAAGTGAGCTTTCTCTTCGGTGACTTCAGAGGTCCCTCTTCCAAGCCAGCCCACCGAATGCCAGTGAAGCCTGGCCTTGACGTGAATGGGAGAACCATAGGTCAGGGCTGTGGAAGCAAGGCTTGGGTGAGGGATAACGGGCTGTCATGCAGGCAGGGACATGGGGCCTGGGACCCCCACCAGGTTTGCCTGTCCCCGAGAGATATTCCTGGAAGTCCCTGTCTCCTGCACACACCAGCACAAGCCTTCTTTTGGAAGTCAGATCATGGAGAAGTTACTGCAAGCTCTCTCCTTCGAGGGGTGCGGCAGAGTAACCACAGCATCGGACAGTCTTCACCACCTTACACCCAGGGGTCGTCACCCACTCTCCTCTCACCCACCAGCCCTTCACTTTCTGTTTCCCCACCTCCAACAAAGGGGGCCCTCTGTCTCTCATCCATTTTTACCACTGGATCCCACACCGGTTCGGGACCACCCGCCACCTGCCCCCCTACTTGCCTTTTCCCTTCTACCCCCAGACCATAACCAGGTTCTGGAGCCCACCCTCATGCACACAGCCCCTTTATCTTGGGGCCCCCCTCTCATTATATGGCATCCTCTCTCATGATCCAGCTTCTCACAACATGTCCCCATCTCAGGGAGTCCATGGGTTAGCGTCCCTCCGACGGGGAAGAACAGCAGACAGGTCAAGAATCTCTCACCACTGCAAAAGAGGGAGACCCCAAAAGAGCCTCAGCAGGAGAGGACCAGAGAAGGGAGACAGGATTGGGGACCTCCTGCCTCAAGGGAGTAGCAGAGAACCCTGGGAACGAGGGGCCCAGTGCCTGTCCCTTGCTCCACTAGAGGGCGCATTCAAAAGATCTCCCCTTCCTGAGATGTTGGAAGAAGTCCAACAGAACAAAAGGATGGAGGCCAGGAAAAAATTGAGGGAATTTCTGCAGTAAAGAGGCATTCATGGTCTGGTAGCAGCTAAGAAAAAGCAAAGATTAAAAATGGGCAGAGCCCTGAGACAGCCACTTCTGATGGTTGTCACTTGCCTGAGGATGCACCCGAAGAACATGCCACTCCCACAGCACTGCCTTCTCATGACACTGTCACCCGGCAGTGTCCTTTTATTAGCATCTTCTGCTAATGTCAAGGCTCTGGAGAAACAACAGAACCAAGAAGTTGTGGATTAACTAGAAAAAGAGAAGCGGAAATAGAAACAGAAGCTTGTGAAGGGACAAGAGGTTCCGAGAAAGCAATTACAGATTTATACCCAGGCCACAGGGATTCCAGTGTCTGAGAAAGCAGACTTACAGACAGCTCTGGCCCATTCTCAACAAGCAGCCGGGAGAAGAACAGGAGAGGCAGAGGAGCCTGCTGGTCTCTCGAGGTCTTCCCAGCAGCGTGTCAGAGGACTGGAGTGGACACCGTGTGCCGTCTCCACGCAGCAGACACAGGTGGACAGGTGCGACAGAGAACTACCCAAAATGTGTGACTCCCTAAAGCTGGAGTTCTACCAGAACAACAAAACAAATGACAGCCTGAAGCAGGACAACTTGGAATGGCAGAAGCTTCGGGTCTTGGTGACTGACAAGGAGGCCATGCGGCTCAGGATGGAAGAAAAGCAGAAGAAAAAGCTGGAGAGGTCAGAGGTCCTGCTGCAATAATTTCCCAGTCGGTCCAAAACTCCTGAGAGCGAGGGGCAGTGACAGCCAGCACTGGAAGAGCAGGTACAGCTGGGGACACCTGTGGAGCAGCTGAAGGATTTGCTGAAAAAGCTGCAGGTAGAGAGAGTCCAATATGCAGAGAATCTGAAAGAAGAGAATGACATTTAGCAACAGACGATGCAGCAGATGCCAGAGAAGAGGTGCACATTGAGGGAGGAGAAGGAGCTGACTGTGAGTCAGGTGCAAGAGCTGACCTGCTTGGCCTACCTGAGGAACCAGGGAGCTAGCTCTCCCCCCACCCCAGGAGCCCCCAGCAGGGCCCTCGGAGGTGGAACAGAGGCTACAAAGAGAAGTGGAACAGCTACAGCAGGAACTGGAGATCCTGGCAGGGGAGCTGCGAGCCCAGATTCAGGGCCATGAAGGTTTGGGTTGTCTGAATCAGGAGCAGGGGTGATGACTGCTGGACCTGGAGCAGGAGTCTGAGCACCAGGGGAGCAGGTAGAGATGCGGCCAGCAGATTCTGGAGGGCATGCAGATGACTGCACCACTATCGGCTGTGTTTTTTCCCAGAACTGCAAGCTCTGGGAGCAACTGGTGGAGCTGCGGGACGGCTCCGTCAGGTAGCCCAACAAGAATATGGAGACCACCAGCGCACATCAGACAGAGCGGTATGTCAAGAAGGAGCTGGCCAAGAAGCGGGGCCTGCTGCAGGAGAAGCTGGGGGAACTGAAGGAGATGTTGCTGCTGAAGAGCCCAGAGGCTCAGAGTCTGCAGCAGCAGCAGCAGCAGGACCTGCACCTGAGCAACCTGCAGCAGCACGTGGTCACCTGGCAGCAGCTGGCCTTTGACAAGAGATGCTTCAGAACCAGTTCTGGCTGCATGTCCAGTTCATGGAGATGCTGCAGGGAGAGGAAGTTCAGGGCAAGGTGGAAGCCAAGATGGCCTGCCAGGAGTTTCAGGAGACCCAGGGCCTCCTAGAAATTGTCAACCAAGAGAACCAGTAGCTGCAGGCTCAGCTGAGCCTTGTGGCTCTGCCTGCAGAAGGAGGTGGACTGGATGGAGAAGAAGAGAAGGATCAAGAGGCTCCCCAGCCAAAGCTGAGCATGCTGGAGAACCTAGATAGCCAAGAGGCCATGGTTGCATGTTTAATGTGGCCTTAGCCAGTGCTGAGCAGGAACAGGCATGCTGTGCCAGCAGCAGCAAAAGCAAAAGGAGCACTGTGGGTACCTGGTTCACCTGGCAGCCCCATCTCAACACGAGTTGAATGAGGAGATCCACCAGGCCCTGCAGGTGGCCATGGACAAGGAGCAGAGCCACCCTACTCACAGAGGTCCTGCAAGAGGAGGTGGATCTGAAGGAGCCGGTTGAGGAGCTGGAGCATTGCCACATTCAGCCCTCTGGAGAGACAGACACAGCTGGAGGACACAGCATCACCCTGAACCGGACTCATGGCAGTTCTGAAGCAGCGCCACTGGGGGGAGCGGAGAGTGCATGAGCCAGCTGTGTGGCTAAGGACAAGGAGGAGAGGAAGTGAAGCTCCTGGAGCTGCAGAAGCTGCTGGCACTCCTGAGCTGTGGTCAGCCTGTATGGCACGTTCCTGGGGGCTGCCCAGGGCCCTGCTGGGGAGCCCACTACAGACAGACCGCCAGGCTCCCAGGCAACTGGAGCAGCTCAGAGCCAGAGAGATCTTGGTGGGGGATCTGAGCCCCACTGACTGTGTGGAGCCAGGCCCGCTACACTTGAGAACCCCACCTCCCCACCCCCTTGCACAGCGGGTCCTGCAGCGGCTGGGTGAGATGCAGGGCCCCCAGCAGTGCCCAGGCTTGGTCCTGGTGATCTGATAACCTGACACCACCTTGGAGAAGTGGGGCGGGGGCTCTGCCCCCACCCCATCCCTGCCACCCTGTCCCTGCCACCCTGTCCCATCAGCATTATAATACCAGACTAAGCTTATTTACTGATAACATAGGACACAGGAAGGACATGGGAACAGGGTTGTTTTGACTCCTATGTGTCTTGTTTTATTTCAGAATAAGTGGATTTAGCCATTAAAAACAACAATACTAACAATAAAAACAAATAACCCTGGAGATCAGGAAAGGGCCCAAAGATTCGTGGCACAGAGCCCAGGGTGTGTTCAATTCTGGGCAGAGTCCCGCCCATCAGAAACCAGAGTTGTTTTTAGGACAAGGTGGGTGTTAAACCTATAGAACAAGTCAGTCATCAACCAGATTCTAAATACAGAAGGGAGGTTTGTGGTGCTAATGCAATCAGAAAAGCCCACCCAGGATGTCCTCACAGCCCAAGTGGGGACTGAACGGACACAGTACCCGTGATGACAAGGCTCCTTCCTTCCCTAAACAGGGGGAAGGCACAAGTTCCGCATTCTGCTGACACAGGCAGGCTGAGGTCACTCTGCCCCAACCAGCAGTGGGAGGGTCAAGACAGGGCCCCGCATAGCATGAACTCTGAGGCTCCAGGCACCTGCGCTTCAGGCAGGCCTCTCCCGCTCTTAGGATTCCCCTGCCTCTTCTGGGGAAAGAGTTTCCGAGCTCAGGGCCCTGACCCAGCAAAGACTCACGGGACACAAAGGCCCAGTTTGCCACAGGTCTAGCCAAGGGGAAAGTGGAAACCGGAAGAGCTGTTTGTCTGGGGGAAAGGACAAAAACCGAGCCATGTCAGGCTGTGTGCAGAGCCCTGGGACACTAGAAACCAGAGCTGCCTCTGTGGGCGATGGACCAAGGAGGTCCTGGCCACCCCAGCGTGAGCTGCTGGGTTTGGAGGGTGCCGTTCATCACCATCCTGAAATCATCCTTCACCTCATCCACTCAGTGGTCCCATCTCCACAAGAAGTGTTTGTGAACATGTAACAAACTGGCCCCTCTCCCCAGCCAGCCTCTAACGAGGAACATCCCTGCTCATCCTTGGCCAGGATCCTAAATGATGTTTGTTTCTCGTGGCAGCTGTGTGCAGTGGACTACCCGGGGCAGCTCACGGTGGAGGTGCACACTCAGGGGACCCCAGGAGCTGGGGCTCGGGGCCTGGAAGGTCCCTTTCAGTCATCCTGAGGCTGATGGGGCTCTTCTGCCCCTGTCCATTTCAACGCTTTTTCGTTGTAGCTTTAAAATGTTACATCCTTTAAATGTTACATCCAGGGTCCCATCCTTTAAAATGTTCACTTTGCTCAGCATATTTATAAAAGAACACCAGGAGATACTATAAACCATTCAGCAGCTTGTCTTTGTGAGAAGTGTAACTCCACCCAAACACAGATAAGCCAGACATTGTCCTGCCCCCTCACCACCTTGAACTCTGGATAGCTGCATGAAGGAGGTGCGTGACAAGGTGACAAGGGAGGACACAACTGGGCATCCCCCACCCAGTTGGCGTGGAGTTCACACAGCTGGCACTGTTTACTCCACACGTAGTCCCACCCTGTGCCCCTCACACACATGTCTGAGCCCTCTCGGGCTGAGTGAGGAAGACTATCTTGGAGCCTTAAACAGGCCACTGAGTAAGAGACACATGTCTGTGAGCCAGGTGGGGAAAAGCTTCACAGGTGCCTCCCTGTGTCCTCCCCACCTCACCCACAGGGCAGGTCCTAGAATCAGGCCAGGTTCTGCCATGTTTGTGGTTTAACAATGAACTTGACAATGAGGTCTCCCCACTGAGTGTGTACCTTGAGGAAGGGGAGCCCTATCACACAGACATTTCCCACTGGCTGCCTCCATGGTGTTATTGCAGGTCAAAGCGTCAGCCAGCATGCACAGGTGACAGTGTTCCCCTCGCAGCCACACAGAGCACCTCAGGGAAATGAGGCGGACAGTGAGGAAAAGGTTTTGGGTAGCCAAGTTACCTGCTGATGAATGACAAGGACACTGTGGCGTGCAGGGCTGCATCCTGGCGAAGTGTGTACGTGTCCTCTCTTTGGGCACAAAGGCGGTGCCTGAGGGAGGTTTTCAGGCCGGCATGGCCTCTTTGGTAAGTGTCCTGTGCCCTCCTCACACTGCTCTTTTCACATGACACAGGATCTTGTCCTCGGTGCATACAGGTGGCCTTCAGGGTGGAGGACTCCTCCAAGATCTTCCTATGCTGAACTGTATGGGACCTAGACACAGGATAGAACACAGTTATTTACCGGTTAGAACTCCAGTTTAACATTGACTCTGACAATGAGATATCACGAATGAGCAGATACCTTGAGAAGGGATGTCTACCATGGAGACTCTGCACATTGACTGGCTTGCTGGCATTATCTAGGGTCAAAAGGCCACCACCCTTTAGTGATTCATGTTTCATCCTGATTTTCTACAACAGAAGAGTTTAAAAATATCCAACCTGGTATTTTAATAAATGATGCTTTGCAGAAAACAATAAAATCAGAGAAACAAAAACAGCAGATTAAGCGGGAGTAATTTTTGATGTCGTGTTTTGTGCCAAACATGATTTATTTCTTAGAGGGTTACAAGCTCATGCAAATCAAAACACACAGGATATACTATTTTTAAAAGATTTTATTTGTTTATTTTTACAGAGAGGAGAAAGGGGGGAATGACACATCCATCAGCTGCCAACTGGGAATGAAACTGGCAACCTTTCCCTTTGAGGGACGACACCGGACCCACTGAGCTACACCAGACAGTGCCAGAATATAATTTTTGTATCTGGTTCATTTTTCTGGCATGTTATTTTCGAAATCCAGTCATGTTGTGGCATGTGCTGATAACTTGTTTCTTTATATTCAGAAGTTGTATTCTCTGATATAAATATACCATAATATGTATATGTATATCTGAACTATAACCACTTTGGAGATAGGAATAAAGCTGCTATGAACATTCATATGCAGAGGAGTAGATGTTGTTTTCATTTCCTTGGTAAATGACTAGTAGTACAACTTCTAGATGAAATTCAGAAATTCCCATCAGAGCAGTTATTTCATTTACCAACTTATCCCAAGTAAGTAGAAAGATCCTGGCCCCAGTAGAGCTACAATACATATTTGTTCAATAGAGAAATGAAGCCAATTTCTTTGCCAGTCCATTAACTGAATTTTTATTAGTCACCAAACCCTGACCTAAGTATAATATCTCCTTTACTTTTTAAAACAATTCTAAAAATTAAATGTAATCAGCCTGATTTTATCTCTGCTGCCTCTTGTACGCACACTGGCAGGGGACCAAACCCGCAGTGCAGGCATGTGCTCTGACCGGGAATCGCCCAAACAACTGAGCCACACTGATCAGGGCCCAGCTGTGCATTTTTAATTGAGAAACAAATGTGTACATGTAAGCCCTAGATGTTGTTCATTCATGTCCTTAAGTTCTTAATTTGGCAGCTAGACTTTGAGCGTAATCAAAGGAAGTATATTTCTCTAAGACAAGGTATTTTCTTACACTGTACACTTACAAGTCTTTTTTTTTCTTTTAAACTAATTTTGGCTCTGGTTTTATTTTGTGGTTTTTTTCTTTTTTTAGGATCTTAATTTATTTATTTTTAGAGAGGGGGAAGGGAGGGAGAAAGAGAGAGAGAGAGAAAGATCAAGGTGTGGCTGCCCCTAATGGCCTACAACCCAGGCATGTGCCCCAACTGGGAACCCAACTTGTGACCCTTCAGTTTGTAGCCCGCACTCAACCCTCTGAGCTATAGCAGCCAAGGGCTATACCTACAAGTCTTAAATAATCTAATACTAAAGAATATTTTGGCCAAACTTCATTTTCTTGTATCCTTAGACACTGTTGAAGAAAGGGCTAGTGAGTGTAGAATAGAAGGTTAAGCAATGTAGAAATGTCTCCCTCATTTCAGGGCCCAGTATAGAAAATCCAGTTCATAATTAGCCAGGTATTGGAATACTCTGACCCGTAACTGTAATCCAAATCTTGGCAAATATCATTAATTTTGTGTTCCTAAAAGAGATCATAAGCCAGGTTTTGTTTTTGTTACTAGAAGCATTTCTGTTTCTGAAAGTGTTTTTAATACATTAGGCCACAATGTTTATAAAGCAGTTTAGGAAGACCTGGCCAGGTCAGCATCCTGCAAACCAAAGGCTCCCTGGTTGGATTCCAGGTCAGGACACAAGCCTGGGAATCGGGTTCTGTCCTGCCTGGGGCACGTGCAAGAGGCAGGCGATCCATGTTCCTCTCTCACATCAATGTCTCTCACTCTCTCCTCCTCCCTCCCCTCCCCTCCCTTTAGACTCAATTAAAAAAATAAAAATACAAATAAATAACACAGTTTAGAAAGAAGACAATCCATGAAAAGTAGAAAGAAAACGAAGACACCAGACATCTGGGAGAATTGTGGACACCAAAACAGCATTTCTAGTTCTTCAATTCAGTGAGACATTGTAAAGACTCAGGGAAAAGCAATCCTACAAATAAAAATAAAGGAATGTGACATTAGCTTAACCAGGAGAGGCTGAAATTGGGGAAGATTGAGGTTTAAAGAACATTTTGTTTACTCTCATTGTAATGAGGTGAAGAAAAAGATAAAGGATAAGCTTTCATCTGTGATCATTAAGGATATAATCCTGCTCCTATTATTTTGCTATATGGTAAAAGTAAAATTTACTAAATTTGTAAAAGAGAAAAGAAAAGAAAAGATCACAAAGACCTCAATGCTGGAATGTTTTCAAAATGTGTTGTACATATGAGGTATTATAAAGTCTATAGAGCTAATCCCATAGTTAATGATTCCACGTGGCTTATCTGTGTGATAACATTCAAAATGAATGCGTCAGGCTACTAGGAAGTCGAGTTATATCTGCAGTACCCATGCGAGTTAAGCAGCAGAAAACCTTCTTTACTTTTTGATTGTCTGACAGCTTTAGCCCCTCCTGAACTGAAGACTCAGATGTATAAGCATGGTTGCAATAAAATGATGTGTTAAATGACTAAAGAAAGTTTTATTGAAACATGAACAAAACAAACATTTACTGAAACTAAACAAACACTTGGATATGATCTAGCTCATGCAATTATGATAAATTGGGAAAAGCTGATATTGACATAAAAATGCCCGAGGCCAGCTATGTAAGGAACAATGGTGGCCAGTGGACACAGGTTGTAAAATCCACCAACAAAGCAATCACGTCACACGTTTTTCCTGGGCAGCGTCCCCAACACATTCAACTGGAAGGTCCCAATATTTGAATATTTTCCCAGGTTGTAGGTACATTTTCCATTTCTCTGAAATTGTTGGTATTTCTCCCCAGAACAATCCTGAATGTGAAAAATTAGTGCCGGATGTGATGGTTTTGAGTCTCCAATCGCCTGGATAAATTGTAAAAATAAGTCTCGCTAACATGTTGCATTAAAAAGTCAAGACTAACAGGACAGAAAAAGTCCTAGTGCCAATTGCTGCATCAGCGCCATGCTATAAATCCCCCATTTACAAGGAGGTGGATAAGTCAACGTGGACTCCTGAGTGCTGTTTCCTTTCATGTGTTTTCATCTGTTGCCATCACTATTTATTTTAATGCTCAGAGTTGGCCAGCGAGGGGTCCTTTGAAAGGCACGCGCACCCCTTCGCCCTGTCCCTGCTGCGGTGAGCGCTCCCTTCCTGCTGTGGACGCCCCCTATTCCTGGGGTACATTCTCTGCCACCGCCCACTGAGTCACCTGTCCAGGGAGATCGGGTTCCCAGTGGTGTAAACAGGGAGTCGAAATTGTCACCTGCGGATCTCAGCTGGGCTGGGCGGTCAGGGCCCAGAGAAGCAGCTATTCACTCGCTGTTACCGCAGCTCCCAGCAGAGTGGAGAAGCCTGGGCTGCATCCCCGCTGCGCGCACCAGGTCCAGCGGCAAAGCTGGCTCTGCTTCTCACCCTGGAAGCCGCACCAGATCGCCCCAACCCAGGCGCCGGAGGGTTTCCCCGCCCGCAAGGAGGCGCCTGCTGGCGCCGGCGCGAGTCCTCCGAGCTGTGTTGGCCTCTGGGGGGCGGTGAACGCAGCTCAGAGGCTACGGTTCAGCGGCTTTCGCGTGCCCCTGGCGGAATCACGGAAATTCTGGAGACACAGCACCTTTTGCTATTTTTCCCCTTTTAATGGCTAAATTCATTTCTTCTGAAATAAAACAAATTAGGAGTCCAATGATCCCTGACCCCGCCTCAGTTCTGTGTCCCCTGTTATCAATAAATAAGCGTATTCTGCTATTATGATGATAATAGGACAGTGTGGCAGGCAGGGGTGGGGGCAGAGGCCGGGCTGCACTCGCCAAGGGTGGTGTCAGGTTATCAGATGACCAAGACCAAGCCTCCAGCTCCTTCAGATCCACCTTCTCTTGCGGGTTCTCTGGGAGTAAGGCTGCTCTGCAGCTTGTCCACGCCCCCTGCAGGTCCCTGCTGGTCTCCTGGCCCAGCTGGGCACCTCCGAGTTGAACTACGAGAAAACCCATTTCGGTTGTTTCAGACACCCAGTTTGTGGTGCTTTCTAAGGGCAGTTCTAACGGACTAACACAGAAACCTACAAGTCTTTAAACCAAATGAGCCAACTTGATTACTTGAGGGATGTAATAGATATTCTAGTGTTGAAATGAAAGTCACATGTTTTTGATTCATGGCCCGTTAGCTTGTAAGGGTGCCCCAACAAATTTCTTTAGTATTGCAGACTGTTATCACAGAATGAAGTAAATGTTCTTTCAATTGTTCAGGTACCTCTCGAATCTTCTCTTTCTTCCTTTATTTCCCTGGTTCAATTATTCTTGTTTTTTTCCTATGGTTTTCACTGTATCAATTTTATAGATTTCATTTACGTCCGCAAAATGCACCCAGAGCTAATGCTCACATCTATGAAAACGGGTACACATGTATACACACCCATGTAATCACTACTCCAATCAAAATGCAGGACATTTCATGGCCTGGATAATGTGGGTCAGTGGATTGAGCACCAGCCTGCAAGCCAAAGGGTGACGAATTCCATTCCCAGTCAGAGATATACAGGGATTGCGGACCAGGTCCCCAGTAGGGGACGTGAGACAGGCAACCACATACTGGTGATTCTGTCCCACTCTTTCTCCCTCCCTTCCCCTTTCTGTACAAAACAAAACAAAAAAGAAACAACCGCCCAATTACATATACAGGTACATGAGGCTCCTAAAGAGACATTTGGCAAGCGAGACCTTCCTCCCACTGTGAAAACACAGCCCTTGGCGCTCTTTTTACAGGGTTTGATTTTTATATCTATACTGATACGTAGATCTTATTTTCTCAGTTTTCTGACTCTACCTTCATTGCTAAAGATTTCTACTTCCTTCTGGTATCTTATTTCATTAACTTACCCTTAATAATAGAATGGTTTGGTAGAGTACTGGTTTGCTTGTTCTCTTTAAAATATTTTATTTATCTATTTTTAGAGTCAGGGGGAGGGAGGGAGAAAGAGAGGGAGAGAAATGTGGGTGTTTCAATCCGTTGCCTCTTGGGGGTCTTCAGTGGCCCCCGACGCCCAGTGACCAGGGACCTGGCTGACAACCCAGTCATGTGCCTTGACCGGGAATCCGACAGTTGAATTTCAGTTCAAGGGACGACACCCAACCCCTGAGCCACAGCATCCAGAGCGGTAAAGCTACTGATCTTTGACCATCATTGTGTTTAGCTGTGAACATGTGTTCTTTTAATTCTTCACTTTTTCAACCTTGTAAGTGGAGGTATTGGGTTACTAAGGAGAAAATACAAGCTGCCCGACCCCCTAGGGAGCCCCTTGGTCCCTCTCACAGGGACTATGAAGGTGTTACATCCAAGGAAATCCTGTCCTGTGAAGAAAAGTGAGAAGACTGACTCCCCAGTGAAAAATGAAGAAAGAAGAAATCAGTTCAGGTCCCGAGGGGCTCCCAGAGGATATAAGGTAGGTTTCCAAATGCTTTCTGAGACTCATTGTGATAAAGGACCATTATACAGGTTTGGGAAACGAAGAGATTAGAGAAGAGATAGGATTAAAAAGAGGCCCCAGAGGGTTTGACCTTCACTCAGCATCCGTGGTGAGGAAAACCCCAGGTGAAGGCTGGGATGCTGGTGGTTAGTGCGGTTCCGGGGGAACCTCCTCCAGGTCTGGACTTCACGTGTTTGTGGCACCAGGCCAGGAATGTTGGCAACTAAACAGACAGAAGGCAAACGCTGCTTCCTGCAGAGAGACACTTGAAAACAGTGGTGCCCATGAGAATACTGGCCCCTGGGGGTGTGGTCATTCATGGTATTAGGTATCAGTGGAGCCGGGAATAATGAACTCACCCCACATTCCAGAGGTAGCACGAGACCCCTCTTCTGACAACCCACGGAAATGAGCAGGCAGAGCTCCGTGGTCGAGGGCTCCGGGCACAGATGGTGGCGAAGCCCCGGTGGAGCCCCTTGCACACAGCAAAAAGGAAATGCAGACCATGGTGAGGAGGTGAAGGGACCACCACCCTCAGCATCAGGGAGAAAAACAGTAGCTGGACTCCACTGGATCTGAATAGGGAGTCTAAGGGAGTAGGGCCAGCTTTTAGGGCTGGGCATTTGGAGAGGTAGAAATGTGGAGACAGGCCTGCAGTGACAAACCAAGCCCCCAGGGACAGACAGACAATGACCCTGGTGAGGTGTGCCCAAAGCCCTAGAGGACTTGCCACTGGTTCCCCAGACAACCAATGTCTGGCCTCCAGAGCCACCAATGATGTTAAGCTGAAGGGGTGGAGTTGGGTGGGGGGATGGGAGAGGACGCAGGTACCTTTGGAAAGGAGGTCCAACTGGCCCTTAGATATCTTGCAGAAGGAGGTGAAAGGGCAACATTCTGAAGGCGTCTGGAACGGGCCTTCTTCCTGATGAGGAGGTAGGGGAGGGAGATAATCCACCTGTGCTCTGCACAAAGCCCCCTCCCTGCCTTTGAAGGTGACCCTCGGGCACCCAGCTTGGGATCCCGAGGGCCATCAGTCTCAGAGAATACAGCCCTGGACCATTTGGATGGTGAAAGCACCATTTGGAAGGTGAAAGCACCATTTGGAAAGAGCCCGGGACCTGGAGGAAATGGTCCAGGCTGTGCCTCCATTTAGCCAAAAGTGGTTTCTTATCTGTGACCTTTCCCCTGAAGAGATTACAAATCCTCCAAGATGGAGCTTCTTATACACCTGTTTCCTGTCTGGTGAGAGATGACAGCCTTAGGACCTGCGGATTTGACCTTACCCTTTATCTTACAATGTTGGAATTGTTCCTTCTAGACCTGTGTCCTCTCAGTTTCCCTCGTCAGCAAAGAAGGCAGAAGCCTTCTGAGGACGGCACAGCCTGGCAGGATCTCCACGAGCCCATGGCAATCTGGTGAGATGGGGATGAGTGAAGGGCAGATAAGATGCAGACGGTTCGAACAACAAATTCCACACTGACCTGGTGCTCGGGGCAGAACCCTGTTGCCCAGGGGTTAATATTTTGAAGAAAACATTAACTGGGAGCCTAATCTCACTCTTTATTCCAAAGACTCTTCCGTGGCTCTCCTGCTGTGACGGCAGAACTGAGGAATGGCCACAGAGAACCCACACCCAAAAAGTCAAGAGTTTGATTTTCAGGCTTTTCCACCAGCGCTTTGCTGCCCCTGGGCGAACGTGGAGTGTGCCATGCTGAAAGAGCAAGGGGACACAAAACACAGAGATTGCACTTTCTTTGAGATCAACACACAGCACAGAACTGGTTGCCTGTGCTTGCTGCCAGGCAGGGGAAATGCTCAGAAATCAGCAGGTGGAGAGTCAGAGGGACCCAGAGATTGGGCTAAAGACTCCACAAGCGCTTAATCCGATCAAGCCACACCCTGGGCTTTAGGCTCAGTCTCCCCTCCACCCCCACCCCTGCAATGATGGTATGGCTCAGCAGGGGACCCACAGATATATAAAGCCAGGCATCTTGTCTGCCTGGTCATTGCCTAATTGACTCCTCAGGCCTCCAGACGTGTAGCCTAGCTCAGGTGGGATACGTGGCTGAGATGGAAGGGGTGACAAGTGGCAGGAGACCTGGCCAGGAGCACCCAGAAAAACCAGGTGGCTCCCCCAGGGAATGTGAGATTACCTCCAAGGGACAGCAATGCAATGGAGCAAAAGGAGAAAATGGGCATCACCGTGAGAGCTGGAGAGAGAAGATCGCAGACACTGAAGAAAGCTCCCGCAGCAAAGGAGGTAGGGGTCTAAAGTCTCTCTGTGTGTCTCCCTTGTGCGTCTGAGTCTGTGTGTGTGAAGGTTATGGGGTGGGCAAAGCAGCAAAAAGCAGAAGGTTTGCCCTTCGTAGTGGAAGGAGTCAGGGGAACCTGGATGCCTTTCTGTTGTGGGCTTCAGCAGCTGAGCGACCTTTGGGTCTGGGCTTGAGGCAGGGTTTCCTGGAGCAGGCATGCCAGGCAGCTGAGGTACATGGAGAGTGATGGGAAAGGCCGGGTCCTGGGCAGGTGCCCAGGGAGCAGGGAGGCAGTGGGCATCCGGAGAAATCAGCCATTGCGGTGGGGCTCTTCCATTCATCCACTCTCCTCCAGACTTTTAGAGATGGGTCTGGGACCACTCACTCACTGCGCTCCACCTGTGCACCCACAGGGGTCAGCAGGCAGGGCCGAGTGGCTAAGATCTCCAGGCACAGTCGGCAGAGAAGCCCTGATGGTTCCCCTCACAGTCGCCACAAAGGAAACGGACACCCGGAAGGGAAGGCGAGGGCAAGGCTATGCCACCCCCAAGGGCGCAGAGAGGACAAGCCCCACTCCACCAGAGCAGGCCATCGGGACAGGCCAGGTAGGTCCTGGGCTGTTTCTCTGCAGAGATGGGGGTGTGGACACCTGCCCTGAGGGGCACACCAAGTCTCAGGGGATGGGGGGTGGGGTTGGGGGAAGACACTGACCCTGGGGAGATGCCCCTAAATCTCTAAGGGGCTGGAAGACGGAGGTACCGGACTTGGTCGTGGTTCCCATCAGACTGTGGCAGGGCCACCAGTCAGGCTTGGTGGGGAGTGGGAGGTGGGGGAGTCTGCCCTGGGATGGGGCCCTGGTGAGTTTGGCCAGGCCACTCACACTCACTGAAACACTTTGTGTTTTGTTTCCCACGCAGGTTCGGCCCACCCTCCCTCGACACTCAACCTCAAGAGGAAGGCACCCAGAAGTCCAGGGAAGACCACTGATCCCAAATGCTGCCAGGACAGCCCAGCGTGCACACCAGGCTCTCCGAAGCGTCGCCGCCAACACCTACCTCCAGAAGCCCCCGAGCCTCTGGAATCATTGATGTCCAGTCTCTTCAATCGAGTAGGTGCTCTGGAGGTGGCCCTGGATGAGCTGCGGGTTCCCGGGGGAGCCTTCCTACCAGTGGCCACCAGTGGCACGCAGATCGATGCCTCCCAGCGCGCCTGGCTCAGCTGGCAGCTGGCCCACACGGGGGCGAACCTGCATTGGGCGCTGGTCCAGCTGGACACCCTCCTGGCTTTGCATCCCGGCTCACCTGCTAGCAGCCAGCCTTAGACAGCCAACTCGTTCCAGGCATCCTCACCCAGTCCCTTCCGAGGGAGAGCCAATCCAGATTCCGTGTTCCCAACTCCCCTTGCAAGGACGGCAGGAGACCAGCTTCCTCACCACAGTGCCACTGAATGCACCTCTCCATGGAAACTCCCTGCATCCTGGTCCAGCCCTCTGGCTCTCAGAGGATCCCAGCCCCGAGCCCCAGGGGGCCAGTGTTCCAGCAGACAACCTGTAGGGACAGCTTACAGAGGAAAAGAGTTCTTCTAGGGGCTCAGATTACTGTGGCTGTCATTGATTGGGACCTTTTTTCCATCAGATAGTTTTCTGATTTATATGAAAAATAAAACTCTTTAAAGAAACAGAGCAGTGTTTGTCTATTTATTTATTTCCATCACAGCCTGTATGTCAAAGACACAATGGATTTCTTTAAGGTGAACATGTAGAAACCCATCTAGAATCAAGCCGTTACCTCCAGTGAGCACACTGGGTGCTCTGGGGGATGTTCTATTGTCCAACGGGTCCTTGATTCTCAGTTCACTGACGCACCTGGAAGGCACATGGTGCAAGTTCACATGCACATGAATAGAAGGCCTTTACATGGTAAACTGCCCACTCCTTCCAGTCCAATCCTGGCCTGCGGTATTTTCACCACACCCTTATGCAAATCTATACCCCCACCTGCCGCCAAAACACTGAACTGATGCTTCTCCTTTCAAAGGAATTCCTTTTTACCCTGGTATTGAGCATTACATCTCACACTCTCATTTTGCTCTGCCCACTCTTCAAGTTTTCTCTTGTCCTTGCACACCACCAGTCCTCCTACCTGTCTCACTGACACTTCTGAATAGAATCTGTGAGCAAACCCACTTCTCCCTTTTTAACCCCTGTCATTGCACTGAGTGTTGAACACACAGTCTTTTCTTCTGGCTTTAACCAGCCGTCTTCAGTAGATATTGCCCCAAACACAATGGAGAAAACAGGCTCCCAGAGGTTGTCTACATGCCAAAGGTCACAGGAGAAGGAGCGCTGAGGCCAGGCCCTCTTCAGTTCCACATCTGGCCCTTTGTAGCTGCTGTTTGTCTCAAAGGTGACTTACCCATCAATGGCAACAATAGGAGTGATTTGTAGAACAGCAATTGTCATGTGTGACGACTGTGTCACTAGGGGGCAGAGATCAGGGTTACCATGTGGAATTCGATGATCACATTGCCTGTCACACATGTCGCTGGGCCCAGGGTTGATACTAGACGACTGGGCAGAACATTGCTGGGATTGCTTGAGGGCCAAATGGCAAACACCACTGTGATTTGCTGGCCGAACACAATTTTCGTTTCTGTTAGAAAAAAGGAATTCAGTAAAAGGTTGGAGAAACTAGGCAGAAAGTGTCTTGAGATTAGGTGGCCTAGGGGACCTTTCTCCTGGACTCCAGAAGATGCACTGTGAATGGGGTTCAGACAGAAGACTGAGAGGGAAGGCAGGCAACTGCAACCCCTGGCGCCTGACTGAGGGATAACTCAGTGGGGATAACCCAAGTGGAAGGTGCAGAACAGGCTGTGTTTGCTTCAGGAAGAAGGAACAGCACCTTTTCTTATGGACAGAGAAACTTGTACTGCTTACTCGCTCATCCCCCACCACTTCCTGGGGGCTGGGAATGGAACAGAAACCTAGGAATGTGTCCTGAGCAGAATCGAACTGGCAGCCCTTGGTTACAGGACGAAGCCCCAAGCAGCTGAGCCAGGCGGGCCAGAGAAGGAACATCATATATTCACCAGGCTTCTGCCCCACTGTAAATTCCAGCCGGGCGAACACAAGTGTGTGGACCTGACTCTCCACTTTTTCTCCGTTATCCAGCATAGAACAGCAACCTAGTCTGCACATAGTAAAAGCTCAAGAAGTCATTGTTAAATGACGTTGATACGTGAAATAGTGCATTGAGGAATTGTTTCTGCTGCAATAGCTTGATAATTTGGATGAAATATCTCCACGGAATCCCGGTTCTCAGTGAGGAGTGGTGTGTTCACTTAACCTGCAGCTTCATTCCACCCGCCCTCCCCCCCATTGTTCTTGTATCATAAATTGAAAGACGTCGTGTATTTCAGAGGTTAGTGTCCTCTCCCTATGAAACAATGACGTCTGCCCGATCGGGCTTTTTCTCCCTCCAATTTCGCTTGTTATCCTAGCTATCTGGACCTGCGCTAGGCGTTGCGGGGGCCCGTTTCCTCGCAGCTGGCTGCGCGGATTGGGAACCCCAGCTCCAAAATCTGTGTGTGGGAGGGAAAACTCCCGGAGCGGGGGGCGGGATGCCAGGCGCCGGGAGGCGCTCTGCCCTGAGTAACTTAGCCGGGTTTCTGCCCGCTCGCACGTGGCCTGTCCAGGGCGCCTTAAGAAACCAACCCCGGGGCCCCCGCCTGGGAGCCCGGAGGAGCCCCGGGGTCTCCGCTGTACGGAGGAGCCCTGGCCAAGATGGCGGCGCCCATGGTCGAGACGCAGGAGCGCCGCCATCGCTGCTGCAGGACTCGCTGAGGCCGCTGTCGGGTTGTCCTCCTCGTCCACCTCTGATTGCGAGCAGATCCTGGCAAAGCCAGAGGCCGTGGACCCGAGGAGGAGGGCAGGGACCACTGAGAAGGCTGGATGTCGCCGGAGATGGCTGTGTCCGAGCCTGCGGACAGCACTGCGGTGAGCGCGACGCCGGGGCGGGGGCGCTCTGCTGGGCAGAGGTGGTCTAAGTGCGGGTCAGTGATTGGAGCGCTACGGTTGCCTGTGAAATAGGTGCTTTGGGAATTGCGGTGGGTGCCGGAGGGGATGGGGAGAGTTTTGAGGGAAATCTGGAGTAGCGATGGAGGGCTCTGTGCGGTCTCGTGCTGCAGTTTAAGGAACCGGTGTTTTGGGAGTTGTGCGGTGACTGTGTGTGTGTGTGTGGGGGGGGGGGGGGGGCGGGGCAGATTGTGTCTGGCGCAGTCACCGACAGGTCCTTTGGGAAGGCTATGGGGCTCATTAAAGGGGCTTTGTGGTGTGTCAGGTACTGGGGAGGCGTGTCGGGGTCCGCAATTTGGGGTGGCTGTAGGAGCCAGCGAGTATGGTGGCCTTGCTGGTTGGAAACTGGATGGTCCCTGCAGGTGCGCAGAGGTGCAGGAAGGTCGGCTGGGAGAGTTTATTGCAATGGTTAGAAGAGAGCAATGGTGATGGTTTGGAAAAGGGTCGTAGCATTGCCATGAAAAGTCACATTCAGAATACGTTTGGAGATGAGTGGATAGCAGTTACTGGTGAATTGGTATGGAACATGAGGGAAGAAAATAATTAAGATTTACATCCAGCCTGAGGAACTGGGTAGATGGTGATTCCATTTCTGAGAACCGGGTTGTGTTGGAGACCAGATTTGGTGGCTATGAATGGTGGCCAGGATAGATGGCAGTGGTTCTGTCCAGCTGCATCTAGATGCCCAGGTAGGTATATGAACCTAGAACTCAAGAGAGGTCTGGGCTAGGGAATCTGCATTTGAAAGACATCAGTATGGAGATGGCATTTAAAACTCCAACAGTGGATAAGATGACTTAGGGAGAGAAGGCAGCTATGGAAGAAAAGAGGGACCAGGACAGGCTTTGAGTTTGCTCTGACATTTTGAGGATTAGGAGGAAACAAAAACAAAGAAACAAACAAGTGTAGCCACCTAGATAAGGTAGGAGAAAAACTGCAAATGTGTCAAAGAAGCATCCAGAGGAGATCTTTTGAAGACAAGGGGAGTAATCAGTTGTGTCATAGGCTCTTGTGAGTCCGAGACGCGTGACCTCAGAGAAGTTGACCTGGACAAGATGTGGCTCCGCAGTTATTCTGATTGATTATAGGTCTTTTGGTGGAGCCATAACATTCTGTTGGGATGAGTGCAAAGAATAGGAGGTAATGACGTAGAGACAGCAAGTCTAGATGACATTTGGTGTTTTGCTGGCAAAGGGAGAAAAGAAATCAATGTTGGATGGGACATGAGATTGGGAGAGATTTTCTTCAGATCAATGATCGATATGAAGGTATCTTGGTATGTTGGAATGATCCCGTAGCAAGGCAAAAGTAGATGGTACAAAAGAAATGAGGTTGACTGTGGGGGTGAAATCTCTGAGAAGGCAGTTGAGGATGGGATCCTGAGCGGAAGTGGACAGACTGGCCTTACGTGAGACAAGGGACAGTTCTTCCATTTTAACACAAGGGAAGATAGATTATGTGGGTTTGGAAACGCGATAGTGGAATTGATGGTAACGAGGCAAGGTCGTTCTTGTCCATTTGCATTTATTTTGTCTTTGAAGTAGAGAAATCCATCAGCTGAGAGTGGAAAAGGAGTAGATGTGGAAGATTCCAAAGAGAAAGGGGAGAATGTTCGGCATAATCATCTTCGAAAGAAGAATAGGAAACCGACAGTACTGGATGCTCATTTGAGATATGTCACCTCTTTCAGGTTACAGACTTCTGTCCTCTCCGGCACAAAGAGTGGAGAGAGGAAGCAAGCTCTTTTCTGATTCTCATAAGGGCACCTATTCCAGGCTCAAGGACTCCACCTTATCTAATCGTAATCTCCTCCCAAAGGCCCTCTGTCCTCATGTTGTGATATTGGAGGGTCGGGTTTCAACCTAGGAATTTGGAGGAGGCACAAACATTCAGTCCGTAACAGGGACTAATAGGATTTTTGTTTCTCAAGAAAAAATGCAAAATTGAGTATAGAATAGGTATCCTATAGAACATCCTGATTAACAGTGAATGGTCAAGGTAAGAACAAGTTTTTATCTGTCCAAATTACTCTTGAGTATGGATGACAGACTGAACAAGAATATCCTATTACAGGGATCAGTAACCTTCAAAGACGTGACTATGGCTTTTACCCAGAGGGAATGGGAGCAGCTAGACCCAACTCAGAAAAGCCTGTACAAGGATTTGATGCTGGAGAACTCCAGCAACCTCGCCTCAATGGGTAAGGCAATTCCTTCATAATTCAAAATGTGTCCACTGTGATACCTTCTCTCTGAAGTCCCTCCTCAGTTTGGCCTTGGTTTTTGAGTGAAGGAATTTTAATCCCTTTTGGGTACTAGGCACAATTCTTTGCCCTTGCCTCCAAAATAGAAGGTCTACTCAGGTGGGGCATTGTGAAACCTCAGAATCCATATGTTCTGTATTCTTATCCTGTAAAGGCTCTGAAGCTCAAATGTCAGGGCTTGATTTGGGGGATGTTTGTTGTTCTAACATTCAATGTCTACCATTCCCCAGGGGCAGGGTGTCAAGCTGCCAAGCCAGACATGGTCTCCAAGTTGGACAAAGGAGAAGAGCCATGTGTGGGAAAGGGGAAAAGACCCAGACAAGGCGGAACACCACGTGAAACACCAAGACCCAAGCAGAAAGGAGCCAATAGAAGTAAGTTCCTAATTTCCTGGTGGTAACTTTGGAACTATTCAAAGAATCATTTATTCTTAAATTCTCCTTAAAGATCCCAGATCCTTCTTTCTTAAGCAGGAAGTAGCAACAGAAAAATATCCGAACCTTTTGGAGAAAGATTTCAAACCACAAAGATTCTTTAACCTCAGAGATTCTAATATTTCCTCTTTCTATGAATCTGCCCATGTGAAAGGTTCTCCTATGGGGTTCACTCTAGCCCTAATACCCCATGATATGAAATTTTTCTTTTTATATATTCAGACATTTTTAGATCTGTCCTCTTTCCAAATCTCGGGCTTGGTGCTTCTGACCCTAAGTACTTTCCCTTTTCCTCCTTTCACTGTGAAATGTTCTAGATCTGAGGCCTTTAATGCATCATCGTTTACATCTTGCAGCCAAATGCCACAGACTTCATGTCTCCATCTAAATTCCTGACTTTAAAGTGACCAGTGCTTACCTTTCAGTGCATATTTGAATAGTTTTGATCAGGCTAAATTCTTGCCTACCAGTTTGAATTGCAACATTTGCATCGGGTTATTCTGAGTGCTTCTTTACCATTTTTTCACCATTGTCTCTTCCTTCTCACTTTGCTGAATTGTCCCTGAGATGGATCTTCCACTATCTATTTTCTCCATGGTATTATCCTCCAAGGAATCGTGTTTTGTGGAAATACAAGCTTTTAATTCTACCCCGCTGACTCTGAGGTCAATCTTCAGGTCAGTCTGCAGTTCCTTGGTGTTTACTCATACTTCACCTGCTTACCAGACAGTTTTTTCTCAGAGAGTCAGAATGCAAAGCTTTCTCTTTCTTTCTGAATTAGAGCTTCCTTTCACCTTCCCTATTTTTATCTGGGTCTACTCTGATTTTAGGCCTGTGTACCATGGAGTTTCCTTGAAGCTTTGCTCTCTGCCTTTTTTCTTATTATTTTCTTCTCAGTTCCTGGCAGTTTTTCTTCTCACTGACACCAGCCAAACAAGATTCATATTATCGCATAACTAAATTGCTTCAATTCTTAGGTAGATTTGTTAAATTCGTTATTTATTTTGTAACCCTATTTTTAAAAAAGATTTATTTATTTTTTAGAGAGAGGAAGGGAGGAAGAAAGAGAGAGAGAGAGAGAGAAACATCAGTGTGTGGTTGTCTCTTATGTGGCCCCCACTGGGGACCTGGCCCGCAACCCAGGCATGTGCCCCGATTAGGAATCGAACCAGTGACCCTTTGGTTCGCAGTCTGCACTTAATTCACTGAGCTATGCCAGCCAGGGCATAAATCCATTATTTAAAAAAATCATCTTAAGTGTTGCCACCAAACATTAAAACATTCAGTTATTATTTATGTTATTACAGTCTCCCAATTTTGGACATTTTAGAATGTCCAAAACATCTTTTTAAGATCCCTCTGAATTTTCCAAGACTCCTTGAGTTTCCTGAGATCAGAGGGACCAGTCCTTCAAATAACAAATGAGAGACCTTATGAAGTTTTTGAGCCATTCATTAGCGGCTCTAGTTTGGCTATCTTTACTTTTCTCAGCGATGGAACTCAATGTTCCAACTAACAAATATCCCTGAGTCATCTGATATACCTTGGTCATTGCCACAGGGACTCTCTTCTTGGTTCAGGTTCTCATGTAGTACTTGGAGGTTCTTCAGGGAAGGACTCTTCTGTTCCCTCCAATGATGTGTTGAGTCTGATGAGCTCCATACTTCAGTATCTGAAGCCGTAGTCACTTTAGCTTAAAACTCATGTTTTAGTCACTGTCTCACATTCCGGACAAGCTTATAGACAGATACACGCTCCGCCACACCCAACTCGCCCCTTAGTGTTACTATATTATACCGGTTTACTAGTTCAGATTCTCCTCCCCTCCCTCGCGGTAAATTTCCCTTGTGCTTTGTATCTTTCCCTACTGGCCAATGTCAGTTGGGACCAGCCTAAACATCATTATAAGAGGTTCTTATAATGTTACACCATATGGGGAAAGGTTTGAGTTTTGATCCCTGTTTCCCAGAAGAAAATTTTTGTAAAAATATACTTTACTGATTATGCTAATACAGTTGTCCCATTTTACCCCCTTTATTCCCCTCCACCCTGAATACCCCCTTCCACCCTCATTACTTCATGTCCATGAGTCCTGCATATAAGTTCCTTTGCTTCTATATTTTCTATACTATTCTTAACCTCTCCTTGTCTGTTTTCTACCTATTCCCTGTATCTTTTATGCTACTTATTCCCTGTATCTTTTTGCTACTTATTCCCTGTATCTTCCCCCCCATCCTTCTCCCACTCCCCCACTGATAATCCTTCATGTGATCTCCATTTCTGATTCTGTTTCTGTTCTAGTTTTTTTGCTTAGTTCATTTTTGTTACTATTTTTTTTTAGGTTCGGTTGTTAATAGTTGTGAGTTTGTTGTCATTTTACTGTTCATATTTTTATCATCTTTTTCTTAGATAAGTCCCTTTAACATTTCCTATAATAATGGCTTGGTGACGATGAACTCCTTTAACTTGGCCTTATTATCTGGGAAGCACTTTATCTGCCCTTCCATTCTAAATGGTAGCTTTGCTGGATAGAGTCATCTTGGATGTAGGTCCTTACTTTTCATGACTTTTTTTAAAAGATTTTATTTATTTATCTTTAGAGGGGAAAGGAAGGAGAGAGGGAGAGAAATACCAATGTATGGTTGCCTCTCGTGTGTCCCTTGCTGGGAACTGGCCTGCAACCCAGGCATGTGCCCTGACTAGGAATCGAACTGTGATCCTTTGGTTCGCAGGCCCACACTCAATCCACTGAGCTACACCAGCTAGGGCACCTTTCATGACTCTTGAATACTTCTTTCTATCCCCTTCTTGTCTGTGAGGTTTCTTTTGAGAAATCAGCTGATAGTCTTATGGGGACTCCTTTGTAGGTAACTGTCTCCTTTCCTCTTGCTGCTTTTAAAATTCTCTCCTCTTTAATCTTGGGTAATGTAATTATGATGTGCCTTGGTGTGTGCTTCCTTGGGTCTGAGTTCTTTGGGACCCTCTCAGCTTCCTGGACTTCCTAGAAGTCTGTTTCCTTTGACAGATTGGGCAATTTCTCCTTCATTATTTTTTCAAATAAGTTTTTAATTTCTTGCTCTTCTTTTCCTTCTGGCACTCCTGTGATTCAGATGTTGGAATGTTAAAATTGTCCTGGAGGTTCCTAGGCCTCTCCTCATTTTTTTGAATTCTTGTTTCTTCATTCTGTTCCAATTGAATGTTTCTTTCTTCCTTCTGCTCCAAACCATTGAGTCCCAGTTGTCTTTCCATCACTGTTGGTTGCCTGTACATTTTTTAAATTTCACTTAGCATAGCCTTCATTTTTCCTCTATTTTGAGACCATACTCAGTGATTTTTGTGAGCATCCTGATTACCAATGTTTTGAACTGTGCATCTGATAGGTTGGCTATCTCTTCATTGCTTAGTTGTATTTTTTCTGGAGCTTTTACCTGTTCTTTCATTTGGGCCATTTTTCTTTTCTTTTCTTTTTTTAAAAAATCTGGGTGAACCAGTTAAGTAGTAAATGGGGGAGCCTTAGGTGTTCACCAGGGCAGGGCAACCCAAGTTGCTATGTTGTGTTGCTGTCAGTGGGGGAGGGGTCTGAGAGGGAACAGTGGTGCTTGTTCCGCTCTCTGCCAGCTTTTAGTCACTTCCTCCACTACCCACAAGCAAATTGGGCTCTTCTGGTGCTGATTCCCAGGTGGGTGGGCTTGTGTATGTTCTAGGACCCTGTAGGTTTCTCCAACGAACTCTCCTGTGAGGCTGGGAGTTTCTCCTGATGCCATAACTCTCACAGGTTTTTTCAGTCAGAGGCTTTGAGGCTTCATTTTCCCTGTGCTGGGACCCTGGGTCTTGCTCCCTAGTTGTTCCTCCAGGTTTATCTGCCTACTCCACCAGCTGCCTCCTTGCCTCGAGTCCTCTCCACCCGGATGCCCATCTCCGCCCCTCCTACCAGTCTGTATGAATGTTTTTTCTTTAACTCCTTGATTGTTGGAATTCCGTACAGTTCAATTTTCTGGCAGTTCTGGTTGTTTTTGTTTTTAAATATGTCATTGTCATTTATTTTGGTTGTATGAGGAGGCACAATGTGTCTACCTATGCTTCCATCTTGGCCGAAAGTTCTGGAATTTCCCAGAAGAAAATTTTCTTTCATTCTCCCAGCATCCTTGGGCATTGGAAGATGCAACCTTTGCCATGGTACATGAAAGTTCTTGCTATACAATTTCTCTCAGGATGTGTGCATCACTTAACATTTTCTAAATGGAGCCCTCACTGGTGTGGCTCAGTTGGTTAGATGTCATCCCACAAAGCAAAAGGTTGCTGGTTCAATTACAAGTCAGGGCACATGCCTGGACTGCAGATTCAGTCCCTGATCAGGGCACGTACAAGAGGCAGCTGATTGATATTTCTCTCTCACATCAATGTTTCTCTCCCTCCCTTCCCCTCTCTCTATAAATAAATAAAATCTTTAAATTTTTTTCCTAAATGGAGAAGCAGCTAGCAATTCCACTTTTCCCTATTATATCTATATCACCACCACAGCTACACTTAGAAAAACCAACCTTCTATCCCATGGGAACTAATGTCTTTAAAATTCTCCATAAAAATAGTATTATTTCTTGGCTGGGTATTCAAACATTATAACTCTTTTCTGTTTGAGCACAGTTTTCACTTTATTCATGTGATGTTCCTTCACCATCAAGACAACTATTCACTTTTTTTCTGCAGTCATGGGGCTCTTACATCAGCTTCTCTCTTTGAGTATGTTTAATTCCCCCCCGACACTTTTTCAGCTTTTTCCTGTACATATCTGAAAACAGGCACCCCAAAGTGGCAGTCCCAGTGCCTAAGTTTTTAGGTTTTCACATGTTCAATGTCCATATCTTGCTAAGAGAATTCTTTGAGTTTCTTTCTTGTTTAAAATTTCTTTATTTATTGGGGTGACATTGGTTAATAAAATTATATAGGCTTAAAGTGTACAATTCTATAATACATCATCTGTATAATGTACTGTGTGTCCATGGCCCAAATTCGAGTCTCCTTCTGTCACCATTTATTCCCCCTTTACCCTCTTCTGCCTCCCCGCAGAAGTCTTTGAGTTTCAATTCTAGGTTTTTGAGAGAAAAATTGTTATTGGACCATCTGGAGTGGGGCCTGGCCTTTACCACCATCCAATCAGTTGTCTTCCACTGGAAGTTCGGTTGTAATGTACAAACACAGCTGCCTGCACCTGTCAGTGTGGGTGGTTGTCTCAGAGAAGGGGAGCCTGGGTTGAGAAGATACCTTAAAATGTACAACTGCATAATGTTTGGAGGAAAGAATAGGAGCAATCACTTAGAGCTGGAAAATAAGCTTCGGATTTATAATTGGCGGTTGTAGAGTGACCTGACAGGAAAACAGAGGTGCTCCATAGCAAACTACTGGAAAATAAGTGTGTGTGTACACTTGACATCCAAATGGTGTGAAGTTTGTCCATCTCATCTCTGTGAATTTTATAGTATGCTGAAAGCACTAAGGAACTCAGAAACTGGAGGGGTTTTTTTGTTTGTTTTGTCTTGTCTTTTAGTGTAGGAAAGTCATTACATTGATCATGGGTGGTAGCAGGGGAACAGCCTTTCTGGATTATTCCTTCAGTCACCTTAAGCTGTTCAGTACTCCTTGCTGGACTTGCCTTATTATTGCTGTTTTGGATCTTTGGGGTGCTAAAACAAAAATTTACATAAGCTAGGCTAAGTAAAGAGAGGAATGTACTGTAAGGACATGGATAGATACCTTGTAATGTGAAGGCAGCTACTTTAGCTAGGCCTTACCAAGGACTTGAACCAGGGCTGGAAAGCCATTAGTAATTGAGATTATGCAAATGGTCTCTTCGAAGATTTGTGATCCTACATCTCTGCTTTTCTGTGGATGTATGCTTCATCTTTTGTACTGATGAATTTTCTGTTTTCACAGGGAAAATATGGATTTATTTTACTTGTCTTATATCATTTATAAATTTAAGAACCTGGTGGAGACTACCTAGAATCTAAATTTTTAGGAGAGAGACTCTTACTAGACATCTTGAGTCAGACATATCTTTACCCGTGACCATGGAAAGCAGGATTAATGTAGTACAGGCTATGGGAATTGAATGCTATGGGTGGATTGGCAGTTATCAAAGCTGGGCAGTTTGGGCTGAGGAGAGACTTCAAAAAAGTGTCAACTATAGTTACAAGCTCTTTTTACTTCATCTATTTCACATTCACTGCTCCTTGTGTATATTTCATGTTCTATCCCAGGTTGCAAGGTCATATTTATAAACAGTCAAAGCTTTTTTAAATTATGGTTGTCAGTTTTCTTTTACTGTTTTTACTACAGCATTTCCCCCTTCAAGTCCAAGAGGATGGGGACATATGTGCTTGATATTTTATTCACTTTGGGGTACAAGGCTTGAATAAAGATTCAATGTCACAACAGGGCATTTCTTTGTAAGTTGTATTCTAAAATATGAGAGTACAAAGGTTCATAAGAATATCTCATTGAATTCCATTTTAGAGGAAGTCCAGGAAGATGATGACCAGCTAGAGAATCACCAGGAATCTCAAAACAAACTCCTTAGGGAAGTTACATTAAAGAAAAAAACTTTGACTAAGAAGAAAGGCCATGAAGGTGGTTCATTGGGGACAAAAAATGTGAGTACAACACAAGTGTCTTCCAAAAAAAAGCTTCTTAAATTTAATTTAGAGGGAAAGAGTCTGAAACAGAAGAATTTCGACCTACCTGGTCATATAAGAAACCATGCAAAAAAGAAACCTGATGTAGCTAAAGAGCACAGGAAATCACTGGGCCACACCTTATCTGAGGCAAAGAAAGACAAAAATAAAACTGGAAAGAGACAGAAATTATCTAACCAGAGCTTATCTGACGGGTGTGACAAAACCCAAAGTGGCAGGAAATGTGAGAACTTGGTTCATCGCGGCTCATCCCGCACTAAATGGGACAACGCTGAAACTGGAGAGAAACGTGAAAAATCATCCAGCCATAGTTCACCTCCTACGAAGTGTGACACTGCTCAAGCTAAAGTGAAACCTTATGAATGTAGTCAGTGTGGGAAAGTTCTCAGCCACAAACAAGGACTTGTAGACCATCAGAGAACTCATACTGGGGAAAAACCGTATGAATGTAATGAATGTGGGATAGCCTTTAGCCAAAAGTCACACCTGGTTGTACATCAGAGAACTCACACTGGAGAAAAACCGTATGAATGTATTCAGTGTGGTAAAGCTCACGGTCATAAACATGCCCTCACTGACCATCTGAGAGTTCATACTGGGGAAAAGCCCTATAAGTGTACTGAATGTGGGAAAACCTTCAGGCACAGCTCAAATCTTATTCAACATGTGAGATCTCACACAGGTGAGAAGCCCTATGAATGTAAGGAATGTGGAAAATCCTTTAGGTATAACTCATCTCTAACTGAACATGTGAGAACTCATACAGGGGAAATACCATATGAATGCAGTGAATGTGGAAGAGCCTTTAAGTATAGCTCATCTCTTACTAAACACATGAGAATCCATACAGGTGAGAAACCCTTTGGATGTAATGAATGTGGGAAGGCTTTCAGCAAGAAGTCACACCTCATGATACATCAAAGGACTCATACTAAGGAGAAACCGTATAAATGTGATGAATGTGGAAAAGCCTTTGGACACAGTTCATCCCTTACTTACCACATGAGAACACATACTGGTGAAAGTCCCTTTGAATGTGATCAGTGTGGGAAGGCCTTCAAACAAATCGAAGGCCTTACTCAACATCAGAGGGTTCACACTGGGGAGAAACCCTATGAATGTAATGAGTGTGGGAAAGCCTTTAGCCAAAAGTCACACCTTATTGTACATCATAGAACTCATACTGGGGAGAAACCCTATGAATGTAATGAATGTGGAAAAGCCTTCAATGCAAAGTCACAACTTGTTATACATCAGAGAGCCCACACTGGAGAGAAACCCTATGAATGTAAAGAATGTGGAAAAGCCTTCAAACAAAATGCATCCCTTACCAAACATGTGAAAACTCATTCAGAAGAGAAATCTCATGAGTGAAATAATGTGGGAAATCTTTGAATTGAACTGAAGGTTTTATTTAACTTGAGAAGTATTCTGAATTTAAAGGATGTTGGAAAGCCTTTAACAAGAAGTCACACCTCATTATACACAAAAGAATTTGAAAATAAATCTTCACATAGAAGCAACTGAGAGTTTAAACTTGATACCAAACCTTTTATAGAAAAGTTTTACAAATTATTGTAAATGACCTATGTTTACATTGAAATATAAAGTTTAAAAAATGTTAATAAGTTAAATAAGCAGAGCCCTAGAGAAACATTCACGTGCTGAAAATTTCTGAGCTGCTTGAGTGTTGTATACTCAACATATGAGAATTGAATTTGCATATCTGTTCATTGCCATGTATAAGTGTTTGTGGTCATTGGTATGAGCCTCATCTTTGATATCACTCAGCTCTTAATGTTTTTGTTACCTTCTGCATAAGCAGAATACTTTATAAAAAGCTCATTTATGTAAAAATATTAACACAAAATTAAGAGAAAATGAAAGAAAGCAGCTGAGGTTACACAGGTGCTGGGACAAAATGATGTTCAAGTTATATGTTAAGTGAAAATAGCAGCTTGCTGAAGTACGCATCTGGTATGTTCCCACTTATGCACAAAAGGGTGCCTGTGTTTGTCTCTCTGTCTCTCTCTAAGTATGTATATATAACTATGTTTGTATGTGAATAGACCTGGTTTGAAAAATAGAGATAAAACTTAAGGGCAGCTGCCCTTGGGCACAGGAGGACAGTAATGGAGTCTGGGCTGGGAGGGAGGCCTCCTGTTCATTGTGTACTGTTTGAACATTTTCATCAGGTACGTGTATTATTCCCAAAATTAAAACCCTTTTGATATGCATAAATCAACACTAATTAAAAGTTTCACTGAGTCCACTCCATGATGTTGTTTGATAAAGTAGAAGTTTCTGTGCCTATTCATTAATGATGATGAGTCTAAGAATATTACATTGAATTCACAAAGACTTTTCCTAATAAACATGTTCTTTCATTAAAATAGTAAATTACAGTGATAACTCAGCACTGTTTCTTTTACTTGCCTTTTTTCAAAGACTGAAGATGAATTGTTACTGAAGGTGAATGACAGTGATTTTCTAGACACTCAGTCCATTTTATCTCATTCAAAGCACTTAAATACAAACAACTGCATCTGGGACGGCAGACATATTGCAGCAAAGGGCACAATTCCCTGCCCTTGCCCGACAGCAGCCATTGTTGCAGGATCACTGAACGCTTTCTGAGTTAATCAAGACTTGGCCTCAGAATCATTCTTATGCATGCTTTCCAGAAGGTATTATGAGTCAATATGGGTTCACACAGGAAACCTATTTTCCACTGCATACTTAGAATTTTTTACCCATGAGTCATAGATAAAAAATGCAGCTGTACTGTTTTAAAACTTACTTGTTACACTATGAACGGTGACATGAAAACAAAGATGGTTTTGTAATTTAAGGTAATGATTTTGGCGTGTACATCATCTTTTACATTTTTCATAGCACATTCACTACGTTACCGCATGTGTTCGTCAGAATAAACATATGAGTCAGTAGCAACACTTTGTCCAGTCACGGTCAATACTGCTCAATGTATACTCCACCTAGATACTCATCTAGCATAACAATGGGTTCTCAACAAATATGTAATTAAATGCCATCTTTATGAATACTTCCCATCCAAGCACCTGCCTTCCTGACCTCATTTCAGAGAATTAAAAGGCATTGATATTGAGAATGGAATTGGTATGAATCTGTGCATGTATTGAATGATCACCTCCTGTATTATGCCCTCATTACAAGTAAGTTGGGAAGAAAAATGCAATGTGAAAGCTTTTTCCATCAATAATTTCCTATCAAGTGGAGGTCTAGCAGTACGCACAGGATGATCATCATTGTTCAGAACTGTAGAAAATCTGCACTTTTTAGAGGGATAAAACAGTTGCAGGTCATGGTTAGATTGAGTTTCCCACACCTCTTGGAGAACTCACAATAATGCCACACCTGAAACAGGAATATAGGTATGCCTGAACAGCAGAAATGAATGCTGAAAGCCATCTTGTGCAGTAAAAAATAAATTAAGGGGTTAGCATCAATGAGTGAGGGGGAAATGATGTCTAAAAATGACTAGAGGTGAATAATGAAAGAAAATGGACACACCAAGTGGCACAAAAGCAAGAAGAGAATATGTAAATGAATGGGCAGGCACTTTTATCAAAACAGTGGGCAAGATTCTCCCAAGGGCTGTAGACTGTGGACCCTGAATTATATTTCATATGTAAAAGAACTAGCAAGTTAGGGCCTCACAAAGCAAGTGAGACTCCCCTAATCTTTGGTAGGGAATTCCCTCCCTCTCCAAACAGGAGTGTTTGTATGTTCCCAACAGAGGGAACCATCTGAATTGAACAAAGAAGTGGAGGTGGGTCAGTCTGCTCTTCTACATGAGGAGCGACCTACTGTTCTGTTGAAACTTCCCTTCTTCACCTTGTTTTCCTGATAAACTCCTGCTCCTCTTCTAAGACTCAGTTTTTAAAATCATATCCTAATGAGACAGGGTATGTGGCAAAACAGCTATAACCCTTAAGAGTTACAGGAACTGCCAAGGTTATAGTAAGACCAACCCCCAAAGGAGTAATGGCTTAGAACAGGTGGAAGACCAGCTCATTCCAACACAGTAACTAATTCTACCTCATGGTGACCCCTAGCCTTATTATATGTGCTCGTTGTAGTATATTAGCATGCTAAACGACATACCCTGAGGTGCCATAATCTGAAGCAAAAGGCCCATATAAGGGCAAAAAGTGGCCAGCTGAGCTCTTCTGAAAAGTCTCCACATCTTTCCCAGAAATGTCCTGGATATTCCTCCCCTTTATTGAATGCCCTACCCCTTGATTAAATGAGCCTCAATAAAAGAAGTAAATCCCACTAAGGAGGGGCTGCTCTGTCTGTGGAGTAGCCACTCTGTCTCACTGCTTCACTAATGAATCTGTTTCACTCTTAACTCTGCTGTCTTGTGTTTGAATTTTTTCCTGTGCGAAGCCAAGAGCCCACAGTGGGTCACAGACCTTTGGATCCCTAGACCCCCAGAATGTCAGCATCACTAAGCCTTCCTAAGCGGCCCTTCTCATACCCCCTCCACTACCACCCAGTCCCTGACAGAGCTGGCCACCTCTAACTGTACCCACTCTACACCAACCATGTCTCTGTCACATCACCGGTCATACTGCATTGTCACTATCAGACTGAGCCCCTCCCTTGCATGACCAGACATGGCAGTAAGACATGTGTATGACTGAAGGAATGAATGAGCGTTCTATTACAGAGGAAGAGTCAGTAGACATAAATACTGGGTTGGCCAAAAAGTCTGTATATTTTTTTTCTGTAAAATAAAAGACACATTATTTTCACCAACACCTTGATTGATTTGGATATTTTGAGAATGTCAGCTATCTCCCACACAGTATATAATGATCATTCTCAATTAATGTCTCTATTTGATCACTATCACCTCCAACTGGTCCAGTGAGAAATCTCTAGCACAAAACTTTGCAAACCACGTTTGACATGTTCAATCAGTCACAGCACCTTCTCCATACACTGTACAAATCTTTTTTTTTTTGCATTTCAGTTGCATTTTTACCTTTCTTGAAAGAACAAAGCATAACATGCTGAAAATGTTGCTTATTTTCAATATTAAAACGGCTACACATTCATCTATTTTCATAAAGTTTTTTAAATGCTCATTGATATGACAGCTGTCACAATACAATCTAACAAAATTGTTTCGAATGAACTTAAGGACAAGGAAGCACTATTAGAACCACCTTACAGAAAACACCAAATGAACTTTCTGGCCAACCCAATATGTATCTAACAAGAAAGGCAGGAAAGCTAAGCTGATTCTGACATAGTCTTGCCCTGAGTAGCTGTCGGACCAAAGGGGAGAATGATGCAAACACTGGAGACCCTAGTCCCACGTAGCAATGGCTGGGACAGGGAAGCATATGTAGCTGTGCCCATAAAAAGGAACAGATGCCTCGGAGTTGTGGAAACAAATAACAACAACAAAACTAGAGAAGAAAATGTTAGAGTCCAGCTTGGGGCATGAACAGTAATTTTCCTGGCATTCTCCTGGTTGAGAATATTCCAGAAGTATTAAGTCCACTGTATCTGGTTTGAAAGAGCTAGTGAACCTTGAGAATTAACCCATTAGTTTTTAGGCATTAGTTAGGGCTAGATTTTCTGTAGTAATGTTAAAAGATAAACTGAAGCATATGAAAAGTTTTAAGAGTTTATTTGAGCAAAAATTGATTTGAATTGGGCAGCGCCAAATGGAAAATGGTTAGAAGCGCTCCACTGATGAGCTGGGAGCAAGACTTTTCCAGAGAAAACCCAGAAGCAAAGCAAGGGAATTACTTGATGGGCTACAGTTTGAACAGTTGCCTTCCTTGGCTGTCTGTGATGGGTTGTACTTAGGTTTTGAGTTTTTAAAGTTGAAGCATTTACAGGCATAGGTTTTGGTTTGCTTGTGAAGAAGGCTGCTAAGGCACTGGAACCACCTTAGTCTAACGGCCTCCTTGTTTAATTAATTTAACAGTAATAACACTAGATAGTATTATATTTTTAAAAACTGGGTGGATTCTAACATGCTTTTCACCAACAGTGATGCCGAAGTTTTCTTCTTTATGTCAGCAAATACTGAAATACCTAAGAGTATTTCAAAGCCTTCCTCTACTTTACAAATGAGAGAACTGAGGGAAAGTGTCTGGCCCAAGACCACAGAGCAAGTTCAAGACCAGGTTGAGAAGAGAATCTAGGGGTTCTGAATTGTCCTTCAGAGTTCATACCCCAGCACTTACCCTCTGTTGCTTCCTATCTGATGTGTCTTCAGCAGGGGCAGGGTCTTCTCATCGCAGTCAGGGAATGTGTTCCCAGGGTAGGACATTTGAATTTTATTTTCCAGGATGATTGGCTGGAGTTCACCAAATGAAAGGCATTCTGACTTACCTTCTCCCAGGGCTATCTCCTGGGGAGAATATTGTTCCATCCTGACTTCTCCACAGAAGAGGTAAAGGGGGTCAAGTGTATGGTGACGGAAGGAGATTTGACTTTGGATGATGAACACAATTCAATATACTGACAATGCATTATAGAATTGTACACTTGAAACCTATATAATTTTACTAATCAGTGTCACTGCAATAAGTTTAAGAATAAAGTAAATCATTAGGATCACAGCTATTCCAAAAGACAAATGAAAAAGAAAACTGTACTAAAGCTATGGAAATAAAACCTGAGACTTGAAGTGGAAATTCACTGACAGCACTTTTCAAAATTCAAAAATACACTACCTCAACTAGGCCTGAAAAAAATGACCTTATAAATGACTATAAGAGTCAGATGTAAAAGATGGTTATACAGAGTTTAAAGAACTTTTACTAAAATATTAGTAAATGCTATGTGTAAATTACTTGTAATAGGTGCCTTTAAATCTTAAAACAAATTAAATAACATACCTTAAAAACACAGTAAGTGCTCAATAAATTATTATTATTATTATTTTTATTATTCCTCAGATTGGGAAAATGAGGCACTGTGATGTGGAGCAATCGATTTGAGACATTCTCATCTGTTTAACAGGAGGGGCTTCCCCTGCTTCCCAACTCCACTTCCCAATCTTTGCACCTTTCTCTGCGTACCCATTTCTACATATTTTAGCTGAATCGGTTCCCTGACTCCATCCTCAGATACCTGGCTTTCCTAGTTTCTATCGTCGCTCCCGCCTTGTTCCCACACCTTTTCCGCAGTTCCAGTATTTCAGTTTCCACCTCCTTTACTGTATGGCATTAACTATATTGGAAACATGGAGCCTCCCATTTCCTACATAGCCCGTTATTGGGCGCGGCCATGTTAATCCACGGCTCCAGTGGATTAACAACCCTCAAAGTGTCGCGAAAGGGGCGAGTGAGGGGCTGCGCCAATTTCCGTGGTTACTGGGAGAGTTCCACGGCCCATGAAGTGGTGGGGGCAGGTCGTAGCTGTCAGCTGAGCGCTCACGAGAGGAGGCAAGCGGCGGGAAGTTGAGCCTGATTTCAGAACAGGAGGTTTCAGTCTTTGGCTGCGGTATTGGGAGTTAGGGATTCGTGTATGATCAGCGATTGAGCGTTTGTAGCGGTCCGTAATTTCCGGTCCTGTTGTGGTGAGTCATTGAAGGGAGATGCACAAGATAGTAGCTGCCGCCCTGCGGAGTTTGGGATTTAGTGGTGCTGCTGGTAGCAGGGCAGGCTGCGGAGCCAGTAAAGAAGCACCTTTCTTTCCCACGCTCAGCCCTGGGGGCGGAGAAGTCCTGCTCCTTGCGACAGGTTCCCCCCGCCCCCAGGAAAAATGGCAGCAGGAGGAGGTATTGCACTGAGCTAGGACAAGGTTAGCGAGTTATTGGATAGGGGAAAGCCCTCCTACCCCTTTCCGGCATCAGATTGGCGGTGGGACCCCACGGCGAGGCAGGCGCATCCCCACGTAGAAATCAGAATGGCGCCTGGGAGTGGTACTGGAGGGAAGAAGCCTGTCAATCTAGCCTGAAAAAAAGACGGGATTGGTCGGGGGGCGGGCCCTCACGGAACACCGGGAAGTTTGAGAAGTTAATTGGGCATTCTGAGAAAGCACCTGATCCTCCCACGCCCGAAACTAATATAAACCCAGGGGGAGGAAGGAACACTCTCTAACTCACCTGGGGACCATACTATTTGGTGCTTTTGAGGTCCTTTCTGTTCATGGAAGCCACACGGCCATTGGGAGCGCTGGCCGGCAGGGAGCCTGAACCTGGACAGTGGCGGCCAGAAGCAAGCTGAGCCTCCTGGACGACCGCTCAGCGGTTGCCCGCGGTTCCCAAAGGACGGTACTTTGAATGGGAGAAGGAACTGGGGCACTGCCGTTGGGTTCGTCTGGCTGAGGATGTCTGGGCTTCCTCGGGCGGAGGGAACAGGCTTTGAGACAAGAGTCTGCCATTCTCCCGGATCATGCGTCATTTGAATAAAAATATTTTCTTTCTCACCAGTCTCTGCCTCTAGAATTTGCCTGTTGGAGGTGGCAGGCAGCGAAACCCTTACTTTGGTTCTGTAACATTTAATTTTTTTAATAAGTTGTATATGTTCTTTATATGTTTTGGATATTAACCTCGTATTGGATATACGATTTCCGAATATGTTTTCCCATTCAGTAGGTTGCCTGTTCATTTTGTGTATGGTTTCCTTCTCTGTGCAAAACCTTTTTAGTTTGATGTAATTCCATTTGTTTATTTCTGCGTTTGTCACCTTTGACTGAGGAAGCTGGTCCAAAAACAGATTGCTAAGACTGATGTCAAAGAGCTTACTGCCTATGTTTTCTTTTAGGAGTTTTATGGTTTCAGGGCTTACATTCAAGTCTTTAATCCATTTTGAGTGTATTTTGTGTATGGTATGAGAGTTGTCCAGTTACATTCTTTTGAAAGTAGCTGGCCAGTTTTCTCAATACCTTTTATTGAGGGAGATGGTCTAAAACCTACTGTATATTCTTGTCTCCTTTGCTATAGATTAATTGAATATATTTGCATGAGCTTATTTCTGGGCTCTATTCTATTCCATTGATCCGTGTGTCCGTTTTTGGGACAATGCTCTGCTGCTTTGATTGTTTACCTTCGTAATATAGTTTGAAATCAAGGAGCATAATACCTCCAGCTTTGCTATTCTTAAGATTGCTTTGGCTGTTTGGGGTCTTTTGTAGTTTCATACACATTTTATGGTTATTTGTTCTAGGTCTGTGAAAAATGCCATTGGTATTTTGATGGGGATTTCATTGAACCTGTAAATTGCTTTGGCTGTAAAATTAATTTTAACAATATTAATTTTTCAATTCCTTAGTATGGTACATTTTTTCATTTATTTGTGTCATCTTCAATTTTTTTCTTGAATGCCTTACAGTTTTCAGAGTACAGGTCTTCCACTTCGGTGGTTAAATTCTTTTTGATGCAGTTGTAAATGGGATTAGTTTTTCTTTATGATAGCTTCTTTTTGGTATATAGAAATGCAACTTATTTTGTGTATATTAATTTTGTATCCTGTATCTTTAATGAATTAATGTATTACTTTTAATAGTTTTCAGTGCAGTTTTTTAGGGTCATCTGAATTTAGTGACAGTTTTGCTTTTTTCTTTCCAACTTGGATGCCATTTCTTTTTTATTCTTGCCTAATTACTGTAGCTAGGACTTCCAGTGCTGTATTAATTGAAAGTGGTAGGAATGGGCATCCTTGTATTGTTCCTGATATTAGGGGAAAAGCTTTCAGTTTTTCACTGTTGAGTATGGTGTTAGCTGTGGGTTTGTCAAATATGGCAAGGGGAGAAAAGTTTTAAATATATAATGGAATACATTCACATCCTCAAAGGAAAAACATATCATGTCTTGATCTCAGAATTTTAAGTTAATAGGTTTATGTTATCATAGCATAATCCTTTGTAATCTCTCTAAAAGCACCCTTTGAAGGGGCAATCTTCAAAGGGTAGTCTTTTATGTGGTTGATCATAGGAAATTCTAGGCTGGTGGTTCTGGGAATCCCAGGGCAGGCCCAGATACTCAGGCTTTTAAGGCTGTCTGCTCATCCCAGCTCTGTCTTTACAGAGAGCTGCCACTTCTGAAGAGCAGCAGAAAATGACTAAATCCCCGGTAAGTATGTTGTTTATACTCCACTTTGTTTTCCACTGAATTTGAGACAGTTTTTAGAAATTAATTCAATTAAATGAAAAATGTGTATAGAGACAAGAGAAAATAAAATATCTAGACCAAGGAAACTTGAAACATAGTCATAAAAGCTATAGAATCTCTTATAGGTAATTAAAGTTGAGCATATCATCTGCATTAAATGTGCTAACTATACAATAAGTGCTAATTTCTTGAGGAAGGTAAAGATTTTTTTGGTATTTGGGTTTGAAGTTACTCTCTTAATGGGTCTGCATACATATGATCTTGTAGGCAGTGTCCCTAATAATTACCAACCCATGATAAATTCCATAATAGGTTTCTCCATAGCTGTTTGTTCAACTATTTCTCATAATAAGTATAGGGCATAATAACAAGGCAGAATTCAATTTCTAGGCAGTAAAATCATGAGGTCCAAGTACACAGCGGTTAAACAATCTGCCTTGATTCATGAATAAAATCTGTAATTTTTGGAACAGCAATTCTCAACCTGGGGATTTGTGAAATTGGTCCTGGGGATTTATGTCATTAAAGGTAATAATAGCATCAATTTTAATTTGTACTTTTTAACCAATAAAGAAAGTAATTAGAAATTTTTTTCTTGAAGATGCAATAGGTTGAGCCCTGGCTAGTGTGCCTCAGTTGGTTGGAGCGTTGTCCCTTAACAGAAGGGTTGTATGTTTGATTCCCAGTCAGGGCACATACCCAGGTTGTGGGTTTGGTCTCTGGTTTGGGCATGTGCGATTCCTGGTTCATGTGCCTGTGGGAGGCAACCAGTTGATGCTTCTTTCTTGAATTGATATTTCTCTCCCTTCCTTTCTCTCTAAAAGCAATGAAAAAATGTCCGTGGGTAAAGATAAAAAAAATAAAATGCAATAGGTCGAGAGTCTCCAAGTCTACTTGGTGAATAGTGAAGATCAAGTAAATTTGTTCGTATCTGTTGGTTTATTACTCAGCCAAATACTGCTGGCCAGCATCTTAGTGGTTGTCATACAGCTTTAAATGTATTTATTGGAAGGTATATATTATTTAATTTTTATCTAAAATGTTCTCTTGGTTGGACCCACCAGGTGGCATATAGCTTCCGTACACTGGTCCTCACAGAGGAGAGCATCCGTCCCTTAGTGGTACAGGATGGCCTGCAGGAGGGCTGGAGTGGGAAGACAAGAACTTCTACTTACATATATTTTTAGTGACCATAATATCTTGGTATTGAAGTACTTAAATAAAATTTATGTTTTTTAAAGGTTTATATTCTTGATGTGCATGCTTTTTTATTTTTAACTGAAACATGTCTCACCAAGAGTTGCCTTGTTAGAACAAAAGGTACGCCTAACACTCATGAAATTCCAAGCAGTTTAGAAGCAGTGTGTCAGGAACCAGAGTCAAAGACCAAATATCAGAAAAAAAGATGCTGCTAGCCCCTTTATTGCTCTGGCCATTATAAAGTTCTAGGAACTCTGAGCATGAGCCAGGGATAAAGGCCAAAATATATATTTCTTATTATAATATTACATTCTCCAATTTAAAAAGTTTGGGGACTTCTGGGTTATAAAGTTTGGGGACCTATAACGCTGCACTCAGATGCAATGTGTTCCTCAACCCCTCGCCCCCACCATACCACCAAGCAGTTCTTCAACACCAGCTGGATGTTCCACCATTCAACTCAACTTCCACATTATGTACCTGGGGATGGCATCTGATCCTGTAGGATAAGGGCTCAATCCTTCTCCCCTCACACACTCTTCAGATGCCAATTGTGAGTCCAGGTTGTTACCTGTGCTTTTGACTGACTGGCTGTAAGTCAGTGGTTATCAATTTGTTGATTGATAACCCCCTCCTTTGTTTCAATTAATTTGCTAGAGCTATTCACAGGACTCAGGAAACCAGTTTACTGGCTAGATTACCAGTTTATTACATTGAAACAAAGGATATTAAAAGATACAATTCAACAGGTAGGTGAAGAATACATATGGTGAGGTCCGGAACAAGGAAGGTCTGTCCTCGTGGAGTTTGGGGCCTGGTCCGGTTCACTAGCCTGGATGCTCTCTGAATCCCCCTACTGCTGGGTCTTTGTGGAGGCTTCGTTACATAGGCACAGTTAATTAAATCATTGGTTGTTGGTGACTGATTCACCTTCTAGCCCCATTCCCCTCCTTGGAACTCAGGGAGTGGGACAGAAAGTTCCTGTCTTCTATTCCACAGGTGGCAAACACAAGGCTCGTGGGCCGAATCCCACCCTCCACCTTGTTTTATCCGGTGTGGCACCTTGTTTCTACCGGGGGCGGCAGTGCTGAGCTTGCGCTTAACTGTTAAGGAGCAGTTACATTGACACAGTCCTAAATTACACTTGGCCCTTTGAAGGCAAAACCGTGAGGCTTCTGTGGCCCCCAGTGAAAATGAATTTGACACCCCTGTTCTATTCACTAGCAACCAGCTTCCATCCTTTTTTGATTTCCAAGTCACTGTTAGCATAACAAAAGACACCTTTATCTTTTATCAGGAAATTCCTGGATTTTAGGAGCTCTATGCCAAGAACCAGGATGAAAACGAAATATATTTCTAATCAGAAGTCACAGTATCACAGTGCTATTGGTACTAGTGGTACCAGTGTAACTCCTCATTCCAGAGATGATTTTCCTCTACTTCATTGCAGCCACCAACTCCCACAGTCATATACTAGATTTGTAACTCCTCGTCACTGTACCATCTCCAAGCGTTTCATTCTCTGGCTATTATTTCTTATTCTAGCTTATTTACTTTAGTACTTTGAGTCTAGCATTTCTTCACCTCCATTCAGACCTCTGGTCCATTGTCCCTCCGTTTTTTTCACTGTCTATTACATCCCTCTCCCCACTTCTTTCTTAAGGTTTTATTTATTTATTTTTAGAGAGAGGGGAAGGGAGGGAGAAAGAGGGAGAGAAATATCAATTGGTTCCTCTCATACGTGCCCCAACTGGGGACAAACCCACAATGCGGGCATGTGCCTGACCGGGAATCAAACTGTTAACATTTTTTTTTTTTCTGGAAGGGTGCCCAGCAGACTGAGCCACACCCATCAGGGATTTCCCCACTTCTTACCTTCTCTCTTTTCTCTGCTTGAATTCCATGCTTCTTGGTTTTTGTTCTGAGCACCTGTCCTCCCACTGAAGTCCAGTTGCGTACTTATAGCTACTTGGATATTTACTAGAATAGATACCTTGAACTGAACTTGGACAACTAGGATTTTCGTGTGGTAAAATATATGTAACAAAATTTGCCATTCTACTCATTTTTAAGTGGTATTGATTATGTTTACAATTCGTGTATCCATTACCACTATTCCCAAAACTTTTTTATCGCCCTAAATAGAAACTCCGTACCCACTGAGCAATAACTCCCTATTCTTTTCTATCACTCACAGCGCCTGGTAACCTCAGAACCGATTTCTGACTCTATGAATTTACTTGTTTAGATGGAATCATACAGTATTTGTTCAAAATAAATTTGTCTAATTTATTTCCCCCGGCAAGGGTTCAAGGTCTATCCATGTTATACCATCTATTGGAATTCCTTTCCTTCTTGTGGCTAAATAATGTTCCGTAATGTGGACATAACCACATTTCATTTACTCGTTCATCTGCTGATGGACACTTAAGTTGTTTCTGTCTTTTGGCTGCGAATACTGCTATACAAATAAATTGATTAGATTAAATATGGCTATATTTTGTTTTTAAGATTTTATTTATTTTTTAGAAAGAGGGAGAGAAATGTTAATCAGTTGCCTCTCACATGCCCCCAACTGGGGGGAGATCTGGCCAGCAATCCAGGCATGTGCCCTGACTGGGAATCGAACCAGCAACCTTTCGGTTTACAGGCCAGCATCCAACCCACTGAGCCACACCAGCTGGGGCATATATTGCTTACGTTTTATTGTTTTCATATCAATTTAAACTTTAAAAGTTTCTATTGAATTTTTAAAAGTGTGTTTAATGGAAAAATCCAAATATAAAAATTTAGAGAACAGTATAATAAACTCCTTGTATCTCCTCATATATTTTCAACAATTATTAATATTTTACTGGTGTCACATCTTTCTTCCTTTTTTTAAAAAAGATTCTATTCACTTTTAGAGAGAGGAGAAGGGAGATAGAGAGGGAGAGAAACATCAATGTGTGGTTGTCTCCCCCCCCCCCCCCACTGGGGACCTGGCCCACAACCCAGGCATGTGCCCTGATTGGGAATTGAACTAGCAATCCTTTGGTTCGCAGGCTGGCACTCAATCCGCTGAATCCCACCAGCCAGGGCTTACATCTTTTTTCCTTTATTTGTTTTCTAGAGTATTTTAAAGCAAATCCCATACATCACATTTCTTCAGTATATACTTACTTTGCAGATTTTTGTTGGTATTTTCATTTCTCTTTAGTGGTTTCCTTTCAATATACATATATTTAAGTTAAAAAAAGCTGAGTTGGGTTAAATATTAAATCAGTAACACAGGTGGTATGCAGATATGATAAAAATTGTGAAGGCAGTATATGAATGATTGATGTTCGAGAGCATTATCCTGAAACACTCATAGTTCTTGAATTTACCATGTTCTTTTTTACGTCTCCATGCTTTTTACTTACCCCTCCCTTTATCTGTGATGATCACTCTTCCCCTCCGCATCTTACCAGGGAATATACTATTCACTTTTTAGTAGAACTTTAGTAGAAGTTTTATTCGTAATATTTTTTTGGTAATTGTACTAAATATAAGTCACTTGCCTGACTAGCTGGGCCCCTTCTGCCTCTTTCTATGATGTCCACTGGCCTATTTTTGAGCCCTGGGAACTCCATTGGCTTCCTGGTCTTTCACACGAGCATTTCCTGTGGGGAACAACCACCACGCAGTCTGCTTCACACACAGGCTCATGGGGTAGAGCCTCCCCATGCTTCTTTCTCACCAGCCTTCCTGATGGTCTCTGGAACTTCTGAAACATTTCATGTTACTTTAATCCAGAAAGAGGGGCACAACGTCACCTGTAATTCTCAACCAGAGAAAGCCACCCTTGCTTCCTTATCTCTGTCTGCCTCACTTTCTTTTGGATGGCATGCACATTGGGTTTAGGGTGTGCGTTTGGCTGTTCCCTTCCCTCCGGTGTGGCCCGTCGGTGGTAGCTGTGTGGTCTGTGCTACGCTCAGCCTGGTGCTGCTCCCCTGTGTTCTCCTTCTCTTACGCTCTCTTGCTTAGTCCTAGGAACCAGGGTTCCTTAGCTTCTGTCTTCTGCAGAGCCTTTGAAAGTGCATGTCCTGCTTTTAATTTCACTAGCAATTGCCTTGAAGTTTTTCAGAAACATCACTGAATTTTAAAATCAGGACTAATGTGGTTCCTTCTGACTTCCGACTGAATAGAGCATTTGGCAGTTTCCCCTTTTTTCCTACTCTTCTACATCTTTTTTTAAAAGATTTATTTTTAGAGAGAGGGGAAGGGAGGGAGATGGAGAGGGAGAGGAACATTGGTGTGCAAGAGAAACGTTGATCAGTTGCCTCCCACAACCCCCCACCGCCCCACCTCCACCCCTACCCCTCTCCTCCCAACCCCAGATTGGAGAACTGGCCTGCAACGCAGGCATGTGCCCTGACTGGGAATTGAACCAGTGACCTTTTGGTTCTCAGGCTGGTGCTCAATCCACTGAGCCACAGCAGTCAGGGCTCTCTTCTGCTTCTTACCCTTAGTAAATAAGATCTCATTTTTTAATTAAAACATTATAAATACTAAGTTCTTTCACACTGGAAACCTTGTCCTGGAGGTAATGCTAAGTATCTGCTTTAAGTTTTTCCTTGGGGGACAGTCACAGACTTGTAGCATTGTTGGGGGACAGGGCAGAGAACTGGTTCCTGACCTGCCTGAGAACAGGCTGCTGCGCCGGTAGGGACCGCCTTGCTCTGTCCCCTCTAGTCCGGATGGTCCTCAGCTCCTTCTGCTTCACGACCGGGCACTGCAGCTGTCTGATGTGCCCCTGACCAGCCTAGAGCCCTCCATCCCCCGAAGGGGTCCCTGCCTCTCCTCCTGGGGGCGTTGACCATCTGTCCCTCGCTGATTCTGGCAGGTCCAGCTGGTCCTCTCACAAAGTCACTTTTTCCACGTGTAATTAGTGAATATTCTTTGGTGAGGTCCCCTAAAATGATGTGGCTGTCCCACTTCTCCTCCAGTGTCCCGTGTACTCATGCATTTGTGTCTGTGAGCCTGCACCCCCACGTGCCCTCTGTTCAGCTCAGCCCCTGCACGCCCCTCTGTGGCTGTCCTGCATGTGGCTCCCTCGTTCCCAGGGTCCGCTTTGTGCTCCATCACCCTGGAGTCCTGGCCAGCTGCTGTTACTTTTTTTACAGTTTCACATGTATATTTTTACATAAATTCACTGTTCATTTTGTATAAATTTATCAATCTTCTACAAAAATCTTCTGTGAAACCCAACTCAGCACCTCAAAATTACTCTTTCCCATTTCTAGCATAACCCACTTAACACCTCAGCATTTGTATGTTTATTTGTTTGCCTCCATCTACTAGTCCGTAAACTTCCAGTGTTTTATTCATATTTGTATCCTGAGCCCCAAATAGTGCTGGTCACGTAGGTGCTTAATAAATATTTACTGATGGAAAGAGAGTGAATGATTCTCAATGGCAAAGTTTTTTTTTTTTTAGATTTTATTTATTTTTAGAGAGAAAAGAAGGGTTGGGGAAAGAGAGGGGGGGAAACATTAAGGTGTGGTTGTCTTTCATACGCCTGCCACCAGGAACCTGTCCTATAACCCAGGCACGTGCCCTGATTGGGAATCGTACTGGCAACCCTTTGGTTCACAGGCTGGTGCTCAGTCCACGAAGCCACACCAGCTAGGACTCAATGGCAAAGTTTTTATAATAGAACTTTTTGCTTCTCCCACCTATTGGAACACAAAATTGGCTTCAGTCCTGACCAGTGTGACTCAGTTGGTTGGATGTTGTACCACAAAGCAAAAGGTCACCTGTTTGAATCCTGGTCAGGGCACATGCCTGGGCTGTAAGTTCAGTCCCTGGTTGAGTACATATGGGAGGCAACTGATCAATGTTCCTCACATCAATATTTCTTTCCTTTTCTTTCTAAAATAAAAAATTGGCCTCATAGTGCCCTGGCTGGGTTGTACAGTGGGTTGTAGGGTCATACCACACACCAAACGGTTTCTGGTTTGGCCTCAGGTTGGGGAGTGTTACAGGAGGCAGCCAGCCAGTCGGTGTTTATCTGTCCCCTGCCCTCCATCCAGGCCCTTTCTGTCTCTCTAAAATCAAGAAATATACCCTGGTTGAGGATTAAAAAAATTAGCTACATAGTAATATTTTTCATTGATCATGCTGAACTCTGCATGATGAAAACAGCAATAATTTCTCAACATTTTTACATACATTATCCAGTACTTTTCACTTAAGGTTGAACAGGAATGTCCTGTTACAGGGGTTTGTGTCATTCAAGGATGTGACTGTGGACTTTACTCAGGAGGAGTGGCAGCAGCTGGACTCTGCTCAAAGGAGCCTGTACCGGGATGTGATGCTGGAGAACTATAGCAACCTTGTTGCAGTGGGTAAGGACATCTTTCCTCCTAGGGTACTGGTTGATATTAACTACCTGTTGGTGTATAATAACTATTCCAAGATTTGGTGGGTCAAAATAAACAATTTCTGTAGGTCAGGAATTTAGAAAGACTTAGCTAGGTGGCTCAGGCTTGTGGTCTTCCACATGGTTGTGGGCAGGTACTGGCAGTCTGCAGCCATCTGAAAGCCGGACTGGGAGTCTAGGATCCGTTTCCAGGATGAGTGAGTCTCACTCACGTGGTCCTGGGAGGAGCCGTCTTTCCCTGTTGTTCAGTGAGTGGAAGGAGACCTCAGTTCCTTATCCGTGAGCTTGCTCTCATGACCTGGCAAACTTGCCCCGGAGAGACTGATCTGAGAGGAGCTAGGAGGGAGTCGCAGTGCCAGAGTCATAGTGCGCTTTATGACCAGGTCTCCAAAATCACACATTATCACTTTTACCTCATTGTGTTTATAGAAGTGAGTGACTAAGTACAGCCTGTGCTCAAGGGGTGGAGGATTAGGCTGTCCGTCTTGAATGAAAGTGTCAAGGGATTCATGGACATTTATTAAACCCACCGTAGTACCCAAATGACTGCCTTTCCATTCCTGTTTATTAAAAACTGTTTTGTCTCTGAATGCTTAATGAGCTTCATTTCAAGCAATAAATGTCAAAAATATTTATTAATTTTGAGTACCCATACTATGCTTCTACTTTTCTGGGAATTTGGGTGAAAAGGAAATGGGAATTGCATCTTGCTCATTCCTTGGAGACTAAAGACAGTGTGTTGGGCCCAAGTCCTCAGTTTTTATAAATTGAAATATAACATGTATAGTAAATACTCAGGTCCTAAGTACACAGCTTAATACGGTTGTTCAAATGCATGCACTCACTTAACCACTACCCAAACCAAGCCATAGAACATTTCCAGCACCCAGCAGTCTCCCACTTAGCTCCAGGAGAGAGAACGACTGTGGCTTCTGTCCCTACACGTTTTGTTCATGCCTGAACTTCATGCAGGTGTGATCACACAGTATATAAGTTCTTGTTGTCTGGCGTCTTTCATTGAACATATCTGTGAAATACAGCCATGTTTTGGCATGCGACAGTAGTTTGATTCTTTTTCTTACTGCTTTGCGTTCCATTTAGTGACTGTACTGTAATTCATCAGTTGATCCACACTGCCATTGATGGTCATGTGAGTTATTTCAGATTTGGGCTATCGTGAACAAAGCTGTTATGAATGTTCCTTTTTTTAATGAATGTTTTTATACATATTCTCTGGTGGAAATAGGATTTCACTTCTGTTAGGTATATATATAGGAATAGAATTTCTGGGTCATAGAGCATATGCATAATTACCTTTGGTGGATACAACCAGATGGTTTCCAAAGATGTTATACTAATTTATATCCTACTAGCAATATATGAAAGTTCCATCAAGCTTTCATGATGTTAGTCTTTTCTGATTTTAGCCATTCTGATACATAATGTAATGGGCCCAAGTTCTAGGGTGGTTGGTGTCCACTAATGCCCAACTCCTATATCATTTCCCATAAACAGGGTATCAGTCTCTGAAGTCAGATAAAATCTTGCTGAAGCAAGGACAGCCATGGATGGTGGAGGGAGAAATCTCAAGTTGGGCTTATCCAGGTAAGTGGGAACCTGGCATATGGAGGCAGGGACGTAAGATTTGTATTGAATAAGGCAACGTCTAGCCTTGAAATATTTTTTAGGAAATCATTTTTGAAGGCCATAGATGTTTAGAAATGGCTGAGGACCACACATGGTCGTGAGATTGTTGAATACCTAAATGACACTGCTACATATTAAACACCTATAGGACCCTTTTTTTTTTTGCTTGAACTTTGCTACCTATAGTTTGGCTCTTATCTATGTCCACATCATGTAGGACATTTCCTAATCAATTAGCCTCCCTTGGCTAACAACTTTAGCACCTATTCTCCCCAAATGGGTGTGTACTCCTTTCCTTATGCATCCAGGCCATCCAGGCATTCTGAGATATACTATATTTCAAAGTTATTGAATGATATTGATATTCTTTCTAAGTTCTGTTTTTCTTTATTTCAGTGTGAAATGTCTTAGAGTTACAATCTTTTGTTTTTTAAATTTTGTCAGGACTTAAAAAATGATTTTGTTTACGTATTTTTAAAGATGGGAGAAGGAAGGGAGAAAAAGAGGGAGAGAAGCACTGATATGTGAGAGAAGCATCAATTGGCTGCTTCTCACACATACTCCAACTGGGGACCAAATCCACAGCCCAGGCATGTGCTCTGACTTGGAGTTGAACCTGTGACGTTTTGCTTTGAGGGATACCCAACCAACTGAGCCACATTGGTCAGGGCTTTTTCAGGACTTTAATAATAGAAATATTCCTTCTCTGCCTGTCTTTCTTTTCCGTTACTTTCTCTATGACCATTTTTATTTGATTCTTTATTTTATTTTTACTATCTTCTTTGTTTCCCTGCCTTTTTTCAATGCTGCTTATTAAATTTTCATTTGAGTGTATTCTCCCTGCCTGCATCTTATGATTTAGTCTTCCACTTTTTTTCCCCGAGTTTATTCATTTTATTTTCATCTCTCCCATTTTTTTCCCACTTAATTTTTTTTATAAAGTTCTGTTTCATGGTGTATTTCCACGTCCTCATGTTTGTGTGAGTGTATTTAATTCTATTTGGAGTCAGACAAAATTTTCTTCTGCTTCATGGCTAGGTTTTCTTTTCTTTTTTTTTTTTAGGGGACAGTGTCCTCTGTTGATTTCTATACAAATTTATTTCCTGATTTTTCTATAGTTTTCTATGTACTTTACTTTTCTTATGTTAATTTTTATCATATCATGGTATAAGATTCTAATTCAATGGAGTTCTTTCTTTTTTAAATTTTCATTTATTTTTTAGACAGAGGGGAAGGGAGGGAGAAAGAGAGGGAGAGCAACATCAATGTGTGGTTGTCCCTTGTGTGCCCCGCACTGGGGACCTGGCCCGCAACCCAGGCATATGTTCTGACTGGGAATCAAACCAGTGACCCTTTGGTTCACAGGCTGGAGCTCAATCCACTGCGCCACATCAGCCAGGGCTGGAGTTCTTTCCCATTAATACAACAAAGTATAGGTACTAGGTATTTTAGTAAGATCCCTCATTTCCTTTCTTCCTTCCTTCCTTTTTGTGATTGGGGGGGAGTTTTGAGTTTTCTGGTTCTGTTTTTACATTCAGGGCCCTAGATTTCCTCCCTTTTTTTTCTTCCCAATTCCTACCACCCAAAAATAGAGGGTATGTCTTTTTTCTTTTTCACCTTTTCTTCCTCTGAAGTCACCTGTTCTTCTAACTCAGGATTGCTCCCTTTATATAGAACCTTTTTAGGTCATCTGATACTTTAAGATACATGTACAGTCCTATAAAATCCCTTTTCTGCAGTGTTCTCTAATCTGTCCAGTTACTTATACAATATTTTTAGATTTAGTGTGGGTTTAATTGTTCTGCTGATCACTTTAATTTACTCTCAGTTCTTTTTTGCTACCATCCTGTCTTTGTCTTTCCTGAAGTTACTTTTTGGTCTGCCTTTGGTCTTCACAGAGCCTCATGGTGGAGCGGGGGTGGGGCAGAAGTGTGGGGAACCATGTGGAACCATGATATGGAACCTTGATTGAGTTCATGAACTCTTCTTTTTCCATTTCTCCCATCCTACCTTTTTTTAATGTCTGCTTGTTCTTCTGTCTTTGGGTTTTAAGATCATACTCTTAAATTTCAAAGCTGACCATACTCATGATCAGATTTGCTGTTCTCATTAAAATGAAGAACTTTGTGTTTTGTTTCATATTTTTCAAAGCTCGAATGAAGTAACATGATTACATTTTGGATTTTTTTCAGCCTTTGAAATTAGACCCAAAGTGAAAGAATTAACTCTACAGAAGAACATTTCTGAAGAAGTGGTACTCCATAACATGATAAGATACTCAATTTTTGAAGATGGGAAACTGAGAGGTGATATAAATCACCAGGGAAACCAAGACAAGTGTTTGAACCTAGTTGCATTTGGTAATAGTGAGTCACTGACTAAGGAGCTAAACCATGAATGTAATAATACACTGGGGAAAGTGTTTCATCTGAACACAGCTAATGAGCACATCAGAGCCTCCGTGCACAGGTCACACCTCTTTATACAACCACAAACTCTAACCCGTGGGAAACATAAATGTATTCAGTGTGGAAAAGCCTTCACTGGAAAGTCAGGACTCATTGTCCATCAAAGAATTCATACTGGGGAGAGACCATACAAATGCAGCGAATGTGGAAAAGCCTTTACTCAGAAGTCCCAACTCACTGTACATCAGAGAACTCATACAGGAGAGAAACCCTATGAGTGTAGTGAATGTGGGAAAGCATTCATCCAAAAGTCGAACTTCATTATTCATCAGAGGATTCACACAGGGGAGAAACCCTATGAATGCAGTGAATGTGGGAAAGCTTTCATCAAAAAGTCGGCACTTAGTGTACATCAAAGAGCTCATACTGGGGAGAAACCCTATGAATGCAATGAATGTGGGAAAACTTTTATCAAAAAGTCAACACTCAGTGTACATCAAAGAGCTCATACTGGGGAGAAACCCTATGAATGCAATGAATGTGGTAAAGCCTTCATCTGGCGGTCACAGCTCATTGTACATCAGAGAATTCATACGGGGGAGAAACCCCATGGGTGTAGTGAGTGTGGAAAAGCTTTCAACAGGAAGTCAGAACTAAGATTACATCACAGAGTTCATACTGGGGAGAAACCCTTTGAATGTAATGAATGTAAAAAAGCCTTCATTCAGAAGTCAGATCTCATTATACATCAGAGAACTCACACCGGGGACAAAAGATATCAATGCAATGAATGTGGGAAAGCCTTCCTCCGGCGTTCTCAGTTCATTGAACATCAGAGGATTCATACTGGGGAGAAACCCTATGAATGCAGTGAATGCAGAAAAGCTTTTATCCAAAAATCACAACTCATTGTGCATCAGAGAATCCATACTGGTACTAAACCATATGAATGCAGTGAGTGTGGAAAAACCTTTAGCAAGAAGTCACATCTCACTGTACATTACAGAATACATACTGGAGAAAAACCCTATGAATGCAGTGAATGTAGAAAAGCTTTCAGCAAGAAATCTACTCTCACAGTTCATCAAAGAATTCATATTGAACAGAAACCCTTTCAATTGAATGAAAAAACTTTAATTCAGTGATCAAAATTTTATTGCACATCATAGAATTTACATGGCTGGAAATTATATGAATTTACATGGGAAGCCTTCATTAATAGCTCCAGAATTCTTAAGCACCACGGAAGTGCTTAATTCATACTAAGAAGCAAGTTTGAAAAATCATGTTTCAAAACAAAACACTGCTATATTGGACATTTTGGTTCAGACCTAACAGTAAGTTTTTTATAGAATGCTAGAAAAATTTCAATTATACATAATTGACTTGTTAACTGTAAAGGACAACTTCTTAAAATGTGGAAGTAAACTGATTAGTCTGGACAACAATGGGACAAGCACGTGTAATCATCCTGCAAGCGATGTAAGAATGGCATTCAATTCCAAGTTATGTTAGTGGGAAGTGAATGTGGATATTTACACCTGCCTGCTTTCACACTACATGGCATCATTTCCCCCACATCTTAAAACACAAAGTGTAAAAGGATAAATTGTAGCTGCAAAAGCAGTATGGTTTGATACTTAAGAGTATGAAGAATGTTCCATATAGGTCTTCCTCACTTTCTTGATGTGTATAGAATAGAGGATGAAACCAAAGTACTTTTAAAGGCTTCAGTAGTCAGTGGTAGACTTAAAACAGTATTTAAAGCATACAGGGAAAAGACAGCAAACAGCACAAGGCTGAAGGAGGACAGCAGCATGGCTGTGGCCAGTGTTGCTGTTCTCAACGCACGGCAGACGTGGTTCTACGCAAGGAGTTCCTGTTCACAGTCCTGTTTTCAACTCAGTATCGCGTTTACATAAGCACTGTTATGTACCCTTTGGGGTCTTTGTATCCTTGTGATGTTCAGAATTGAAATTTTTAAAAGCTTCCTTTATTGTATGTGTCTACCATATAAGCATTCTACTAAGCATTTTGACATGCACTCTTTAATCGTTGCAGCAAATGTATGAGACTGGCATTATCACCATTTTATAAGCGAGGCAAGTGCAGCTCGGAGGTGTTCCCTGACCCAGCAAAGGTCACATGGCAGTGGAGAGTTGGAGTTCCAACCAACTTCTTAGCCCCCACAGTGTCCTGTTCTACTGGGGACAAAAAGGACTGGGCACCATGTCACTTCACCTCCAGATAGGATTGAATTGGTTTGAACATCACATGGTTTTCTGTATTCTGTCTCTACATTATGTTGAGTAATTTAACAAGAAATGTGTTTTAAAGGTTATTGGATTCCAATTTCTTATTTGTGGAATCTGTTGGGGCTACAGTGTTTTTGAGATACTGGTTCAACTGTATCTGTTTTGCTGCCCTGTACATTTCCTTGTGACAGCCTAAGTATTAGAAGTTATACTGTTATTTTTTAGTTTGTTTGAAAAAAATTAAGCCTGTTTTATTGAGCTGCCATTTTATTATCACAAATAACTTCTTTAATTTTCAAATTCTGTCCTCATCCAAGGTATGCTTTCCTTTTGAAAACAGTAACCTAATCTTATATGTTATAAATATTTATTGTCAAATAATAATATGAAAGTAGGGATTGCTATAAAAATATTCCTAAATCTATTTTTTAAATGATTTATTTGTTTTTAGAGACATGGAAAGGAAGGAGAAACAGGGAGAGAGACATCAATTGGTTGTTGCTCACACACCCCCAACCAGGGACCAGGCTGGTAACCTAGGAATGTGCCCTGCCAGGGAATTGAACTGGTGACTTCCCAGTTTTTTAGGATGATGCCCAACCCGTTGAGCCACACTAGCCAGGGCTAAACTATTTTCCTGAATGAAGGTGAAGCTGCTGTATCATTTTGAACCTGATTTAAAAATTTTTTAGATCAAATACTTCTTAGACTTTGATGTTTTAAAATTGAAAGTAGTAAATAATCATGACTATTTAATTTAATTAAAAATAGAACAATTTCCTTAAATGGCCTGATAAGGATCTAAAAAAATATTTAACTTTTAAATAGTGATTTTAAATAAAAGAAGTGAGTTGCAGACATTTTTTACTAGTCATTTTGAAGATGAATGTTGGGCTGGGATGTAAACATATGGGATTTTTTTGAACAAACATGTCAGAAACTAAAACATCCATGTGTCTTGTACTTCAGTGTTGTCATCTCAGAAACTATATGATAATGCAAATTTTGCAGTCATAACAATCATTTGTCAAACTTTTTTAGACTTTCCTTGAGGTTCAGTTTACCTGTTAGGCCTCTTATGAAACCAAGTAATATTTTCAGAGAAACGTCAGCCATTAGAATTCATTGTGTTTCTAGCATTTATCCCTCTTCACTGTCATCCCATTAATTCTGTGCATAGTTTCAGCAAGAAGAAAGCTTTATACCCCTTCTATTTCATTTCATGTCCCAGATTCTTGTAAGATTCAGTACCTTTATTTTCAAATGTTTACCTTCTACTTCATGGTTTCCTACACACAGCTAGTAATTCTATGACCATTAAAGAGGCAGGGGGTTCCTGTACATTTTTTTTGACTGCCTCCTAATATGTTTAACATATTAGCCTGTTTGCTTGTATTCTATTAAAAAGGGTACTTCATACTTCCTCCATTCTACTTTAGTAGTGTTACTGTTAGATGTTTCTGGAGCACTATGAGTCAAGCACGATTCTCTATTTTTTAAAAAAGTACAATGCACTCCGTGAATGTGTGTGTCACCCTTGCATAGGGGCCGTGGTAGTCTCTGTTCTGTTCCAATTTAACTCTGTGCTGCTGAAGCGAGCACAGCCTGTTCTCATTTTAAACAACTGGAATTTGAGAGATTGTGCAAGAAACCATGGCTCCTATCCAGGCTTTGAAACATTACACAGTACATAAACTCTTAGAAGTCTTTATTTCAAAGTCTTTAGGCAGAGTTAAAAGTTGAAACAAATGGAACTACCTGATAATGTAGAAAATATGCCTTAGGTTGCTTTATTTTATAGGTTAAATGGTTAAAATGTTAATCATGTCTGTCACTGAGATGCTAATGTTTATTTAAAGATTTATATACTGATGGTCACTTAAATTATTAGGTGTCATGCTTGTTTCAACTTCAAGTTTTTTTTCACAGCTGAGCTCTATCCTATTTCAGACATTCTTAGAATATAACAGGTCAAAATGTCATGCCAGTGCGTTGGGGGCAGGATGGGAGGGAATCCAACTGTGAATTTTTTCTGATAAGTTGGAGAGAATAGAATTTCAACACCTTTTCTATTTGGTAGCCTACATAGGGTTGAATCCCGAGAGAAATTAGATAATATTGAAATGAAAACAGTACATCAATGTATTGGGGATGCTATTAGAGTGGTGCTTAGAGAAAATTGTATAGTTTTAACTTATTTTATTAGAGGAAATGTCAATTACCTAAGCTTTCACCTTATGAAGATAGAAAGATATGAGTGAGAAAACCCAAAATAATAGAATATAAGTAATAAATGTAAGTGCACAAATCACTGAGTTAGAACGGGTCAGACTACAGGCCAAATCTGGCTAGTTGCCTTTTTCCGTATGGTCCCTAAACTAGAATCATTTTTAAAAAGTGGATTGTAAAACAAACTGTGCAACAGGGACCAGAAGTGGTTCACAAAACCTAAAATATTCTCTCTCTCATACTTAACAGAAAATGTTTGTCAATCTCGGAACTGCAACATAAACAATAGAGAAAAGTCAATGACAACAAAAGGTGATTCGCTGAAATAACCAGTACAATTGACAAATCTTTGGATAGGCACATCACAATAAAGAGGGGACAGCAATTACTAATGAATAAAGGAGGTGACACCACTATCCTACAGTCAATGAAAAGAAAGTTAGTAACTTTATTGCAAAAATTTGCTAATTAGATTGAATGGGAAATGTCCTTGAAATACATGAGTTACCAAAACTGGGTAAAGAAGAGAATACTCAAAATAGCCTGATAACAATGAAAGGAATTGAATTTATAATTTAAAATCTTCCCTAAAAGAAAACTCTAGGTCTGTATGGTTTCATGGGTTCCACTCAGTCATTTTTAAAGAGGGAATCTTACCTAAAATTTCTGCCTTTAAAAAATTGATAAAAAAAAAAATGCCCTGGCTGGTGTAACTCAGTGGATTGAGTTACTGGGAACCAAAGGATCAAGGATTGATTCCCAGTCAGGGCACATGCCTGAGTTGTAGGCCAGTTCCCAGCAGGGGATGCATGAAAGGCAACCATACATCGATATTTCTCTCCCTCTCTCCTTCCCTTCCCCTCTAAAGATAAATAAAATCTTAAAAAAAAAAACTGATAAAAACCCTCAAGGCAAAGGATGCTAGTACCCATTCTCTCCCTTGAGCATGCCCGCACCTCCCCACCTTCCTTCCTCAGGCTTGCATCTTTGTTTTCTCCTAAGCGCTGAGGCTTCCAATGAGACTTGCAACCAGGAAGAGCAGAGGGCAGCTGATCCTGTCTCCAAGGGCCCTCCTTCTGCCTAACTTCAGTGAGGTAAAAAGCACCTCCACCCAGGCTCGCTCCTGTTGCTGTGTTCTTGCTTCTTCCATCCCAAGCCTGCCTTAAATAAACGTACTCTTAAAATCATCTGAACTCATGTCTTGAAACCTTTCCTGCATGAAGTCAGAAAGCCACGCATTCCAGACCATGCCGCAGCAGACCCAGCCTGGTCCCAGTCCCTTTGCGGTGACATGATCATCTATTTGCTCCATTTATTTATTGCATTCATTGGCTGATTTTAGTGTGCATCCTGACTGGAGAGCAAACCTGCAGCCTGAGCTTATCAGGACAAGGCTCTATGCAACTGAGCTACTTGGCCAGGGCCTCTTTTAATTTTTAAAGTATATATAGTACACGCTTAAGCATATATGATTATATAATTTCTATGCATATGCATAGGAACAACCTATTTTTATTTTTACTGCATTATTGGGGTGACATTGATAAGTTATATAGGTTTCAAATGTGCAACTCCCTAATCATCTGTATGTTGCATGGTACATTCACCACTCAAAGTCAAATCCATCACCATTTATCTCGCCTTCATCCTCTTTTACCTCCCTCCACCACTTTTCCCTCTAGCAATCACCATACAGTTGTCTGTATGGGTTTTTTCCCTTAATCTCTTCAGTCTTTTTCCACTCAGCCCTTCAACCTTAGAGTGGGCTTTGAATCTCATTTTAATTTTGTCATTTTTAATTTTCCTCATCCTTATTCTCTACTCTCTGCAGCCCATATATATTCTTCATATAGATAAAAGTTAGATATGTGGAGACTTCCGCCAAGATGGAGGCATAGGTGGATGTGCCGTGCCTTCTCACACAACCAAGTTGAGAGACAACAAAATATTAGCAACAGAAAACACAGCCAGAACACAGAAAATTGAACTTTTCGGAAGTCTGATAACAACCAATTCTTCAGCCTGGCTGGTAAGAGGGGAGAAGCCAACAGCTGGCGGAGCAAGGTTGCACAGAAAACTCGGTCAGACAGACTCAGGCGCACAGATCCCAGGTGTGGGGTTGCAAGGGTGGACCCAGTGAGTGACCCAGTGAGTGACCAGTGTACCCAGCGAGGGCGCAGGGCGGCGGGTTGACTGTGGTCCCACATTCATGCGCAGATAGACCAGTGAGGGAGTGGGTGGTGAGACAACGGGACCCGAGCAGGCCCCAATGGCGAGAGGCAGCAGAGGGGGCCGCCATTTCCCTGCTCAGACCCCGCCCCCACATACAGCGTCACAACCCAGCGACCTGGGCAGCCCCACCCGTGTGAACATCTAAGGCTCCGCTTCTCATAATTAACGGGCGCGAACAGACCAAAAATGGCTCAAGAAGATCTCAAAGCCCTAGAGCCCATAAATCTAATCGATGAAGAAATAGCAAAACTTTCAGATGCAGAGTTCAAAACACTGGTCATCAGGATGCTCACAGAACTGGTTGATTATAGTCACAAATTAGAGGAACATATGAAGGCTAAACTAATTGAAATGAAGGGAATTATATAGGAAACCAATAGTGATGAAGAGGAAACTGGGACTCAAATCAAGGGAGTGAACCAGAAGGAAGAAAATAATGGCCAAACAGGAAAATATGAAGAAATAAGAATTCAAAAAAATGAGAAGAGACTTAGGAACCTCCAGGACATCTTTAAATGCTCCAACATCCGAATTATAGGGGTACCAGAAGGGGGAAATGAACAGCCACCAGTGGAAAACTTATTTGAACAAATAATAAAGGAGAATTTCCCCAATCTGGCAAAGGAAATAGACTTCCAGGAAATCCAGGAAACTCAGAGAGTCCCAAAGAAGTTGGACCCAAGAAGGAACACACCAAGGCACATCATAATTACATTAGCCAAGATTAAAATGAAGGAGAGAATCCTAGAAGCAGCAAGAGCTAAGGGGACAGTCACCTACAAAGGAGTTCCCATCAGACCGTCAGCTGACTTCTCAAAAGAGACCTTACAGGCAAGAAGGGGCTGGAAAGAGGTATTCCAAGTCATGAAATCCAAAGACCTACAACCAAGATTACTTTATCCAGCAAAGCTTTCATTTAGAATGGAAGGACAGATAAAGTGCTTTTCAGATAAGATCAAATTCAAGAAGTTCATCATCACCAAGCCCTTATTATATGAAATGTTAAAGGGGCTTGCCTAAGAAAATCAAGATAAAAAAGATGAAGGGTGAAAGGACAGCAAATTCACAGTTATTAAGAACCACACCTAAAACAAAAGCAAACTAAGAGGACAGCTAGATCAGGAGCAGAACCATAGAAATGAAGATCCCATGGAGGGTTAGCAACAGGGGAGTGGGAGAAGAAGAAGGGGGGAGAAGGTACAGAAAATAAGTAGCATAGACAGTAGATAGAAAATAGATGGGGGGAGGGCAAGAATAGCATGGGAAATATAGAATCTAAAGAACTTGAGACACGTGGTCATAAACTAAAGGGGGGGAATGGTGAGGGAAATAAAACAACTGTAATAGCATAATTAATAAAATATATTTTTAAAAGTTAGATATGTACATTCCCGTTTAATTAATTTCATTTGTTGGGCTTTATTCTCAAGAACAGTTGTGGAGGAGGGCACAAATTAATCTACAAGGACTCATCAAAGCACTCTTTTAGTAGCATTAAAGTGAAAAGTTAAATTACTAACAGAAAATAAAAGCTCTAGAAAAAATATTTATTCCCAAACTATGATCTTATTCGATATTTCACCTCCTGCCTTCTCTTTACACACACCGGTATTCATGATGAGGAATGGGACTATCAGATTTATTTTTAGAATTACACACACACACACACACACACACACACACACACACCATGGCGTCCATTGTTATTCTCTCTGTTATGGAATTCCATTTAGTTTGGATTTTTCCCCGTCCTCTTGCTTATCTGTTATTTATAAAAGGTTACTTATAAATCGTCTATTGATACGCTGATACAACGAATAGGCGTTACCTTTGTGTAAGGGGAAAATTTTAAGGAAGAATTTGCATCCCTTTGGATCCGTATTTGCTTATGGCAAAAGAGATTGTTTTCTTTTCCTTTCTCCTTTTCACTTAAACCACAAGAGTAAGGTACGTTTGCGATTCTCACTACCAGGGAAAGGCACTGGGGAGCCTGCAGCAGATTCGCTCAAGGGCCCCCTGCCTTGCGGAGAGCGTGCTGGGAAGTGTAGTTCCAGGAGGTCGCACACGCAGGTGCACCTCTTGTTTTGCTGGATCTGGATACCCTGATAGTGTTGTGGTTTTTTTTTAAGGATTTAATAAATTTTTTCGAGAGAAGGGAAGGGAGAGGACCATCCATCGGTTGCCTCACGCACGCCCCCAACTGGGGACCTGGCCTTTAACCCAGACATGTGTCCTAACTGCCGATTGGAAGGGCTAATTTGCCAGACAATGTACAACCCACTTTCTGAGGAGCTGGTGAGTTTGTTGTTCCACTGACCCTTGCACTTGAGTGGGAGTTGGGGAGTAGGTGTGCTCGGGACTGCCCCCATCCCGGGAGATGGGGCTGAGTGGGAGGGGTTTGAGAGAGTGCTTTGGCCGGCTGGGTTGGCGGGGGGGGGGGGGGGGGGGCGCGGGGAGGAGCGGGGGGGGGGGGGAGAAAGGCAGAGACTAAGGGGTGGGGTTTGGTTTAAGTGAGAGTGCAGCGTGGTCACGTGAAGCCCACATGCAGGTTATGCAGGTTTAGGGCTGTCTCAGTGTTGGAGGGAGTTAGAGTCCTGGTTGTCCATCCCAGACTTAAGGGTCAGGGGTTTGGGCGCTCGGTTCTGGGCTGGGGGGTGGGGAGAGTACAAATACAGAGCTTGGGGCTTTTGGGCCTTTGGCTGTGATGGGATCAGTTGGATAGGTAGATACTCAAAGAGGAGGGCCTGCCCCTCCAGACGTTGGTAGGAAATTGCAGAAAAACTGAACTTAGGAACTTAGTGGTGCTAGAATTTAAGTCTCTTGGTAGCCAGTTCTTTTTCCTTCGAAATGCCCCTCTAGAGGTAGCTTTTTGTTTGGTTTTGTAGGTAAATTTCTGAAACCTCTTCTGTAAAGAACTGTGGAATTGGTTCTCTACTTTTTGTGGGTAATTAGCGGTTGATCTGTGTTCTTTAACGTAGCATTTGTGAATGCACCTTGAAAAACTTAAAATGCTTTGCAAGTGTTATTTGTGATTTTTATTAATGAATGTGGAGGAGACTGGTGTCCTCTATGTCCCCATCGAGGGACACCAGAGGGCCATTCCAGAGGGCCAGCGCTCCGGAGTTAACCCTGTGTCTGGATTGCCAGATCAGAGCTGTGCCCCTGAACACTGCAGGGGCCACCGAGACAGGGCCAGAGTTCCAGACGGCAAAGTCAGCAGCCTTTCCTGCTGTGCTCTGCAGGGAAGGAACCTAACCCTAGACTCCCTAAGACTTTATTTTTAGGGAGGGTGTGGGTTACATTCAGATAGTCAGGCAGGGTTCCCATAAAGACAGTCCTGATTTCTCCAGCCTCCATTCCTCTTACAGCTCTGCCTTCCCAGGTCTCTACTTGGTTGGATAAGGTGGTCTTAAGGAGGAGGAGCTGACTATTGGCCCCTGGCTGCATTGCCGGTGAGCAAAGCTTTTCAAGCCAGCATCTTAAACTGGGTGAAAGATTGGTATCTTAAGCTGGGTTTGACTTCTAGTTATCACCTGAAGATGGAAAAATCACATGTCGTTAAATATCCCTTGAGAAATCTCTTAAATTGCTCTTAATTTATATGCAGAGGTTACATGTATATAACTCTCCAGTAATATATGTATAAATGTACCCACATTTGTTCTAAGCCAGTTGTTCCTAGATCATATATTGAATTTCCATCCTTCCCCAAATATTTAAAGTGCCACATATATCATCTATTAAATCCATATAAAAGTAAGGACCTATTTCTAGACTCTTCATTGTTTTATGACTTTCCATCTGTCCTTGTGTCAGTACCATCGCGCTTTAATAAACATGCATGTATAATGCTCTGGTATATAATGTAGAGAGATCCCTCCTCATCCTCATCTTTTTTCTTATTCACAAATACATCTAATTGGGGATGTGTTAGTTTCGTAGGGCTGTAGTAACGCAATACCACAAACTAGGGGGCTCACCACACCAGCAACTATTGTCACTCAGTTCTACAGGACAGAAGGCTGAAACCCAGGAGTCAGCATGGCCATGCTGGCAGTATTTGGCATTCCTTGGTTATACAGAGGCTTGGTAACCTTGATCTTTGCTTTCATTGTCACACAGTATTCTCCCCGTGTGTTTCTGGGTCACCACATGACCATCTTATAAGGATACCAGTCACATTGGAGTAGGGTGCCGCTCCAGTATCATTAGTTAATAACCGTAACTAATTATATCTGCAGCGACCCTATTTCCATGTAAGGCCACATTCGGAAGTACTCAGGATAGGACTTCAACTTTTTAAAAGTTTTTTGGCAAGGGCGCATTGAACTCACAACAGGAGAGAACTGGCATCTTTAAAGTATTACGTCTTCTCATCCCAGAACACGGGTTTTCCCTTGGTTTCTTCAGCTGTCCAGGAGTCGGCAGTGCTGCTGTTTTGCAGTGACTGTGCCCAGTTCTTAGACTGCTTTCCGATTGTTTTCCATCTTTGATGTTCCGAAGTTTGACTGGGATATCCTAGGTGGGAATTTCTCGGCATTTAGCTTTCTTACGATTTCGGGCTTCTTGAACGTCTGTCATCAGTTGGGGAAATTTTCTACCCTAATTCCTTCAAATATTGCATCCTGACTGTTCACTCCCTCTGTTTTGAGACTCCAGTTATGCAGATGTTAGACCTTCTGAGCAAGTGTCATAGACCTCTTATGCTCTAATCTTTCTTTATGAAAAAAATGTATGAGAGGAACCGTATAAATTGCTTCATCAGGAAGTGAAACATAAAACTAGGCTAAAAGGTGCTTAAAGGAAAACATAGGTAGTAGTTGAGGTAAACAGATTAACTGAAATATAATAAGGCATCTTTTTTTGTTTTTATATTGATAAGCTTTTTAATAGAATAGTTCTAGATTTACAGAAAAATTGCGGATATGGTGCTGAGAGTTCCCATACAGCTCACAGCCAGTTTTCCCTATCATGGTGTTGTGGTTTCCAATGAGAAACATACAGGGTGGGGCAAAAGTAGGTTTACAGTGTGAGTACATGAAACAGTTTATGCCTGGGTTATTGATTATTGTATTTTTTTCCACACAAACAACTGTATATTTTGCCTTTGTTCTCTTTTATGACACAGAGCTCTTAACGCCCTTGAAATTTTCTAGTTGAAGAAAACAAGCAAGGAGTCTTTTGTTATGTTAATGAGGCGGCTTTGGGACTTCACCTAAGGGCGGAGACTGGTTGTTAGGACTAACCCTGTGATGAGAGGGCTGGAACTCTAACTTCCAGTCCCACCCCCCCTGAGCTCCAGGGAGGGTCGAGGGGCTGGAGGTCCCGTGCAATCAGCAATGGCCAGTGATTGAATTAGTCTTTGCCCGTGTAATGTAGCCTCTACAGAAATCCTTAAAAGGAGGGGGTTTGGAGAATTTCTGGGTGGATGACAACATGGAGATTTGGGATGAGTAGCAGGCCTGGCGAGCGCATGGGAGCTCTGTGCCCTGTCCCCATACCTTGCCCTGTGCATCCCTTCCATCTGACTGACCCTGAGTTACCTGTACTTTGCCAGGTATAATGCATACTTTTTTGCCCCAATGTTTGAGGGAAAAATAAGGATGCACATTATACATGGGTATAATGATTACATGCCACGGACATAATAACCTCATGTATAATGTGCACAAAAACGTGGGTGTGCATTATAAATGGCATTAAGGGATTTAGTCCTTAATGGCATTAAGGGATTTATGACCTTTTAAGTACTCTGGGAAGAAAAACAAACAGGAAAGCAAACTTCCATCCTAGTCTTGCTTGGCAAGAATAAATTATACCAGAGGGAGTAATTGGTACAATGCAAATGCTAATGCTCTTAGATAATGCTGTTAGGAGTTCTAGCTCCGCCATAGCTCTCTCCCTGCTTATCAAGGTAAGCAGGTCTAGCCAGTGCTTGGTGCCAGTCTCTTTCCTCCAAGATTATATATGAAATAGGAAAGACTTACCAATGTTTGTATCTTAACTCCTTTTTTTCTATGTCTTAATACCATCACTTAAAATTTTTTTTCCACACTGAAGGACATGCTTATTGACCTTAGAGAAAGGGGAAGGGAGGGAGAGAGAGAGGGAGAGAAACATCAATTGGTTACTTCTCTCATGTGCCCACTGGGGCAGAACTTGAAACCTAGGCATGTGCCCTGACTGGGAATCGAACCCTCAGACTCTTGGTTTATGGGATGATGCTCCAAACGACTGAGCCACACTGGCCAGGGCACCATCACTTTATTTTTTGATTGATCCACTTTTCTTTATGTGTATTGCTACCATCAGGGAATAGGGTTATAACCATGCTCATTTATGCATTACCTACTTATATCCTTATAGTTTCTATTTCTGGAGTTTATGTTTTATATCTCTATGCTCTGGCCCGCAGAGCAGTCAACTGGAGCTCGACCACCTTCCTGGAACAAATGGGTTGGGGGGACAAGAGGCGCAAAGAATGGCAGCAAGACAATAAATTCTGATCAAGCTGCAAATTTTATTTTTCCGTACTGGGTGTATATATATATATATATATATATATATATATATATATATATATATATATATATGGAAGAAGGGAGAGGAAGAAGATTAGGCTGCTTGCTATTGGCTAGCTTAAGACAAAGGAGAGCCCGCTTATTGGTTACTTGGGTGTAACTTGTACTCATGGACACCTCATGTACCTGTAGCCGATTGGCTTGTGAAGCGCGTGCACATGGGGGCTAGCCGGAGGTTATTTGGAAAGTCCTTGTTGATTAGAGGTTCAGATAGTCAACGGACTGTGCCTTGTGGCTAACCGCAATGTTCTTAGCTTAAGGCCAGGTGCTCATTTCGGGGAAGTACGAGACCTAGGACAAGGTTCCCAACATCTCTATATCTATGTCTATTTGTAGATATCTATAGATAGCTAGATATTTCTTATTTTCAGTGATTTGTAGGGAAACTTTAGTATTGCTTCTGGATATGCTCAGCAGTAAGCACCAAATAATGCATTTTTGGACACTATTGAACTTAGAACTTTGAGTTCAAAGTTTCTAACCCTCCACTTTGTCATTTTCAGTTGAGAGTTTTTCTGTTTCTTTCAAAAATGTTTGCATGAATTATCCCTTAGTGAGTAGGTATTTATTTGATGTTTTAGGAAACATCAATGAAAATTGTGCCGGTGGACTTGACCTTGTAGGAATGAAAAGAATCAGACCATTTTCAGGCAATGTACAGAGACATGGTAAGAACTGCCAGAGATTTTCCTCATTGCACAAGTACAGCTTTATAATTAGTACAAAATGCCAGATTGCAGTGACTTTTTCCTCAAATGCTACAGTGTGTGGGGTTATGGGATTTACAGTTGCTTATCTGAGACTGAGCTTTGAGTTTAGGGACCAGAGATTTTAAATCTTGTTTGTGCACAGATTCCTTTCCTTCCCCTCCCCTCTCCTCCCTTTCCTTTCATTCTTTCACTAAACAGGCAATAGCTCTTTTCTTTATAACATTGTAAGTAGATAATTGTGTAACCTTAACAGTATCAACATTTCTATGTGTCAGACTGGCTAGAGATGACTTACGTACGACACAATTCTGTAATCTATTATAAACACTCAAGTCCATATCCTGCACCAAGATTAGGATGTCAGCTTTTAAATCAGATGTTATCTTACAAGTAGGAAGAACCATATTAATAAGTCACAGAAACTTGGGGTGACAACACAATACAGCCTACAGATGATGTGTTTTAGAATTGTGTACCTGAAACCTGTATAATTTTATTAACCAGAGTTACCCCAATAAATTCAATAAAGAGGGGAGAGTAATAAATGAGTACTATTAAAAAATAGTACTCATTTTAAATTTACTCCTGTACTAAATTCTTACTAGTTATTTCCCAACCCGGGCCCTTATAATTTATGTTATACTTTCTTGCTGAATTTGATAATCTTATTCTTGCATTATCCACTTTAGATTAAATTAACAAACATCTTCACCTAACACATCGTATATTTATGTTATTACTATAGCAGAAAACTTCAATTTTTAAAAATTTTCCGCTGTACAGCATTGAATGGCTGTTTAGTTGTCAGAGTGTTTTATTGTTCAATTCCATTTCTTTTTTCCCTTTTTATTTTTTTCCTTCACTTTACAAATACTTACATTTGAGTTAGTGTCACTAACTTTTTGTCACATCATGTACTTTTCTGTATCTTTACCTTTGAGTAAATTGTGCATTTCATCTCGGTAGCTGCTGTTTCTTTTTCTATGCCTATCTACAGTAATCCTTCTTTAAACTTACATATAAATCAGGACTTACCCTGTATAACCTTTTGTTTTATACCTATCACTGGTTTATTTTTATTATATATTTTTTTCCGTAATGGATGAGTAAGTTTTGTTTTCCCCCTTTGCATTTCAGAGAAAAGAGGTGTGGTCTTCTACTTAATTCAGGACCCTATGTCCAAAGTCAGAGAATCAGCTCCAACATAGAACATTGCTGAAAAACAAGTAGCGCCATGGCTTGACACTAGAAAAATTTCAAATGATGATTTCTAAAATTTTACATGAGAAAGCTTGAATTCGATAACCAGTTTGAGAAACACCAGTAGAACAAAGTTACAAGAAAACTCAATTCAAGAGAAAGACCATGACCCTGGATGGTGTAGCTCAGTGGATTGAGTGTGGGCCTGTGAACCAAAGGATTGCAGTTCGATTCCCAGTCAGGGCACGTGCCTGGGTCGCAGGCCAGTTCCCAGGCAGGGGACACACAAGAAGCAACCATACACTGATATTTTTCTCCCTCTCTCCTTCCCTTCTCCTCTAAAGATAAACAAATAAAATCGTTTTCTTTAAAAAAAGAGAAAGATCCTGAATATAATTTGGGGGAAATATTTAATCCGAGCTCAAACCTTTTTAAACAACTGCGAGTTTCTCAAAGATAAAGATTTCATAATGGTGATACAAATGGTAGGAGCCTAGAGCATAAGTCTGCTTCAATTGATTTTTTAAAAGACAATTTATAAATGAAAAATAATTTATTCGATATAAGTAAGGATGCATTTATATCTAAAATCTTACTTATTCTAGGAACGACTTAAAGGTGAGGCTATAGTTCAGTAGTCAAGGAATCTGAGAAAATTTGTGTGTGAGAGAGAGACATGGATGTAAACTATGTGGTAAAGCCTCCAGCCAGAACAGTAACCTTATCCAGCATCACAGAATTCATACTGGGGAGAAACCTTACAAGGGCAATGAATTTGAAAAAGACTTCAGCCACAGGTCCTCCCTTAAAAATCATGAGAGAATTTATATGGGAGAAAAACCCTATCCCTACCATGAGTGTGGGGAAGCTTTTAGCCATATTTCAGTCCTCACTCAACATCACAGAATTCATACTGGAAATAAACTGTATGCAGGTATTGAATGTGGAAAGACCTTCAGCCAGAGCACCTATCTTATTGAGCATCTGGGAATTCATTCTCGGGAGAAATCCTCCTACCAGTGTAGGGAATGTCAGAAAGTTTTTTGCCACAGCACATCACTAATTCGACATCAAAGAACTCACACAGGAGACAAGCCCTATGAGCGTAAAGAACGTGGAAAAGCCTTCAGCCGTACCCCAGCCTTTATTCAACACCAGAGAATTTATACTGGAGAGAAACCCTGTGAGTGTAATGAATGTGGAAAGGCCTTCAACTGGAGCACACATCTTACTCAACACCAGAGAACTCACACTGAAGAGAAACCTTATGTCTGTAAGGAATGGTGGAAAAACCTTCAGCTGAAGTACACACCTCACTGCACATCTGAAGATTCATTCTGGTGAGAAACTCTATCGATGTAATGAATGTCAAAAATGATTTGGCTATAAAACATCACTAATTTGACATCAGAAAACTCATACAGGAGAGAAACCCTACCAATGGAATGAATGTGGGAAATCTTTCAGTTTAAGATCAGCCTCTACTAAACATAAGTGAACACATACTAGGGAGAAAACTTGTTAATGTAATTAATGTGGTAATAGGTTTGTTCATTTGTTAGTTTGTCACAGTGCATTTTTAATCCAACATCAGGGAATTCATTTCAGAGATGAAACCGTATCAGAGTAATAAATCGTGGAAACCTGTAGCCATAGGTCTTCCCTTATACCTGAGCACTCACAGAGGTAAGGAACCCTAGGAGTGTTATGCAAGAAAAACTTTAAACAGAATAAGTATCCTGTAAAAACACTCAATATTATAATATTTGTACTGAGAAGAAACACTTCTTGCAATTAATCTGAAAAATGTGTTACCATTGAAAGAAAAACTTACCGTGGACCTATTCATCTCCAAAACTGAAGGTTTTTAAAAAATATATTTTATTTATTTATTTATTTTCAGAGAGAGGGTAAGGGAAGGAGAAAGAGAGGGAGAGACACACTGATGTGCAAGAGAAACATTGATTAGTTGCTTCTTTGCATACTCCCAACTGGGGACCCAGCTGACAACCCAGGTATGTGCTCTGACCAGGAACTGATCTGATGACTTTTCAGTTTGCAGGATGATGCTCAGCCCTTGAGCTACACCAGTCAGGGCTGAAATGTTTTTAAAACACATATTTAAAAAATTATTTTCAGAGATAATTTATTAGAAGTGTATATATTTTCTTATAATAAAATCCATTTTGGGTACACAAAAATTTTAGTGGGATGATGAAAATTATTGACTGTATACTAAATGTTTTATCCTTTTAGTAATGCCTGTGTTATTTTTCAGTGTTTTAAAGATAGTTTCATAATAACTTTGTAGGATGATTCACATGGTATGGTATATTTTCTCCTGTTAAAGAAACTTTTACTCTGACTGAGGCTGTAAATGCCAGTTACAATTTCAGTGTTGTTGTTATATTTAAATTCTCCTTATAATAAAGCATAGTTTTATAATTTTTTCAGTTTTTTAATATATCTTATTGATTATGCCATTACAGTTGTCCCATTTCCCTCCCCATTGCCCTCCACCCTGCACACCCCTTCCCTCCACATTCCCCCCTTAGGTTCAAGTCCATGTTTCATAAGTTCTTTAGCTTCTACATTTCCCACACTACTCTTGCCCTCCCCCTATTTTCTCCCCACCATCTATGCTACTTATTCTCTATACCCTCTCCCATCCCATCCCCCTCCCCCTCCCCTGTTGCTAACCTTCCATGTGATCTCCATTTCTGTGGCTCTGCTCCTGTTTTAGCTGTCTGCTTAGTTTGCTTTTGTTTTAGGTGTGGTTGTTAATAACTGTGAGTTTGCTGTCCTTTCACTGTTCATATTTTTATCTTCTTTTTCTTAGATGAGTCCCTTTAACATTTCATATAATAAGGGCTTGGTGATGATGAGCTCCTTGAACTTGACCTTATCTGAGAAGCACTTTATCTGTCCTTCCATTCTAAATAAAAGCTTTGCTGGATAGAGCGATCTTGGATGTAGGTCCTTGCCTTTCATGATTTGGAATACTTCTTTCCAGCCCCTTTTTGCCTGTAAGGTCTCTTTTGAGAAACCAGTTGACAGTCTGATGGGAACTCCTTTGGAGTTAACTATCCAATTATATCTTGCTGCTTCTAGAATTCTCTCCTTCATTTTAATCTTGGGTAATATGATTATGATATGCCTTGGTGTGTTCCTCCTTGGGTCCAACTTCTTTGGGACCCTCTGAGCTTCCTTGATTTCCTGGAAGTCTATTTCCCTTGCCAGATTGGGGAAGTTCTCCTTTATTATTTGTTCAAATAAGTTTTCCACTGGTGGCTGTTCCTTTCCCCCCTCTGGTACCCCTATAATTCGGATGTTGGAGCATTTAAAGATGTCCTTGAGGTTCCTAAGCCTCTCCTCTATTTTTTTGAATTCTTGTTTGTTCATTCTTTTCTGTTTGGTTGTTTCTTTCTTCCTTCTGTTCCATTCCATTGATATGAGTCCCAGTTTTCTTTCCATCACCATTGGATCCCTGTGTATTTTCCTTCATTTCTCTTAGTGTAGCCTTCATTTTTAAATCTAATTTGTGACTAAAATCAACCAGTTCTGTGAGCATCCTGATCACCAGTGTTTTGAACTGTGCATCTGATAAGTTGGCTATCTCTTGTTCACTTAAATTATAGGCTCTGGGGCTTTGAGCTATTCTTGAGCCATAATTTTTTGGTCAGGTCATGGCTGTTATGTATGGGGGGTGGAGCCTTAGGTGTTCACCAGGGTGGGGCAGCCCAGGTCACTGGGTTTTTTCTTTTTTGTTTTGTTTTGTTTTTTATTTTTTTAAATTTTTTAAAAAATTTATTTATTTTATTGATTATGCCATTACAGTTGTTCTATTCCCCCCTTCATTCCCCACTACCCTACCCCCTGTCCCCACCATTACCCCCCCTTTAGTTTATGACCATGTGTCTCAAGTTCTTTAGATTCTATATTTTCCATACTATTCTTGGCCCCCCCTTCTATTTTCTATCTACTGTCTATGCTACTTATTTTCTGTACCTTCTCCTCCTCCCACTCCCCTGTTGCTAACCCTCCTTGAGATCCTCATTTCTATGTTTCCACTCCTGATCTAGCTGTCCTTTTAGTTTGCTTTTGTTTTAGGTGTGGGTGTTAATAATTGTGAGTTTGCTGTCCTTTCACTGTCGCTGGGTTTTGATGCTGCCTGTGGGGGGCAGGGTCAGAGAAGGAGCAATGGCGTATGTTCTGCTCTCTCTTGAATTTAAGTACCTTCTGCTGCTTCCCACCAGCAAATTGGTCCCTTCTGGTGCTGGTTCCCGGCTGGGTGGGCTTGTGTTCATTCTAGGACCCTATGGGTCTCTCCAGCAAACTCTCCTGTGAGTATGGGAGTCTCTCCTAATACCTCAACCCCAGCAAATTTTTCCAATCAATGCTTTTAAGCTTTATTTCCCATCAGTGGGGCCCTGGATTGTGCAGTTTGTCTTACTGCTCATTTTTTGCCTGGTTTATCTCTGTGCAAATGTGTGTCCGCAGTCAGTCAACCACCTTGTGCATATCACTGGGTTTGCTGGCTTCCTCCCTGTTCCCCAGGTCTGTCAACCACCACCTTTTCCTTCCGGGACCCCTCTGCTGGCCGACAACTCTGCCCATCTTACCAGTCTGGATGAATGGTTCGTTGTTGTCAGACTTCATTACAGTTTAATATTCTGTCTGTTCTGGTTGTGTTTTTGTTTCCAAATCTTTGTTGTCCTTAAATTTGGTTGTGCAAGGAGGTACAGTATTTCCACCTATATCTTTATCTTGGCTGGAAGTCGCATAGTTTTATAATTTAAAAAAAGAAAGAAAAAGAAACTTTTACAGAGTGTTTGAATTTTCAAAATTGACAGATTTAATTAATAGCCATAAATATACAGGTATAATTTGCATTATTTCCCAGAATTCATGAAATATTTTTTTAAATGGACTATGTATATGCATATAAAGAAAATCTTGCCCCGGCGGGATGGCTCAGTTGGTTGCAGCATCATCCCATACACCAAAAGACTGCAGGTTTGATTCCCAGTCAGGGCACATAGGTTTCGGGTTTGGGGCACATATGAGAGGCAGCCAATTAATGTTTCTCTCTTACATTGATGTTTCTCTCTCTCCTTTCCTCTCCTTCTAAAATCAATGAAAACATCCTTGGATGAGGATTTAAAAAAAGCCCCAAATAATTAATTATCCTTGAGGGAAATATTGAAGCCCTCCATGTTTATTCTTATTTATTTATTTTAACCACAATGAGATAACAGTAGAAGTAAACAACTGAAAATAGCACCACAAAATCATTTAGAAATTAAAAAATAATTTAAAAGTAATTTTGGGTTAAAGGATAAATCCAAACAGAAAATGCAATTATTAGAAAATAATAAAGCTAGAATATAAATTAATTATTCAGTTAAAAATATAGGAAACAAAATAATGATATAAATCTAAAGAAAATAAAGGAAATGTATTACTAAAAATAAAAAGCACACATTAATGATATAGGTACAAAAAGTACATTTCATAGTAAATGGAAAATGTTGGTAAAAAAGGGAGAAACACAACATCTAGGAGTAAGAAAAAGAATATAAATAGAGATAAAAGGCAAGTTCCAATTTCTAATTCAGTCATTAACATGTCAAATCCAGCATTTAATAAAACCAATACTGAGATTTATTGTAGGACTTCTAGACTAGTTCAAAAGTGCAAATGTACATTAATGAAGACAGAATATTTCAACAGATGCTGTAAAAGTGTTTGGTAAAATGCTGCAGGCCTTTTTTAAAGTTAGGAATAGAATTAGAGTTCCTTAAATGGTTAACAGACATTTACCATAAGTCTACAGTAAATAGAGCAAATAAATAAAAGCATCCTGACCAGTGACAGGAATGAGATGAGTGATGTTCGGTGTCACCATGACCACCATTGTTCAGAAGTTCCCAGATAATTCAGTAAGAAGAAAAATGAGTAGGTAATATTTGAAAAGAAGGGCAAAACCCAACATTATTTAACATGATATATTTGGCAAATAGAAAATCCAGTAGAACTCAGTTGGAGATTATATACATATATATGTCAACAATGCACAAATATGAAACTTTATTTACTTACTTAATTTTTAGTGTTGACACTATTATACATGTCTCCCATCTCCCTCACTTTGCCTTGGTTAAAAAGCTTTCTTAACAGAAGAAAAAGAAAATGAAATGGAAAAAAAGTGATTCATGATATTGACAAAAAATTCTAAAATTACCAGAAATTTTAAAAAATTCCAAGAGATGGTTATAGGATAAACCTTTTCTAAAGAGCATACAATAATAGATAAAGAGTTATGACTGGAAAAATAAGTATAAAATTTGTTTCAAATTCATCTTTGATTTGTAAATTTAATTAAAAATTCGCAGTGGAGCCCTTGTAGGGTGGTTCAGTTGGTTGGAGTGTTATTCTGTTCACCAAAAAGTTGTGGGTTCGATCCTCAGGCAGAGCACATACCTAGCTCACAGGTTCAATCTCTGGTCAGGGCAAGTACAGGAGGCAGCCTATTAATGTTTCTCTCTCTCTCTTCCCTCCATCAGATATCCTCAGGTGAGGATTAGAAAAACATCTCAATGGAATTAAAAAACAAACACTGAGGTATAACTTACAGAAATATAATTTAGTCTTTTTCAAAAAATCTCTTTTATTTCTTTTAATTTATTTTTTATTGATTTTATTTTTTTTAGAGAGAGAGAAAGAGGAAGGGACAGAGGACTGTTGATTTGTTGTTCTACCTATTTATGCATTCATTGCTTGATTCTTTTATGTGCTCTGACAGGGGACCTAACTGCTACCCTTGCTATATCAGGACAATGCTCTTACCAACTGAGCTACCTGGCTGGGACTGTAATTTATTCTTTTAAAGTATATAATCCAGTGGTTTTTAGTATATTTAGAGTCGTGCAACCATCATCACTATCTACTATCAGAACATTTTTATCCCCTCAAAAAGGACCCCCCTCACACATTAGCATTAACGACCCACTGATCTTCTTCCTCTAGCCCCCGGCACCTACGCATGTACGTTTTCTTTCTGTGCATTTACTTATTCTGGCTTTTTCACATCAATGAAACCACAGACTATGTGGCCTTTTGTGGCTGGCCTTCACTTAGCATAATGCTCTCAAGGTTCATCTGTGCTGTAGCACGTATCGGCACCTCATTTCTCTTCATGGCTAAGTGGAACTCCATCGTATGGATATACCACATTCGGTTATCCATTGATTAACTTGTGGGTGTTTGGGTGGTCCCTGTTTTTTTGGTTATTGTGAATAGTGCCACCATAAACATTCACGGTGCTATAAATTTTTGTGTGGAGATGTTTTCAGTTCTCTTGGGTATATACCCGGGAGCGAGATCGCTCAGTTGTAGGTTAACTCTGTGTTTAACTTTCCCTGGAAATGCTGGACTCCTTTCTAGAGCACACCAGCGCACATGAAGGTTCCTGTTTTCCCATATCCTCATCAGTATTTGTTTTTTCTTCTGTGACAGGTATATACTTACGTAGACAGACACAAATATAGAAATGTAGATGCACATTCTTTGAGAAAAAAATTAAAAACATAACAAAATGTGTGGCAGTAAATTTGTATATAGTGTATTTGAAGAAACTTACATTTTTAAAAAAGATTTTATTTATTTATCTTTAGAGAGGAAGGGGAGGAGAGAGGGAGAGAAACACCAATGTATGGTTGCCTCTCGTGAGTCCCCTGCTGGGAACTGGCCTGCAACCCAGGCATGTGCCCTGACTGGGAATCGAACCACGATCATGTGGTTCTCAGGTCTACACTTGATCTACCGAGCTACACCAACCAGGGCTGAAACTTACATTTTTAAAACATAAAATTTAAAAAGTCTGTTCCATATATACCCAAGCTATTTCAGTTTCTTTTACATTCTAAATAAAACCTATTTAAGTAGGGCAGAAACTAAGAAATACTAGCAATTGCCAAGTTCACATAGGCACACTTAACAGTCTAGTTTTAGCATTTCTTTTGGCATTTTTCAGTTTCTCACATTAATATAATAATAAAATGTACTTTAAAATTACATGTCAGGAGAAGGAAGTCATTAATGCCAACAGTAGCATCTCTACTTTCATATGGTTCAATGGAACCATATGAAACTGCCAAAATTCAACTCTTTTTTGACCTGTAAAATGGAAATTTGAAATGATTTAGCTTAATATCTGATGTGTTTTGGGGCAGTATCCTCTGAATACAGTCCTGGCTGTTTGATTAAATTTCTAAATGGGGAAAACTACGGAAGCTAACAGCTAACAAAATTGCTCCACCTCACACTGAGTTGATCAAAGTTGAAAATTTGTTTCCTTCAAAATAGGTGTTTAGGCCCTGGCTGGTGTGGTTCAGTGGATTGAGTGCCGGCCTGTGAAGCAAAGGGTCCCTGATCGAATTCCCAGTCAGGGCCCATGCCTGGGTTGCAGGCCAGGTCCCCCCAGTAGGGGGCACATGACAGGCAACCACACGGTGATGTTTCTTTCCCTCTCTTTCTCCCTTCCCCTCTCTCTAAAAAAGAAATAAAATCTGCCCTGGCTGGCATAGCTCAGTGGATTAAGTGGGGGCTGTGAACCAAAGGGTCACCAGTTCAGTGTTCAGTCAGGGCCCATGCCTGGGTTGTGGGCCAGGTCCTCAGTGGGGGCCACGTGAGAACCAACCACGCAGTGATGTTTCTCTCCCTCTCTTTCTCTTCCCCTTCCCCTGTTGATGGGAGAGACCTGATTCTGCTTGCTGACACATGTAAAGAATTACAGATCAGCAAATCTATTGGCATATAATCAGTTTATCAGTGACCCGTTCCCATGGAAGAGAATGGGACTGGGTAGAGGGTAGGGGGTGAAAGGCAAAGTTTCAGGGCAAAGCAGGGCGGCAAAAGCAAGAGCGGCTGAAGACCAGGGTGGCCAGCCCCCGGGCAGTCTGAGGCCGGGGGTCAGAGGCCCAGGGGACTGGGTGCCAAGAGTGTCAAGAGCGCCCCAAGCCCCCGAGACAGAGAGACAGAGAGAGACAGAGAGCACCCTTTGTTCTGAAGACTTATATAGTTGGTGGGATAGAAGGAAAAAAGTTCTATATTGATTAACAGGTCAATGTGGTGCCAGCTTTCCTGGGGGACTGTGACTACCCAAACTTAGGTATTTGTCGGGGTCTGTTAGCCCGGATCCTTATCTTGCTCCAGACTCCATTTGTTCATCTGGTTGTAAAACAAATACATGACAGGAGGCAGTTAATTAACATCGGGGCACTTCCCAAAGTTACTTATGGACTCTTTCTGTGAGCATCAGGGACTCCCTCGGACAACAGATAGTGACCAGAGGTAAACAGTTTACCAAAGTTGTTTTATGGGCTTCTTCTTTGGGCACTGTGGACCCTCTCCCGCATTCCAGGCCCTGGGATGAAAGCACAGTTTCAAGGCTTTTTTCCCCAGACAGTGGAAATGTTACATAGAATTTCAAGGACTTCCCTTCTTTTTTTTACTAACGCAGTGTTTCTTGTGATGTTGGAAGACCAGGCGATATTATCAGACCTGGCTCAGGACTGCTGAGTTAGCATGTGAGACATGTCTCCTCCCTGCCTCAGCTTATTGTTTATTCTACCTAATTAGTAAAGGGCGTTTCCTGGCAACCGGGGTGCCAGAGGTTGGCCAGTTACAGTACTGCAGTGTCAGAGTTCTTCCTGTGCTGTCTCCTGCCTCACCCTCTCTAAAAATAAATAAATACAATCTTTTAAAAAATTGGATTGTTAAAAAATAAATAAATAAAATCCTTTTTTAAAAAAGAGGCGTTTAAACTGATGAGTAGATTCCAACTATTGAACTGTGTTAACCCGATTCTTATCATTACAACACAACACAACACAACAACTTTCTGAGTACAGCTAGACACTTTATCTTCTGGAGGAAAATAAAATCTCTCCTCTTCTGCCACCTTGTGGCTACTTCATTTTCCTTATTTGATGGTTTGGTTTAAAAAAGATTTTTTTTTAGTGTTGTTCAATTACAGTTGTCCCCATTCCCCCTGACCCCCCCATTTCTCTCCCATACCCTATCCACCGCCCAGAATCTCAGGAGACTTAAGCAGATTTAGCTCTTCCAGAGGAAAAATCATATAGTTCCTTGGCTCAAAGGACTTGCTTCTTTTCTGGATGCCGAGCAAAAGGGCGAATGCATAGGAAAACTAGATTTGATTTCAGAAGTGTGTATACTTAGTGCCTGCTGCATGTGAGGCCTGGGAGGAAATGGAAAAGAGAGGGCTATGGAGCCGGCTGTTTTCCTTTTGGACTGTCCTGCTGGGGGAGAGAGCAAGACAATTTCCTGATGCCCTAAGGCCACCAGCACAAGAATGAAAAGGAGGTTTTTGGAAAGGACTCACCCAGAGTGCAACTAGCAGGCCTCCAGCTTTCTCCTTAGTTACCGGCCAGTAGGCTTGTTTTTTTCCCTCCTTCTGGCAGGGCCTTGTCTTCAACTTCTCTGCTATTCTTTTTTTTAAGACTTTATGAGCCACGCCATCAGGGCTTGCCTGCTATTCCTTACACTGGGCCTTGGCACTCAGCAAAGACTAGTTGGTTCCCAGTAGTGGTACCTTGGAGCAATCACTTTCCACAGAAAGTAGATCAGCTCAGCATGGTTAACAACAGCATAAGGCAAGAACTATTTTTAGGTAAGAATGGGTCAACAAAATGAGGCTGCATTTCAGCCAAAGTGTAATCTGGGAAATGGCTAAAATGTTGGGAAACAAAATATACTTTCAGTTAAGCAAAACAGGGCTTTGTAGTGTAGCTGTGTATCTTTCTTTAATCATTTGGAGAGGAAAAAAAAGACACTAGAAAAGCATGAATTTGTTTTCAGAAGGAGAAATACGAGAAACCTGGTAGAGATCATTCACTCCTTCCCAAAGGGATGCACTGTTGATCTGCTGAATGAAACAGCTCCCTCTTGTTGGGGGCTGACCTAGGCACTGCAGAAAGGCCATCATCCCTGGGTCCTGGCCACCAACTGTCAGCAGTACTCTCTAGTTCCTGCAAGCAACAACTACATAAATAATGCCATACCCTCTTCCTCATTTCTAATGCTTCCCAGGGACCAGTGCTATCCATCATTTAGAACCACTGAATCTTCTCATTCTTTATAAATGGGTAAATGGAGGCCCAGAGAAGGGAAGGAACCTGCCTGAGTCACAGGCAAGACATACAGAAAACAGAGAAGATTCATTGAAAACCTACCACACAGAGCTCAGGCATTCTACTAGAACCAGGCTGGGCAGGGGGCAAGGTTGGGGGAGAATATGAGAAACTGAACACATGGTCTCTGTCCTCTAAAGAAGATAGGAAGAGAGTGAAGCAAAGCCATACTGGGAACCTATGGCATTCTAGCACTTTCTAAACCTTTTTATGTTATAACAACCCCTTGAAGAAACAGCCTCACGCAGAGGTTAAGTGTGGACCGAATTTGAACCCAGGTTTTTCTGACTCCAAGGCTGATTACATTTTCACTATTCCTTTTCCAACATATGTGCAATCATAGAAATGATGGTTTTTAAAAATTATTCAAAAACTTTAAAAAGGTAAAAACATGTCCTATTGAAGTCATATAAGAGCTCTATCTATTAATAATTAGCCCTTTCAGGACCATCTGGTTCTCCTGGCAAATGTAATTGTTCAACTGAATATTGACCATTGTTTAAAGGCCAGACTCTGTGAAGCTTGATGTTAGTTAATAAAAAACTGAAAAGATGCAGTTTATTTTGGTCTGGTAACTATATAAATGATTTCTATCCCATCAGGAAGCTGACCCCAAAAGTTTGTGGATCTATTGCCCGGGAGGACATTAACCACTTTGGGTCTAACTTAGCAATTTCATTCCAGCACTGGTTCTTTAACTGCACTGGAATATCTATCTATATCTATATCTATATCTATATCTATATCTATATCTATATCTATATCTATATCTATATCTATATCTATATCATCTATATCTATATCTATCTATATATATGTAAAACAAGTTTCTCATATCCTCCTTTGGAACAGCTGTCATTTTCCTGGGTCTTTCAATGAGTTAATTAAATCTTTGACATATGCTCGCTCTATGGTTGTATGTGAGTGATACAACCATCAAAGAGTTGTATAAACCCAAAGAATTTTAACTTGGAAAATTACACTTCAACAACAGCAAGAACCAGTAAGTGTTCACTGCTGTGAGAACAAAGCTCTGGAGATGTGCAAAGGGTGGGAAAGGTGAGTGTCCAGTGAGGCAAAGAGAGGGATTCTGGAGCTGGGCCCTGGAGGAAGGGTCGATCTCAGCAGGCAGAGAAAGAAGGACTTTCTAGGAGGGACTGCAGTGTGAGAAGAAGAAGACAGAAATTAGGGATGTTTTTTCCTAGGGGCTATGATTACAAAGAGGCACCTAATTTAGTCTTTTCTTCATGTCCTGTTCCTGAACTTATAGGATATAGAATGCAAAGGTTATAAAAATAAACAGACTACTGTAGAAGCTTGGGAAGGGCAGGGATTGCAGCTATTCTGATCAGCAGTGTACTCAGTGCTTGGACACAGTAAGCCAACCGTGACTGTTTGTTGAACGACTAAGTTCATCAAAAATAAAAGAATATGTCGGCTTCCATTAATTGACCATACTATGTGCCAGACACTAGCACATAGTATGGTCAATTATGGAAGTAATTGCATCAAATCCTCACACTGGTGGTCTGAAACAGGTTTTCTTCCTTTTCAAATGAGGTTTAGCCTATGGCAAAATTGTAGCATGGATGATTTTCATCTTTGGGGCTCTTTGACCCTTTCCCCCAAGGGTCCAAGATCCAAGACATATGATTATTCTCCCCACTGTCCAAACTGCTTCCCTTTGCTATTCTTCCTGGGGGTGTCAGCATCATCGGACTAAAGACGTGCTGCTTCGAGCCCCAGTCAGCCCTTAGGGTAACCAGGGGCCACGTTCACATAAATACTTGCTGAATTTAATGAGTGGATCTGGAAGCAATGATCACTGCAGTTCTTGGTTTTCTCACCTCCAGGGAACTCTTGTGTTGTGGCAGAAATTTCAAACTAGAAAAGAAGGAAAGGGGCTCTGCTTCCATCCCTGCCCCTACTCCATGTAGGAAGAGCACTCTGGACCTCCTTTGAAATGCCTCCCTATTTCTGGGTGTGAGGATGGTGCACCCAACGTAGAGATGCATTACTCACATTCTCCCTTCAAGGAAGGGCTCTGGGGCCAGCCACGAGGAACGTGGTTAGCTGACAGCCTTCACTGTGAGCTCGTTCAGTTTGCCTCAACTCTTGAGCTGAGATACTGGTCTTTTTGGTGTGCGCTGAGCCTGTGACTGAGCAGGACTGTGCTACAAGGTCCTATTCATTTCTGCCCAACACAGGACTCTTCTAAAAAGCTCCAGAGCTCCCCATGGAGCCCATGGAGACTTTGTAGGGTCTGCATTTTGGTCTGGCCACACCCCTTCTCTAGTCCTTCTTCCTCCTTTTTCCTTTCATAAGGGTTACTCCTGGATAAACCCTTTACACTCCTAAATCTGTCTCAGCTTCTGCGTTCCCGGACTCGGCTGATGTGGATGAAATGTTAGCTTCAAGTAACCTTTCATCGGTGAAGGGAGGGCATATGTTAGAACTGGATTTGAGCCAGTACCAGCAGGATGTAGAACCATCCTGGACACTGGGGACCAAACCATACTTCCACTCTGGCACATGAATCAAACAGGCTTTTTTGTATCTTGCTATTCTTCTTGGCACTGACTATGCCTTGGTATTATATAACATGGCTTGAGTGTTCCCACTGGCTTTCTTGGTTAGTGCTGTGTTAATAAATCACAGTTGTGATGGAAGACAAGGTCCCAAAGTCCATATCCAGTCAGCCAGCTAGTTTCAGTCAAGCCCCCTGGTTATACACAGACTGTTACCTGGTCATACGTGGACTCCACAAGCCTCTTGCCCACACTCTGAGTCGTGACTTAGGACTGCCTGTTGTGTCTTGAACACCTGGAAGACTGTTGCCCTTCCTGCAGACCCCTTATATAATGCTCTGTATTTGGTGTCGGGTGAGGAAGTCTTAATGTGGTTGGTGGTGACCAGGTACTTAACTTGAATCCATGAATGGAAGGGGATGGTTTTTTGCTTTTTGTTTTGGAAGCATTTCCTAATTTCTTATTAGAAAAGCAATACTCACCTAATTATCCATCCATCCATTTACCCATTATGCATTTATCCACCGAGAGAGAATTGTTACTTTTCTTTCACTTGGTTGGACTCTTGCAGCTACACCCATGGTGCCATGCTCTTCACAAATCTACATGTGGCTTCTTTACTAGTAACTGCCAGGCAGACACTGCTGAGGTTCTAAAGCATTAACTTATTCCTGTTCCATCGTCCTTCAAGTCAGAAACATTAAGCCTCAACCTATGTGGTGAAGTCAATAAGAGTTGGGGCTCTTGGATTAGACAGTCAAATATGGGTTTTCCCTCTTACAAGCTATGTGCGATCGTGGTATGTTCACTTAACCTCCCCAAGTCTTAGTTCATACTTTCATAAAACAGGACAATAGTACCTATTATACAGAGCTAATATGAGGATTATATGAAATAATATTTGTAAAGCCCTTTGCTAATACTTATTGAGTTCTTACTCTGTTTCTGAAATCCAAATATTATTTTAACTAATTGGCCCCTGGTCAGATGACATTTGTCTTGCTGCAAATACACCCTTATCACCTAAGACTAACTGTTTGCCTTGGTGAGTGGGTTAGGGCATAGTCTTACCCTTGAACAAAGATGACTTTGAATAAGACCTGTTGTTTTTTTTAAAGATTTTATTTGTTTATCTTTAGAGGGGAAGGGAAGGAGAGAGGGAGAGAAACATCAATGTATGGTTGCCTTTCATGCGTCCCCTGCTGGGAACTGGCCTGTAGGGAACCGGTCTGCAACCCAGGCATGTGCCCTGATTGGGAATAGAACCATGATTTTCTGGTTCTCAAGACCTGTTTTTTTTTTTGATTACCAGATGATTTCTAAGTCTGCTGAAGTCTATGGGCCTTAATTATAGAAGTAGCTGATGCAGTTTGGGTTTACCTACTATGACCGAAATGTGGAAATATGATTTTATATTAGCTCTCTGTTCTTAAAAGATTGGTAGACATTTTGGGTCCAGGCAGCTCATCTCTGGAGTGATTGGTTACTCTTAACAGCAGTCAAGACAATATTCACTGGGTCCCATCTTAAAGAGAAGACCCAGAGGCCCCTCTCCGGGGCAGTGACAGAGGACAGGATGTGTACTCAGTCCACCTGCTGCTGTGGTGATGACAGAGGCTGGCTCATCAGAACTGCTTTTTGCCCCCTGGCAGAAGGGAAAGAGTTCATTTCCTGGGGGCCTGTAGGCTGCCAAAACACCCCAGATGTCACTAATTTCTCTATAAAACCTTTACTTTTGAGAGATGCCCTCCGCCCTCTCCCAACCCCACTGGACCAGGAGAGGACTAGAGTCTATTACACTTGTGTTCTTTAGGTAAGGCCTCACTCATCTGGATGAAAAAAAATTCTTCTGGCTTCATACCTGGAATTAGGTGATCAGTCTTTAATTGAATGAAATCATGTTTTATTTTTTCTCCTTCATTACTATTGCCTCCTCTGTTTAACATTAGATTGTTTTCAAATCATCCTCACATCAACTAGGAGTTCCTAGAGAGCACAGCCTCTATCTTATTTATCTCTTTAGCCCTCAAAATGCCTGGTACAGGCCTAGTGTAGAGGAGGCATTTGGTAATGGTAGTTGAATTAAGCTGGATCATTATTTTTCAAAAATTTTGTAGTAGCATCATCTCTTAAAGCAACTTGCTACACCACACACAAAGTTACTCCACAGTTAAATGTATCTTGTGTACCTTGCATTAGACAATAAATATATTCCCTATTGATGGGTGGCCAAGTGAACTTTTGTAAATTGAATCCTTATTCCGTGTACTTACACTGTCATTTGGGAGATGCAAACATCAGGGCTTACTTATTTTATTTTTATATTTTTCATCTTTCCCCATCTCAACCTTTTCCCATCCTTCCCAATATAAAAGTTGATCATTAATTTCACTGTGATATTTACTCTATACGTTATGAGAGTATTTTCAGACTGTTAATCCATAGCTTCTACCAAATATTTAAATGCTGTACAGGAGTAGTATTTCATCTTATTGTAGGAATTCTCTAATTTCTATTGTAGGAATCCTATTGTAGAGCAAAGCATCACTTCTGAGTGATCTAATATTACTCCATCTGGGTTTCCTTTCACCAAGCCCTTGACTAGATGGCTCATACCCTCTGGGTATTTTTGCAGCCTTGACCTGACTGTCTCAGCATTTACAGGTTACTGGCAATGCTTGCACTGAGCACCGAAAACTTGGGAGGTTTGAAATAGAAGTGAACAATCAGGGTGGGGACTAGTCAACTCAGACCTTAGTAGATAAGATCATCTACATCACAGGTGGCAAACACAAGGCTAGTGGGCTGAGTCCAGCCCTCCACCTTGTTTTATCCAGCCCGGCACCTTGTTTCCACCTGACAGCAGCACCGAGCTCTTGTTTAGCTGTTAAGGACTAGTTACATTTATACAGTCCTAAAATTATATTCAGTCCTTTGAAGGCAACCACAACGCTGATGTGGCCCCTGGTGAAAATGAGGTTGACACCCCTGAATTCTATACCATAGGCTTCTGATCATAGACTTCAGTCCTACGCTCTCTCTCTATTCTGTGATCCAATGATACAAATAAGGAGGTCACTTCCCAAAAGCAATATCTCTATTTACAAACAGATTTTTATAAGGTTCCTTCTAATAACAAGAATACCTCAGCTTTTAATATAGAATTTAAGGTACAGTCCTCCCATAAGTGAGACTATGTATCAGGTGCTATGGTTGGTACCAAGGTGAAAAGAAAGGTTTTGCCGACAGAAGGAGAAAATTGCAATATAACGCCCTGATATGGGTGCAGAGTCAGGAGGGATGTGGGATGGGACAGAGACCATGTGGGCAACAGCAGCAGCAACAGCTGAGGGGCCCACCCCTCAGCAGCATAGCCCAGTTCATCTTGCAAACCTGGTTGCTCATAGGGTGCCATCTGTTCTTGGACACAATCAACAAGACACAGTGCAGTGCATGTGCTTTGCCAGCACTTGTCAAGCTCAGTTCCTCTATCTCATAAGTAGAACAACTTCCGGCCAATCCATGTTGTCTCAGGTTATATAGACCTCAAAATACCAGTGACCAGGTATCTGTTGAACATGAACTAGGCAGGATCACACAAGGGGCTGGGAGGATTTTTGAAAGCAGGCCACAGATTTCTAGGTTCACCGCCATGTGTCCAGCTCCTCCTGTGACGCAGGCCTCTTTGTGAGTTGGGGGTGTCAAAGAAAACCATTAGCACAAAGCAGAAAAGACCCGTAGCTCTGAAGAAGCCTCATATGTGGGCGCAGGAGCCTCAATCACAACATTATCACCAGGAACCCTCTCCCCACATGCTCTCCACATCTGCACACCCTGCCTATAGTTGAAGGACCCCACCTGTACCCAAGAACCACCTCCCAGGAGTAATTCTCTGACCCCACCAGCCCAGCAATGCCAGACATTAGTCTGAGGTTTCTACACACACTGTCCCCTTGAGTCCCAACAGCCATCTACAGACACGTACGATGGTCCACATAAGGGGACACTAAGGCTCTGAGAGGTTAAATTTGACCTCATGGCATACAAGGGACAGAGATAGGAATGAAGCCCAGGTCTATGTGAATCCAAAGCCTGTGTTTGTAAGCACTTGGTATATGATGTCACCTCCCAGGCAGCACCCCCTTTTCTGACCCACAGTGGTCCAGACTTGGTCCCACCCAGTTGGGGTCCAGCATCAGCTTGTAGACAGAAGTGTGTGTATGGATGACGTCTTCCATCTCTCCACTTCTCCCAGAGACCTATGGGATATGATGAGGTGTAGGTAGTGACTCAACATTCATTCCTTCATTGTGGTTGAATTCTGATAAGGAGGAGGAGTTGAAATGTGCTCAATACCAGACACCGTACTTTCCATACATTATTTACCCAGGCCTATTCTAATTGGCACTATCAGAATAATTCTTGACGGGTAGTGTGTTCTGTGGTACACACAGTTTTTTTTTGCTTCTGACTCTGGTTACAATGGTGTGACTCACCCACTGCCTCCCACCACGTGAGCAGTGGACCCTGGGTTGTCCTCACACACCATTTCCCAGTAGTACTCGATTCTCGCCACACATAATTGGCTTTCTGATTTCATGGTTAAATGTGTTTCCAAATGGCAGCCTTTCATGGCATCCACTATCTCTTTTTGTTTTGAGTGTGTGTTTTGAGTAATTTCAGGTCACTAAGTAGATCAGGAAAAGATGAGATGAGCAGGAACAGTCTTGACCTCCCATCAACCAGACAGAACATCAGTGGAGTGGGAGGGGAAAGGTGGGGCCTGGCAGACAGAAAACTGGGCCCAGAAGGAATATAAAGGCAGAGGCGTGGGCAGCAGAGACACCGTCAGGGAAAGACTCATTCCCAGTGACTGTACCTGAGTCAGTGTCATCCCTCTCAAGATGAAGCTGCTGCTGCTGTGTCTGGGACTGACCCTGGTCTGTGCCCACAATGAAGAGAAGCATGATGTAGTGACAAGCAACTTCGACATGGCAAAGGTAGAGTTGGGGAAGCGTAGGAAGTTTAGACTTTGCGGGTCATTTGGGGGATACTGAAGCCAGGCTGCCCTCTTGGAAAGCAAGGGTTTTTGATGTTAGACAAAGGGGTGGTTCTGACATATGACCCAGAGCAGTTGTAGCATGTGCAAAGTTGATACCCTTAGGGACCTCTGTTCTCACTGCAGGACAGTGGAAAGAGCCCTGTGTGGGGTGCCGATCAACCTGAGTTCTAATTCCATCTTCACATCACCACCATGAGGCCTGGCCCAGGGGCCAGAGCTCAAGAGGACAGGGTTCATGCAGTGTTCCATCTCTTTTTTTCTCTCCCAAACATTTTACTGATTATTTGCAGATTTCCGGGGAGTGGTATACTGTTCTCTTGGCCTCGAACGTGAAGGAAAAGATAGAAGAAATAGGTAGCTTGAGAATGTTTATGGAAAGCTTTCAGGCCTTCGATAACACTTCTCTGTTAATTAAATGTCATAAAATGTAAGTATGGCCTTTTTACTTGGGGAAGGAAGCTGGGTATGGTCTTGGAGCTTTACACATACACACAATAGAAATACACAATCATGCACATTCCGGTGTGCACTTTCTTTGTGGGCCTGTGTCCCAAAGAGCAGCCATTATCCGGTACTGATCCTCCACTTGATATACCTGAAGGTTGTCTTGATTCAGAGGTAAGAATGCTGACAGGAATGGTTGAGATGGGAGTAGAGGAGGTAGGGGCAGAGGGGTCTGAGTCATAAGCAGTGGGACAATATAGTCTCAGTAAGAGGGTAGCATGGGGATGAAGAGCCTGGCTCTGTAGTGAAACTACCTCTTACTAGTTGTGTGACCTACAAATTTGATCTTTTTCCACCCCAGTTATCTCTTGGGTAAAAGAAGATTATCATAATTCTCTCCTATAAGTTTTTTTTTTTGCTCTTTTTTCTGAAGGGTGAGTGAGGCAATATTCATAGAGCATTTATCTGAGATGCTGGCTCATCTGAGCCCTCAGTCAAGTATCTAGACAGGTAGCTGGAGCAGTAGCGATAGTGGGTAGTGGTGGTAGAGAAATAGAGATATTGGTGGTTGACTCATTCTTACAGTAGCAAATAAAGGAGGAAAATATAAGTTCTTTCAGCATTTTACCAAAGGTTTTTCAATACTTCATGAAAGGGGACACTCAGGTTATAGGTGGAGTGGGAGAGAGCCAACTTCTCAGTATCTCATGTGTACCACTCACTCTGTCCACAGGATCAGCGGAGAGTGCATTGAATTTACTTTTATTTGTGAGGAAACAGAAAAGAAGGGTGTATATGGTACTCCCTGTAAGTACACATTTAAAAAAGTCTTTGTAAATTCTACTTCCAACTGCAAGAAATTTACTAAATCCCAATGTCTTTAGGATCGCTCCATTTATGGCTCATGCTGCTTAGGTCCTCCACATGAGGCATGTAATCACCAATATTCTGTAATATTTGGGGGAACCTTGTTTGTAAAAGCCAGGTGCATAAGACCATGAAATAAGATGGCAGTGTGGTCATGTTTAATACCAGCAACAAAAAACCCCCAAACTGGCCCACAAAGAGTTAAATTGTTGGCGAGCTTCTGATTCCACATCCACCCTGATGGCTTCTGGTGGCCATTACTACAGCACTTGGCCGGACAGGGTGCTGGTATCTAATACCAGTGGGGCTCCAGACAGAACAGAGAAACACAGATGGCAGACATGGCTGAAGAAGGTTGGTGAGCCTCAGAGGAAGTAATAGTAGGACAGTTGCAGCTGTGGCTGGATTTCCTACCACTAAGAATCCAGGTACCAGGGATTGTCATTTCCACCCTTGGAAGTCACCAGAGAAAGCCCTGGGAGCAAACAAAAGGATTAGATATCACATTTACCTCTTCCAGAATATGCACTTGAATTTGTTTTGTAAAAGAGAATAGGTAAAGAGTTTCACTTGCTTCCCATGGACCGAAGAAGTTCTGACCTGTGTTCTGTTTCCTCCACAGATGATGGATACAATTGGGTACAAATAGCCGAAGCAGTCTACGATGAATATCTTATTTTTTATGTCTTGAATTTTTGTCATGAGAAAACAACCAAGGTTATCGGGCTGAATGGTAAAGTATTCTCATGCTGATACTCACCTTGGAGTGGGATGCAGATAAAAGTTTCTCCCAATCTTCTTCTCAACCATTTGTCCTCCCCGGAAGAGAAGTACTGATCATGGGTAACCCACAGGCTTGGCAGTGATAGGAAGGTGATGAAATCTCTCATCCTGAGAAGAACATCCTAAAAATGTCAGAGTCAAGACAGGCAATAGCCCCTCCCTCACTTCTGGCTAAGCAGCACTCAGTGCCATCCATCCTCATCATCTGTCCCCCGTGTCCCAAGGACCTCCATGTCCAACAGAAAGTCACAGCCCTTACTGTCACTCTTCCCACAGTCAAAAACCGAGATGTGAGTCCACAAATCAAGAAGAGGTTTGAGGAACTTTCTCAACAGTATGAAATCCCGACAGAAAATATAATGGATGTGAGCAATGCTGGTAAGTTTACCTCTCTGTGGTTCTCTCTACCTAAGTCCTTGTGTTACTGATTGGAGAAAAGCAAAAGCAGAGAACAACTCCAATGGGTCCCCTCTGTCCTACCCTAGAAACTCATTCGGTTTCTCTCTGGGCAATAAGAGGATGCTTGTTGACTGTGTTCTGTTCTGCCTCTGCAGACCCCTGTTCCCAGGCCCCAGGGAGCCATGGAGCCCAGGCCTCCAGGTGGGTGCTGTCTGAGGTGCGGAGGTGGCCCAGATGTCACTGCCCTCCAAACCCAGTAGGGCGTGGTGCTCAATATTTACAATGACACATTTGATGAGGAAGCTTGTGGGCTGAGCTTGAAATTTGGAGTTGGGGGTTCTGGTTCAGGAGCCACACATTTATGAACTTTAGAGCAAATGACCTGAGGATGGAAAGGAAGAAACAATGATGGACACCTCACAGGGCCACTGTGTGCATATCCTGCTGCTGAAAAGGCCTCAGGAATTGATAGTGTCCTAAAAGCATTAACACTTAACATGTGAAATAGGGCAAGAGTAGCAGGCTGTGAGTGTGAAACTCAAATACACTTCTGGGTTTTGTCCATCTTCCAAGGCCAGAATCTTTGGTCTCACCCTCCAATTTCTGAAAATACTGTCTTCCTTTGATCTCTGCACATCCTTAACTTCTGACCTGGAAGGCCAGCTGTCTGACCTTCCCTTTGTCCTGCACCTGGAATATAGGCCCTGAATTTCCTGAAGTGTTTCCTCCCTGAGCCATATTGTGGGGCTTTATTCACCTAACATTTGGGAAAGTCTCAGCCATATGGCTTGCGTGAGGCCAGCATTTAATAACAGAAACTACGGTTGTTGCCGTTCTTTCTTACTCAACAAAACTTCTGGAAAACCTGCTGAGGATGGCAGAAACCAGCCTGGGGTCCTCCACTGAGTCCTCTCTGTGTTTCACAGACTCGGTGTAGGGAAGGGTAAGATGCAACAGCAATAGAAAGAGAAAAATCAGTGTCCCAGTGCCCCCTTTCCCTCTGTTCTGGCAAGTAGCTTGGGTTAGAGGGCAGGCTGTTAGCTCCATCTTCACCATTATTCTCTGTCCTGGCACCTCTGTTTGTCCCCAGTTCAATCCAGGAAGTGCTAATGAGTTTCTGGGTGCTCTCTCTCATGTGCTCATTTAGTGCAGAGTGAGTGCTTCCTTCCATGGTCCCCATGACATCGTGTGACAAGTTCTGTGACCTGATTTCCAGCACTGTCATCCAGGAAGGCGTTTTCTCTCAATCTTCAGCACCTTCTCTATGTGTCTAGAAAAGACTCATCAACTCACCAAGAATCAACAGTTGTCTCAAAATTTCCACCTCCCTAAGGCATACCCAGGAGTAGTCCACCATGAATAATAATGCTTTCTTCTCCCTGGTCAATAAATCATGTATCTTGCAGTTAGTTGTGTGACTGTTTTGTGTATGTGAGAGAGTAAGAGCTGCCAGCAGGCCCATGAGGGGCTCCTTGGCCCTTTCCCCATATGGTCCTCTAGCCTCTCAGAAGCTTCCTGGGTTTCAGGATTCTCCCACCTCTGCTGTCGTTCTCCATCCCTGTGAGCACTGCCTGCCCTTTGACTGGCCTGTTTCTTTGTGACCCGAGAAAGGCAACTACGAGCTGCTCCACACTTTGCCCCATCCTGGAATTCTTCTCCTCAGAGTGGCACTGACAGGTAGATGCTCTGAGGCTGACCTTGTGTGCCAGGTGTCAGACCCCGACCTCCTCTTGTCCCTTCTGTGCACCTGCACCCTGGGAGGGAGTGGGTGTTGGAAAACCTCACTCCCCTCCAGTGGTATCTACTGTGCACATCTTCTGTGAGATGCAAGCGGCCCTAAATATATTAAGAATATAAAGTTCAATTCAAATTTGGGTGAAGGACCCTTCCCATTTAGTACAGGTGACCTGTTCATGTAACAGTACCCTTGCTGGGCTAGGCTACTTTGAGTGTTCTCAGTGACATGGAAGACACAGGACTTGAAAAACATTGTTTTCTCCTGGGTATGTGACAGTTAGTTTAAAGCAATAAATGGTGACTGATTTTCCTTGGGAAGAACATTCACCCCCTCCCAGCTCAGCGTCATTTGTGCCAGATTTCACCATGTCCATGCCACTGATGGTTGATTTCCAAACAGATTTCATTATTAGCAACATAAAGGTGAATTTCTCTCAACAAGTTAACAAGAATGTACTGTATCTATATTAGCAAGGTGTGATCTCAGAAACTACTTGTTGAAGAACAGGTACATGCAGATGACCCCATTCACGTAAATGGAAATTAACACAGAGAACAATGGGAAATGTCACTTCTGGATTCCTCTCATGCAGTCTGTGGTGCTTCTCAGAATGGGCACAGAAATCCCCTGGGACCTTGATGAACTGGGAGCTCTGAGTTAGCAGGTCTTTGTGGTGTCTGAGACTCTGCTTCCTAACAGGCTGCCAGAGACGCCAGTGCTGTGTTACCTTGGGAGGGGTGACTTTGGTGAAGGGAAACTGTCCTTCCTAACCTTCTTGCTTTTAAAAAAGATTTTATTTATTTTTAGGAAGAGGGTAAGGGAGGGAGAAAGAGAGGAAGAGAAACGTGAATGCATGGTAGCCTCTTATGTACCCCACTGGGGACCTGGCTTGCAACCAGTCATGTGCGCTGACTGGGTATCAAACTGGCAGACCTTTGGTTCATAGGCTGCCACTCAATTCACTGAGCCACACCAGCAGGGCTTGTTCTCACCTTCTTCAGTGCATCAATGCCTTGGACTGTCTAGCTTCACCTGGGTGGTGGGGCCTCTCAGTTGTATCCCATACTCCCCCACACTGTGTGGTATTCTCACCCACAAGTGGTTGTTAAAATAGATGTTTCCATGGAGACATGAGGGCTGGCACCTCTTATTCCCCTGTCTTGTTCTGGTCAACTCAAGTCGGTGATTATTTCATGTAAAGACAAACATAGAGAAAGACATTCAGTTCCAAACCTGTATTTTAATTTTGTAGGCTATAGAATAAGACAAAGTATCAAATGAAAGTTATGGTGAAAACAACCTTCAATGGGAATGATGTTACTGCTTCCTGGGGCACTTTGCTCATGGACTAGAGGGCCAAGTTCACAGTCAAGTCCCATTTGGCCTTTCCCACTATGACAATTAAATGCTAAGTCTTTTTCTTTCCTATATTTTTTTAGTTCTGTATCACGCTACTATCTCCTAGCTTTGCATCAAAACATTCGGAGGATTGGAATAAGTGGAGCTGGTTGAAGAAAGAGAAACAAACCTGTTGTAAAGAGCATGCCAGGATAAATCTCAAAGGCAGGCCACTGTGAATGTGATCCCTCACCTGTTCACATGTGCTCAGTTCGATCTGAGAGTTCACTTTGCTTGTGCATCCAAAATACAGTGAGGAAGCTCTGGTCTTGGCCTTCAGCTGGATGGGAGAAATGGGTCCCGCATTACTTTCTTCATGGCACTGGAACCAGTAAACTGAAACCTAGAGGCCACAACAGCGAGTTTATTATCTTGCAATTCTCAAGGTCAGAGGTCTGACTTGCAGTCCCTGGACCAAAACCAGTGAGCCCGGTGTCTGTCTGCGTACTCAGATCATCTTCTGTCTCCTTTCTCAGAGTTTCACAATTTCCCCTTGGTGGTTTTCTGGTGTATTCTAGGTTTTTAATTACTATATGTACTTTCAGCAGTTTGTTTGTCTCATGGTATAGAATATTTATATTTAGAATTAGCCAGCTGGACTCAGTTGAGAGGATTCCAATTTTGTTGGCAACATCCAAATGATCCCATGGGGAAGGCAGGTGAACATGTGCCGTGTTCTCTCCATGAAACCTGAGCAGGTTTTGGGACTTGGCCACATCCATGTCCTAGAGCTTCCTCACAGCCTGTTTGGCCTGCTGCTTGTTGGCCTTGACACCCACGGTGAACACAAGTGTGCCGTTTCTTCCCTCTTCTTCATGCCTCCCTTGGTGGACAGGGGGACAGGATGATGGCAGAGTGGTCAAACTTGTGTCTCCTGGGGTGGACATAAGGCTGCCCCTGAGCCATAGTGTTTGACCATGGAAAGGTTGGTGTCTTGCATATCTTTTTTGTGTGTGGCTTTTTGTGCCTTTCAACCCTGCTATCTTTGAGATCAAAGCCTTTGCTCTGGTTTTGGCTTTGGCTTTGGCTTTGGAAGAGGCAGGAGCTTCCTTTTCCATGTGGGCACCATCTGCATGAAAAGGGTGTTGGTTTTATTAACAAGTAGTTATTATCATGAGTCTTTGCTGGTATAGAGAAATGCTAGTGATTTTTGTCAGTTGAATTATTTTGGCAAAATTGAGGAATTTCTCAGTGATAGTACAGTAATTCATTCCAATACTTTGTGGACTCTAGGCTTTATACATATATGGTCATAAGAATGCAAAGAGTGCAAAAGTACCTGTTCCAAATGTAAGGCTTCTCTCTCTCTGTTTTCTCTTCTGCAACTTTAGCAAGAAGCTCCAGGGATGCTTAAATATTGAAACCATGCTTTGTGTACCTGAAATTGGTATAGAACCGAGGTCCACCCCACTGACTATTTTTGTATTGCCTGTTTGCCAAGACATTTGCTATCAATACGAATTGAGGAACACTATTCTGCGCCCCAGTGAAGTAAATTTACAAGAATTTTATTCAAGAACAGAATCCATTCCTCTTAGCAATACATTTGTATTTCCCCCCCAAATTGTAGTCAATGTCAAATTGGAACTTTATCCAAAAACGTGGAAATGTTTTTGTCTGTATTACTGTGTTAGTACCTGCACGATACCTTAATTTTGCTTTTTGTCCTTTGAGACCTACAACGCTGTTATTTCAAACCTAGCCCTACAGAGAAGGACTACAGTGGCCCCTTCTCTGTACCATGGCCTCTCTCCTGACCAATGTTTGCTCTGATGATTTGGGGTGCACTGTCCGCCAAATATGTGATTTTGTCAAATTGAGCCCCTCAGAATGCCCTCCATAAAATGACCATGAAAGTATGTAAGTGTGAGATTCAGGCGACACTGTTTTTTAATGACTGTATTAATTTATATTTAGATAAAGCAGAAGAGAGGGAGAAGGTGAGAGAGAGACCCATCGATGTGAGGGAGAAACATGGATCAGTTGACTCTCATATGCATCCTGACTTGGAAAGGATCCTGCAACCCAAGCACGTGCCCTGACTGGGAATCAATCCAGTGACCTTTGCTGTGTGACAACCAAGCAACAGAGCCACACTGGTCAGGGCTCAGGAAGTGTTTTGAAGTGTCCATCTTGCTGCTCTCCTTGAATGACTTCCATGTGAATGGAGGAAACATAGATTAATGCCAAATAAACTTCCAGTGTAAATGTCAAACCAGGACACCCTGATGTCATTTGGCATTTTAAGGGCAACAAGGGACACTCCAGATCTCCCTTCCCAGCTTCACACACTCTGCCTGCCTAGTCTCTGATCCCAGATGCACTTGACATGAACATGTTTGCTCCTGGAAGCAGGCCAATCATGAAAATACCAGCTGTTGTTTTTTTTTTTAAAGAAATACATTTTATTGCTGTACTAATTTATTTTTCCCATTACCCCTCTTTCTTCCCCTCTGCCCTCCACACTCCCTACCACCCACATTCCCTTCCTCTTTAGTTTATGTCCATGGGTTGTACATTTAAGTTGTTTGGCTTCTCCATTTTTTATAGTATTCTTAAACTCCCCCTTGTCTGTTTTCTACCTACCACTTATGCTACTTATTCCCTGTACTTCCTTCCTATCGCCTTTTCCTCTTTTTCTCTGATAATCCTCCATGTGATCTCTATAGCTATGATTCTGTTGCTAATCTAGGTTTTTGCTTAGTTCGGGTTTTTTTTTTTAGGTTTGTTTATTGATAGTTGTGAGCTTGTTGTCATTTTAATGTTCATAGTTTTGAACTTGTTCTTTTTCTTAAATAGGTCCCTTTAACATTTCATATAATAAAGGCTTGGTAATGATGAACTCCTTTAAGTTCAGCTTATGTGGGAAGCATCTTATCTCTTCTTCTATTATGAAGCATGGCTTTGTTGGATAGCACAATGTTGGATGTAGATCCTTGCCTTTCATGACTATTGAATATTTCTTTCCAGCCCCTTCTTGCCTGTTAGGTGTCTTTTGAGAAATCAGCTGTTAGGCTTGTGGGAACTCCTTTGTGGGTAACTGTCTCCTTTTCCCTTGCTGCTTTTTAAGACTCTCTCCTTCTCTTTAATCTTGGGGAATGTAATTATGATTGCCTTGATGTGTGTTTCCTTGGGTCCAAGTTTTTGGGGACTCTCCCACATCTTGGACTTCCTGGAAGTCTATTTCCTTTACCAGATTGGGCAATTTCTCCTTGATTATTTTCTCAAATAAGTTTTTGATTCTTGCTCTTCCTTTTCTTTTTGTGGCACTGGTATTATTATGAGGTCAGAATGTTTATGGATGTCCTATATGTTCCTTAGCCTCTCCTTATTTTTTTTATTTAGTTATTGTTCAGGTACAGTTTTCTTTTTTAAAAAATTTTATTTAGTTATTTTTCAAGTACAGTTTTTTGTCTATTTCTCCCATCCCAGCCCCCCTGGCCCCGTGCTCCCCACCACCCTTTCATTTCCTCCCCCCCCCTCCAGCCCTCATCCTTGTGTCCTTCATACTTGTTCCTCCAAATCCCTCCCATTTTTCACCCTTAAATTCCCTTCTCTCTCCCCTCTGGTCACTGTCCCCCTGTTCTAATGGATCAAGTACAGTTTTCTGTTTTTTACTCCTATCTCAGCCCACCCCCTTCCCAGTGCTCCCCACCTCCCTCCATTTTTACCCTTCTTAGTTGTTGTACATGTGTCCTATATATACTAGTACCTGTAAATCCTTCTTTTTTCCTCCTAAAATTTCCTCCCCTCTCCCCTCTACTCACTGTCCCCCTGTTCTCTATTTCAGTATCTTTGTTTTTATTTTGCTTGCGTGTTTGTTTTGTTGTTTAGCTTCTTGTTAAAGGTGAGATCATATGGTATTTGTCTTTCAACACCTGGCTTATTTCACTCAGCATAATGCTTTCCAGTTCCATCCATGCTGTTGCAAAGGGTAGGAGTTCCTTCTTTCTTTCTGCTGCATAGAATTTCATTGTGTATATTTACCATAATTTTTTGATCTATTCATTTACTGACAGGCACCTAGGTTGCTTCCAGCTCTTGGCTATTGTAAATTGTGCTGTTATGAATATTGGGGTGCATAGGTTCTATTGGACTGATGTTTTAGGGTTCTTAGGATATAATCCCAGCAGTGGAATTGCTGGGTCAAAGCGCAGGTCCATTTTTAGTTTTTTGAGAAAATTCCATACTCTTTTCCACAGTGGTTGTACAAGTGTGCAATGCCACCAACAATGGATTAGGGTCCCTTCTTCTCCTCAAGTTCTCCAACACTTGTTTTTGTTGCTTTGTTTATGTTGGCCATTCTGAGTGGTGTAAAGTGGTATCTCATTGTGGTTTTAATTTGCATCTCTCTGGTAGCTAGTGATATCGAGCATCTTTTCATGTGTCTCTGGATCTTCTGTATGACCTCCTTGGAGAAATGTCTGTTCAAGTCCTTTGCCCACTTTTTAATTAGGTCACTTGTCTCCTTGGAGTGAAGTCATATAAGTTCTTTGTATATATTGGAGATTAAACCTTTGTCTAAGGTATCATTGGCAAATATGTTTTCCCATACAGTTGGTTGTCTTTTTATTTTAATACTATTTTCTTTAGCTGTGCAAAAGCTTTTAATTTTGATGCGATTCCATTTGTTTATTCTTTCCTTTATGTTTCTTGCTCTAGGGGCCATATCAGTAAAAAAGTTGCTGCGTGAAATATATGACATTTTCCTGCCAATGTTCTCCTCAGGGACTATAATGGTGTCACGGCTTATATTTAAGTCTTTTATCCACCTTGAATTTATTTTGGTGTATGGTGTAAGTTGGTGCTCAAGTTTATTTTTTTGCATGTAGCTGTCCAGTTCTCCTAACACCATTTATTGAAGAGGCTATCTTTACTCCATTTTATGTTGCTGCCTTCTTTGTCAAATATTAACTGGCCATAGAGAGTTGGGTTGATTTCTGGGCTCTCTGTTTCTTTCCATTGGTCTATGTGCCTGTTTTTATGCTAGTACCAGGCTGTTTTGAATACAGTGGCCTTGTAATACAGTTTGATATCAGGTATTGTGATCCCTCCTACTTTGTTCTTCTTTCTCAAATTTGCAGTTGCTATTTGGGGTCGTTTATGGTTCCATATAAATTTTTGAAGTGTTTGTTCTATGTCTGTGAAGTATGTCATTGGTACTTTAGTAGGTATTGCATTGAATCTGTAAATTGCTTTAGGTAGTATGGACATTTTGATGATGTTAATTCTTCCGATCCATGAACACGGTATAGTTTTCCATTTGTTTGTGTCTTTCTTGATGTTTGTAGCTTCCTCTACAGTGTTGAACTTCAAGCCTGAGGTCTGGATGCACGTTAAGTTGTTCTCTGCTAAGGAAGAAGCCTAGTCAGTGGGCTCGGCCCACAGAAGACACAGGTCACTCTTGTTGCCCACCAGCATGATTACAATGTTGTTCTCAGTGTGGTCCCCCAGCTCCTTCAGCCAGCACCCCTCATTCTTGTCTGTCAGGTGCTGGGGATGTCATATACCAGCAGCACACCCACTGCCCCCCAGTGGTATGCAGAGGTGAAGGTGCTGTTGTGGTTGTGGGCAGCTCTTTCCCAGGTCTGGGCCTTGATGGTCTTGCCATTTACTTGGATGCTCAGGAGGCAAACTCCACGCCAATAGTGTTCTGGTTCTCTAGGTTGAACTCGTTGTGCGCAAAGTAGTCAAGCATATTACTCTTCCCCACACCAGCGTACCTGATGAACAACACTTTGAATTGCTAGTTTTACTTGTCTTCTTGGGTCCATGGTCCTGGAGCTACCAGCATATTTCTCATTGTTTCATTGAGCACACAGTGGGACTGCCTGGAAGCAGAATGTTGCAATATGGCCCTCTGATATGGGTGCAGAGTCAGGAGGAATATAGAATGGGACAGAGACCATGAGGGCAAAAACAGCACATGGCCAACCCCTCAGCATCATAGCCCAGTTCATCTTGCAACCCTGGTTGCTCATAGTGTGCCATCTGTTCTTGGACACAATCAACATGACACAGTGCCGTGCATATGCTTTGCCAGAATTTTTCAAGCTCAGTTCCTCTATCTCAGAGGTCAGACAACCTCTGTCCTGTCCATGTTGTCTCAGGTTATATGGACCTCAAAATACCAGTGACCATGTATCTGTTGAGCATGAACTAGGCAGGATCACACAAGGGGTTTGGAGGACTTTGAAAGCAGGCCACAGATGGGATTTCACAATTTCTAGGTTCACAGCTGTGTGCCCATTTCCTCCTGTGACGCAGGCCTCTTTGTGAGTTGGGGGTGTCAAAAAAACCTATCAGCGCAAGGCAGAAATGAGCCCTAGCTTTTAAGAAGCCTCAGCTATGGGCAGAGGAGCCTCAATCACAACATTCTTCTCACTAGGAAGCCCCTCCCCACATGTTCTCCACAACCACACTCACAGCCTATACTTCAAGACCCCTGCCTGTCCCCAAGACTGACCTTCCCAAGAGTAATTCTCTCCTGGAATACACCCTACCAGCCCAGCAGTGCCAGAAATTGGTTTGAAGGTTGTACACACACTGTCCCATCGTGTCCTTATATTGATTTATATACAGGTATGGTTGTCCCAATTAATAGGACACTAAAGCTCTGAGAGGTTAAATTTGACCTCATGGCATACAAGGGACAGAGATAGAAATGAAGTCCAGGTCTATGTGAATCCAATGCCTGTGTTTGTAAGTACATTCTATGTGATGTCACCTCCCAGACAGCACCTTCTTTTCTTACCCAAAGTGATCCAGATTTGGTCCCAACCAGGTGGGTTCCTGCATCAGCTTGTAGACAGAAGTGTATGTATGGACAACATCTTCCACCTCTCCACTTCTTTCAGAGACCTATGGAATATGATGAGGTGTAGGTAGTGACTAAACATTAGTTCCTTCATTGTTCTTAAATTCAGACAAAGAGGAAAAGGAGTTAAAATGTGCTCAATAGAATACACTGTACCTTCCATATATTATTTTACCCATGCCTATTCTAATTGGCACTGTTAGAATGATTCTTGACAGGTACTGTCATCTTTGGTACACACAGTTTCTTTGTTTCTGACGCTGGTTATGATGGAGTGACTCACCCACGGCCTCCCAGCACGTGAGCTGTGGGAGCTGGGTTGTCCACACACCCCAGTTCCTAGTACTGTCCATTCTTGCCACACATAATTAACTTTCTGATTTCAAGGTTAAATCTGGTTCCAAATGGCAGCCTTTCATGGCACCTATATCATTTTTTTGAGTGTGTGTTTTGAGTAATTTCGGGTCACTAAGTAAATCCAGAAGAGATGAGATGTGCAGGAACAGTGTTGGCCTTCCATCAGTGACACAGAGCATCTGGGGAGTAGGAGGGGAGGGGAAAGGTGGGGCCCCATGGACAGAACACTGGACCCAGAATGAATATAAAGGCAGAGACGCTGGATTGCAGAGCTACATTCATGAAAAGACTCACTCCCAGTGACCATCACTGAGTCAGTGTCATCCCTCCCAAGATGAAGCTGCTGCTACTGTGCCTGGGGCTGACCCTGCTCTGTGCCCATGGTCAAGAGAAGCATGATGTGGTGACAAGCAACTTTGATATGGCAAAGGTAGAGTCAGGGTAGCATAGGGAGTTTAGAATTTAGGGGCATTTTGGGGGATCTGAGGGGAGGTGGCCCTGCCACAGGGCCAGAGGTTTTGATGTTAGACCAAAAGGTTGATTTCTGTCCTTGGACCCAGAGCAGTTGTAGCACGTGGAAAGATAACAACACTCTGGGACTTCTGTTCTCAGCACAGGGACAGTGGAAAGAGCCCTACATGGGGTGCCAATTGACCTGAGCCAGAGCTCAAGGAAACAGGGTGCATACAGTGTCCCGTCTCTTCTTTTCTCTCCCAAACATTTTACTGATTATTTGCAGATTTCCGGGGAGTGGTATACTGTTCTCTTGGCTGCAGACTCGATGGAAAAGATAGAAGAAAATGGTAGCTTCAGATCGTTTATCGAATACATCTGGGTCTTTGATAACTCTTCTCTGTTACTTAAGTATAATAAGAAGTAAGTGTGGCCTTTTTACTTGGGGAAAGAAGCTGAATATGGTCTTGGAGCTTTGAACACAAACACAACACAAACACACATTCATGAACATTTCTGTGCCCACTTACATTGTGGGTCTGTGTCCCAAACAGCAGCCCTTATCAGACACAGATCCTCCACTTGAGGAACCTGAAGGTTGTCTTGATTCAGAGGTAAGAATGCTGACAGGAATGGTTTAGATGGGAGTAGCGGAGGTAGGGGCAGAGGGGTCTGAGTCAGAAGCAGTGGGACAATGTAGTTTCAGTAAGAGGGTAGCATGGGGATGAAAAGCTTGGCTCTGTAGTGAAACTACCTCTTACTAGTTGTGTGACAAAGAAATTTAATCTCTTGCCACACCAATTATCTCTTGGGTAAAGAAAGATGATCATAATACTCACCTCTGAGAGTTTGTTTGTTTGTTTTCTGTGTGAGGGCTGAGTGAGGCAATGTTTGTACAGCATTTATTTGAGATGCTGGCTCATCTGAGCCCTCAGTCAAGTATCTAGACAGGTAGCTGGAGGAGTAGGGATAGTGGGAAGTGGTGGTAGAGGAATAGAGATAGTAGTGATTGACTCATTCTTACAGTAGCAAGTAAAGTGAATGAGGAAAATAGAGGTTCATTCAAAGGTTTACAAAAGATTTTCAATAGTTCATTGAAATGGGACACTCAGGTTATAGGTGGAGTGGAGGGGAGCCAGCCACTCTGTATCTCACAGGCACCACTCAGCTCATTGTGTTTCACAGGATCAACGGAGAGTGCACTGCACTTTTTTTTGTTCCTGATGAAAAAGAAGAGAAGGGTGTATATGATGTTCCCTGTAAGTACACATTTAAAAACGTCTTTGTAAATTCTACTTCCAACTGCAAGAAATGTACTAAATCCCAAAGTCTTTAGGATCAATCCATTTCTGGCTCATGCTGTTTAGGTCCTCCACATGAGGCATGTAATAGCCAAAGCTTTCTAATATTTAAGGAACCTGGTTTGTAAAGCCAAGGCCTGGCACATAAGATCATGAAAACAAGATGACAGTGAGGTCATGTGTACCACCTGTAACAAAAGAAAACTGGCCCACAAAAATTAAATTGCTGGAGAGCTTCTGATTCCACATCCACTGTGACGGCTCCTGGTGGCCATTGCTACAGCACCTGAGCCAGACAGGGCGCTAGTATGTAATTCCAGGGGGGTTCCCAGACACAACAGAGACACATACATGGCAGAAATGGCTGAGGGAGATTGGTGAGCTTCAGAAGAAGTAATAGTAGGACAGTTGCAGCTCTGCCTGAATCCTACTACTAGGAATCAGGGTACAATGGGTTGTTATTTCCATCCTTGGAAGTCACCAGAGAAAGCCCAGGGAGCAAATGGAAGGCTTAGATATCACTTTTATCTCTTCCAGAATATGCACTTGAATTTGTTTTGTAAAAGAGAATAGGTAGAGAGTTTCACTTGCTTCCCATGGACCTAAGAAGTTCTTACCTGTGTTCTGTTTCCTCCACAGATGATGGACAGAATAGCATACAAATAGCTGAAGCAGTTTACGATGAATATCTTATTCTTTATGTCTTGAATTTTGATCATGAGAAAACAACCAATATTATCGTGCTGAACGGTAAAGTATTCTCATGCTGATACTCACCTTGGAGTGGGATGCAGATAAAAATTTCTCCCAATCTTCTTCTCAACCATTTGTCCTCCCTGGAAGAGAAGTACTTACCATGGGTAACCCACAGGTTTGGCAGTGATGGGAAGGTGACAAAATCTCTCACCATGCATAAGGACTTCCTAAAAATCTCAAAATTAGGATAGTTGACAGCCCCTCCCTCACTTCTGCCTAAGCAGGACTCAGTGCCATCCATCCCCATCATCTGTCCCACATGTCCCAAGAGCCTCCATGACCAACACAAATTCACAGAACTCATTGTCAATCTTCGCACAGCCAGAAACCTGGATGTGACTCCACGACTCAGGAAAGCATTTGAGAAAAATTGTGAAAAGTATGGAATCCCAACAGAAAATATAGTGGATGTGAGCAATGCTGGTAAGTTTACCTCTCTGTGGTTCTCTCTACCTAAGTCCTAGTGTTACTGATTGGAGAAAAGCAAAAGCAGGGAATACCTCCAATGGATCCCCTCTGTCCTACCTTAGAAACTTATTTGGTTTCTCTCTGGGCAATAAGAGGCTGCTGGTTGACTGTGTCCTGTTCTGCCTCTGCAGACCCCTGTATCCAGACCCGAGGGAACCATGGATCCCAGAGCTCCAGGTGGGTGCTGTCTGAAGAGCAGGGGTGGCCCAGATGTCACTGCCCTCCAAAACCAGCAGGGTGTGGTGCCCAATATTTACAATGACACATTTGATGAGGAAGCTTGTGGGCTGAGCTTGAAATTTGGAGTTGGGGGTTCTGGTTCAGGAGCCACCCCTTCATGAGCTTTAGAGCAAATGACCTCAGGATTGAGAGGAAGAGACAACCATGGGCACCTCACAGGGTCACTGTGTGCATATCCTGCTGCTAAAAAGGCCTCAGGAATTGATAGTGTCCTAAAATCATTAACACTTAGCATGTGAAATAGGGCAAGAGTAGCAGGCTGTGAGTGTGAAACTCAAATACACTTCTGGGTTTTGTCCATCTTCCAAGGCCAGAATCTTTGGTCTCACCCTCCAATTTCTGGCACTATTGTCTTCCTTTGATATCTGCACATCCTTAACTCTGACCTGTAAGTCCAGCTGTCTGACCTTCCCTTTGTCCTGCACCTGAAATATAGCTCTGAATTTCTTGAAGTGTTTCCTCCCTGAGCCATATTGTGGGGCTTTATTCAGCTAACATTTGGGAAAGTCTCAGCATTAAGCCAGCATTTAATAATGAAAACTATGGTTGTTGCTGTTCTTTCTCAACTTATGGAAACTTCTGCAAAACCTTTCATGCTGAGGATGGCAGAAACCAGCCTGGGGTCCTCCACTGAGTCCTCTCTGTTTTTCACATACTCAGTGTAGGGAAGGGTAAGATGCAACAGCAATAGAAAGAGAAAAATCAGTGTCCCAGTGCCCCCTTTCCCTCTGTTCTGGCAAGTAGCCTGGGTTAGAGGGCAAGCTGTTAGCTCCATCTTCACCATTATTCTCTGTCCTGGCACCTCTGTTTGTCCCCAGTTCAATCCAGGAAGTGCTAATGAGTTTCTGGGTGCTTTCTCTCATGTGCTCATTTAGTGCAGAGTGAGTGCTTCCTTCCATGGTCCCCATGCCATCGTGTGACAAGTTTTGTGACCTGATTTCCAGCACTGTCATCCAGGAAGGCGTTTTCTCTCAATCTTCAGCACCTTCTCTATGTGTCTAGAAAAGACTCATCAACTCACCAAGAATCAACAGTTGTCTCAAAATTTCCACCCCCCTAAGGCATACCCAGGAGTAGTCCACCATGAATAATAATGCTTTCTTCTCCCTGGTCAATAAATCATGTATCTTGCAGTTAGCTGTGTGACTGTGTTTGTGTATGTGAGAGAGTAAGAGCTGCCAGCAGGCCCATGAGGGGCTCCTTGGCCCTTTCCCCATATGGTCCTCTAGCCTCTCAGAAGCTTCCTGGGTTTCAGGATTCTCCCACCTCTGCTGTCGTTCTCCATCCCTGTGAGCACTGCCTGCCCTTTGACTGGCCTGTTTCTTTGTGACCCAAGAAAGCTACTGTGAGCTTCCCCACAGTTTCCTCCATGAGAGCTTTTGGGGAATTCTCCCCAATTCGAGGGGAGAATTCACCCCAGAATTGGCCTTCTCTGGGTGGCACTGAGAGATAGATGCTCAGAGGCTGACTCTGTGTGTCAGGGGTCAGGGCCCAGCCTCCTCTTGTGGCTTCTCCACACTCCCGTGCTGGGAGGGAGTGGGTGTCGGAAAACCTCCCTTTCTACTGCTGGTGTCTACTGTGCACATGTCTGGTGAGCTGCTAGTGTCCCTAAATGCATTAAGAATATGCAGTTCAGTTGAAGTTGGGGTGAAGGACCCTTCCCATTCTGTACAGATTCCCTGTTCATGTAACAGTATCCTTGCTGGGCTAGGCTACTTTGAGTGTTCTCAGTGACATGGGAGACACAGGACTGAAAAACATTGTTTTGTCCTGTTATGTAACATTTAGTCTTAAAGCCAGAAATGGTGATTGATTCCCATGGTGAAGACATTCCCCCCCACCCTCAGCCCAAGGGTCATTTGTACATGATTTCACTATGTCAATGCCATTGATACATTTATTTCCTGACAGATTTTATTATCAGTAACATGAATGTGAGTTTCCCTGAACAAGTTAAAGGGGGTGTCCTAGATCTATATTGGCATGGCTTGATCTCAGAACAATTGTTGAGGAACCGATACATGCAGTATGACTGCATTTACATGAATGGTAATTAATACAGAGAAATGGGAAATATCACTTATGGATTCCTGTCATGCAGTCTGTTGTGCTTCTCAGAACAGGTACAGAAATCCCCTGGGACCTGATGAACTGGGAGCTCTGAGTTAGCAGGTCTTAGCGGTGTCTGAGACTCTGCTTTGTAACAGGCTGCCAGAGATGCCAGTGCTGTGTTACCTTGGGAGGGGTGACTTTGGTGAAGGGAAACTGTCCTTCCTAACCTTCTTGCTTTTAAAAAAGATTTTGTTTTTATTTTGGAAGAGAGTAAGGGAGGGAAAAAGAGAGGAAGAGAAACATGAATGCGTGATAGCGCCTTATGTACTCCACTGGGGAGCTGGCTTGCAACCAGTCATGTGCACTGACTGGGTATCAAACTGGCAGACCTTTGGTTCATAGGCTGCCACTCAGTCCATTGAGCCACACCAGCAGGGCTTGTTCTCACCTTCTTCAGTGCATCAATGCCTTGGACTGTTTAGCTTCACCTGGGTGGTGGGGCCTCTCAGTTGTATCCCATACTCCCCAACACTGTGAGGTATTCTCACCCACGAGTGGTTGTTAAATAGGTGTTTCCATGGAGACATGAGGGCTGGCACCCCTTATTCCCCTGTCTTCTTCCAATCAACCCATGTCAGTGATTATTTCATGTAAAGACAAACATGGAGGGGACTTCCACCAAGATGGAAGCATAGGTGGTGACGCAGTGCTTCCTCACACAACCAAGTTTAGAGACAACTAAATATTAGCAACAGAAAACACAGCCAGAACACAGAAAATTGAACTTTTCGGAAGTCTGATAACAACAAATTCTTCAGCCTGACCGGTAAGAGGGGCGAAACCAGGAGCTGGAGGAGCGGGGTTGCACAGGAAAACTCCGTCAGACGAACCCACGTGCGCGGAATCCAGGCGCAGGGTTGTACCTGGTGGGCAACTCAGCGAGTGACCGCGGGGAAACAGCAAGGGAGCAGGGCTGCGGGTTGACTGTGGTCTCGCATCCGTGTGTGGATAGACAAGCGAGGGAGTGGGCGATAAAAAAAAAAAAGATAAAAAAGAGACAAACATGGAGAAAGACATGGAATTTCAAACCTGCATTTTGATTTTGTACGATATAGAATAAAACCAGGTATCAAATGAAAGTTATGGTGAAAACAACCTTCAATGGGAGTGATGTTACCACTTTTTGGTGTACCTTGCTCAGGGTTGGGGGGCCAAGTTCACAGTCAAGTCCCATTTCGCCTTTCTCACTATGACAATTAAATGCTAAGTCTTTTCTTTTTTTAAATTCTGTATCACCCTACTATTTCCTAGCTTTGCATCAAAACATTCTGAGATTGGAATAAGTGTAGCTGGTTGAAGAAAGAGAAACAAACCTGTTATAAAGAGCATGCCAGGATAAATCTCAAAGGCAGGCCACTGTGAACAGGATTCCTCACCTGGTCACATGTGCTCAGTTCCATCTGAGTGTTCACTTTGCTTGTGCATCCAAAATACAGTGAGGAAGCTCTGGTCTTGGCCTTCAGCTGGATGGGAGAAATGGGCCCTGCATTAATTTCTTCATTGCACTGGAACCAGTAACCTGAAACCTAGAGGCCACAACAGCGAGTTTATTATCTTGCAATTCTCAAGGTCAGAGGTCTGACTTGCAGTCCCTGGACCAAAACCAATGAGCCCGGTATCTGTCTGCGTACTCAGATCATCTTCTGTCTCCTTTCTCAGAGTTTCACAATTTTCCCCTTGGTGGTTTTCTTGTGTATTCTTGGTTTTTAATTACTATGTACTTTCAGCAGTATGTTGGTTTCACGGTGTAGAATATTTATGTTTAGAATTGGCCAGCTAGACTCAGTTGAGAGGATTCCAATTTTGTTGGCTACTTCCAAATGATCCCATGGGGAAGGCAGGTGAACATGTGCCTTGTTCGCTCCATGAGGCCTGAGGAGGTTGTGGGACTTGGCCACATCCATGTCCTAGAGCTTCCTCACAGGCTGTTTGGCCTGGTGCTTGTTGGCCTTGACACCCACAGTGAACACAAGTGTGCCGTTTCTTCCCTCTTCTTCATGCCTCCCTTGGTGGACAGGGGGACAGGACGATAGCAGAGTGGTCAAACTTGTGTCTCCTGAGGTGGACATAAGGCTGCCCCTGAGCCATAGTGTTTGACCATGGAAAGGTTGGTGTCTTGCATACCTTTTTTGTGTGTGGCTTTTTGTGCCTTTCAACCCTGCTATCTTGAGATCAAATCCTTTGCTTTGGCTTTGGCTTTGGCTTTGGCTTTGGAAGAGGCAGGAGCTTCCTTTTCCATGTGGGCACCATCTGCATGAAAAGGGTGTTGGTTTTATTAACAAGTAGCTATTATCATGAGTCTTTGCTGGTACAGATAAATACTGGTGGTTTTTGTAAGTTGAATTATTTTGGCAAAATTGAGGAATTTCTCAGTGATTGTACAGTAATTCATTCCAATACTTTGTGGACTCTTGGCTTTATACATATATGGTCATAAGAATGCAAAGAGTGCAAAAGTACCTGTTCCAAATGTAAGGCTTCTCTCTCTCTGTTTTCTCTTCTGCAACTTTAGCAAGAAGCTCCAGGGATGCTTAAATATTGAAACCATGCTTTGTGTATCTGAAACTGGTATAGACCCAAGGCCCACCCCACCGACTGTTTTCGTATTGCCTGTGAGCCAAGACATTTCCTATCAGCACAAATTGAGGAACACTATTCTGTACCCCAGTGAAGTAAATTTACAAGAATTTTATTCAAGAAAAGAATCCATTCCCCTTAGCAATACATTTGTTTTTCCCCCCAAAACTGTAGTCAATGTTCAATTGGAACTTTATCCAAAAACGTGGAAATGTTTTTGTCTCTATTACTGTGTTAGTACCTGCACGATACCTTAATTTTGCTTTTTGTCCTTTGAGACCTACAACGCTGTTATTTCAAACCTAGCCCTACAGAGAAGGACTACAGTGGCCCCTTCTCTGTACCATGGCCTCTCTCCTGACCGATGTTTGCTCTGATGATTTGGGGTGCACTGTCCGCCAAATAAATTATTTTGTCAAATTGAGCCCCTCCAAATGCCTTCCATATAATGACCATGAAAGTATATAAGTGTGAGATTCAGGAGATATTGTTTTTAAAGATTGTATTAATTTATATTTAGATAAAGCAGAAGAGAGGGAGAAGGTGAGGGAGAGACTCATCGATGTGAGAGGAAAACTTGGATAGGTTGACTCTCATATGCATCCTGACTGGGAAAGGATCCTGCAACCCAGGCACGTGCCCTGACTGGGAATCAAACCAGTGACCTTTGCAGTGTGACACCCAAGCAACAGAGCCACACTGGTCAGGGCTCAGGAAATGTTCTTAAGTGTCCGTCTTGCTGCTCTCCTTGAATGACTTCCATGTGAATGGAGGAACCATAGATTAATGTCAAATAAACTTCCAGTGTAAATGTCAAACCAGGACACCCTGATGTCATCTGGCATTTCAAGGGCAACAAGGTACACTGCCAATCTCCTTCCCAGTTTCGCACACTCTGCCAGCTGAATCTCTGGTCCCAGGACACACTTTGACTTGAAAGTGTCTGCTCCTGCAAGCAGGCCTATCAGAAGTTACCAGCTGTTCTCCTTAAAAAAAAAAAAAAAAAAAGAAACATATTTTATTGATTGTGCTAATTTAGTTTCCCATTACCCTTGTTTCTTCCCCTCTGCCCTCCACACTCCCTACCACCCACATTCCCTTCCTCTTTAGTTTATGTCCATGGGTGTACGTTTAAGTTGTTTGGCTTCTCCATTTTTTTATAGTATTCTTAAACTCCCCCTGTCTGTTTTCTACCTAGCATTTATGCCACTTATTCCACATACTTCCTTCCTATTCCCTCTTCCTCTTTTTCTCTGATAATTCTCCATGTGATCTGTATACCTATGATTCTGTTCCTAATCTAGTTGTTTGCTTAGTTGGTTTTTTAGGTTTGTTTGTTGATAGTTGTGAGCTTGTTGTCATTTTAATGTTCATAGTTTTGAACTTGTTCTTTTTCTTAAATAAGTCCCTTTAACATTTTATATAATAAAGGCTTGGTAATGATGAACTCCTTTAAGTTCAGCTTATGTGGGAAGCATCTTATCTCTTCTTCTATTATGAAACGTGGCTTTGTTGCATTGAACAATGTTGGATGTAGATCCTTGCCTTTCATGACTATTGAATATTTCTTTCCAGCCCCTTCTTGCCTGTTAGGTGTCTTTTGAGAAATCAGCTGTTAGGCTTGTGAAAACTCCTTTGTAGGTAATTGTCTCCTTTTCCCTTGTTGCTTTTTAAGATTCTTTCCTTCTCTTTAGTCTTGGGTAATGTAATCATGATGTACCTTTGCATGTGCTTCCTTTGGGCCAAGTTCTTTGGGACTCTCTAGCATCCCGGACTTCCTAGAAGTCTATTTCCTTTGCCAGATTGGGCAATTCTCCTTCACTATCTTCTCAAATAAGTTTCCAGTTTCTTGCTGTTTCTGTTCTCTTTCTGGCACCGCTATGATGTGGAAGTTGGAATGTTTATAGTTGGCCTAGATGTTCCTAAGCCTCTCATTTTTTGAATTCTTGTTCCTTCATTCTGTTCTGGTTCCATGTTTATTGTTCCCTTCTGGTCCAAACTGTTGATTTGAGACATGGTTTCCTTCATTCACTGTTGGTTTCGTGTATTTGGCTTTGCATAGCCTTCACTTTTACCTGTATTTTGCGACCAAAGTCAACCATTTCTGTGAGCATCCTGATTACCATTGCTTTGAACTGTGCATCTGATAGGTTGGCTACTCTTGGTTGCTTTGTTGCATTTATTTCTGGAGCTTTGATATGTTCTTTCATTTGGCCATATAATTTTGTTGCAGCATGCCTGCTAAGAGTAAGGGGCAGAGCCTTAGGTGTTAACCAGGGTGGGGCAACCACATCACCGTCCTGTGAGCTGTATGTGGGTGAGGGTTTCAGGAGGTAAAAATATGGAGCCCTCAGCTCTGGGCTGGTTTTCTGTCACTTCCCCCTCTATCCATATGCAAATTGGGTCCTTCTGGAAGTCATTGCTGGGTTGGTGGGCTTGTGTACATTTCAGAACCCTTTGGATCTCTCCAACAAACTCTCCTGTGAGGCTGGAACTTTCTCCTGCTGCTGCTTAACCCCCACAGATTTTCTCATTGAGAGGCTTGGAGGTTATGTTTCCCCATACTGGAACCCTGGGTTGCATGGTCTGTCTCACTCCTCAGCTGTTTTTTTCGGTTCATTCCCAACTGTGGAACCATGCACTGCTCCAGCAGACACCTCACCTGGTCTGCCAGCCACTGCTTTGCCTTGAGTCCTATCTGCCTAGCTACCTGTCTCTGCCCCTCTATTTGTCTGTATGAATGTTTCTCTAACTCCTTGGTTGTTAGATTTCCATACAGTTCTAAATGAACCACTTGTGGTTGATTTGTTTTTAAATTTCTTGTTTTTTTCTTTTGTTTGTGAGGAGGGCACAGTGTATCCACCTATGCCTCCATCTTGGCCAGAAGTCGGAGTGTATTTGTTTTATAAATCTGCCATGTGCCTGTAAAATGTTGTGCCTTGTTAAATGAGTGTCTCCCACCCAGAATATACCAGCTACTGTTCTTGAAAGTTAGCTATCCTGAAACATTGTTCTGCTGCTAACAAACCCTTTATGATTGCTCTGATTGGCTCCTCAAAGAGTAGACAGTTGGTGGCTGACCCCTTGGTAAAGAAAGACAGAGGATGTCATGCCAGCCATTGAGGAGAGCCCTGCCTGAGGAGAAAACCTGTTCAACAGCACTGACAGTGATGGCCCTGCTGCCTGGCTCCCCAAGCTGCCATCGGTTTCCCACTGGTGTGTTACACCTGTGTTGTTATGCACGTGGTGTTTCGTTAGACCCCTGTGAGCACTGCGGCCTGTGGCCTCGGTGAAATACTCAGACTGAAATATCTGCATGTCATGCCCCCTCATGACATTCTGGTTTCTGTGTGTCTGTCACCTCACACAGAGGACTCCTCTGAACCCCAAGCATCAGACAGTGGTGTTTCCCCACCTCTTGATTTCCCACCTTTATATGTTTGCAGCCTGGAACCACTGTCCTGAATGTAAGTGCGATGAAGCCAAGGAGTTTATTTTGTTCCCTCACAGCCAACACCTGAAATGGTGCTTAGCCCCATCAACACAGGCTCACCACGTGCGTTGTCTTCATCAGGGGCCTTCCCTGACCTACACAGAAAAGGTTGTGACTTGTGTGACCAGTGACATGGGAGAGGAAGATGGCCTTGCCACATGTACGAGGTTGTTTAAAAGCTCTCCAGGTGCTTCAAAAGTGCAGCCAAAGTTGAAACACATCCATGTAAAGATGGGATGTGTTGGTTTCGCTACTTCTGTCTAAAAGAGAATCAAAGAACTGGAAACATGGTGTCGGGGTGTCTGGAGCTGCCCCAAACAGTGCTGTGGAGGTGGGTGGTTGTAGGTGGATGATCACAGATTGGCCCAGGTACTCAGAAAGACTCCAGGATATGGCTTAGGGGCCCTCACAGGTGACCTCTCCAATGCCCTGGGCTCAGGTTTCTCTTCAATGTATTTGGGCAGGTGCCTGGAATGGTTGTTACCTGGAGACTGAATTCATGCTTCCAGGACATCTGTGGGAGGCCTGTGGTCTCTTGCTGGCCCAACATGTGTATGGCAACTGCCTTCTTCTGCTTCTTCTGCTTCTTCTGCTGTCTTACAGCACCTGCTGTAAGAAAGAGCCAGGTGTCCTGAAGCTGAGACTGAGTTGGCACTAAGAGACCATGGGACACATTGGGAGCGCTCTTTCAGAAAACCTGGGACTTGTGTTGGCTTCTACATACTTACTGCTGGCAAGAGAAGTGGGGTCAGTGTGGAGCAATGAAAAGGCAGCCCAAGGACACTTTGGAAAAATGGGGAAGTATGAAGCTCCTATGGGCCTCCTCAAGGGGATGCTTTTAGCACATGAGAGTCTTGGGACAGTCGCTGGAGTTGCAAAGGTTAGGACTAGGGCTTGGAGGGGCCCTGTGTTGACAGGACTACAGCCAGTGAATGGTTTGTTAGAAGTAGTCCCCAAAATAGTCTGGGAACAAGGAGGATTTCCTATCACAACTCAGGGCCCATCTGGGTAAGTCTGGAATCTGAACCAGGGTCTGGTGTCAACTAAGATCCAGCTGGATGGGAGTGGATGCTTTTGGAGTCCTCATTTAGACCCAGTTGAATCCCCTGCCTATAGGAACTTAGGAAGCAGAACCCCCCATAATGGCCCAGGGCCTATCCCAGCCTCCTCTGTGGGGTGTGTGTCAGTGCAGGGCTGGGAAGTCCTGAGCTCTGTGTCCCAAAGAAGGCATTTTCCTGAGTAATGTCAGAAATGAAGAATTCCCTTCATAAAAATCAGAGGTTGTATGTACAAATGTTAACTGCAAAGTTGTTTCCTATTTTTAACCGTAGCTTTTCTGAGGTATAATAGACATTCCACTGCACATATTTGAGGTATATAACTCACCCTGACCAGTGTGGCTCAGTGGGTTGGGGGTTGCTCCATGAAGAAAAAGCTTGCCTGTTCAACTCTCAGTATCTCTTCCTGTCCCTAAAACTAAATAAATGAATCTTAAAAAAAGGTAAGGTATAAAATTGGATAATTTTGTACAGGGAGATACCCATGAAACCATCACCACAGTCTGCACAGTCAATTTTCCCATCATTCTCTGTAGTTTCCTCTGTGCCTTTTTAATCACTGCCTCCCTTCCACTGTGTCACCCAAAGCCCAGGCAACCCCAATCCACTTTCTGTGTCCAGAGCTTGCATTTTCCAGACATTATATAAATGCAGTTATCAGTATGTACTTTGTTCTTGGTCTGGCTATTTTCATTCAGCATAATTACCGTGAGATGCTTTTCTGTTGTATTTATGAACAGCGTGTTCCTTTCTTATTGTTGCATCATGTTCCCTTGGATGGGCATACCACCAATTATTTACCCATTTCTGTTGATGGACATTTTCTTGGTCCCGGTTTTTGGCTATTCCAAATAAAGTGCCTTTGAACACTCACATACAAGTCTCTGCATGGGTATGTGTTTACCTTTCTCTAGGGTTAAAGCTAGGAGTGGAATGGCTGGATCATGTAATAGGTCTGGGTTTAATTCTTGTAAGAAGCTGAGCAGCTTCTCTAGAGCGATGGTACCATTTTACATTTCCATCCACAGTGGGGGAGACTTCCATGTCTCCATTTCCTCCCCAACGCTTACTCATTTAAGTAGGAAAAATTATAATGTGTTATAGAAATCCCAAACTTCCCAACACTTTCCTAGAATCCAAATGGAACACATTGAGTGCCTGCATGAAAACAATAAACTGTAATGTCTTCCATGGAAAGCTTCACACTTTGCTTCTTCATCACCAATCACCAGACTTGTTGCTTTGTGTTCCATCAGCCTGTGATGGTTAATTAGAATGTTGGAGACACAAATCTTTGGCTGACGATTCCAAAGTCCCATACTTGTGTTTGGAATATAAATCAAGTTTTCCCCACAGATGTTTAGAAATGCTGCATTACTTTTGTTGAAGGTCAACATAAATGTTTTTCCAAACAACTGCCAAAAACCTTACACTGAGAGATACAAAAAAATATTCGATGAATATTTGGGCATTAAGAATGAAAACTGGGTGGGTGAACATTCTGTGGCACACGCCTTCATTTCTCCTATTTTTTCTCTCTCTCTCTTTTTGTGTGTGTATAAAACACATTGAAATATTGCTTCTCTTGCAAACAGATTCCTGACCACAGAAGGAGACCAAACAGTGGGAAGGGCCTGGCAATGGGTGGGGAATGTTCTATGTGCATAAAGGAAAGGAGGTCTTCCCCCAGCAGAAATCTACAGGCAGAAGCTGAGCTGAATTCACACATGCTGTGGACTAGCCGAGGTCGGAGGCATATGCTGGTGCTGCCTGTGTAAGGAGTGAGATGCCAAGAGTCTGTTTCTGCCTGCCTGAGCCTCCCTCCATGTTCACTTGCCTTTCAGTCTTCAGCCAAGGCTGGTGATCTAGGTGGGGCCCAGAGCCACTTAGAACAAGTTGCCAGGGAAGGAGGGAGGTAATCACTTCTTAGAGTCTGCTGTGGGATTCTGAAGAAGCGTACTCAGTGCACACATCTTCTTTCTTCTGGCTGGCCCTGTCCATCCTATCACTCTCCTGGCCCTTCTCTGAGGCAGACTGGGTCCCCCCAAAATAGATGCAGCATCTGGGCTTCAAGTTTGTCTGGGAGGAGAGGAAAAGGACAGGAGGTGCTTCTTGACTTCTCTTGTTCCTAAGCCCCAGCTGACTCTGCAGAGCTCAGTGGGTTGGTGGCAGTCAGTCAGAGGGGCAGAGGGGCAGATCAGGGGAAACATCATGGCAAGAGATGGGTGAAGGGTGAGGAGGTGCACACACATTCAGACAAGGCCCAGTGAGTTAACAGGTACTGCTAGCACAGCATTTGGTTAGATGTCTGTGTATGGGTAGAGGGTGGCATGCTGATGTGCACCTCGTTCTTGACAGGGCACTTGTCATGGGCCGCGAGGTGTGCAATCTTCTGTGACCTGATGTTGTAGATGTCTATGAGAATGTTCTTGGAAGCTTCCTCTACAGTGTAGGACTCCAAGGCTGAGGTCTGGATGAAGGACAAGTTGTTCTCTAATAAGGAACAAGCCTAGTCAGTGGGCATGGCCCACAGATGACACAGGTCACTCTTGTTGCCCACCAGCATGATTACAATGTTGTTCTCAGTGTGGTACCCCAGCTCCTTCAGCCAGCACCCCTCATGCTTGCCTGTCACGTGCTGGGGTGTCATATACCAGCAGCACACCCACTGCACCCCAGTGGTATGCAGGAGTGATGGTGCTATTGTGCTTGTGGGCAGCTCTTTCCCAGGTCTGGCCTTGATGGTCTTGCCATTTTCCTGGATGCTCAGGTGGCAAACTCCACGCCAATAGTGCTCTCACTCTCTAGGTTGAACTCGCTGTCTGAAGTGGTTCAGCAGGTTGCTCTTCCCCACACAAGCATTTCTGATGAGCAACACTGTGAATAGGTAGTTGCACTTGTCTTTCTGGGTCCTACTGTCCTGGCGCTACCAGCATATTTTTCATTGTTTTGTTGAGCACACAGTGGGAGTGCCCGGAAGCAGAAAGTTGCAATATGGCCCTCTGATATGAGTGCAGAGTCAGGAGGGATGTGGGATGGGACAGAGACCATGTGGGCAACAGCGGCACATGGCCAACCCCTCACCATCACAACCCAGTTCATCTTGCGAACCTGGTTGCTCATAGTGTGCCATCTGTTCTTGGACACAATCAACAAGACACAGTGCAGTGCGTATGCTTTGGCACCATTTTTCAAGCTCAGTTCCTCTATCTCAGAGGTCAGACAACCTCTGTCCTGTCCATGTTGTCTCAGGTTATATGGACCTCAAAATACCAGTGACCATGTATCTGTTGAGCATGAACTAGGCAGGATCACACAACGGGTTTGGAGGACTTTTGAAAGCCGGCTGCAGATAGGGATGGCACAATTTCTAGGTTCACTGCTGTGTACCCATCTCCTCCTGTGACACAGGCCTCTTTGTGAGTTGGGGGTGTCAAAGAAAACCATTAGCACAAGGCAGAAATGAGCCCTAGCTTTTAAGAAGCCTCAGCTATGGCCACAGGAGCCTTAATCACAGCATTCTTCTCACTAGGAAGCCCCTCCCCACATGTTTTCCACATCTGCACACCCTGCCTGTATTTGAAGACCCCACCTGTCCCCAAGTACCACCTCCCCAGGAGTAATTTTCTCCCGGGACAGATCCCACCAGCCCATCAGTGGCGGAAATTAGTCTGAAGATTGTACACACACACTGTCCCATTGTGTCCCTATATCCATTTATATACAGGTATGGTTATCCCAATTAATAGGACACTAAGGCTCTGAGTGGTTAAATTGATGTCATGGCATACAAGGGATAGAGATAGGAATGAAGCCCAGGTCTATGTGAATCCAAAGCCTGTGTTTGTAAACACTGGGTATGTGATGCTGCCTCCCAGACAGCACCTTCTTTTCTGACCCACAGTGGTCCTGACTTGGTCCCACCCAGTTGGGGTGCGGCATCAGCTTGTAGACAGAAGTGGGGTATGGACGATTTCTTCCATCTCTCCACTTCTCCCAGAGACCTATGGAATATGATGAGGTGTAAGTAGTGACTAAACATTAGTTCCTTCATTGTGCTTAAATTCAGACATAGAGGAAAAGGAGTTAAAATGTACTGAATACCAAACACTGTACCTTCCATACATTATTTTACCCATGCCTATTCTAATTGGCACTGTTAGAATGATTCTTGACAGGTACTGTCATCTTTGGTACACACAGTTTCTTTGTTTCTGACGCTGGTTATGATGGAGTGACTCACCCACGGCCTCCCAGCACGTGAGCTGTGGGAGCTGGGTTGTCCACACACCCCAGTTCCTAGTGCTGTCCATTCTCGCCACACATAATTAACTTTCTGATTTCAAGGTTAAATCTGGTTCCAAATGGCAGTCTTTCATGGCATCTATATCATTTTTTTTGAGTGTGTGTTTTGAGTAATTTCAGGTCACTAAGTAAATCCAGAAGAGATGAGATGTGCAGGAACAGTCTTGGCCTTCCATCAGTGACACAGAGCATCTGGGGAGTAGGAGGGGAGGGGAAAGGTGGGGCCCCATGGACAGAACACTGGACCCAGAAAGAATATAAAGGCAGAGATGCTGGATCGCAGAGCTACATTCATGAAAAGACTCACTCCCAGTGACCATCACTGAGTGAGTGTCATCCCTCCCAAGATGAAGCTGCTGCTACTGTGCCTGGGGCTGACCCTGCTCTGTGTCCATGGTCAAGAGAAGCGTGACGTGGTGACCAGCAACTTCGATATGGCAAAGGTAGAGTCAGGGTAGCATAGGAAGTTTAGAATTTAGGGGAGTTTGGGGAGATCTGAGGGGAGGTGGCCCTGCCACAGGGCTAGAGGTTTTGATGTTAGACAAAAAGGTTGATTTCTGTCCTTGGACCCAGAGCAGTTATAGCATGTGGAAAGATGACAACACTCTGGGACCTCTGTTCTCAGCACAGGGACAGTGGAAAGAGCCCTACTTGGGGTGCCAATTGACCTGAGTTCTAATTACCTCCTCACATTACCACTGTGAGGCCTGTCCCAGGGGCCAGAGCTCAAGGAAACAGGGTGCATACAGTGTCCCATCTCTTCTTTTCTCTCCCAAACATTTTACTGATTATTTGCAGATTTCCGGGGAGTGGTATACTGTTCTCTTGGCTGCAGACTCGATGGAAAAGATAGAAGAAAATGGTAGCTTCAGAATGTTTATGGAATACATCCAGGCCTTGGATAACTCTTCTCTGTTACTCAAGTATCATAAGGAGTAAGTATGGCCTTTTTACTTGGGGAAAGAAGCTGAATATGGTCTTGGAGCTTTGAACCCAAACACAACACAAACACACAATCATGGACATTTCTGTGCCCACTTACATTGTGGGCCTTCGTCCCAAACAGCAGCCCTTATCAGGCACTGATCCTCCACTTGATAAACCTGAAGATTATCTAGATTCAGAGGTAAGAATGCTGACAGGAATGATTTAGATGGGAATAGCGGAGGTAGGGGCAGAGGAGTACAAGTCAGAAGCAGTGGGACAATGTAGTTTAGGTAAGAGGGTAGCATGGGGATGAAGAGCCTGGCTCTCTAGTGAATCTATCTCTTATTAGTTGTGTAACCAAGAAATTTGATCTGTTTCCACCCCAATTATCTTTGGGTAAAGAAAGATGATCATAATACTCACCTCTGAGGGTTTTTTTTGTTTGTGTGAGGGTTGAGTGAGGCAATGTTTGTACAGCATTTATTTGAGATGCTGGCTCATCTGAGCCCTCAGTCAAGTATCTAGACAGGTAGCTGGAGGAGTAGGGATAGTGGGAAGTGGTGGTAGAGGAATGGAGATAGTAGTGGTTGACTCATTCTTACAGTAGCAAATAAAGTGAAAGAGGAAAATAGAAGGTCACTCAAAGGTTTACAAAAGATTTTCAATAGTTCATTGAAATGGGACACTCAGGTTATAGGTGGAGTGGAGGGGAGCCAGCCACGCTGTATCTCACGGGCACCACTCAGCTCATTGTGTTTCACAGGATCAACGGAGAGTGCACTGAACTTCCTTTTGTTGCTGATGAGACAGAAGAGGAGGGTGTATATGATGTTCCCTGTAAGTACACATTTAAAAACGTCTTTGTAAATTCTACTTCCAACTGCAAGAAATGTACTAAATCCCAAAGTCTTTAGGATCGATCCATTTCTGGCTCATGCTGTTTAGGTCCTCCACATGAGGCATGTAATAGCCAAAGCTTTCTAATATTTAAGGAACCTGGTTTGTAAAGCCAAGGCCTGGCACATAAGATCATGGAAACAAAATGACACTGCGGGAATGTGTACCACCTGTAACAAAAGAAAACTGGCCCACAAAAATTAAATTGTTGGAGAGCTTCTCATTCCACATCCACTGTGACGGCTTCTGGTGGCCATTGCTACACACCCTTGGCTGGACAGGGTGCCAGTATGTAATACCAGGGGGGTTCCCAGACAGAACAGAGACACATACATGGCAGACAGGGCTGAGGGAGGTTGGTGAGCCTCGGAGAAAGTAATAGTAGGACAGTCGCAGCTGTGGCTGGATTTCCTACCACTAAGAATCCAGGTACCAGGGATTGTCATTTCCACCCTTGGAAGTCACCAGAGAAAGCCCTGGGAGCAAACAAAAGGTTTAGATATCACTTTTACCTCTTCCAGGATATGCACTTGAATTTGTTTTGTAAAAGAGAATAGGTAGAGAGTTTCACTTGCTTTCCATGGACCTAAGAATTTCTGACCTGTGTTCTGTTTCCTCCACAGATGATGGATACAATTGGGTACAAATAGCCGAAGCAGTCTACAATGAATATCTTATTTCTTATACCTTGAATATTGATCATGAGAAAATAACCAAGATTATCGAGCTCGATGGTAAAGTATTCTCATGCTGATACTCACCTTGGAGTGGGATGCAGATAAAAGTTTCTCCCAATCTTCTGCTGGTCCATTTGTCCTCCCCAAAGAGAGGTGCTGACTGTGAGCATCCCCCAGGCTAAGAAGTGATCGGAAGGTGATGAAATCTCTCATCCTGCAGAAGGACATCCTAAAATGTCAAAGTCAAGACAGGCAACAGCCCCTCCCTCACTTCTGGCTAAGCAGCACTCAGTGCCATCCATCCTCATCATCTGTCCCCCATGTCCCAAGGGTCTCCATGATCAACACATGTCACACCCATTACTGTCACTCTTCCCCCAGCCAGAAACCCAGATGTGAGTCCACAACCCAAGAAAAGGATTGAGGAACATTGCCAACAAGTATGGAATCCCAACAGAAAATGTAGTGGATGTGAGCAATGCTGGTAAGTTTACCTCTCTGTGGTTTTCTCTTCCTAAGTTTCTGTGTTACTACTGACTGGAAAAAAGCAAAAGCAGATAACACCTTGAATGGGTCCCCTCTGTCCTACCCTAGAAACTCATTCGGTTTCTCTCTGGGCAATAAGAGGATGCTTGTTGACTGTGTTCTGTTCTGCCTCTGCAGACCCCTGTTCCCAGGCCCCAGGGAACCATGGATCCCAGAGCTCCAGGTGGGTGCTGTCTGAGGAGCGGGGGTGGCCCAGATGTCACTGCCCTCCAAACCCAGCAGGGCGTGGGGCTCAATATTTACAATGACACATTTGATAAGGAAGCTTGTGGGCTGAGCTTGAAATTTGCAGTTGGGGGTTCTGGTTCAGGAGCCACACATTTATGAACTTTAGAGCAAATGACCTCAGGATGGAAAGGAAGAAACAATGATGGACACCTCACAGGGCCACTGTGTGCATATCCTGCTGCTAAAAAGGCCTCAGGAATTGATAGTGTCCTAAAAGCATTAACACTTAACATGCGAAATAGGCAAGAGTAGCAGGCTGTGAGTGTGAAACTCAAATACACTTCTGGATTTTGTCCATCTTCCAGTGCCAGAATTTTTGGTCTCACCCTCTAATATCTGGGAATATTGTCTTCCTTTGATCTCTACACACCCTTAACTTCTGACCTGGAAGGCCAGCTGTCTGACCTTCCCTTTGTCCTGCACCTGGAATATAGGCCCTGAATTTCCTCATGTGTTTCCTCCCTGAGCCATATTGTGGGGCTTTATTCACCTAACATTTGGGAAAGTCTCAGCCATATGGCTTGCAAATAGCCAGCATTTAATAACGGAAACTATGGTTGTTGCCGTTCTTTCTTGCTCAACAAAACTTCTGGAAAACCTGCTGAGGATGGCAGAAACCAGCCTGGGGTCCTCCACTGAGTCCTCTCTGTGTTTCACAGACTCAGTGTAGGGAAGGGTAAGATGCAATAGCAATAGAAAGAGAAAAATCAGTGTCCCAGTGCCCCCTTTCCCTCTGTTCTGGCAAGTAGCTTGGGTTAGAGGGCAGGCTGTTAGCTCCATCTTCACCATTATTCTCTGTCCTGGCACCTCTGTTTGTCCCCAGTTCAATCCAGGAAGTGCTAATGAGTTTCTGGGTGCTCTCTCTCATGTGCTCATTTAGTGCAGAGTGAGTGCTTCCTTCCATGGTCCCCATGACATCGTATGACAAGTTCTGTGACCTGATTTCCAGCACTGTCATCCAGGAAGGCATTTTTTTCTGAATCTTCAGCACCTTCTCTATGTGTCTAGAAAAGACTCATCAACTCACCAAGAATCAACAGTTGTCTCAAAATTTCCACCTCCCTAAGGCATACCCAGGAGTAGTCCACCGTGAATAATAACGCTTTCTTCTCCCTGGTCAATAAATCATGTGTCTCACAGTTAGTTGTGTGACTGTTTTGTGTATGTGAGAGAGTAAGAGCTGCCAGCAGGCCCATGAGGGGCTCCTTGGCCCTTTCCCCATATGGTCCTCTAGCCTCTCAGAAGCTTCCTGGGTTTCAGGATTCTCCCACCTCTGCTGTCGTTCTCCATCCCTGTGAGCACTGCCTGCCCTTTGACTGGCCTGTTTCTTAGTGACCCAAGAAAGCTACTGTGAGCTGCCCCACAGTTTTCTCCATGAGAGCAATTGGGGAATTCTCCCCAATTCGGGGGGAGAATTCACCCCAGAATTGGCCTTCTCGGGGTGGCACTGAGAGATAGATGCTCAGAGGCTGACTCTGTGTGTCAGGGGTCAGGGCCCAGCCTCCTCTTGTGGCTTCTCCACACTCCCGTGCTGGGAGGGAGTGGGTTTGGAAAACCTCCCTTTCTACCGCTGGTGTCTACTGTGCACATGTCTGGTGAGCTGCTAGTGTCCCTAAATGCATTAAGAATATGCAGTTCAGTTGAAGTTGGGGTGAAGGACCCTTCCCATTCTGTACAGATTCCGTGTTCATGTAACAATATCCTTGCTGTGCTAGGCTACTTTGAGTGTTCTCAGTGACATGGGAGACACAGGACTGGAAAACATTGTTTTGTCCTGTTATGTAACATTTAGTCTTAAAGTCATAAACCGTGATTGATTCCCATGGTGAAAACATTCCCCCCCACCCTCAGCCCAAGGGTCATTTGTACATGATTTCACTACGTCAATGCCATTGATACATTTATTTCCTGACAGATTTCATTATCATTAACATAAATGTGAGTTTCCTGAACAAGTTAAAGGGAATGTCCTAGATCTATATTGGCATGGCTTGATCTCAGAACAATTGTTGAGGAACAGATGCAGCATGACCCATTTGCATAAATGGTAAATAACACAGAGAACAACGGGAAATGTCACTTATGGGTTCCTGTCATGCAGTCTGTTGTGCTTCTCAGAACAGGCACAGAAATCCCCTGGGACCTTGATGAACTGGGAGCTCTGAGTTAGCAGGTCTTGGTGGCGTCTGAGACTCTGCTTTGTAACAGGCTGCCAGAGATGCCAGTGCTGTGTTACCTTGGGAGGGGTGACTTTGGTGAAGGGAAACTGTCCTTCTTACATTTTTCTGTGCATCAGTGCCTTGAATTGTCTTGCTTCCCCTGGGTGGTGGGGCCTCTCTGTTGTGTCCTGGATTCTCATAAACTGTAAGATATTCTCACCTACAGGTGGTTGTTAAAATAGGTGTTTCCATGGAGACATGAGGGCTGGCATCTCTTTTTTCGCTGTCTTGTTCCTGTCAACCCAAATCAGTGATTATTTCTTCTAAAGACAAACATGTAGAAAGACACTTATTTTTAAACCTGTATTTTGATTTTCTAGGATATCGAACAAAACCAGTTATCGAATGAAAGTTATGGTGAAATCAGCCTTCATTGGGAGTGATGCTACTGCTTCTTGGTGCACATTGCTAAGGGACTAGAGGGCCAAGCTCACATTGGGCCTTTTCCACCATGACATTTAAACGCTAAGTCTTTTGTTTTTATTTCTATATCACCCTACTATCACCTCACTGTCCATCAACACATTCTGAGAATTGGAAATAAATTGAGTTGGTTAAAGAAAGAGAAACAAACTGGTTGCAAAGAGCATCACAGGTTAAATCCCAGAGGCAGGCCAGCATGAATGGGATTCCTCACCTGGTCACACATGCTCAGTTCCATCCAGGAGTTCACTCTGCCTGGGCATCAGAAATACAGTGAGGAAGCTCTGGTCTTGGCCTTCAGCTGGATGGGAGAGACGGGTCCTGCATTAGTTTCTTCACTGCACTGGAACCAGTCACCAGAAACTTAGAGGCCAAACAGCGAGTTTATTGTCCTGCAGTTCTGAAGGTCAGAGGTCTGGCTCGCAGTCCCTGGACCCAAACCAGTGAGCCCCGTGTCCGTCTGCGTACTCAGATCATCTTCCGTGTCCTTTCTCAGAGTTTCACAATTTTCCCCTTGGTGGTTTTCTTGTGTATTCTTGGTTTTTAATTACTATGTACTTTTACCAGTTTGTTTGTTTCATGGTGTAGAATATTTATGTTTAGATTTAGCCAGCAGGACTCAGTTGAGAGGACCCCAATTTTGTTGGCAACATCCAAATGATCCCATGGGGAAGGCAGGTGAACATGTGCCTTGTTCTCTCCATGAGGCCTGAGCAGGTTGTGGGACTTGGCCACATCCGTGTCCTAGAGCTTCCTCACAGCCTGTTTGGCCTGGTGCTCGTTGGCCTTGACACCCACGGTGAACACAAGTGTGCCGTTTCTTCCCTCTTCTTCACGGCTCCCTCTGTGGACAGGGGACACGATAGTGGTGGAATGGCCAAGCCTGTGTCTCCAGAGGGTGAATACTTAGGTTGCCTCGGGAGACACAGTGTCTTTGGCCATCAAAAGGTGGTTGAAGCACAGTCCTTGTTTTTTTGCATGTCATGGACGACTTTCAGTAGTTCTTTCTGTGCCTTCATGGCTTTGCTTTCGATTTGAGAGTTGCAGGGTCTCCCTTTCTCGCTTTCGGCACCGTCTTCATGAAATGGCCATTTGTTTTTTTTTAACCACCAACTGTTATTATCATTTTTTCTGGTATAGAGAAATGTTATTGATTTTTGTTAGTTGATAAACTTTAACAACCTTGATGAATTTTTAGAATTGTAATGAAATCAGTTCAGTACGTTGTGCATTCTGTTGGCTTTATAGCTCTATAGTCATATGATTGCAAACAGTGTCAAAGTATCTCTCCCAATACTTATGCCTCTCTCTCTTTTTTTTTCCTCCTGTCCTTGTAACTTTAGTCAGAACCTCCATGGGTACTTAGATATTGAAACCATGTTTTTTACACCAGTTGGTATAGAACTATGGACCATTGGCCAAATCCAGCCCACTGCCTATTTTTGTATTGCCTGTAAGCCAAGGCATTTGCTGCAAGTGCAATATCAGGAACACTATTTTCATCTCCAATAATGCAAGTTTCAAAAAAGAGATACCATCCCTCTTACTAATAGATATATATTTCCAAAACATTGTACTGAATATTCAATTTTGAATTTCATCAAAAAATGTGGACGTGTATTTTCTCTATTATTTTGTTAGTACCTATGTAATATGTTTTTCACATTTTTTTTATTTAGTTATTTTTCAAGTACAGTTTTTTGTCTATTTCTCCCATCCAAGCCCACCCCCCTGTCCCGCGCTCCTCCCTCCCCCCTCCCCCACCTCTCCAGCCCTCCTACCTGTGTCCCTCTCATTTGTTCCCCAAAATCCCTCCCCTTTTCCCCCTTAAATTTCCTTCCCTCTCCCCTCTGGTCACTGTCCACTTGTTCTCTATTTCAGTGTCTTTGTTTTTATTCTGCTTGCTTGTTCGTTTTGTTGTTTAGCTTCCTGTTAAAGGTGAGATCATATGGTATTTGTCTTTCAACCCCTGGCTTATTTCACTCAGCATAATGCTTTCCAGTTCCATCCATGTTGTTGCAAAGGGTAGTAGTTCCTTCTTTCTCTCTGCTGCATAGAATTCCATTGTGTATATGTACCATAGTTTTTTGATCCATTCATTTACTGACAGACACCTAGGTTGCTTCCAGCTTTTGGCTATTATAAATTGTGCTGCTATGACCATTGTGGTGCATAGGTTCTTTGAAATTGATGTTTTAGGATTCTTAGGATATAATCCTAGCAGTGGAATCGCTGAGTCAAAAGGCAGGTCGATTTTTATTTTTCTGAGAAAAATCCATATTATTTTCCATAATGGCTGTACCAGTCTATAATCCCACCAACAGTGAACTAAGGACCCCTTTTCCCCACAACCTCTCCAACATTTGTTGTTTGTTGCTTTGTTTATGATAGCCATCCTGACTGGTGTAAAGTGGTATCTCACTGTGGTTTTAATTTGCATCTCTCTGATAGCTAACGATATTGAGCATCTCTTCATGTGTCTCTGAATATTCTGTATGTCCTCCTTGGAGAGGTGTCTGTTCAAGTCCTTTTCCCACTTTTTAATTGGGTTAGATGTCTTTTTAGAGTGGAGTCATGTAAGTTCTTTATATATTTTGGAGATTAAACCTTTGTCTGAGGTATCATTGGCAAATATGTTTTCCCATACAGTTGGTTGTCTTTTTCATTTAATACTGTTTTCTTTAGCCACACAGAAGCTTTTTATTTTGATGAGATCCCATTTGTTTATTCTTTCCTTTATATTCCTTGCTCTAGGGGACATATCAGTAAAAAAGTTGCTGCGTGAAATATCTGAGATTTTCTTGCCGATGTTTTCCTCTAGAACTTTAATAGTGTCACGGCTTATATTTAAGTCTTTTATCCACTTTGAATTTATTTTGGTGTATGGTGTAAGTTTGTGCTCAAGTTTCATTTTTTTTTTGCATGTAGCTGTCCAGTTCTCCCAACACCATTTATTGAAGAGGGTATCTTTACTCCATTTTATGTTACTGCCCCCTTTGTCAAATATTAATTGACTGTAGAGAGTTGGGTTTATTTCTGGGCTCTCTGTTCTGTTCCATTGGTCTATGTGCCTGTTTTTATGCCAGTACCAGGCTGTTTTGATTACAGTGGCCTTGTAATACAGTTTGATATCAGGTATTGTGATCCCTCCTACTTTGTTCTTTTTTCTCAAAAGTGCAGCTGCTATTCGGGCTCGTTTATGGTTCCATATAAATTTTTGAAGTGTTTGTTCTATGTCTGTGAAATATGCCATTGAGTACCTATGTAATATTTTTGATTTTGCCTCTTGTCCTGCAAGACATAAAATATTTCCCAACCATCTCTTTAGAGACAGCATTTGCTGGCCCCTTCCCTGTACCTTGGCCTTTGCCCTGACCGCTCTTTGCTCTGGTGATTTGTGCTGCACTGTCCCTCAAATACACATGATTTTTTTAACTGAGCCCCTTAGAGCATCTTCCATAAAATGGGCTTTAAATTTTCTAACTGTGGGATTAAGGAGATGTTTTTAAATTGTCTGCTTATAGCTCCCCTGGAATGACTTCAAGCTGAACCAAGGAAACATAGATAAATGTCAAATAAATTTCCAGTGTAAATGTCAATCCAGGACACCCTGAGGTCATCTGGCATTTCAAGAGCAAGAAGGGACACTCCAGATCTCCTTCCCGGCTTCGCACACTCTGCCAGCTGAGTCTCTGGTCCCGGGACACACTTGAGTTGAAACTGTCTGCTCCTGGAAGCAGGCCCATCAAGTTTCCTGAGCTTTTCTGAAACACCGTTCTGCTGTTCACAAACCCTTGATGAAGGCTCTGATTGGCTCCTGGAAGAATAGATGGTTGCTGGCTGACCCCTTGGTAAAGAAAGAGGGAGGATGTCATGCAAGCCAGTTGAGGAGAGCCCGGCCGGGGAGAAGACCTGGTCAGCAGCACCGACAGTGATGGACCGGCTGCCCGGTTCCCCACAGCCACCTTCAGTTTCCCACGTGTCTGCGCATCCTTATGCACACAGTGTTCCTCAGACCCCCGTGAGCACTGCCATCTCTGGACTCTGTGTGGAATACTCAGACCCAGGTATCTGGGGTCTGCACCCTCACAGCATTCCGGTCCCTGTGTGTCACCTTGAAACAAGAAAAGCTGGAGTTTGTGCTGCCTTTACTACCAGAAACAATAAGTAGAGACAAGGATTGAATCTTCATGGGTGTTTTATTCAGATGCCGGTGACCTGAGAGGAGAGCAGGTTCTGTACCTGCAAAATCTGTCTTAACATTTCATCTCAGGCCGACCTTTTTATAAAGAGAAGAAAGGGCAGGTAAGGGGTTCGGAGACAAAGTGAATCAGGTAAGAGTTGAAGTCTGGCTGCAGTTTTTCTAGTGCTTCTTTTTCTGTTGGTCAGCAACTCAGATACTGTCTCCTACGCTGGCAGACCCCTGGGGTCGGGAGGCTGAGTTGCTTGTGAACCTCCTGGAGTCACATAGGTCATGCATTCCAGCTCCTGGAACAACAGCTTTCCACCTGCAGTAATCACTTAAGCCTATCGGCTAAGGCTAAAACCTTTAACTCTTGAGTTCCCCTGTCAACCTCACACAGAGGACTCCTCTGAACCCCAAGAATTAGGCAGTGCTGTTTCCCCACCTTCCTTGGCCTCTCACCTTTATGTGTTACAGCCTGGACCCACTTTCCTGAATGTAAGTGCAATGAAGCCAAGGAGTTGATTTTGTTCCCTCAATAACCAACACCTGAACCGGCGCTTAGCCCCATCAACGCAGGCTCACCAGGTGCCTTGGCTTCATCAGAGGCCTTTCCTGACCTACACAGGGAAAGCTTGTGACTTGTGTGACCAGTGACATGGGAGTAGAAGGTGGCCATGTCACATGCACCAGGATGTTTTAAAGCTCTCCAGGTGGCTCAAAAGTGCAGCCAAAGTTGAAACACATGCATGTAAGGATGGGATGCATTGGTTTCACCACTCATCTGTAATGTAGAGTCTCCAGAACTGGAGAGCAGTGAGGGGGTGCCTGGAGTTGCCCCAAACGGTGCTCTGTAGTTGGGGTGGTGGGGGGAGGACTGCAGATTGGCCAGGGGGTTAAGAGGGGTTCCAGAGAATGGCTTAGGCTAAATGCAGGCCAAGTTTTCCTACTCTATTTCCTATTTAAGCTTCAAGTAAGTAAGTTCCCGTTTGTCCTATTAATGCTTTCACAATAGCAACCTTCTTTAACTTCCTCTCTGTATAATAACATTGCCCCCTTGTTTTGTTTTTATTTCTCTTTAATCTCTTTGCCTTTTATTCAGTCACCGTAAAGACACTCAGCTAGCCTCGTTAATCCGCGCCAACAGACTGTTTGGAAAGAGGAGGAGCGATCAATCGGACCGCATGTCCCCCTTCTTGTTAAATTAGCAGTTCAGACGTCGTGAATTCTACTGTTATCGCCTTGTTCTCAAGCAAAATCGGTTTCTCTCTTTACTGTACTTGCCTCCTATAACTTGGAGAGTCTAAGATGAGACACAAGGCACTGTATTAAAAAGATACATTTCCCATTCACACACACAAAACTACATTACAGTGAACTTCTGAAGGGGAGGAAAAATCCTGTGTGTGTGTGTGTGTGTGTGTGTGTGTGTGTGTGTGAAAGAGAGAGAGACTCCAGTGTTGCATGTATAGTAGGAAGTCATATCAAACACCAGAACATAACACATGTTAAAATTTGTGGAATAAAGGCACAGAGTACACACTGTTATTGGGTAGGACATGCACCAACAGAACAAAGCACAAACTGACTGGTAGGGTTCTGTACCCAGATGATTCTTACACATTCCCTGCATTAGAAACATCACCTCCATCTTCAAAATACTCCAACCTCCTCAGGCCACTCTCCAGAGGTATTTCACATTAGTTTTATGCTTAAGGTTCTAGCAATGTCCTTAGTTCTTGAAGGCATAGCTTATGAGTATGTCTATCTTTAACGTATCTGGAGAATGTGTTGAGGAAATAGGACAGTGAACTACATGGTCTGTAAGGCTGCTTCTATTTAAGAAATCACTGCTAGGCCTCCTAGTAAACATGGTATATTAGGCATATGATTAACTGTGCCCCTCCTGAAGCCCCACTCAAATGAATGGAAAGGTTTGGGGGATGAAAAGAGGGAGGTGTCTGCAGAATCTGTCAAAGACCAAAAGAATAAAAGAGGAAGCAATAGCAGAAGAGGATGGACACGCACTGGGGAGTTAGCAGATGCTCTGCTAGGGCTGAGTCAGTGAACCAGAGAAAGCTGGACAAGTGGCCCCTGTAGGGGAAGGAAAGGCAAGAAGAGCTCAGATCCCCAGGCAGCACTCAGGAGAGGTGCCAGCCCAGGAGGGAGGGAGGCAAAGGGAATCTCTGCAAGGATGGGTCAGAAAGGCACTTCAGCTCCCCTCTGCAGCAAGCCCAGATGGTCCAGCCTAGTAGCAGGGTGGGAGGGGGAGAGGCAGAGAGAAGTGGTGAGTTTCTAGACAGCCAACACGCTTTCATGATGCATGGAGTATATGTAGCATGAGAAGAGGGGAAAGAATGACATCTTGGGTTTCTGACCCAAGCAAGAGGAAAAGTGGCGTTGACATTAGTCGAAAAGAACACTGTAGGAGTTACAGGCTTAGAAGTGAAGGTCAGGAGCTCAGACATAGACAGATGCAGGCTGAAACATCTGTGTGGCAGAGCTGAGCCACCACCTCTGCCGTCCTGGTCAAGAATCAGACATGCTCTCTTCTCCAGACAGGGGCATCATCTCTATGGTCCCAGAGTGTTTCCAAGCAAGCATCTGTGAAGACACAGCCCAGGACATAACGCGTCACAACACGGGAAGGAATGGTATGGAAGGGGGCCCCCCACCAGGCAATGCCCACCCCGTCATTTCTATTCTGTCTTGGCTTCTAGAAATCTTTCCTGTGAACACACCCTTCAGTCAGCCACTACGATTATCATCGCCAACAGGAGCTAAGACTAGAACTACTCAGTGTGTACTCTAAGAACCTGAGTTAGACCAACCTGCAATATTGACCTTGGTTATGTCCCCCAGAGCTCCAGCTGAACAAATCCTACAAACCATAAGTATCTACCTTGGAAAGCCAAGTGGGTTTCTTCTAAGTTTCTGTACTAACTCAAAGCTTTAATCTTGGTGGAGCAGGATACAATAGCAATGGTACAGCCCTACCTTGACCCATAGGGGGAAGTCAAGGGTGATCCTTTTATCCATAACCACCCAAGACCAAGGTGGTGTTTCCTCAGGCACTTCTAGGTCTCTTATGACCACCTCTTAAGATGCAAGCCACTGTGTTTAGAAGAAAGCTAAACCGTAAGCACTATAGTCCCAAAGGAGAACATCCATGAAAAAAGCTTACAATTCTGGAGGCCCCCAAAGTGGGTCCACATCAGACAAAAAGCACAGGTTGCCACTGGCTCTGACGCAGCCTCCCAGCTGCTGGTAAGAAGACTTCAAGTGCCCGGTTTTGTCCACTTGGAGGGGCCGCCTGAGGACAGTCAGTCCATGTAGTCCCCAGCCCTGTGCCTCACAGAGCAGGTCAGAGTCTTCTGGCGGAGGATGGCTGAGTCAACAGTTGGTTAAACTTTTTGCAGCAGTTTGGGAGAAACATACTCCGGGGTTTCCTCCTGCCGGAAGGCTCCAGGACAGTTCCGGAGGACAGAGAGGTTGTTTACGTCCCTCTTTCCCCATGCCCAGGTGCTGCTTTGCTGCTCTTTCTTCACCTCCGTAAAATCTCATGTCCCATTTCAGTAGAACTTGACCTTGTATCCAATCATCCCAGTCACACCCAAACCTTTCCTCCAGAAAGACCAGGTGAGAGACAGGGCATTTTTATGAAGCTTAAGAATATCCAGTATAAGCCAATCAGTCACCTGAAGAAGTATCAGCTGGGAGGCAGCCCTGACAGCCTCAGAGGGGGTCCAAGAGGTAACAGAGTCCATCTGCTAGGGAGGGGGAGGGGAAGCACCCTTGTGAGGTGGCCTCCCTCACCATGAAATGAAAGGGTTAACTTTTGGGAGGAGTCACAAGTGTGGCCTAAACCTGCAGCTCTACATCAAAGACATTCTGTTCAGTCGGCAGCTTGAGTCTGGTCAGCCTCAGAACCAGCTGGTGCCGCAGGCATCTAACTGAATGGCCCAGACTGTCCAATCAGCAAGCTCAGTTTGTTTCAACAGCTTGAGTGTCCCCTTTGACCTGGCAGTCTACGCTTTTCCAAGTGGAAGACCAAGCAGGCAGGCCATTGGTAACAGACCTCGAGTCTGAGCTCTGCCCACTGAGTGGGGCACCCACGTCTGCTTCCAGCAGGGTTGACTCTGAGGCTGTTACAAGCCCAATAGACCCTGCCAGGCCTCTTCTTACCCAAACCCTGGTCGTGCCAGGCCCACAAAGGCCCAGTACAGGGCATCGCAGGGCCAGCGGCTTTGTTCCAGGCTTTTTGGAGGGTTGGGTAGGGATGTGGGTGGGAGGGAGAAAGTTTTCGTGGAGAAATTACAGCTACTTTTCCCACTAAAGCCAAAAATGCCCCTGGGGCCAGGACAGCAGCGTTCCTGAATGTATCGTGTTAGTCCTGAAGTCCAAAACGGGAATTTGAAAACAAAGTCACAGCCCTTCACGGGTCAAGCACTCCATTTCCAGAGGGGCTCAATAAGCTCAGAGATGCTTTCCAAAAGGAGTTACCTGGGAATCACGTCAGAGGGGCCACACGTCCAAAACCCTACAGGCACCTCCAGGTAGTGCGTCTCCCTTCTCCAGAAGCTCCAATTGGCAAAAATCAGCCAGAGACTTATCCTGTCTCCAGGACCCAAGGTGTTGAGGTTCCTATTGGGGGCAGGGGGTGGGGCAAAGACAGTGTTTTCATTGACTGCCAGAGAGATTGACTGTCCTGAGTCCGCCCATGTAGACCTAAGAGACTCCATCTGGCATCTGCCCCCCTGAGTATTTGCAGGTTCATCAGCCACACCAGCTGGCAGAGGTGTGCAGACACCATAGTCAGGGCGATGGAGGCTGAGACTTCAGAGGTGGCCACCAACAAGACATCTACATAGTGAAAACTTCAGACATCAGAGGGGGAGGCTGTCATGCTGACTCTTGACTCACCTACTGGTGGCAGATGGCAGTGGGGTTTGTCTCACTGGCTTTTCTATGTATGCAGCTCTTCCCTGATCAGACCAGTCCTTTCTGGGGTGGGAAAATGCAAGCATATTCCTGCTATCCTGTCAGGTGTAGATGCAACAAAAGCAGTGCATGGAGTCAGCCCAAAGGACGTCATCTACAAGATCACGTTCATTTCTCTGTCTCACTAGATCCCCTCCCCAGGCACCCTTTTCTGCACAAGACCAAGTAGAATGGTGACTTGGGTGCCTATACCTGACAGACCCCTTGTCCTGCCCCTGCCTAAGGTTCCCTAGCATACTTGCCTTTTTCCTTAAAGTGGTTGGTGTGCAGGCAGGGGGGAAGGGAGGGGCCTGGGCATGAGAAGGGGGTGAGCGACTCTGCATCTAAGCAAGGCCCGCTTACTTGGTTTCCAGCAGCCCAGCTGCCACTGCAGAACTGAGGTGCCCCTGGGGCAGGACAGCTGTGTTCCTGACTATCACCTGCTGTCTTGGAGTCCAGGTGGACCTGCCCCCAAAATGGGAATATAAAAAACAGAAAATCCGGACACATAACCAAGTGCACATGGAAATTTCACATACAGTAAGGCAGCATGTCCAGGTGTTGTGGAACAGACAGACTTTGAAAGATAAGTAGGGTTATCATAAGAAATTAGGCCCATGGAAAAAAGGTAATGCTAGGATAAACTGCAAACAGCTCAGAGAGCTATATGTAAAGGAAAACAGAGAAGAACCGTAGGGGAACCTGAGTGAATTCTTTTACATTCTGGAAGTGAGGGAAACTTTCCTAATTATGATTGAAATACACCCATAAAAAGTGTTGATAAACTTGACTACACAAAAGCCACAAGACTTTTGGACGGCTAAAGATACTGTATATAAAAAAAAATCAAGGGGTTAGTGGCCAACTGAGAAAAAAGTCTTAGTAACATACCACAGAGTATTAGTGTCACTAATATAAAGAGCTTTGAAAATTTGAGAAGAAAATCAATGGCATGACAAGGAAAGGAAAAATATAAACAGATCACAGAAGGATAAATGCAAATGGCCCTGAAATACAAAGAGATGCTCTATTTCACTCAGAAGAGAAATGCAAATTAAAGCGATACTGAGATGCAATTGTTCTTCCCCATCACATTGGCAGCAATTCCACATCTAACGACCTGCTCTGCTGGTGATGCTGGAGGGAGACAGTCTCAGGAGCTGCTGGTGGTCTTCGGGCCTTTCCCCTGCACCACCCATCACAAACACCGATGAACAAGTGGACGTTCTTTTTACTTAAAGTTGAAATACTTCCTAAGGCTCTGGGAACCGGTAGAAAGGATTTCAGAGTTTTCTTTTCCCATCTCCTTTAAGTCACTGGAGGTAACAGGTCTGTTAAGCCTTTTCAGTTCTTTTTCCTGAATTTTAGCTTCATAACATTTTAATCACTTCCCTCTCACTAAAACCATTGCCTGATTTATGATGTTTTCCATCATGACATGCCTCGTTCCATTAAGAAAGTCACACGCACGGACACTTTACCAGCTTTTGTTTGTAACAAACTACCATGATCTTAAGAACTCAGAGGTTGCTGAGGAAGTCAAATGGGAGCGGCGACTGCAACGGATTAACCATACACACATCACCATCCGAAAGTCAGGTGTCTAACGCGACGCTGTGTGCCTTTTAATTTCTACATGTTTGAGTCACTTATGGATGAATTACATCAAGGTGACAAAGACAGCCCAAAGCCCATTAAAATACGAGGGTTCTTAAAGCCCTAAGCCAGACTATTTAGCAATGAAAATATTTTTCCAGCAGCTGCACGGATCACTTTATTAATTGCAGAATGAAAAACATGCAATAGCGACACCTAGTGGTCACCATCTTAACCCGCCGACTACATTAAGCCCCATCCCTAACGGGACCGCCTGAGATCGTGTCTCCTTCCATGTGTGCAGCAATATGCAGTGCGTGGCATCACCTGCGACACGTTCATGAAGTCTTAGCCCTAATCTCCAGGTTACAGGAAACTCAGGGCCTCGAGAACACAGAGGCATACTTGGATGTTCTGTCTTCTTTAGGTAACTCTGCGGTAACTATTTATTATATGATTCTACAACTTAATCATAGTCTTCCAATCAGGTGTTTAAACGTGGGGATTTACTTCCTTTCACTTATAAGCAACATTATAAAGGGTCATGACTCTAGCATCAGACCACCTTTTGGTGTAACATGTGGCAAAAACTTGCTTTTGTCTTGAAAATATAGCAGTATAGCTTGTGATTCAAATCAACCACAATATGCAAATACCTTTCACGCAAGGGACCGCAGCCAACCTGAGCCAGCTCTGTTATTTTACAAAACAAGAAATGATTCAGCATCGTTGACTTGGAATGCCCATCTGTGCCGAGATTTCCCCAAACCGCCCCTCTTGGTGAGAGAAAGATGAGTTGTCCGGGTGTTTCTCAAAGACAAACAGGTCTCTTTTCCCTCCTGTTCATCAGTAGATGTGCACTGGTGGGAACAGTGTAGGATGGGTAGTGCAGGCTATAAAGTAATTGTTCTGAGAGCACTACCATTATGCCATCGTGTTATGCAGTAATTAGTATGTCTCTGCCCTTTATTTACCAAACGATGGGATCCTTGAAGGTCTGGGTCAAATATGACCAAGTAAGAAGGATAAGGAACTCTTGCACAGAAACGCTGAACCTGAGCAACTTTGCTGTTGATACTCAGGTCATGTTTTTTAATTTAAAAAAAAAAAACAACTTTTATACTAATTGGCCTATTAAAGTGTGAATAGAGAAATCATTCTTTTCAAACATTTGATTAGAAAATAAGCACTTGTATGTAATGGAATTCATGGTGCATAACACAACACATTGTGAGATTCTAAATTATATGCCATTTTAACTATGTAAACAACAGCTCGACAAATTGAAATGCAGAGAAATTTTTATATGGCCTTGTAATGGGGGGGCTTAAATGTTGGTAAATGTGTATTTTCTACTTTAGGGAAGTACTCCTCCCAAGTAAAGTGGGTTCTCTTGGGACGTTGTTTGAGTTGAAAACAGACGAGGCTTGGGGGACTCTCCTGGTTGATGGGCAAAGCCCCGTGGTCCAGGATCTCAAAAGCATGTGAGGGACCAGCGTGGCTGCAGGCCAGGGAAGATGAGGTCAAACATGTGCCAGGGGATGAGAACCAGAACTAAATCTCTCCCTCTTCTGTCTGTCCATATGGGCAGCCTCACTAAGAGTGGATCATTCTGTCAAACCCACCTGTAGAGTAACCCCTGCCAGGGCTTACTTTAAGTCACAAATGCAGTCTTCATTCTGAAACGACAAGGTCCACTCTAATTTATTAATCAACATTTTGATGTTTGTTGCACAGATAGGTCTTCTTCCTTCTCTTAGGGTTAAGGCTGCTGCAGACTTCAGGGACGTGGTTTTTCTTTCCCCTCTACTCCTTTGCTCTTAGATTCCTAAGGGCAGCTTCTGGGCCGCCCGAGATTGGAGAGCAGTCAGAATGGATACCTTCTTCCCACATAGTATCTCATCTTCATCTGGCCCATCTTGCCTTCTTCCCCGTGACCTGCCTCAGTCTGCAGAGAGGCCAGCCCCTCCTTGTTCCTGTGAGACCTTGACTCATCACTGCCCTCTGCATCCTAGTTCTTCAGCCAATTCCTTTTCACAAGTTCTTTTTGTTGTGCTCCCCTCGCATTTATAGCTTCTTTCCCTCCATCTAACATCCTTCCCAACAATCACACTTGGTGGCTAGGGGTGCCGCGTTACACAGCTGCACCAGGCACCGCTGAGTCATAGTCTATGTGAATGCTGCCCCCTGGGGTTAAACAGTGAGATTAACAGAACGAATGAACAAGGCTGAACGGGGAAAGGAGCATTATCTCTGCTCACTAGGTGGCGCTCAGGCAGTTTTCAACTACGTGTTGTGGCAATGGCTCAGAGATTGACTACCACAAGTCAGCAAACTCACTGCTATTTTCCTAGCTAAGCAAACCTTCCTAATAAGGGTCCTGGGATTATAGACTGAGATTCTAAAAGAAGTTTTGGGTTTGAATATCCTCAACTTAAAACATCTCCTGTTGGAAGGAGTATAATTTCTACTTCAAGAGCTCAGTCAGCGGTTCATGCATTCATTTCAGAAGCACTTATCTGTGTATATCAGACACTGCACTCCATGCTGAGAATTCAGGTGGGGATGAAAAGAAAGGAAAAAAACCCCCACAATCTCTACACTCATGGACCTTTCAGGCATTGATTAAATATTTACACCAATACCATTAAATTATAACGGTGGAAAGAACTGCAGATGAGAGGTACATAAAGCTATGAGAACACCTAGTAGACCAAGACAGGAAGTTCAAGGAAGGCTTACTTGAGAGAGGGATGGTCGAGGGAACATCTGAAGGCAGAGTAGGCGTGGATTGGGTAAGATGGAAATGGAATGTCATAAGCAGAAACAAAAGCATGTTCTGGGACCCATGGGGCAGAGGAGGAGGTGAATGATGAAGAGCAGTGTGGCTGGATCAGTGTGAGCAAGGGGTTGTGTTGAGTGAGATGAGGCCAGAGAGGCAGGGAGGGCCAGGCCTGGTAAGCCTGGAGGCTGTAATACTAACCTTGATCTTTATGCCAAGAACGGGAAGTCATCGAAGGGTTTTAAGCTGAGAAATGACACGATCAAATCTGTGCTTTAGAAGAATCACTTTGGCTGCAGTGTGGCTAATGTAGGGAAGGGGCCTTAGAGATGTGGGAAGAAAATTGGGAGACAATTGCAGGGGAACAGAGGCGAGAAGCTGGTGGCTTGTACCGAGGGCAGTTTTGAAAGCTCTGACTCTTAGAAATTGCTTCCTTATATCGGAGCAAAAGTGGTCCCAGCTCTTTTTTCTGGGGCTCCAAAAAACCCACCAGCAGGCTTCCCCATTGCCCCTCCCTGCAGTCCCTGGCAACAAATCTATTTTCTGTCCCTGTGGATTTGCCTAATCTGGACATTTTGTAGAAATCACAGAATACAGGGTGTTTTGTGTCTGACTTCCTTCTTTCACTTGGATGTTTCCAAGGTCCACCCATGTTGTAGCATGTATCAGCTCTTCATTGACGTTTGTGGTGGAATAATATTCCCTTGTATGGGTATACTACATCTGGTTCACCCATTCACCAGTTGATGGGCTTTTGGGTTGCTTCCAGTTTGGGGCATTATGAATAACACTACTATGAAAATTGATGTTCCAACATTTGAGGAATTGCTAGAGGTTTACTGAAGTGCCTGCTCCATTTTATATTCCACCAGCTATGTACAAGTCAATGTTACTGTCTTTTTTTAAAGATTTTATCTATTTTTAGAGAGAGGGAGGGGAGGGAGAGAGAGGGACATCAGTGTGTGGTTGTCTCTTGTGTACCCCCCACTGGGGTCCCAGCCTACAATCCAAGCATGTGCCCTGACTGGGAATTGAACCCGTGACCCTTTGGTTCTCAGGCTGGTGCTCAATCCACTGAGCCACACCAACCAGGGCCTGTCTTTCTTTTTGACTCTAGCTGTCCTAATGGGTGTGAACCGGTATCATATTGTGGTTTTCATGTGCTGATTGGCCATTTGTACATGCTCTATGGACAAATGTCTATACATACCCTTTGCCCACTTTGAAACTAGGTCATCTAATGTTTTATTATTTAATTATAAAAGTTCTCTATATATTATTCATACAAGTTCCTTATTAGATATCTAATTTGCAAATATTTTCTCTCATTTTGTGGGTTGTCTTCTTTTTTTATGGTGTCCTTTGCAGCACAAAAGTTTCTAATTTGGATTAAATCCAATTGGCCAATAAGTTTTGAGCAGAAGTGGTGGATGTCGCTTTCTAGGCCAAGCATTTGTCAGTATGACAGTCTTCAGAGCTCTCTTGAAGAGGTGACCAGAAATATTTGAGTTGGTGATTGTCCTGTCATTGTGGGTCCCTGAGAGATTCCAGTGAGCGGAGCCTCTCTACCAACCCATGAAAGATATGTAGCACTAGAGGGAAGTAAATCTTGGTCCTTTTAAGCCACTGAGATGTAAGTTTCCTTCTCACCGCAATGTAACCAAGCCCATCGTGACTGATACACGTGTCTTTTATAACTTCATTAGGTGTCAGCATATTATCAATAAGAACTAAGGTACTTTTATGTATATATATATATATATATATATATATATATATATATATATATGAAATCAGTTTATAATTTCAGCTCCATGAACTATCGAGCACTTTAGATTTTATCCCATAATTAATCAAGAATTTCAAATACTGATTTCATGATATGGAAAAATGCCCTGGCTATAGTAAATGAGAATAAAGTTTTAAATTTCAGGACCAAGTGCTGGAATGTTAACTATTGGTTATGTCTGCCTGTTGGATTATATTTTTATTTTTCTCAGAACTTATATCTGGAGTAAGACGAACTTCCGCCAAGATGGAGGGGTAGGTGGAAGCACTGTACCTTCTCACACAACCAAGTTTAAAAACAACCAAGTTTTAGCAACAAAAACACAGCCAAACCACAGAAAATTGAACTATAGGGAAGTCTTATAACAATGAATCCTTCAGCCAAACCGGTAAGAGGGGCAGAGCCAGCAGCAGAGCCAAGGTGGGCAGGAAAGATCCACTGGACCGACCCAGGTGCATGACCCAGGCACACAGGCAGTGGGCGGTTGCCACCTGCCGGTTCCCACCTGTGGAGTAGCCACGGGTGGTCCCACTGAGGGTGCAAGGCAGCGGACCCACTGAGGGCTGATCACAGTCACACATTCTTGTGCAGATAAACTGGTGAAAGAGCAAGCAATGTGACAGACCACGCAGGCCCCAGCAGCGGGAAGCAGCAAAGGGAACCACTGTTGTCCCTCTCTGACCCCACCCCCACATACAGCATCACAAACCAGCCACCTGGGTGGCCCCACCCTGGTGAACACCTAAGGCTCCGCTCCTCATACGTAACAGGCATGAACGGATCAAAACATGGCTCAAGAACAACTCAGAGCCCCAGAACCGATAAATCTAAGCAATGAAGAAATAGCCAAACTTTCAGATGCACAGTTCAAAACACTGGTGATCAGGATGTTCACAGAACTGGTTGGTTTTAGTCACAAATTAGAGGAACATATGAAGGCTAAACTGATTGAAACGAAGGGAAATGCACAGGAAACCAATAGTAATGGAAAGGAAACTGGGAATCAAATCAAAGGAGTGGACCAGAAGGAAGAAAGAAACATCCAATCAGAAAAGGATGAAGAAACAAGAATTCAAAAAAATGAGGAGAGGCTTAGGAACCTTCAGGACATCTTTAAATGTTCCAACATCCGAATTATAGGGGTACCAGAAGGAGAAGAGGAACAGCCACGAGTGGAAAACTTATTTGAACAAATAATAAAGAAGAACTTCCCCAATCTGGAAAAGGAAACAGACTTCCAGGAAATCCAGGAAGCTCAGAGAGTCCCAAATAAGTTGGACCCAAGAAGGAACACCCAAGGCACAGCATAATTACATTAGCCAAGATTAAAATGAAGGAGAGAATCCTAGAAGCAGCAAGAGGTAAAGGGACAGTCACCTACAAAGGAGTTTCCATCAGACTGTCAGCAGATTTCTCAAAAGAGACCTTGCAGGCAAGAAGGGGATGGAAAGAAGTATTCCAAGTCATGAAACTCAAAGACCTACATCCTTTGCTCTATCCAGCAAAGCTTTCATTTAGAATGGAAGGATAGATAAAGTGCTTCTCAGATAAGATCAAATTCAAGGAGTTCATCATCACCGAGCCCTTATTATATGAAGTGTTAAAGAACTTACCTAAGAAAAAGAAGATAAAAAAGATGAACAGTGAAAGGACAGCAAACTCACAGTTATTAACAACCATACCTAAAACAAAAGCAAACTAAGAGGACAGCTAGATCAGGAGCAGAACCATAGAAATGAAGATCACATGGAGGGTTAGCAACAGGGGAGTGGGAGGAGGAGAAGGGGGAAGAAGGTACAGAAAATAAGTAGCATAGATGGTAGGTAGAAAATAAATAGGGTGGAGGGTAAAAATAGTATGGGAAATATAGAATCTAAAGAACTTGAACATGTGGTCATAAACTAAAGGGGGGAGTGGTGGGGGAAGGGGTGTGCAGGGTGGAGGGGAATGAAGGGGGGAAATACAACAACCGTAATGGCATAATCAATAAAATATATTTTTAAAACATTTTACTTTAAAAAAACAAAAACAGTAAAATTTTGGTACTTATTTAAAAAAAGAACTTATATCTGTATTTTTACATTTATTTTTACAATTTTATACTCAGAAAATAATATTCCTTTTTTTTAAAATACATTTTATTGATCATGCTATTACAGTTGTCCCAGTCTTTCCCCCTTTGCCCCCACCACCTACTACCCCCATTCCCTGCAGAAGTCCCCCCACCTTAGTTCATGTCCATGGGTTGTGCATATAAATTCTTTGGCTTCACATTTCCTATACTGTTCTTAACCTCCCCCTGTTTATTTCGTACCTACCATTTATGCTTCTTATTCCTGCGCCTTTTCCCCCATTCTCCCCTTTCTTTGTCTCCAACTGATGGCCCTCCCAGTGATCTCCATGTCTATGTTTCTGTTCCTGTTCTGGTGGTTTGCTTGACTTGTTTTTTCAGATTCAGTTGTAGATAGTTGTGAATTTATTGCCTTTTTAACGCTCATAGTTTTGATCTTCTTCTTTTTCTTAAATAATTCTCTTTAACATTTTATATAGTAGTGGCTTGGTAATGATGAACTCCTTTAGTTTTACCTTGTCTGGGAAGCACTTTCAATTCTAAATGATAGCTTTTCTGGATAGAGTAATCTAGGTTGTAGGTCCTTGACTTTCATCATTTTGAATATTTCTTGCCAGTCCTTCTTGCCTGAAAAATTTACTTTGAGAAATCAGCTGGTAGTCTATTTAATTGTCACTCCTTTGTGGGTAACTCTCTGCTTTTCTCTTGCTGCTTTTAAGATTCTCTCTTTATAATTTACCTTTTGGCATTTTAATTATGATGTGTCTTGGTGTGGTGCTCTTTGACTCCAACTTGTTTGGGACTCTCTGTGCTTCCTGGACTTGTATGTCTATTTCCTTTGCCAAATTAGGGAAGTTTTCTTTCATTACTTTTTCAAATAAGTTTTCAATTTCTTGCTCTTCTCCTTCTGGCATCCCTATGATTCAGATGTAGGCATGTTTGGAGATGTCCCAGGTGTTCCTAAGCCTATCCTCATTTTTTTGAGTTCTCATTTCTTCATTCTGTTCTGGTTGACTGTTTCTTTCTTCCTTATGTTTCAAATCATTGATTTGAATTCTGCCTTCCTTCCCTTTGCTGTTGGTTCCCTGTGGATTTTTCTTTATTTCACTTAGTGTGACCTTCATTTCTTCCTTTATGTTTTTACCACACTGGGTGAGTTCTCTGAGCATCCTGATCACCAATGTTTTGAACTCTGCATCTGATAGGTTAGCTATCTCCGTTTAGTTCTTTTTCTGGGGTTTTGTTCTGTTCTTTCATTTGGGCCATATTTCTTTGTCTCCTCAATTTGGCAACTTCTGTGTGTTTGTTTCTATGTACTAGGTACAGCTGCTTTTACTCCCTGTCTTAGTAGAGTGGCCTGTGTAGAAAAGAGACCTGTAAATGTGTTGGGTGTAGCCTTAGGTAATTGCTTAAATAATGGTTGGGCAACTCACTTCACTGCTATGGCCTGTGGTGGGGGGCACTCACAGAGGGAACAATGCTGCTGCCTTCTTCTGGAGGTTTGCCTGGCACTTGTCCCATTCTCAGTCACTTCACCTACTTCCCATGTGCCACTGACACCCTTCCAGCTGCTGCCCTGGTAATGAAACCCAGTATGGGTGGGTTTGAGGACATTCTAAGTCCCTGTGGGCCCTTTAAGTGGTCAAAATCTGGCAGTTTCTTCCACCACCTCACCCCCCACTGGTTTTTACAACTAGAAGTAATGGATATATTGTTCCATTGCTGGAACCCTAGGCTGTGCCATCTGGCCTGGGGCTGGGACTGCTCACTCCCAAGATATCCGTCCGGATTTGTACCCACCACATGTGAATGTGGGACCATCCATTCCACTGCTGCCTCTCTGAGCCATGCCTCCTCTGTGCCCATCTCTGCAACTCCACCCCTCCTACCTGCCTGGTGATGCAGCTTCTCTGAATCTTTTGTTGTCAGGCTTCCATACAGCTCGATTTTCTGACAGTTCTAGGTGTTCTTTGTTTTTGAGATCTGATTGGAATTCTTTCTGTGGTTGTGCAAGGAGACAAAACATGTCTACCTATGCCTCCATCTTGACCAGAAGTCCTAGAAAATAACATTATTTTATTTACAACATTTCTAGCTTAGAAATGGCATTTACCTTTGTTTATTATTAGAAAAAAATTGGCATGAAAGATATCAGCCATTCTGTGTATGTTTATGTGGCCATCTAACAATGTCTATAGAAAATCATGAGAACTGTTGCCCCACAATCAACAGACTATATTTTGTATCATGTTTTTAAGAATTATTTTATTTTATTTTTCATTTACAGTTGACGTCCAATATTATTTTATATTCATTTCAGGTGTTCAGCATAGTCATTAGGCAATTACATAATTTACAAACTGTCCCCTTGGTAGTTCTAGTCCCCACCTGGCACCGTAGACAGTTATTACAATATTATTGACTGTATTCCCTGTGCTGTACTTCACATCCCTATGACTGTTTTGTAACTACCAATAGGCTGTACCATTTTTTTTTCAGTGATTAGCCAAAAGAACACAATTTTACATGCACTGTATCAGTGCAATAGACCACACTAGTTTCATATTTTTCATTCAATTTCTGGATTCAGGAGTGAGGTATTATAATCACACATACAGGTTTATTCAAATGAGCCACAAAGTATGACTATTCTATAAGAGCCTGGATAAAATATGGTTTTTATCTTAAGATGGTGGGAGGATATATGCATTGCCTCTCCTTTCTCTCACAGTATTACCGAATGCAGAAGGGATATAAATAAGAATATCTCTGTTGAGCCAGAGTCAAATAAAATAGTTGCCATCTGTGAACTGGAATCAACAAGAAACATCTGGAAAATGCTAGGAAGCAGACAGAGCCAGATTGGAGTCGAAATCCTTGGAACAGACATCCCGCAGCAACTGGAAGAGGAGATGGCTGTCTTCTCCTTCCTCATGAAGGGCAAGTGACATGGAGGAAACTCTAGCCCAGATAATATGATGACTCAACCTACATCTTCAAAACATTAACTTGACTTCTGGAAGAGGAAGCTGATGTTATTTTTTTCCCAACCCTCTGTGGTGCTCCAAAAATTTACCAAATTGGTAATATTTATATGTGGGAAATGACCTCAACTGTTTCTTTCCTCCCACTGGGCTAGGTGAAGCCTTTCCCACAGGGGTTGTGTTTTGCTAACACATTCATTCCCTGAACTCAGAAAGTGATTATGAGCCTGACCTGATTTAACTCATTACACAGGTGTTTCCTGACCTGTACCTGCCACGTGTCCCCAAGATCTACTGTTTCTGTTTCGTGAAGCACAATTTGACTCATGAAATGACTGTGCAGATAAGTAGGTACTGAGTCAGGGTGACAGCAGAAACATTACCCGTTTTTCCCCCTCTCTCTCCCCCGAATTACAGTGTGGTTTTTTGAGACAATATTCAAATGCTCGGGAACAGGAACTTCTTCTTTTTCCCGGGGAACAGAACCTTTACTTTCACTTCTTAATTTTTAAAAATACTGTGGAGACTTTCACTTGAGGCAGCTGATCATGTGTCCAGTAAAGAGGGCAGCTCAGAGACCCACGACCTAAACTGGGGAGCAAGTGTCCATTGTCCATCAGCTCCTGATGGTGGACTTAGCTTCGGAGGAGAGAGTGAGAAGCATAGATATGTGTGTGCTACACCGGCCAAGGAGAAAGGAGGAAGGCTGGTGCGCTGAGATTAATTTAATGTAATCCCAAGGGTTCCTTTGCCAAAAAAGTTTCCTTGGATATGTATTATATTAGGAGCTGCCAGAAGGTGATGAGACAGGAAATATGGAAATACAGACTGTGTTCCAAGCTCTACATCCAGCCTCAGTGGCTCCAAACCTTTCAATAAATCAGGGCTTGGCCCTGGCTGAGTGGCTCAGTTGGTTAGAGCATTGTCCCATACACTGAACGTCTGTGGGTTCCATCTCAGATCAAGGTATAAACCTAGAATTCGGGTTCGATCACTGGTCGAGGTATGTATGGGAGACAACCAATCTATGTTTCTCTCTTTCTCTCTCTCTTTCCTTTCTTCTCTCTCTAAAGTCAATAAACATTTTTTTAAATTAAAAATAAAAAAACAGATCAGGGTTTGGAGGAATAGTAGGATTCCGAGTTTGCCTTTGTGGATTTGATTTAGTGGTGACATCTGTCCAAAGTGTAGTGCTGATGAAATTAATGAGATTGAGTCTCATCCCAAAGGTACCTGCGAGTTAGACCCAGAGCCATGGTCATGTGCTACTCGGCTGCAAATCCATGCTAAGGAGTCAGAGGGGTTAGTTTAGTGTACCCAGCAGTCCCCAACTGATGTGCACACTGGCTCACAGTGCCTGCAGTGTCATGGATGAGACAAATTCACACGGACTACCGAGTTCTATGGAGGAAAAGGGACAGCATGGCAACTCTCTCAAGGGGAGAGCACGCTGATGCTCGCCTAGACAGGCTTTTATTGGTTTTTTTGCACAGGAGTTCAGGTACAACTTATTAATCATTGTCAGGCAGTAAACAGTAGATAGTATACAAAGAACCATTACGGCTTCTTCTAAGTCAGGGTCTATCAGCTAAAAGGCTACAAGACTTTGGGAAAACAGACTCATTTTCTGCTCTGGCTTTTATCACTTAACTAAAAGCATTCTTAGCAAAGCAGTCTTCACAGGATTGTTAGGAATTCTTCCTTTTGCCAGATCACCTCGGACCCCGCTGTAGCTGGTGAAGGGTTGCACTGTCTTCCCCATCACAGGTTTTCAGGCTTAAGTGGATTAGAACCAGGAAGCGCTTCTCCCAGAGGACATGGGGACTGGGCTATGTCAGAATAGCCGGGGGGGGGGGGGAGGGGGGGGATGGCAAGGATCCATCATTCCCTCTTTGTTGCAGCACCCCCCCCCCCCCCCGCCGAGTCTTTCCCTAATGGCCTCCCAAGTAATGGTGTCTGGCTTAGGTTGCCCTCCCCCCGAGGGGTCTTATCTGTCTCTGACTACCGATCATGCTTTGGGGGCAGGAGGATGAAGCAGAAGCAGCCCTTGCTGCCAGAGATAAGCTTTGTCTCTTTGTGGCTCACATTCCAGAGGTCGCCAACTCAGCCTTAGCCATAGGAGATGGTTTACAATTCCTGAAACCAGGCAGAGCAGTTCCCAACACCCAGCCTTTCTGGCACCAGGGACTGGTTTTGTGGAAGACAATTTTTCCATGATTGGGGGGTGGGGATAATTTTGGTGCACTTGATGATTCAAGTGTATTACATTTGTTGCGTCCTTTATTTCTATTATTATTTCATTGCAATATATGATGAAACAATTACACAACTGGCCATAATGCAGAATCAGGGGGAGCCCTGGCATTGTTTCCCTGCAACTAGACAGTCCCATCTGGGCTTGAGGGGAGACACTGACCCCCAAGTGTGCTGCTTAGGTCCGGTCTACTCCGTGATCTCATTTTGGTGGCTGTCACCACAGAAAACCCTGCTACACACAGATGGGATGTTGGAAGGGGAAGCAGGCTTTTCAGTGCGTCTGTGGCCATCTCGGAGGATTCCGCCTTGACTTTAATCCAGAACGTGTGCAGATTTGCAGTCGTCTCAAACACATGTTCAAGGCCACTGCCACTGCGATCTCAAGCAGCTGGTCCTCTTCCAGTGCGGACGGTTGCTTCACCCGGCTTGTTCACAAACGGGTCGCAGATCCACTGTTCCTTCCCACTTTGGGGGTCTTTGTGGTTGGGGAGCAGCGCTCAAACCCCTCTGAAAGCTGAAATGGGGGGGTCACGCACCAGCTGGGAGAGAGAAGGCCCCGCTCAGTCTCTTCCGAAATCTCTGAAATCTGTCAAAAATCCCAATGTCCACTCGTTTCCCCATAACTCCAGTTTGGCTTTGTAGCCACTTTGTCTTCGGATTTGAACACAGTTGTCATTCTCCCCTGAAGTGGCAGCCTGTGTTCGTTAACCAGGTGGAACATGTCACACGAGTAAGCGGGTTTGCCACCCCTTCTGTGTCCCTGAATCATGCTGCCGGTGGTGGCTGTTCTTCTGGAAGAAATCTCTGGAGTGATTCTCACAGCTCAGCAACTCTGGCCGGTGATCCACATGTAGAAAGTGGTCCCACTTCTGTGTGTGAGAGAGGACGCCTGTGCCCTGCGTCCATCTCCTCCCAGAGCTGCGGGAACCGACGTGAGCTGAGGGTGTGCACTTTAAGGTGGTCGATCATTTTAATCACATCCTGCAAAACGTTAAGATCTGGGGACGTTTCTCGACCAGCCAGCATTTCTCTGTGGATGACACAGATGGAGCTTGACTTGCTTGCCTGCTGCTCATCTCCTGCTGTTCCTACCAGGCCACAGTCCCTTACTGGTTTGTGGCCCAGGGGGGAGTGGGGGACCCCTGAGGTGACCCATCACCACTGCTGCATGGGAAGAAGAGTGGCACTGTGGCAGGTCTGAGTCACAGAACTAGAAGACTCATCTATACCAACTGTGAAGGTGCGGCCTCCGGTTTTTTTAGGAAGCTGGTCTACATAATGACTGACATTTAACTTTTCTGTCTCTGAACATCTAAATTCATGGTTTTCTCCTGACAATGCAGTGTAATAGATCTTTATTCACTATGCCACAAATATAGATTGCATGTCTTCTAAGTGCCAGAGTGCTGGGCTCTGGGGCCTTGATGTCAGCCAAAATATAGTCCCAGCTCTGACTCATCTTGAGAGTCTAATGTTGCCAAAACACATGACTAACACTTGTCACCAAAACAAAAGTGAAAATTGCAACTGTGACAAGAAGAGGAGTTATGAGGTGCTAAGGAACCCTGTAGTGGGGATGGGATGGAATAAATGACTTAGCTGGAAAAGTCAGGGAATGTGTTTCTTTGGAAGTGGTACATAAGCTGAGACCCAAAGGATAAGTAGGTGTTGATAAGCAAAAAAAGAACTTTAGTAGGTTGTACATAGAAGGAATAGCATGTGGAAAGTCCTGTGGTAGGAGGAGCAGAGAACCTTTGAGAAATGGTCGATATGGCTGGCATGGTACAAGAGAGAGCTTGGTGTAGGACGAAGGTGGAGAGGCAGCTAATTGCCAGACTATGTTGGGTGGAAGACTGTGGTAAGAAGATTTGGCTTGAGAATAAGTTGTATATTTTGAAAAGATAAATCTGGTTTCAGTATTAAAAAGGAAAGAAGATGTATACAGCTAAAATATTAGTAGTGTATTGTGCGGGCCAAGCAAGAGAAAAATGATACTTTGAACCAGGGTGCTGCTAGGAAAAGATGGGGGGATGAATTCCAGACATATTTAAGAGGCCAAATAAACATGATTTGGTAGGGAATTGTGTGAAGAAGAGATGAGAGAGGAAGATATCAAGAATATCGTACTTTTTGGACTATAAGATGCACCCCTCCCCAAATTAGGGAGGAATAATGGTTGTTGATGCTGCTGTTGAGTTCTGTTTACATTTACATTGGTGAAATAGGATGTTATTTATGTTATTAAATAGTTTACTACAGTTTTTGCTTCAAAATTTTTTTCTTATTTGCCTTCTCTAAAACCTAGGTGTGTCTATGGTCTGAAAAATATGGTACCTTTCTAGCTTATACATCTGGATGTGTCCAGTGCTGTCACAATGAGAGGGGACACTCTTGGGGGGGAGGGAAAAGGAGACTGAGTCTGGTCTTACATATGTTAGAAAGTCGGCAGTTGGTACGTGGGTCTGGAGCTCAGGGAAAGGTATAGATCGGAGACACTACTTTAATGCGTCCACTCTACGAAGGTGGTAGTTGAAATTATATGTGTGGATGAGATTATTTGCAGATGAGGCTGAGCCAGACGAACCATCACTTCAAAGACTGGTTAGAGTTTGATGAGTCTCCGAAGACGAGAGGAGTGGTCAGAGAGAAAGGGGATAAGCCACCAGGCGTGGTGCTACCAAAGCAAAAGCATAAACTCTCAGTAGCTTTGGGAAGAGGTCAAAATTCTCAAAGGTTGCTCAGAGTTGAGTAGGTCGAGTAGGACTGAAAAGGCCCGCTGAATTTGTTGGCATGGCACGACTGCTGACCTCAGAAAAGTCCATCTTAGTGGCGTGATAGAGGATAGAAATAAAACAGAAAATAGTAAAGGAGTTTGGAAGTGTGAAGGGAATGGCCAAGTTCTGAACTTGTAATTTTGCAGAATTAAAGAGTGAGAGTTGGCTGGAGGAACATCGTAGGGCTGCTGGATAGTTTCGAGGGCTCATGTGAGATCTGAGTTTATAAATTTATGGTTAAAATCTGCCCTATTGTGAGACTTTCCCCAACAGTCCTCAGCTGATAATTGGGTTGATCCAAGGTTGATATGCATTGAAAAGACCGAAGAACCAGAGACTCTGATCTATTGAACAGCGTGTTGTTAAAATGATGTGCCACAAAATCTTAACTGAGATGATAGAGGAAGAAAAGAAAGAAAAGCTACTGGTTTGGAAAATCATGCCTTAGTGAAGGGGCACATGGGTCCTGATTGGATCAAAGAATCATTGCAGCGGAAGTCGTTAACAAGCAACACAGAAGGAGAGGAGGCAGAGTGGGATGTTTGAATTACTGACTTTGGAGGGGCACAGTACAGCTGGTTGGTTACTGGATCCTAGGGAGATATGGCTGACAAGCGGGGGAAGTCACCAAAAATTAAAGGCCCTGGGTTAACGCCCTCAAATCTATTTTATTTGCCATTGATAGAAAACCCAAATCAAATTTGAAAAGGGAATGCAGAAGCTTTTGTTGTTAAATAGCAGAGGGAGAGTTTAGCTTCAGGCACAGCTCTCATGGTGTCCTCAGGATCTGGATTCTCTCCACCTTTCAGTTCTGCTTTTTTCCGCACGGGCTCCGATCTCAGGTAAGCTCCTTTGCAGTGGTAGCAAATCAGCTGCCAGCAACTCCGGGCTTTCATCACCACCAGTCCAAGGTGAACAGAAAAGAATAAGCCTAACTAAGCCTAAGTCCTGGGCCTTATTCTGATTGGTCCAAAATTGGGTCACATTCCTATCTCTGAACCAATCACTGTGATCACAGGCACTCATCTCTGGGATTGGCCAGACCTGAGTCTCATACCCACTTGGAGGATGGTTCATCAAAAGGAAAATGGGGTGCTGTTACCAGAAGGTCCAATGTATGCTGGCCAGCAAAAACAACAGATGTCTTCTTTTTCTGCAGGACTGAGCAGGTTGTTTATGAGGTTATTCAAGTTGGTAGCAGACTTAGGGTGGAGAGGAATCCCACAAAGCCAGTCTTTGATGCAAGAGGAGGCCCAGCCTGGCATCAGTGACTTCATATGCAAAGCAGAACTTGGAGTGTTAGTGCAGTGCCTGTTGATAACTCTTTGGACTGAAAGATCTTTGAGAGCAAAGGAGTTTGTATCCTTGGGTCTGATACTCAAAATATACCTGTGGATAGATGGATAGATGGATGGGTGGATAAATGCATAGTAGATGATAGAGGATGAATGAACAAATGAACCACTGTATTTGACTATATGTAGGAATAGGTTCAAGTACTTGATGCGAAGTGTTCAACAAACGGATGCTTTTAAAAAATGTGTCTCTTCTGTTCAATTACATCAAAATGGAGCACCGTGTAAACAGCATACCCATGGAAGCCATACAAGCCTAGATTTGAATCTTGGCTCTGTGAGGACCTCGTGCAAATTATTCAGCTGCCCTAAGTCTTGGTTCCCTCATCTGTAAAATTGGGGGTTGTCAGGGTGCCGCCTCAAGCGGGGAAGGTCAATGAAACAGTCTCTCAAGAATACCCGTGAGTACCATTCATTACTTTGGTATACGTATTATAGATAGGGCCTAGCTCTCAGCCTGACAGGATCTGAAAAACTGCATTTCATCAGCACATGGACGGGCAACCACCTCCCAGTCCGAGGCTCACATGAACCAAACCAGACAGGCAGACAGACAAATCAGAATGCCAACTGATGAATTTACCTTGAGAAATGATTTGGAGCATCCAAGTAACTATCACATTTTCTCTCTGTGTGCACCTATATTTGGGGAGTAAAATCACAACGAGAAAATTATTGTGCTCAGGCAAGGGGACTTGGACCAGGCATTGGGACACCCTCAGAGGCAGTGGCCCCCGACAAGGTCTGTCTGTCTCCTAGGATGAGTTTGTGAATCTTTGCCTTGTTCCGGGATATATTTATGCTTCAGGAGGCATCTTATTTTCCTTGCTTGCAATGTCTTGGCGAGAGACTCACCCCAACCCCTAAAATACAATATTAACAATTTTTAAAAAAACAGCACTTCTTCCTTCTTCATCAGTGCAGCCTGCATGTCAGGGGTACGGTCTCTCGGTCCATCACGCTCTGAGTCAGGTGGCTTAACTCGCCACATCCGTCCACAGCCTGTGAAAGCCCGGAGGCTGCCTCAGATTTCAGCAAACCCTTGCGCTGGTGTGGCCTTCACTTCCACCCCTTTCCTGGTCTCTGCTCGGGCATGTGTCAACCCAGACGCGAAGCACCCAGGCACAGCTGCTTTGCTCACGTCCACTGAACTGAAAAACACAAAGTCCCACTCTCACAAACCAGTCACGGGCAAACTTTTCTGAAGAACAGAGGAGGCGGGAAGAGGTCTCGGGGGGGCTCACACACACACACACATGGACCGGCAGGCTGTCTAAAGCCCACAGGAGATGCTCCTCTTCTTCTAGGGCCCCTCTGACCACCCAGATACCAGGGGCTCCTGCCCTGGCCCCCTTCCCACATCTCTCTCGCCCCTCCCCCTCCTCTGCCCTTGGTCCCAGGCCTCCCTCTCCAGCACACTGGACAGCTTCCTGTCCTCGACTCAGAAACAGGGATTCCACCTGCCCTCTGCAGCCTCCTCCGCGGCTGAGATCTGGGCCAGGATTTTACCTTCTACCTGATCAAAGGCATTTTCCAAACACAGACTGTTCCTTTCTAAATTGGCTTTTGGGGCCATGCGTTAAGAAAATAAAAGAGTTCCCTACATGATTGTAAAGTGCTAGGATGTACATTCAATAAACAAACTTCCATCCACTCCTCTTGCCTCGTTTGTGCAATGCACTGTTAATAAGTAATCATTTCAAAACGACTAAGGTGTTGCTGCTCCTCTCCACATTCCTGTGTTACTTGAGAGGACACCTTCAAATACAATTTCCCACAGCCCTAGGCTTATGAAGACCGGCTCCAAGTCCTACTGGCTTCCCCACTTACTGTCTGTGTGATCTTGGGCAAGTTACTTAACCTCACTGGCCTCAGTTTCTGCAGCTATAAAATGAGAGGACAGACTAGCTTAAAGACTTCTCAGAAGGATTACATTAATTTATTCCTGTAAAGTGCTTAGTACATAGTAAAGACTCAGCAAATGTTAGCTGCTTCTTTTAAAATTCTTTTTAGTTTCTTTCTCCTCAGATGTGTGACTTTATCAATGTAAAGGATGAGAGAGTTCAACCTTTGCACTTTAATAAAGCCAGCCTTGAACTAGAGGCTAAAGCAGCAGGGTCAGCATTCAACTTGGCTCACGGGCTATACCCTGCCCGTACTCTGAGCCACACAGGATGGCCAGCCACTAACTCAGGTGGGGCGTGCATTCAGAGATGAAGGGGTAATAGGGACTTGGTGAAAATACCATCCCAACCAGAGTAGCCTAAACCAGGAGAGCCACCGAGTGCCCTGGGGCTGGTTCATTTCCGGATCAGAGGCTTCAGGTCCCAAGCCTGGAGGGTCCCAGTGCTGGCTAGTACGATGACGCCCGGCTCCCACTAGACCTGCCCTGTATCTCACGTGAATCTCTAGGGGTCCTCTAAAATTTCCCTGGTTTCCCCAGAGGAGACGACAACTGAGACAAATACCAGGGACCCTTCCGGAGCACGAAGCATGCCCTCGAGTGTCTGCAGCCCCTGGCGAAGCCAGACGCCTTCACCAGATGGCCACAGTGGGCTCCCTGGTTCAGGCTGCTGTTCTCAGTGCCGTTCTAACTGCTGAGCACCACCTTCCCCATCGCCCACCCGGCCCCTGGAGCCTCCGCCCCTCACAGGGACAGGCTGGTGGGATCGCTTGGCTGCAGCCTCTGGTAACACAGGTTCAGCAGGGGGAGGGCCCTGCGTGTCTTGGATGAAACCGGCTCCTCCCAAGGTGGGCCTGGGTGAGGGGGAGGAAGAGGCCAGCTGGATTAGACCAGCTACCTCAGAGGCGCCAGGGAGAGAGGACTATGCACACTTGGGAAGCTCTGAGGGGACTGCCAGGAAGCTGAGGGGACAGCTCCAGGGGACGCATCTTGAAGGGGGGATCAAGTGAGTCTTTGTCTTTGCAGAAGTCAGAGTTGTCTGGGCCTGGACACAGGGCTGGGCAGGGACAGGGAGGCATAGAGAAGATGACAGCTCACCTAAAAACGACCTAAAGGACACCTTTCCACAGAAGATTGTTTCGAGTTTAGTCCCTACACCCAGAGCACATGATCTGTTCGGCTGTGTGAACGCTCCCTGCAGACTTGAGTTTCCCTGGTGTGACCTTGGGCTCCTACCCATCTGGGCTGCGCCACTGTGTCCGGGGTTGAGGGAGAGAGGTTGTGTTTTGACTCTCCATCCTGGGGCATGGCCATTCTTGCCCCATCTCCCCGGCCCTCTTTGCAGAAGTGCGTACTTAAAGAAGGAAGCAAGGAAGCCTGGGGTTTCTCAGCCCGGGCATTGACAGGCCCCAGGGAGAAATGCGCAGCGACCTGCAGCAGGTCGGGGCACGCCTGGCTGTGAGCATATCGATGCCTGGTCAGGCGGCCGCGCTCCCAGGAGCAGCGTGAGGCGGAGGCCACCGGTGCGGACGCCACAGGTGCGGAAGCCACAGGTGCGGACGCCGGGGGCCAAGACTCTTAGTGCGCTCCCCCGCGCCTGGCTGCCGGGCTACTCCGGCTGGAAGGGGCGGAGGCGAGGGCGGAGCACGGCCTCTTCTGGCTCCGGAGGAGTGGCCGCAGCCGAGAAGGCTACTTGGCCACTGGGCTAGCAACAGTCACACGAGCCCCACACCCCGCTCCACTCTCCTGCGCTCACCCGAGGGAGGCACCGGCTCACGCGCTTTGGAGCAGCCGCCAGCCAGCTATTGAGCAAGCCCCTCCATCCCGCATCAGAGACCACATGGGCCCCGAGGCCAGCTGCCCTTGCAGGGGCTACCTGACTCGCCTTCAGATGCGGACCTGGATTGAGCCCGTGGTGGCGTCTACTCAGGTGGCCAGCTCCCTCTACGACACGGGGCTGCTCCTAGTGGTAAAGGAATCCTTTGCGGCCAGAGCCTCCTCCAACCACAGCGCCAGCCCGTCGCCGCGGGATGCTCTAGAGGACGAACAGCAGAAGGCCATCTCCAATTTCTACATCATCTACAACCTGGTGCTGGGCCTGACGCCTTTGCTGCCTGCCTTCGGGCTGGGCTGGCTCAGCGACCGCTACCACCGCAAGATCTCTCTGTGTGTGGCCCTGCTGGGCTTCCTGCTCTGCCGACTGGGGCTGCTCTTCAAGGTGCTGTGGGACTGGCCCGTGGAGGTGCTGTACTGGGCCGTGGGGCTGAATGGGCTCTGTGGCGGCTTCTCGGCGTACTGGTCGGGAGTTGTAGCCCTGGGCTCCCTGGGCTCCTCCGAGGGCCGCCGCTCGGTCCGCCTCATCTTCATCGACCTGATCTTGGGCTTGGCAGGGTTCTGCGGGAGCATGGTCTCAGGGCATCTCTTCCAGCAGACATCTGGGCAACCCTGGAGGGGCCTGGTGCTGACGGCCTGCAGCGTGAGCTGTGCCTCTTTTGCCTTTTTCTACAGCCTCTTGGTCCTGAAAGTCCCTCAGTTGGAGGCCAAACCCAGAAAGGCACCCCCCACCGTGGATACTGTGACTGGTACCGTTGGCACATACCGCACCTTGGATTCCAACGAGCCAGAGAGGCAGAGTGTGGAGGGGCCCCCCCTACCTCCTAGGAAAATGAAGCCCCTCAAAACCATTATTGCCCTGCTCTTTCTGGGTGCCATCCTCTATGACATGGCTGTGGTGGGCACAGTGGACGTGATATCCCTTTTTGTGCTGAGGGCGCCGCTGCATTGGAACCAAGTGCAGGTGGGCTACAACATGGCAGCAGGGTACATGATCTTCATCACCAGCTTCCTGGGCGTCCTGCTCTTCTCCCGCTGCTTCCGGGACACCACCATGATCATGATCGGGATGGTCTCCTTCGGGCTGGGGGCCTTCCTGTTGACCTTTGTGAAATACACATACATGTTCTACATCGGTGAGTCTGGCATTCCTGGGGAGGCAGCACGGAGACGCTGCAGGCCCCCTGAGTCGGGGGGCTGATACCAGGAGTGCTGTGGTCTAGGTGTCCCCGCTCAGCACAAGGGATTAGACCTGCTGCCTCGGAGGGGCCAGGGAGACAGGTCTGTGCACACTTGGGTAGATCTGTGTTGTACCGCACATCGTGCCAACTGAGTTGCCGTGGAAATGTTCCCAGAGTGGCGTCCACGGCTCTAGGAGGTCATGGGAGGGGCGGCCTGGGGTCAGAGAAGAGGCTTTGTGATGGCCTTGGATGAAGGGGAGGGGTTGGGTTTCTGCTGCCCAATTTGAAAGGATAAAACATGAAATAATTCAACGGAAGAGACCCTTTAATTAAAATCATTTCTGGCCAAGCAAGGGCTTTCTAAAAATGGGTTTAAAAATTCTCTATAAATGCTTTCTATAACCAATGTAGCAAATGCCCTCAAGGCAGTGGGACGGAGTTTCCATGTGAGGACTCATTTCAGACAGCCACGAGCAGGGAGCTCTAGACCAGGCCTCCAGGGGAGCCCTCTACAATGACAAAGTGACCTGTCTCTGTTTTGTCCAGTAGAGAAGCCACAAGCAACAGGTGGCTATTGAGCAATTGAAATGTGGCTAGTGCAAATAAAGAACAGAACTTAAAATTGTATTTCATTTTAGTTCAGTAGCCACCTGTGGCTAGTGGCCAGCGTATTAGAAAGAGACACCTGGTGGATATGTGCATCCATGTTGACGAGAATTCGTTTAACTCTACGTGGTTTGCACAACCCATAAAGGCCTGTGCTTTAGCTAACACAAGTTAAGACGGTTACCCAGGAATAATGAGTCTTGCAGAGCAAGCCGCGTAGCAAGTTATGGGGAGAGGGAATTCTAAGTGAGGCTTTTACTTTATGCTGATTCCCTCCTTGGCCAAGGCCGGGCTACAGTGAGGAGGGCTCCTGTGTGATTTCTTTCCAGCTCGAGCCGTCATGCTCTTCGCGCTCATCCCCATCACGACCATTCGATCAGCCATGTCCAAGCTCATCAAGGACTCCTCCTATGGTGAGTGAAATGCATCTGTCTGAGATTCCCTGCCTGGGCCGTTGCAGAGCTGCGTGGCTTGAGGCACTGGGTTCAGACGTGTAGAAGGCACATGAAGAGAGTTCCAGAAGCAATCTCAAATACTCTAGGGACACACAGGTGCCCACTGCGGGCAGAGGGAGCGAAATTGGGGGAGTGGGGCAGAGAGTCAGTTGCCGAGAAACCACAGCCAAAGGAAGACACTCCCACCCACGGACCGCAGGCTGACCCACCACACCAGGGCAGTAGCCCTGGTGAAATGAGGCCTGAGACCCAGAGGGAGTCCTGGGGATGGGGAGGGGTCCCCCGAGAGCTCCCCGGAGACTCGGCTAGCTGGGGACAGGCAGGGAGAGCAGCATATCTCCTGGTAACCTCGGTTCCTTCCACAGGAAAGGTGTTCGTCTTCCTGCAGCTGTCCCTGACTCTCACCTCGGTGGTGACATCCACGATATATAATGAGCTCTATCAGCTCACCATGGAAAAGTTTGTCGGCACCTGCTTTGCTCTCTCCTCCTTTCTCTCCTTCCTGGCCATCGTCCCGATTGGGTAAGACAGGAGCAGCAACTGTTGTCTGGGCCAGGGCCCCGGGGCTTAGGTCAAGGACGGGCGGGCCACATCCAGCCCGCTGTCATAAAGCATTATTTATTTTCAGTGGGCTCTCAGTAGCTTCTCGCACAAAGACAGATTCCTGCTGTTCCCCCAAATTAATTATTTGGGAATTCCCCACAGTCATAAGTAATGAACAGAAGGTCCCAACCCGCTGGCTCACTTCCTGGCGGTTTTGTAATATAATTTATTTATAGGGGCCTCATACACTTCCTTATACTCAGAGGCTGGGAGTAGAAACCTCTGGAACCTCTCGGACCTCTTTGGTTTAGCACGTTTAGGAAGCGAAAAGTCATCCCTCCTCACTCCCGACCTCTCCTCCTTCCCTGTGCCCTCCAAGGGCTTGGCACCTGGGTGCTCAGTACCCCTGACCTCTCACAGCCAGGGGACTGTGTGAGGTCCCCAAAAGACTTGGGAAGTTCCCTTGACATCTTTTGGGGACATTGTCTCATTTATAAAACAAGAGCACTCAAGCCTAGGAGATAACAGGTGGGAGAAAAGCTGCAAAGAAGCAGCCCTCCAGTGGCACGGCCGGAGCACCAGCCTAGGTCACCGCCTGGCCGGGCCACAGGGCAGGGACCGGCCCTCCAGCAGCCCCGTCCGATGAGGGCACAGCCTGAACCACCAGGGCAGGCCATGTCTGTGATGTTAGACTTTCTAGTAGCCACATTTTAAAAGGATGGCAGCAACAGGTGAAATTAACTTTAATAACAGTGTGATTGAACCCACTATAGCCAAACTATCATCTTCACATGTAATCAATCTACAAAATTAATCAATGAGGTTTTCTTTCTTTTTACTGAGTCTTTGCAATCTAGTATGGACTTCATGCTGACAGCACATCTCAGTGTGGACTAGTCAGATTTCCACTGCTTCGTAGCCAGTGTGACGAGTGGTTACGTATCCGTCAGCACAGCCCAGAGAGTTTAGGACCTTCCCACCTTCTCCTAAAGTGAAGTTCTCTCAGGCTTGTATCAATCCCACCGGAGGGCAAAGGAATGCAGTAAATGCATCCACAGTCAGCTGCAAGGGATTCACTGCAGAGTTGCGTTTTAAAGGGACCTGCCCAGAAGTGCAGGAGAACTGTACCTGTCAGTGGTGGTGGTGGTGCTGCTGTGGGCAGCAGCGGAGAAAATGAGGGAAGGCAGGTGGGAGAAGTAGGAAGTGGGTGGTGGTGAGGCCCCCTTTTCAATTCTCACATCACATCACAGTGTATGTCCCTGCCTCCAAAGAGAGTTGGGTCTTTGGGACAGGGGCCACCAATCATTAAGGCGCTTTTAAACTTTTTTTAAGTGAGTTCTTTTTTCTTTTTAAATCCTCACCCAAGGACATGCTCATGGATTTCAGAGAGGGGAAGGGAGGGAAGAAGAGTGAAGGCGAAACATGTCTGTGAGAGAGAAACACCACTGGTAGCCTGTACACGCCCCGACTGGGGGCCAAACCCACAGCCTAGGTATGTGCCCTGGCTGGAAATCAGACCCACAACTTTTTGGTTTGGGGCATGAAGCTTTAATCAACAGAGCCACACCAGCCAGGGCGAGGCTTTTGACTTTATTTCGTAGTTAAGAATAATAAGGTATGAAGCTCAAACAGATGAGGAAATTTGTGCCAACAGCAGGCACTATAGTGCCCTCCCGGCCCAGCTCTCACTTTCTCAAGGTGCAGAGCAGGGCCAGACCCGTCCTCAAGTTGCCCGGCTCTTAGCTCTTGTCCTGTGCGCCCGCTTCATGGGAGCCTTGGCCGAACAGTCTGGGCTCTGTGGGACCTGGCCTGCAGGGTGAACCTCTCAGGGCCCCAGCTCTTCATCCAGGTCAGCGATGGATTGGTAGCCGTGACATTGGCAGCTATCCAGTCCCATTTGATCAGCAGTAGGTTGAAGTAGTTCCTCTAACCTAAATAAACAAAAACCATGGCACAACAAAAGAAAACAAGTCTGACTAGATAATGGGTGTCATAGTTAAAGACAGGAATAGTCCAATGAAGGCAATGAGAAGGAAGACAGTAACTGGTTCCATTCTGGTTCCACTGCTTCATGTGTGTGCTAAGTCGGATGCTTCGCCTTCCTTAAGAGACTTTTAGGGCACGTGAAGCAGGTGTGCTGCCCTCGACAGCTCACCCCGGGGCATTCGTAACACACACTTGGACACAGTCGTACATTCTGTGCCTGCAATCTTGAGTAGGCCGTGCGTGGTCTTTGCAACCTTATATCACAGGAGCAGGGACGGAGTCTTGAATCAGTCAAGTGGGTGAAGGAGGTGCTTCGGTTGTTGCTAATTGTTTCCCCCTTTTGTAGACAGTTAGCAGTAGAGGAAGCGGTATGTGAACAAAGCCTCCTCGGCTCGCTGTACAGTGGAATCACTAAACAGAGAAATGTGAAAGTGACCCATGTCTGGATCCCACCCCCAGAGGTTCTGACTCAGTTGATCTGGGTGCAGCCTGGGCACAGAAACTTTTAAAAGCTCTCTGGGTTATTCAAATGTGCAACCAAGATTGAGAACCTCTAGTATACGGGGAGTGTCTTCATTGCCTTTCCCTTCCACCACAGGGAAAGTTCTTACAGCAATAAGAGGCCAAGGCCGTACCATTAATTATTAAGTGAGATTCACAGGTGAGACCAGCAGAACTTTCTAACAGCAGAAAGAGAAGCTGCATCCCAAGGACATAAGAACCCAAGGAGGCACGTCAGAGCAGAGAGCAGAGGGGCCCGTGGAGGGCAGAGGCTGGGAGGAGAGGTCCCTGGGCTGCAGCTGCCAACAGCCCATTCGCAAGAAGGGACTTTGGCTCCGGTCCTTCCGGGTACCAAAGGGAGCCAACTTCACGTTTCCTGCCCTCTCCTGCCTGCTCTTCTTTATATGCAGTGGGGAGATGCTGAAGAAATTAGTGTCTGACTCTGCCCATCTGCAGCCCATTCCCCACTCCACACACACGTGCTCAGCTACTACCTCATGTTTCCTAGAGAATAGAAGCCATCGGAGAAGAATGGCCCCATCTTCCCTGAAGTAAATCTGCAAACCTATGTTCATTTGTACCCATCCTATCCTTTTCCTCCCTCACCCTTTTTTTAAAGGTTGAAAAAAAATTTTTAAGATTTTTATTTACTTATTTTTAGATAGAGGGGAAGGGAGAGAGAAAGAGTGGGAGAGAAACATCAATGTGTGCTTACCTCTCGAGTGCTCCCCACTGGGGACCTGGGCTGTGACCCAGGCAAGTGCCCTGACTGGGAATTGATCCGATGACCCTTTGGTTCACAGGCTGGCACTCAATCCAGTGGGCACACCAGCCAGGGTGCCCCACCCTTCTTTATGATAATAATTACATACACTTTAGTGCCCTTAATATCTGACAGGCACAGCTTTAAATATTTGATATATTTTAATTAATTTAGTCTTCTCAAATAGTCCTCTTATGTAATTACCATTATTATCCCCATTTTGAGATAAGGAAACGAAATCTAGCAGGTGTCCAACCTCTTGGCCTCTCTGGGCCACCCTGGAAGAAGAAGAGTTATCTAGGCCACACATTAAATACACTGCAACATGTAATCACACACAAAAAATTTCAATGTTTTAAGTAAGCTGACAGTTTTGTGTTGGGCCCCTTTCATAGCCATCCCGAGCCACACGCGGCCCATGAGCCACAGGTTGGACACCCCTGTCTAAAGCTTTCTGCAACTTGCCAAAGGGTATGTAGCTATAAGTGGCAGAGACTGGATTTGAACCCAAGCAGTCTCCCTTATCCACTAAGTGACACCACTTCTTAGAAAAGTCACCAGGTGTCCTGGCTGGTGTAGCTCAGTGGACTGAGCATTGGCCTGCAGACTGAAAGGTCACCGGTTCCACCCCAGTCAGGGCATAGGCCTGGGTTGCCGGCCAGGTCCCCAGTTGGGGTGTGCCTCTCCCTCTCTCCTTCCCTTCCCCTCTCTCTAAAAACAAATAAGTTTTTAAAAAGAAAAAGAGAAGTCACCGAGTATCTGGGTGCCACCTCCCCCATTTCCTCCAAGTGCTCACCACAGTGGTGAGATGCTCTCTGTCCTGAACTCTCCCTACCGGACCTGATGCACGATCCACCGCCCTCTCTCCTGTCTCCCCCTCCTCCTCTTTACAGCCAAGTCCTCCAAAGGCTGGTCTGCTCACGCTGTCTCATGTGCCTCCTCATTTCCTTTGCAACCCTCTACAGACTGACTCCCCAGCTCAACTCCCTAGAGCTGCTCTCACTAAGACTAAGACAGGACTTCTTCAAAGCTGAATCCAGTGGATTCTCTGCACTCCTCACCCCACGATTTCTCAGTGGCCCCCAACCCTGTTGATCACTCTTTCCTTGGGTGGCACTTGTCACTGCCACTTGTCTTTCTCAACACCTCCATCTCCTGGTTGTTCTCCTACCTCTCCGATCGCTTCTTCTCCACAAACCTCCATATGGAAGAATTCTTTGGGGCTCTGCTCTGGGTTGTCATCTTGTTGATTTATATTCTCTAAGTCAGGGGTCCCCAACCTCCAGGCCTCGGACTGGAACCAGTCCCAGGCTGTTAGGAGCCGGGCTGCACAGCAGGAGGTGAGCTTGAATGCAATGCACTTGAATCATCCTGACACCATCCCCACCCCTCATCTGTAGAAAAATTTTCCTTGAACCTGGTCCCTGGTGCCAAAAAGGTTGGGAACTGCTGCTCCAAGTCACCTCAGGTACTTTCAGAGCTTCACATTATCATTTAAATATCCAAAATTCGGCTCTGACACTCTCCCAAGTCTGTTCTCTCTCCAGCCTTTCCCATCTCATTAAATGGCACCACCACTCAGACTCACCGTGTCCTCTCTCTCCTTCCTCCCCTCCCAGCACACCGGGCCCCATCGAGTCTACCTCCAAATATGCCTCAAATTCATCCTTATCTTTCTGTCTTTCTGCTTCCACCCCTAGTCCAAAGCACTTGGATGCCCCAATCAGCCCTGAGTCACCTCCCCACACCCACCCTCGTTCACCTCCCATCTTCTCTCCACCAGGTGGCCAGAGCCATTTCCCAAAAGGGTAAATCAGACCATGTCATCTCTTGCTCAAAACGCTGCACTTGGCTTTCAATGCTCTTAGGATGAAACCCAAACATTACACCACGGACCACAAGGTCTTACAATACTTGGCCTCACCAACCTCCCTAGGCTCCTACTCCTGCCACTCACCACCCTCCTAATGCTATGCTTCTGACCCCGTGGCCTCTCCTCATGCTGCCCCCCTTCCCACCCACACCTCTTTCTTAACCCAGCCAGCTGTGGTTAAGAGGATCTGAGAAAATCCGCTTCTCGATCTGAACTAGATCCTTCTCTTATGTGCTTCCCAAAACTCCTATCCTTTTCCTCCATAGCACGACAGTGGTGATTGTTTAGTATCTGTTCCTAGCGCTCACCTGCAGGCTGCAGGCGCCCTTGTAGGGAGCATAGCGGCTGTCTCACCGTGTGCCCTCTGTGTCCGGTAGTGACCCTGCCATCCAGGAAGTACTCAAGTGCATCTGTTTCATGAACGAATGATCCATCATAGGGCACGCCACCCACTACCAGCACTGCTGCCCAGCACATCCCAGTGCTGCCTGTCGCCTGACCTTGAAGTCTGGGGCTGCCCATCACCTTGTGGCTGCCCTGTAGTGCTCCTCAATCGGGCTCAGCTGCAGGGTCACGGCTGCACCCCGGAGTTCACGTGGGCCTGGGCTGGCTGCCTCCAAGTCTTGGCTCGCCCCTTGCCAGTTTTATATAAGTTTAAAGTCCAGTAAGAGTCCCTCCCTGTAGAGACCTGGGGCTCTCGGAAGGTGGGGAATCAGGGGGACTGGAAGTTTCCACAAAGCTTTCCTTTGCAGGTGTGGGTTTAGGCTCACACCCGCTCCAGCAGCTCCAGGTGTTCTGTATCATCCAGATGGAGCACAGAGCCTGAGGTGCCTAGAGCCCAAACAGGCAAGAAAACCAAGGACCCCCGGGTCACACAGATCCAAGATCTCAACTTAGGGCTACACATTCCTACACGTGCATTTATCTGCAGGTATCTTTAATCAGTGTAAGGATTATGGAAGATGTGAAGGGGCTGTGAAAAGGCAGATGATGAGGCAGCTGACCCTACTTGGGATGAGTGACCCTGGATCTTGAGATCCACGTGGGAGTTCATCCTCGGGCAGGAGGGAGATAGAAAGAGATTCCAGAAAAATGGAGATGCAAAGGGTTGCGGATGTTACATGACTGGGATGAGCCTGGAATGAGAGAAGCTCCCTTGGGCTGTGTGTCTCCACTCGGTCCAGCATTCTGATGCTGTACCGCACAGGGTCTCACCTATCAGTGGTGATGAGACATGACACCTCTAAAGAGGCGGCTAGAGGCCTCCCTGCCATTGGTGCAGACAAAGCACATCTTTGCCCCAGTCCTGCCGTTCTCTTGTAATTCTCTCTTGTCAATTCTTGCAGCATCGTGGCCTACAAACAAGCCTCATGGGTGAAACAGGCAGACGTCACAGAGAAATGAAGGTGCTGCCCGCAGGAGGCCAAAAAACACCAGCTGTGGCCAGGCCCCTCTGAAGACAAAGGAAGAGACCAGGGACTGGTGACCAGAGCGACCCACTGCCAAGGAACCTGAGTCTCAGCCAGAGTCAGGCTCCGAATCGCCTGCTCTGACGCAGGGGTCCCTGGTGGGTGGGAAAAGCATTTTCCTGGGGATGGAAGAACTTTCTTCGCTTTCGGACGCCCCCAGTAGGCCGAGGTTAGGTTCTGCGGCAGCTGAGCATGAACCTTCACGGTCATGTGTAAGCTGCATGCACAGCCGTACCAGACGCTTCGAGGAGCTTCAGCCAGCAGCCTTTTATTCCTTCCAGAAATTGCCTCCCAGGCTCCACGGTAGGACTGACTAGTCACCTGGGCGTGGTGCTGGGAGAACCAGGTGAGAACTCAAACGAAGGCACGCATTGTCAACAGCCTGGGGAAACGTGGAAGGGATCTTTCATACGAACTGCCAATGGTGAACATCAGTCAATATTTTTTAAACTAAAATAAAACTTTGGAGAAAACACTGCTTGCTTCCTGAGGCCTTGGGAGCTGTGAACGCACGGGAGAGGTTCAGACCTCAGGCTCTCGGCTTGGGGGTAGTTTTGTTGTCATTGTCACTGTTGTCTTTTTAAAAAGAAAATATCAAGACTTTTAATTTAATGGAATATTAAATTGAACACTTTCAGTCATCCATATTTTGCAAAGTGAGTAGTGTGAAGGGAGAGGAGAGAGGAAATATACAAAGAGCCATTTTATGTTGAGGTCATTTTATTGCCTAGTTTACTTACGTATATAAAAGCGGGCTCAGCTCCTCACAAAGGCAACATTCATAGTGTGGATGTGACTCATTCTATCCCAGATGAGATGTCCTCTGTCACTACAGGTGTGGCGTTCCTAAATCTCAGAGCACTTGGGCTCAGAGGCTTTGGTATCGCTGATCGTTGGCAGGGAAGGAAGAACCCTTCATGGCGCATCTCCTAAGGTGCCAGCACCGTGCTAGGTGCAGAGAGCGAGCGAGAACATGACTGCTGCTGACTTAGCAGAGTGTAGAGTCTAGGGGCTGGAGCAAACAGAAGAGCAGGCAGTGATGCACCCTACAGTCAGCACCAACGTGAGGGAGTATGTAGTCCCGATGAGTATTCTCAGAAGTGGCACTGGATAAGAACGGGAGGATAAGGAATCAGAAAGGCCAGAAGTCGGGAGAGACTCCAGGCATTTGAAACAATGCTCTGGAAGATCGGAAGGTAGACACATTCCAAGATAAAGAAAGACCATGTGAATGCCCCAAAGAGGGAGGGAGGAAGAGGTAACAAAGATGGAATGGAGAGATAATACTGGGGTGGTGAGAAGGAACAACATCAAATCTAGCCTTTAAAAAATGTCTCTCTCTCGAGGAATGGGGCTAGCTGTGGAAAGGTTCTACGCAGGAACGCAGAATGCGTCCCTTTGTATGTGAGAGCCGTCTGGCGGTGCGGGTGGGGGGGGTGACCTGGTGGAGGAAGGTGAGAGCGAGATTTGCAGAAAGGAGAGAAGCAGAGAGACTCCTGCAGTCAGCCAGGTGAAGGATGATGGCGGACTGACACCTGGTAAGAAGCTCTGAGGACAGAGCACGGCAGGTGGACTTGGAGAAGTATTTGGGGGCTAGAGTTCAACAGGAGGTGGCAGTGAATGGTCTGGAGAGGGTGAGGCTGACGGAGACGGGAAGGACTCAGACTTGGGTTGCAGGCAACTAGGAGGAAGGCAGAGAGCCCCTCCCTGAGAGAAGCCACACACACACCCAGCAGGTGGGATGGGAAAGGCAAGTTCGAGGCCATGCTCCTGTCTAAACTCTTGCCAATATGCTCTTCCTTTTGTCCCACCCCGGCCCTTGAAAGTTCCCTGGACCCGAACGAATCCGATCACCGGCAGCTTCATTCCTGCTCCTTACAAGCTTGCTCTGAGCACCTAAAATGTCTTTCTTATTTGCCCACATGGACCCTGACTTTCGCTGTGAGTTTAACCTGGTCTGGGCTCTCAAAGCCTCTGCAATGGCTCCCGTTCGACCCCACCTGTCACTAAAGTAGTGGTTTCAAACCTTTCCCACTCTCCCCAGGTCGCCATTTCCTCTAACAGATGTTCCAGCAGCATCAGCAACCCCTGGGAACCTGTTAGAAGTGCAAATTCTCCGGCCCTCCAGAACCATACTCTGTGGGTGGCGCCCAACCACCGGTGTTTTCACAAACGCTCAGGCTTCAGAGCCACTGTTCGGCTCTGTGGTCCTGATTTTCCTCCCTAAAATCTGTCCCTGAGTCCCCTCCCTCCTCTCCCTGTATCCTGAATTCTTGAGGCTCCCAAAGCATGTCTCTGGTTGTCTTCCAAATGAGCTAGTTTACTCCCGCGGCTTCCAGAACTCTCCTTCAGGCCATCCAGTCAACACCTCCAGCTCGACTCCCACAAACAGAAGTCCAGTCCAAAGTGTTCTTCTCCAGCCCACCAACTAAACTCACTCCATCTTTCCTTTTTCCCTCCTGATCGAGTTCATAGTTCTACCAGGCTGGAGGCCGCCCAGTGATCTCCGACTCTTCCCCTTCATCACCAAAATCTCTTAAATCCAGCTCCCTTTCTGTCACTTCATGTCACATTTACAATCTATTTCCACCGAACCCGCCAGCATACTGCCTCTGTCATCTTCCTTAAAAGAAACCAGTTTTAAAAAGTATATCCCACTTCTTAATTTTATTTTTTTAAAGATTTTATTTTTACTTATTTTTAGAGAGAGGAGAGGAAGAGAGAACAAGAGGGAGGGAAACAGTAATATGTGAAACATCAAATGGTTGCCTCTCACATGTCCTCAACTGGGGACCTGGCCTGCCACTCAGGCATGTGCCCTGACAGAATCGAACCCGTGACCTTTTAAGTTCTCAGATTGGGGCTCAATCCACTGAGCCACACCAGCCAGGGCCTGCTTTTTTATTTTCAATGACAAAGCATCCAGGAATGATTGTTATTAGAAGATGCTTAGTATTGAAGTTGGTCATATTTAAACTATAGGAGGAGTCTTCCCATAAGGGCTGATATATAATTGGTGCCCAGCTGGCACTTAGGGGCTTTGCATACCGCATGGCCAGTCCAATTGGCAACTCCTCGGGGAGGGCACATCTCCATTCAAAAGTCACAACACTGAAGTTCAGAGAGACGTGACTTGTCTATCAGATAGTAAGTGGAAAGGCTGAAATTTGATGTCTCTCTCATCCCACCTTGCAGCCTCACCTTGTAGGGCTGCATTATATTAGTGATGTCTACTATTGGTAAGCCAAGTTTAACACCAGTTTAAGTTCCTTTCCAGTCCATTGTCATCATTAGGTAAACTTAACCAAGCATTCTGGTCCCTGATTTTGCAACGCACTGTAAGCTCTAAAGAACCACAGACGTTTCTTCTTTCCTTACAGATTCTACATCACATCTCAGCAGTCAAAAAGAAGTCAGGAAATGACTGGTTCTGCTTTGCAATGGGATGGAGGAGAAGGAAATCCTTCATGGAATTTCCCCGGCTGGCTGCCAAGCCTACCGGCCCGGCGTGGTGTCAAGTATGGCTAAGGACACTGGAAATTTCCTCACCTCCCCACACTGGTGCCAACTTGTAGGAGATGGGAGATGGAGGAGGGGTCTACAAAAAAGTAAAGAGTAAAAGTTGTTCAGTGACATGTTCTTTCTGTTGCACTGTACACCCTGGACTCTCGCAGGCCAACTTGGGAGACGAAAGAAGGAAGAGGCGTGACGTTTTCGCTCTCAGACAGCGGTACAAATGAGAACCTGACTCCGGGTAAAGAAAGCATCTTTTATAGGTTTATTGGTCCAGTACTTTAAGTTAATTGAGGTAAAGAAACCTTGGAAATTTACACGCTAACAGTTTATCAAGCAATACAAATTCTTTTGTTTACCTCAAAATGTAATACTAATCCCATAGTAAACAACAAACAGAATTTTCTGTACACAGATACATGAAAAAAGAAGGTGGACAAAAACCTCATGCCGGCATCAAAAATGCAACAAAAGCTCTTTTTTTTTCTTTTGACAATCTCTGGGTTGCACAACAAGGAAGAAAAGGTGACATTCTTTTTAAAATTTGGTAGCTTTGTGAGACAAAGACTTTGACCTGTAAATAAAAACGCTTTCTCGCCTGCACACACTCATGAACACATTTGTTTTTATTTTCACAGCTTTTGGTTTAGCTTAGTGGCAGCATGGAGAGAAGAGAACACATTTATGCAAAGGGCTTTATCAACACCTCAGAAGGGTTTTTTCCTCTTAAAATTTGAAATGTAAAGAATGATTTCTAAACATGAGAAATACAGTCCATAAATCGGACATCACCTAAGCAAAAGACTTTTTAAAAATCTTTTTCGACAGTTAAAATGCGAGTTAGAAAGCCTGCTGGCAGTTTTCTCCACGGGAACACGGCGGGTGCCCACTGTTTCTCAGTGCACCCCCGTCTCACGGACACGGGGAGGCAGGCGTGCAGAAGCAGGGCGGACAGGGGTCTGCTGGGCGGGCCCCGGCCTCCGAGGTGTCCGGGTGGCTGGTGCTGGCTGCTGTTCTGTGAAGGCCCAGCTGACACAGGCATCGTTTCAACACCCGGATTCACATTTTGGTCTGCAACCTATTCTCACCACGCTCCAGTTCCACGCCGAGGTGAAAGCAACGCCCCTTTCTTTCCAGTAGGGGACCGAGGGTTGGTCTGGTCTGCGTCTGTGAGCCAGCCTGTCAAGCGGGGGTGGGTGCCCCCAGGTGCTGCCTGCTCTCACCTGGGCCACGCGGAGCCGGGATCACACGGGGAGAGGGGAGCCCGTGCAGTACCCAGTCACTGGTTTTCGTAGAACAGCTCTGTTACAATGGACTAAATTATGTGAGTCGACGCAATACGTTGTATGTGTTTGGCGTTTCAACCTGTGGAGAATTTCTTTCTGGAACATGCTGCTGAGGCCCCCACGGCATCTCTGCAGAGATGCTGCTCTGCTCTGCGGAACCAGGGCAAACCTCCGATGTCGTCAGAATCTAGAGAGTTCTCTGCGTCTGTGTGATTTGTCGGTGCCGACACTAGGCACTCTCTATAATCAAACGTGTGCCAAAGGTGCTAATTTAATCTTCTATTCTTTAAAACAAAAAAAGGGGTCTGTGGTCGCTGGGTTTCCTTACATCATCAAAAGCATCATTTGGCAATGGCACTGCTTAGCCTTCCCCTCCCCCAAGGGCAGCCCCAGTGAGGGGAACCTCACTTTCTCGCTTGTTTCTTTTTTTTTTTAATTTTATTTATTTTTAGAGGGGAAAGAATGGAGAGAGGGAGAGAACATCAACGTATGGTTGCCTCTTTTGGGACCCCTGCTGGGAACTGGCCTGCAACCCAGGCATGTGCCCTGACTGGGAATCGAACCATGATCCTCTGGTTCACAGGCCCGCACTCAATCCACTGAGCTATATACCAGCCAGGGCTCGCTTGTTTCTTTAAGAGGAATAAGGACTGGCTACGTTAGACCTCAGGTGTTGAAGCGCAACAACTGATTACAGTTTTAAAAACTCATTTTATCCAGAATCTAAAAAACAGTAGTTGAAGAATAAAGGATTTTAATAGGTGCTGACAAATTCTCAAAAAGCAGAGTTAAACTTTGAACAGTTTGGGGCATTTTTAAAAGTCTGAATTTGTTGATTTTCTAGTGCTAAGTACCCAGAACATTTGTGTATGGGACAAATAAAGCTACTGGTTTAAGTTATTTTTTTGAAGTACTTATTTACAGGCTGTCAACAGTAGTAAAAACTACCTGGATAATATCTCTATATACACACATATATATATATACACACACACACACATATGTATATATATGTATGTATATATATATGTGTGTGTATATATATATATATATTTTCTGTCCCACAGAAAGGAGCAGACAGCCATATGCGGGAAGCATTTCAAACACACGAGATTAAGAAAGAACGGCCGACTCCCCGTAACGAGGTCCCTGCTCACCTTTTCTAGCACAGTCAGCCCTGCGGTGCTCTGGTCTGTGCAGCTGTGAGGAGACCACACATCCTTCAAACAGAAAGCTCACCCGCTGTGGGGTGGGCTGATCCAAAATGGGGTTTCTGGGTTATTCACTGAATTTTTAACTTCACGGGGAAGAGAACGGCTCCAGCACACCCAGCTCCGTTTGGCTGGCCCAGGGGATGACATTTTCCTCAACTTTACTGATAAATGCCACCTGACATCTGCACAGAGAACACATAAGGAGAGGGCAAGTCCAGTCTGTTGCTGTCTGGAGGGCTTTTGAAAGTAAGGGTCAAGCCCCCACTCCCAAAATAATTTTGTAAATGGGAATGACCACAGCAGCATCCCCCAGACTTAGAATTAGGTCACCTGGTTCCCGTAGGCCTTTAAAGCAGGCGGCTAGGAAGGCGGGCTCCCGGATGCCGAGCCCATGCCCTGGCCACGGGCGGCCCGTTTTCTGAGCAGAAGCACCTTTTGGGGCCGCCAGAGCAGAGCCTGGCTCTAACCCACCCCAAGACCTGAATGCACGAGGCCAACACAGACCTAGACGTCGCTCTGCACCTTGCTGTCCCTCCTCTCGCACCAGTCAGAATAGAGTGTGGACAATGGCTATTCTGCAGTCCAGTGAATGGCCTCAAAACAGAGCCAGTGCCCATGATTTTAATACCATCAATGGCAGGGCCAAGGCACACAAACTCCAGGTGTTGCTTGGACTGATACCGTCTGGAGAGAAACTCCACCTGCAGACCGCCACGGGGCCATCACGCACCCCCCACCCCAAAAGGCGGCACTTCCCATCGTTCCATCCCAAATGGAAGGCGGCCTTGCCAGAAACGAGCAGCGAGTGCACACTTAGTTTTCTCATCCAGACGGCGGCTGCGAAGACACACTCAGTTCAACAACGTGGAGGACACAGTCCGGCTGTGGCTGGAATTTGGCATGAAGACAAACTCACACTACAGTCACTGCAACCCCCAGTGTGGTGCTGGGCTTCATTATTTCAGCTAAAGAAAGGTCTCTGGTTGAGCTCACGGAGCAGCTCAGTGCAATGCACGCCAATCACCTCCAGAACCGCACTTACCCGAGCTCACCAGGAATCATTATTGTCTTATTGGAGGGGGACCCCCGACCCCAGACCTGGTGGAGCAGGATGCTCCTCCTCCATCAGGGGCAGGGGCTCCTTGCAGAGCAGCCTGGAATCTTCTTGCTGACCTCACTGCATGATAAAAAAAAAAGAGCAGGGTCCATATCAGGACCAGTTACAACCGCCCTCCTCAACATCATTTGCTCTCTAAAATCTGCTCGGTTTCTAGGACTTCTCTCTTCTGTGTTAGCCTGGGTTTTGAGCCTGGGTAATGAAACCTTTCACTCCCCGGGCCTGGGGGCAGTGGACAGGGAGGCCTCTCCATTGCACGGCCAGGTGCCAGGGCCTTCACACCTGCCCGAGTCTGTCTGCCTGAGGTAAGGTGTGTCTGCGACCAAGTCTCCCAGAGAGTAAGTAGGAAACAGGAGTCAGGGATCTCAGCACCACGGCTGTGTGGAGCCGAGACGGATGGGGCGACAAAGCCTCCGGAGGCAGTCTTTGGCACCGACGTCTCCGGGTTCCCCGTCTCACAGGGCAACCATCACTTCTGTGCTGACCGAAACGAAGAGGAGAATGCTTGGGGCTGCTGACCCTCAGGGGCCCGAGGGAGCCATGGGAAGGACCAGCGAGCCCCTTCATTCACTGCCTGCCGTCTCTCTCCTTCCGGTCCAGCCTTCCCTTGTCAGATGCCACAGCCTAGGCTCTCTCTCCAAGGAGGTCTATCACACAAACTGGTTTTCCAAGCCCTGGGGTCCATGGCAGCAGGAGGGCAGCACACCTTGCCCCAGCCCTCTCCGCCGTCTTAAACCAACACGGGGACAAAGAGAGAAAGACAGAATCCTGAGATACCCAAATCCTTTCAGAGTCAGTCTTCTGCCTCCAGTAATGTGTGGGGGTGACTGTGGACCCCGCTGCCTTCCCCAAATGCCCCAGCGATGAACTTGATGTCTTTTGGAAGGGCTGCCTTCTTTCTCAAGTAACCCTTACACAGGAATGTCCCTGGGCTTTGGCAACTAGCAGCAGGCTACGGTCTAGTCTTCTTGTGACCCTTGCATGGATCTAAGTATTCATTATACCGGGTGACAGTTTTAAAGCATGTATTCCATAAGGCAAGTCTTCGCACATTCCCAAAGATGAGCATTTGTTATTGGGTCTGTCTAGTGTTTTCTACCAAATACCAACAGAGGGCCGGCAGCCCGCCGCGGCTCTACCAACAAGCAGTTCGGCTGGCCCTGGGCGTTCCTGCCCACACCAGCGTGATGGCTTAGAGGTAGAAAGAAACGCTGAATCGCCCCTCGGGTGGATGGGCTGTTCCTACGTGTCTCCTTCAGTGAATCATTGCTAATCGTACCAAACTGAGAATTCACATCGAAGGGTTTAGGATGGCACAGAGGGGCTCTAACAGTGCAGTCAAGTACCCACTGACGTGAAAATCGTGACTTAAACTGTGACTTTTTCAGACGTGAGGAAACAGAACCGAGCTGGTCCGTGCTGTCCGTCCGTCCGACCGCTGCCCCAGCGGCCACACAGCCGTGGCCGTCACGTCTGCCAAGTCTGATGTCGGGAGCGGAACAAAGCGACCTCAGCCCACTGCACACTGGCCACTGTTCGCCGATTAACTTCCACAGGCAGCAGGGTCTCAGCACAGCTGTTCCGTTTTTTAAAAAAATGCTATCACTTACTTGAGATTTATAATTTTATAGGGATGAGCCACCCATGAAAGAATACAAAAGCGACACACAGAGCTTTGTTTCAGGAGAAGAGAAAAAAAAAGAGTTCCTTCTTTGTCTGCTCGTGTTTCTGTCCATTTGAAAAGCAAACCTGGTAGCAGTTGGAGACCAGGACTCGAGATGCAGCCAGTGGCCCCCAGGGAACCCGCTGCACGTGGGCGCCAGCTCAGCTGGGAGGGGGGTTCACTGCTGCTCGCGTCACCTTGGAGGCCACGCCAGCCACAGACTTCTCTCTGATCAGACGCCGGTGCTGGTTAAAGCACCTCACGCAGGCCATCCGCACTGAGCTCACAAAATTTCAACTGTGTCGCAAGGACAGGCCACCTTCTCACCACAAGATGGCCCAAACACTCAGGGGGCAAGAGATCAAACATTAAACTAGGAATTTTTGGTGAGGTAACGGCCATTGCGCAAAGCAGACGCGGGCAGCGGGCCTGGCATCTGCCCAGTGATTGCAGCCGCCGGGGAGGGACCCGCCTTCGGGTCGCCAGCTACTACTCCCCGACAGGCCTGCTCTCCAGGCCGCTGACAGCTCACAAGCAAAAGAAAAACATGGAAGAACGTCACAGAGAAAAAAAACGCACCTTTTTTTTTCATTTTACATACAAAGAGTTTCCGATCTAGCTCATTCTAGTGTCAGAACCAAGTTCAGGGAGTGCGGTCCCCAGGCTCCGCACGAGGACCAGGACGCTGGGCGCTCTGGCACGGATGCACGCAGGCACCGGTTTCAATGGTCCCGTCTGAAACAGGAACCGTAAAAGAGGTGTCGCCCATCACATGCAGGCCGCAGGCCGTGCTCACGGCTACAGGCCACTGTACATGAAGGACCTTCCAGGGAGGGGCCCACACCTCCTGCTGGGCCGAGACGTGTCGATGCCCAGAGACGTCGGGCCCGGAGCTGCCGTGCAGCCTTGCAAAGCCAGGGTGGCCTTCTGTCTGTGCCTTCCTTCCTCGTGTCCCCGGAAAGCAGGACCCCGGTTCTCTCCCACGACAGGCCGCTAAGTCCAATGTCGCAAAACAGGAAACCGCAATGAGGTTTCCCTCACCGTGGGATCTTCCACGTCACAGGTCCCTTCACAGCAGGGAAGGTTCGCTGCTTCGGCTGAGATGACCACCGCCCTCCGGGCTCCACCGAGGAATAAATACCAATTAAAAACATCTGTCAGACAAAGGCAGGTGGGGATGGGAAAGAAACACGCGAGGAGAGATGTTCCCGCAGTTGTTTTCTCAGTGCCACCGCGCTGGCACGGCAGGGACGTTCCGGGATGGGGCGCCGTGCCCTGTGTAGGTCGAGGAGCCTCCGTCCCCAGGAGGTGCTCACTTGGCCTCCGGCTTCTCCTGCAGCAGTGGAATGATCGACTCCCACGCCGTGAGGCACTGAAACAACAACGTGGGTGCCCGCTATCAGCAGCCAGTTTCAGGTTTCGGGGTCAGTGCCCTAACTCTGCTCTAGTCCTGCCATTCCTGCTGGGTCGCCTTTGATTGACACCCACGCGCCTGATCCACAACCACTGGGGATGGGGGGGGAGGGGGGGCAACGGGCGTTGGTTTTGAACACATCACCCTACGTGCACAAAAGGTCACAGCGTCTGCACGGGGCCTAAGCTCACTGTCTGTGCTGAACGCTCATGGCCGGTGAATGGAGATGGGGTTGCCAAGAGGAACTGTTTCCCTTCCAAGAGCTGAGAGGAGACCAGGCAGCAAACCCGATGAGGCCCTAGGTTCTCAGCCAGGACGGAGACACGGCCCCAGGTGCGGGTGGTGCTTGTGTAAGGCTGTAAATCATAGTGGAATGAGTCAACCACCTGACTCTGAGGGGGTGGAAACCTGCTTTTCCTCACCAACCTCACCTTTGCTTGCATGGGCTCCTCCTGGGTCTCCCCAAAGGGAAGATGGAGGGGGGGCCTCTGTGTTTATTGTTTCATTATGTCCAAACACTGTTACGTACAGGGTCCGGCAGAAGTCAGGCCTGCTTGAGTGTGGTTGGGAGGGGAATGGTAGGGGTGTAATCTCCATAGTTTTAATGTGAACATTTCACCTAAAATGCCATATGGGGCACCCGAGTGTGATGTTGTTGTGTTACAGAATTACATGCTTATGATGTTGTAATAAAAGATGGTGTCATTAAAAAGGCTCGTGATTCCCAAACAAGTGTTTCTCTGCTCTACGGGTCCACTGTCATCCCAGATCCCTGTGAAGGGCCAAGGACGCAGAGGGCTCTGGCGCTGTCCTCTCAGAGCCTGCTGAGCAAGAACTGAGTCTCCCCTTGAGAAGCCTTTTGCGAAGAGGGAAGGACAGAGGAAACGCACAGGCTAGGAGCCGCCCCCGGGGTGAAGCAGGACTCTGCGTGAGTCACCGGGAAGGAGGAGGTGGGAGGAGAGAGGCATCCACGGGTTAAGCAGGGAGGGAGGAGAGGTGAAATCGCTCCGGGTTTCTCCTTCCCAGTGACTCTGAGGTTGGAGAAGCTGGACTGAGACCCTGCCCTGCATATGGGAGCCTGGGGAGATTCAAGGGGCTGGCTTTCGGCCAGGGACCCAGGGTGGGGGCCAAGGCACTCTGGGTCCTGCTCTCTCCCTCGGCCACCATCTCGGACCTGGAAGGGTCCTTCTGTGTCCGAGATGGGGAACCAAGGCCACACCAGCTTTCCTTTTGGTCCTCAAATGCTTTTCCTATCTTGGGACCCTGGCGTAGGTCGCTGCTCCCTCTGCCTGAAATACTTAGTCCCCAAGCCTTTGCTTCTGGGAATCAGATCAAACGTAGTTTCCTCAGTTTGGCCTTTCCTGCCCACTCCACTTGCCCCCTCCCACCCACCTGGAATCTGAATTATGCCCCCTAGTGCTCTGTCCCAGTTTCCTGCTCTTCCCTTCACTCTGCAGAGGTGGGATTATTGTATCAGTGGGTAGCCTGCACTAGACCGAGGGCTCCTTCGTGGTGGGAGCCCTGCCTTGTTCACTCGTGTGTGCCATCCCCGGCACACGGCACATACGCACAAAGCTTTGTTAACTGTAGGAAGGAGCCAAACGAGGCTCCAAGACAGTGATCCTATTTGTGGGATTTGGGAATTCAAGGAAAAAAAAAAGCTGTTTTAATAGCTTTCCTTTTTGATCCCACATGCCTTTATTTTAGGCATTTAAAAGCATCATTTTAAAGTCTATTTCTAGAGAACAAACAGCATTTTAATACGCGGTCTACAGCCTCTACCAGATTGCCAAAGCGATCCACAGCACAACACCAGTGAAGGGCCCTGGAATGCAGAACCACAACAGGGGTCACTTTAAGCTGTAAGCCCAAAGCCTCCATTTAAGTAACCCCTAATGGCATTAATGTAGCCCCCAAACCTCCATCAAATGGGGGCATCCCTGCACTGAAGGCCAGGTTGATTCTGGGAAGCAGCTGACGGCCAGGACCAAAGGGCAAGAAGGTAAAACTGCTTCCATCAGCACTGACTGAGCCCGAGACACCAGCACCGCATCAAGCGCAGCTGGGCCGAGACGGGCAGGGGCTGCGAGGAGTAAACAGACAACAAGGGCTGGGACTGGCAGGGGCCCGGCTTCTGGGTTTCTGCCAGGCCCTTCGGAAAGGCTCTGGCCGTTGGAAATGCTTCCTTAACAAGGGGGCCGGGGTCTGGTCGGCGTGCACATCACCTTCTCGTAGTACTGGATGTTCTTGTCGGCCATGCCCATGAGCAGCTGCCGGAAGTCCTGCCTCTTGTTGTTCTGCCACCTTTCCATGTCGGCTTTCAGATCAGCATTGAAACACTCCATCCGATCCTGGCATTTCTCAACGTCCGCGGGCACCTGGAAGGGGGACGCAGAAGTGGGGGCCCTGTACGTGCGGCTGGCTTCTCCTGCCTGGAACCACTCAGCTCGCACGTTCATGACGGGCCGGATTACTGCACTGCAATGCCCCAGACACGCTTTCTCCTCTGCAGGCCTTTACTTGAAGGTGGAGCCCATTGTTTTCAGGTCTAAGAAGGAATTCTGAAGCAGACCACCCCGACCCAAACCCTCAAACCCACCCAAGCACAACAGAGACTCGTGGGGGAACCCCCTCTCCATTTGCAAGCAGGAAGAAGAAACCTTGCATTCGGAGGCACATGTCTTTGGTTCCTTTTTTAAAACATGACCATCTATGTAGATTTTGCAAATATTCGGCAAAATGGCCCACTGGCCTCCTGTGTCCAATACTGAAAGTAGAAAAGGTTTTCCCGTCATCATGTGAACTATTGCATCACCTCTGATTTGGGTGATGTCTACCCTCATGAATCAGAGAACTGACTGCAATGACCAGACGATGGGCCGACTCCCTCCCCTGAACCCCACATTACAGATAATCTGGAGACTTGTCCGTGCTCCCCAAGATAGCAGATTGCCAACAATGAAGAGTGAAAGTCAGGCAATTCTGGGGAACTAAGAGATGTGTGTATGTCAAAATACATATCTATATTTATTTGTGTGTCCCCCCCCCAAAAAAAAAGAGAAATGTAGCAGGCTATTTCGACTTTTAAAAAATATATAAATTACTTTATTGTTGTTCAATTACAGTTGTCTGCATTTTCTCCCCACCACCCCATCCAAATCCACCTCCCTCCCCCTTGGGTTTGTCCATGTGTCCTTTATAGCAGTTCCTGAAAACCCTTCTCCCCACTGTCCCCTCCCCCTCCCCTCTGGCTATTGTTAGATTGTTCTTAATTTCAATGTCTCTGGTTATATTTTGTTTGCTTTTTCCTTTTGTTGATTACGGTCCAGTTAAAGGTGAGATCATACGGTATTTGTCCCTCACTGCCTGGCTTATTTCAGTTTTCAACTTTGCCTTATAGGGGACTTTTTCAAAATGGAACGGTGTCACCTGAATTTCGCAACTTTCATTTTGCTTTGATGGGTCTCCGTGCATCCTACACATCCAGACAGAGAGCATGCAATGCTACGAAAGGTGATGGGAAATTATCACCCCGGTTGCCGAAGCACAAAGCTCGCTTCTCTCCCGAGTCCAGGGCTCCTCACTGGGCCCTGATGGTCACTAGAGGCCAACGTGCCTGAAGCTGGGGCAACGCCCACCTGCCAGACACTTCCCAACAACAATCAGGCCTTGTACCTGCTGTGTGCCGGGTCCTGTGAGCCCTGACGTCTCCAAGCTGTGGAGACAGCTTCCGGGTCCATCTCCACCCACCTGGGAGGTTTTGTACCCAGGTCTGATGGGCACGGAGTCAACTCAGGAACACCAGTAATGGTGAGGTCAAGCCTGAGGGAGCTGGACAGCTTCGGGGCTTCTAAGGCCGAGGGCACTGGCCATCTGCTCGGCCACGCAGATCGTTCCGAGGTGGTTGTGGCACACGGGAGGGAAGAACAGGAAGCAGCCGAGGGGAAGGGGTCAAACGTGCCTGGCAGGGGGGCTCGCCTTTGTGAGACAAGGAAAGTGGGAGAGAAAGAGCTGGCGAGGCACCCTAGGCAGCCTGAAAAGAGAGAAACTTTCCTTCTATGGGGGAAAGGAGGCTTCTGCAAAGCACTTAAGCTTCTGGGATCAAAACAAAACAATACTTCAGCCCTGACTGGTGTAGTTCAGTGAGTTGGGCGTCATCCTGCAAACTAAAAGGTCACAGGTTCGATTCCGGGCCAGGGCACACGCCTGGGTTGCAGGCCAGGTCCCCCATTGGGGGGGGTGTGAAAGGGGACCAATCAGTGTCTCTCTCCCTCTCATTCTCCTCCCCTTCCCCTCTCTCTATAAATAAACAAATAAACAAAATATTTAAGAACTACCTGGCTTTTACTTTGGATGCCCTGACCGAGACCTCTCTGGCCTCTCCCTGCTGATTCACCCACTGCTGTTGGCCACCTTGGGGGCAAGTGAAATAACACAGGAGTGCCCTGGCTGGGCTGCTCCCGGGCGCCCCCGCCTCCCCTCCACAAACGTCCAGCCAACTGGCCTCAAGGGACGTGCAGTGAGCCAGGGGCTCTGGCCAGGCCTCACCTCCCTGCAGGCAAGTCTACGCTCCCTTACTCCTCGCCTGGGGCCCGGCTCATTTTAGCACCCGGTGGGTGAGTGCCTGGGAGCGACTTCCTGTCTCCCTCACCGCACTGCGTCTGCAAAGAGGGAGTGCGAAGCTCTGAAAAGAGAACCTGGTGGGGGACAGGGGGGCGGGCTGGCACAGGGAGAAGCGGTCAGTGAGGCTCTCTGATTCAGGGGAGTCCTTATGTGGGAAGGGGAGCGTTCTTAAAAGGATGGATGCTTTTTTTCTTGTTGACCCACAAAAATTAGGAGTCAGAGCTACAGCTCTGGATTTTATGATTGCTTGAGTTTGGCTTTGGGAAATGTTTTTGTGCCCGTCATTTTCACGGCACACCCAACACTTGGCACGGAGGGACACCCAAGTGCCCGGGCCTGGTCTCTCTGGGAAGAAAATGAACCTGCCTGGGCAGTCACTGGCAGGATGCTTCCGCTCCGCTCTGAGCCCCGTGCTGGGCGCGCTGGGCGGCGGGACTGGAGACGGAGCCCAGCTGGGGTGCGGGGCCTGGCTTCCTGGGAGAAGCACCACCACTGAGGCGACTCCAGGGACGACAGCAGTGGCACGTGTGACGCTGAGGGAGCGGGCGCTCCAGAGGGACGGCACGTGCAAGTGGCAGAAGTGACACGGCACCTAGACCACCTCAGGAGCAGCTCACAGGCCATAGTGCTCACCAAGGCTCAGACAGAGACTCCGGGGGCGGCACTGGGGGGAGGGGTGTGCCCAGAGGGTGGGAAGCCGGGGACCGGCCTGAAGGCCGGCTGTTCCGATCCACCTCACGCCCCTTCCTGGGGCAGAGAAATGCCTCGCACTTCCTCCAGGTATACAGACCAGCGATTGTCCAGCCATTTTCATCGCATGGCACACTTACCCTAATTACTAAAACTCTGCAGCCCACCAGAGATTGTTATATATTTTGCCGATCTGATGAAAAAAATAGGTATAATTTAGATACGTTCACTCCGAACTGCTACTGATGTATTGGATGTTGCCATTTTTTAATTTGACAATCTAAGAGAAAAGAGGTCAGTGCCCTTGACTAAATACATACTCAGGTATTGCATGTCTTAAAATTTTTTGCCGCACACTGGTTGAGAACCACTGGTATAGACCGACACGGAGCCAGAGTTTCAGAGTTTAAACGCCACACCTCCCACTGACCGGATGGGTGACTCTGGGCCTCCCTCCGCCTCAGCTTCTTTTTCTGGATAATACTATCCGCCGACAAGGTCGTTATGAGGTTAAATGAGGTTGAATGCTTCAAGCACGGGTGCCTGGTGTATGTTAAATACTCAACAAACATTTGTTAGTTCTGGTCAGTATCAATATTATAAACAAAGCCAAGGTCATGAAAGATAATCTATCATTTGCAGAACTCCTCAGGTGAGAATATTTTATTGTGCTTTATTCTACATCTTGTAAAAAGAGGCCACTTTTTTGTTTTCCAAATATACACTATTACAATCAAAATAGATCCTTTTAAACTGCACGCCGCTCCTCACCCCTGCAACCCCACCCAAGGTTTCACCAGAGATCAGAGATGAGTCAACACCAAACTCGACTGTCCTGAGGTTGCCCTGGGCGCCCTGGGGCCAGGGCGGCGGCCGTAACACCCAGAGGGATAGGGGAGATCAGACCAAGCTGGAGGAGACAGAACTGACAGATCAGGGCACAGCTGAGCTGAGACAGAAGGTCTAGAAAGTCAGGGCAGGGCCTGCCATTGCTTGTCCAGGCGACGAGGACATCCACAGGATGAAGGACAGGCCCATGGATCAGGTAGAGGAGGTACAGCAGCTGCAGCCATGGGAGAGGGCAAGGCCTTCCCTCCACAGGAGGGGCCCGAAGCAACTCGACAACCATAAAATGACCCGATTTTAAAGTGAGCGAAGGACGTGGCTAGACATCTCTTCAAGGAAAACAAGACAAATGGCTAACAAGCACATGAAAGAGGCCTCTGCACCGGGAGTCATTATGGAGATGCAAGTCAAAACCACAGTGAGATAACCACCTCATACCTGCTAGGATGGTTATTAAAAAACAAAACAAAATAAAACCCCAGAAAGTAAGAAGCATTGGCCGAAAGGTGGAAGCAACTCAAGTGTCCATCCACAGACAAGTGGGTAAGCAAAACATGGCCTTCACACACAACGGAGTATTGTCCAGCCTTAAGGAAGGAAGGAAACTTTGACACTTGCTCCCCCATGGACGTACCTTAAGGACACTGTGCTAAGTGAAATAAGCCAGTCACAAAATGACAAAGACTGTGTAGTTGCACTGATATGAAAAACCTGCCTAGAGTGGTCAAATTCATAGAGACAGAAAGCAGAAGGGTGGCCGCGGGGGGCCAGAGGGAGGGGCGAGGTGGAGTGGCTGTGTAACCAGTGCAGAGTTTCAGTTCTGCAAGATGAAGAGTTCTAGAGATTGGTCGCACGACGCTGTGAGTTTACGAAATGCACGTGACCTGTACATACACTTGAAAGTGGTTCGGATGATAAGTTTTATGTGTGTGTGCTTTGCCATGATTAAAATGTGCTTAACGTATGGGGGAAGAGAAGAGGGGGCTGAGGAAGGGAGGGGTGATGGGCAGAACTCAGGGAGAAGCCTCCACGTGTGGGATTAATAAAGGAGTCGGCAAACGTCACTAAGAAAGATGGGCCGGGAAGCAGAAGTGAATGAGTCAGACACAGCAGAGCCAGAGATACATGGGAACAGGGTGCGTAGGAAAGGGGGAGGGTTTAAACAGGACAGAATAAGAGGAACTGGGGTGAGCTGTCAGAAATGACCAGCTACTGAAGTTGCCCAATTTTACGAAGAGGAGGGCTGCCGGCACCAGACGCCCAGCATCACATTCCTCCTGGGTTTGTTTCTCCCTGGATGGTCTTTCCGTGACAATCAGTCCACCGAGCAGAGGCCTCTGTGTCTGGATTTGGTGACTGAGGCATTGTTAGAGCCATGCTACAGTATCTGTATCTGAAGGGTGTTGGGATGGCAACATCTGATGCCAGTGGCTGGATGTTGCTTATCACCAGCCACCAAGAAGCAAAATGTATCACCAGCTTAGACTCAAAAGACAGCAACTCCGACGAAGCAGAGAACAAAAGCTTGCTGTTTTCTCTTCGGTTCCCCTATCTCTCATGAGAACGCGCACTACGGAATGCGGGCTGTTGAAGTGATGGGAGAGGGGCCCTAGGGGGTTAAATTAAGCATTTTTGTGTGTTGGGAAGCAGGGTGGTAACAAAAACTCATTCAACATTCACTTAAAAATGTGTTACTTAGCTCTTCCCACACACTGGGCATTTCTAGGTCCTACAATACCTCCACCCAAGTTTCCTTCTTGGAACCAGGCTGGAGATGTCCCGTCATCTGCTCCCATGCTGACAGCAGGTTTTAAAAGTCCCCAAAGATTCTATAAGGCAGGCGGGATCCCCAAACCTGCAGGAAAGGGGTTCACGGCTGCAGTGGACAGGTGCCAGGACCAACAACAGAAGCAATGCAAGATGGGAGCCTCTGGGCCACATGCCTCAGGGTGAAAGGCGGGGCGAGCTGCCCCCCCACCCGCTGCTGTGGGAGGGGCAGCCAGGCTGCTCACCTCAGCTTCCTTCTTCTGGGTTACGGAGAAGTGCTCAGATTTTGCTACTACTCTGTTGTTTCACAGATATCAACATTCCCAGATTCCACCTCCCAAAACAAGGGAAGGCCCCAGCCCTCTCAGATCTTCTGTTAAGGCGTCCAGACCGGGACCGTCCCTGTGAAAACCGCCCACCTTCACTCTCCTTCCCTCATCCTGGTGCTGCGCCTGGACACAGTGTTGCTCCCACGAAAGGTTACCAAGAGCAGAGCTCATCCAGTCCTCGGGGCAAATCAAATGGGGCTTTCGCCCCCACAGTGGCTCTGGAAGGTGGAGCTCAAAACCACGGGAAAGAAAGCGTGGGGACAGCACAAGCTGTTCGTTTCCCAGGTGTCTGTCTGCCGCGGACGGGTGGTCTGGGAGGAGAGGCGGTTGGGAGGTGTGCGGAAGCAGGAGAAGCTTTAGGACACAAAGAAATAATGTCTAAAATACTATGTTCGGACAAAGCGCATAAATCATAAGGGCCTGCCGACTCAGAACACATATTTGGCGTTCCTGCTAGTGACCATGGAACTCGAGTGGGAAGCAGAGGCTCCGCTGGTGGCGCCACCGTGACCGCATCCGGCACTCGGCCCACCTTGCCGTCCTCACGGCAGTGCACGTCTGAACCCACAGACACCGAGGAGCAAACCAGTCCAAGCCGGTGGGGGCGGGGGCAGAGCTGGGACTTGAAGCCCGGGCCATCTGACTCTAAATCCTGTGTTCTTTCCCCCAGAACTCAGGCGACTCGGACAGCCTGATAATGGAGCCCTCCCCTGCCCCCCAGAGGAGCTGCTGCCCCAGATGCTAAACTGGGGGTACAGTTTCTGCTGCCCCCACTGTTACAACCGCCATCATAACAGCCCCTGCTTTGTCACTGAAAATCACGAGTGCTTCGTAGGCAACAAAATGAGCTTTGGCAAGGCTCAGGACCCCACCAGAACGAGGGGAGGCTCAGACCGCCCGCCCACGGTGGCGTGCTGAGGGAATGCAGCTGTGCCCGGAACCTACCGGTTCGTCTCATGGGCAGGAAAGAAACCTGCTTTTCTTGTAAGAACTCCTGTGGCCAAGAGAATGGGTGATGCTCCAGGGATGTGAGGACAGCAGCAGCGGGACAATGTGAACGCCCACAGGGTAGAGAAGAGAAGTCACCCAGGCCAGCGAGGAGCAGAGAGCAGGAGGCGGGAGCCCCCCGCAGCAGGGAGCCCCCAACCGGTGCTCCCTCCACACCGTCTGCCCCAAGGCGGGTATGAACTGCAGGCAGCCAGCAGCCAGGGCAGAGTACAGATTTAATCGGCGTATTATTCACGTTCTTCAGCTCCTGTCTTTGCAGACCAGCTGTCCCAGACAGGGCTGAACATGCATGAAGTGACACTATCTCCTCTGAGAAAGCTGGTGTTCGCAGCTGAGCAGGCACAAGTGCTGACAGAACGACTGAGGTGACATCTTTTAGATACAGGACCCGCTGCTTCCCAACTGGGCCAGCAGCAGAACATGTATGTCATCGCTCCTTCCCTCCCTAGCCAGGAATAGTGACATCTATATTTATACCTGGGAGCTAAATCGTGAGCATGATAATATGAAACATAGACACACGGTATTCCACGCCATCCATTTGAATGAGACCGAGACCTGGGCTTCACACACAGAGACGGCACCGTGCTCCGGACAGTAATGGGGCAGCCAGCCTGGTCACCAGGGCAGGCAGCTGGGGGACAGAGGGCCGCCACACACACAGCTGTACTTCTGTCATCTCCTCCCTCGGGACACGCAGGAGGGAACAGGGGCCTGGCTCCCTGGCCACGTTCCAGCTGCAAACTCTGCGCCAGTGACAGCAGCCCCAGTCTTTGTCATCTGACTCTGCAGAACGCACGCAGCCTTCACTCTCTTGTGTGGACGCTACGGGCGTCAGAGGACACGAGGTGACAAGTGCACCGTGTGCCTGCCGGGTCAAGCACACTGGAGAGAGACCTCTGGCATCAACAAAACCAGGCCATTTGATGAGCTGCTTTGTGCCCTGTCTCCTCACCCACGACCTGGGGAAAGCACAGTGCCTTCCCTCAGGGCCTCGGGTGACTGCCGCGGTGACCGGGTGAAGCAGTCAGGACATAAAGGTCCCACGCGGAGTCAAGGCGTGCCATTGCCGAGGTCTGGGTTTCAGGTTCCCAAAGCCTGCTCCTTTCTAGGTGTAGCTCAGCTCGGCAGCAGCCACGAGAAGCCAGGCAGGTGAGCAAAACCAGGCAGCTCTTGTGTAAACTACTCCCCTGAAGTGTGGGCCCTGCATTGATCTTGGTAATGACACTCCCCGGCCCACCCCCTTTTCGAGAACAGATACACCTTCCAATCACAAAGGGGAGTGGAGGAGCCGCAGGAGAGCCGGCAAGGTCAAGTGCCTGCTCACCCTGTGACCTCAGGCCCCCTGGGAATAAAGAGGGCAGCTGCGCCGTGGGCTGGCTCTGCGGAATAACGTGAGTGACACAAGTGTAAAGTGCTGAGCGCACTGTCAGCACCTGCATCGTCACTCCCGTTGTCGGCCCTGGCTGGCTGGGGGAAGTGACAGGCAGCCCGTGGGAGTGACCGAGGCCACCGACACCTTCATCCTCCATCTACGGCTGTCATCCGCGTCTGGACCCCGGGCACTGGAGGGGGAGGGTGTCGTGAGCTAGGTCAGTGCTCAGACTGGGGGGTGAAGGGCCAGCTTTGTTGGCTTCTCCCCCCCCCCCCCGCCTGCCCCGGCTGACCCAGCTGCAGTCCTACTGTGCACAACAGGCGTGCAGCTTGCTCCACGTGCAACTCTCCACGCTGGTTGGACACACTCGTCCTGGGAGCTGAGCTCGTGCAAGCTGCCCCCTCTCAGCTGCTGTGCCTCTCCCGCTACAGGTTGGTCACAGACCGCGCGTCCGAGAGCCCTGATCTAGACCGTCCTCCCGCTTTCTCCAAAACCCCGTGTCACGGCAAGAGGAACTGCCTGCAAGTAACAGCTGGGAGTCTTAAAAAAGAATCAAATCCAGGAAACAGCAGAAAGCTCACCCCCAGTGCACACTGGGAACCCCCAGAAATAAGACTTAAAGGGAACAAAAAGGGGGACAGCGTCGGCATGCGCCGGCTGGCACAGAGCACCTCGGTCGTGCTTGTGTTGTGTCTCGGGACAAGAGCCACGCGGCTGCACAGGGGGACCGCAGCCCCGGGCGCCCGCCCTCCCCGGGGGCCTTCCCTCACCTTGGGGCGGTCTTCCTTTCTCAGGGCCACGGCTTCCAGCTTGGCCTCGTACTCTGCTTGCACTTGGTCCCTCTTCTTCAGCACGTTCTGTGGGAGGCAGGAAGGGAAGGGAGCAGGTCAGAGAGTTCACGCAGGGGCCTCCGAGCCCCAGGCACCTGCTTCTTTACCCCCTTCATCCCCGGATCTCGGCAGCCAGGCCCCACCATGTGCTCCCGGGACAGCCCGGGACCTGGGACCTGTGTCCTGGACTCTGGAGGAGGCAGAGATTTTGCTGCTCTTGTGGGCAAGAGTGAACTTGTTTATTATCTCATGCAAACATTCTCCACCTTGGGAAGAAAGAGGGCAAAGCCAGTACAAAAGGCCTTCTAAGATGTGAGCTCAGGGGAGAGAGACACCTAAGACTTACCCCCAAACCAATTTCAGGAGGAAGTAACAATATACAGAAACATTTTCACCACATTTGAACAAAATGCAGTTCTACCCATAATGTAAGCTCATTTCCCACTTTAAGGAGAACCATACTCGGAGCTTCCTAGCATGGGAACTCCCCCGACTTTGAAACTGACAGAATACCCCGGGAGTGGGGGGGGGGGGAGGAATGGCACCCACCCATCGCCATGGTGACAAGAGGACTCTGGGCTCCCCTTGGGCCTAGAGAAACTCTGCTGTGCAGAAATGTGGGGCTGGGAGGGGGCCATGCAGGGCACCCTCTGAACTGTTCACGGAAATGCCTGACTCCAAGTCGAAAGGGCTGGTCCCAGACAGACTGATTTGCTCACAGACCCTTTAGACACTTATCTGCGCTCCCCTCTCCGCCAGGTTTACAAAGAGCAACGAGGTAGGCACAGCCCCGCCTGAGGGACTCTGGCAGGTGGGGAGGGACGGACGCAGCGTGAGGCTGCAGGTGTCGTGGGAGGTGCGTGCAGTTCTGCGATCCCTGCACCCACGCGGCGAGCCCACCCGTGATGGTAAATGGGCCCAAAGAGAGCCAGCCTGGAGCTAAAGTGACAAACCGGGGGCCCAGGATGCAACATTTCAGGACACTCCCACGGGCCTGCGCGAGCGCAGGGTCGGCGGCACCCCAGTGCCTCCCTCGGTCTCCCAGGCCTGGCTCTGCCGTTGAGACGCCACCGGGGGAACAGAAGAGCTTGTGGCAGACAATCCAGAGAAGCATCTGCTTCAGCCGAGGGTTTCTTTTTTCTTTTCTTGAATGACAAATGGCAAACCAACAGTGGTGAGAATTCTCTTTCCCATGAACTCAGAAGTCACACGTTGCTATAAGAGTTTCTAATCCCGCACTTTTCCTATTGGGACCTTCCATAAGAGCGTGAAGTCGGGTGGGAAGGAGCCATTACTTGGCGAAGCACCGAGCATCTTGTGTCCCTGACAATGTGCTGAAAGGTGACGAGTGACCCAATCGTTGACAGCGCTCTGGGGACAACCTTCCAATGGAACGTGGCAACCCAGGGAACCTGATGTCATCCCCTGAAGTAAGAATTTACTTCGTTCGAGAAGTGTTTTACCATGGGAAGAACACAAGGTAAAACCAGCGACAGCTTATTTTTCATTGTTCGCCACTCACCTTTCTCCTGTGCACTCGGAAGCCCCTTCCCCATGGCCACCGACCTCCGAGCAGCGAGGTTTCCAGTTCGAAGGACCTTGCTGCTGGGTGGAAGGTTCTGTCCTCTAACACGGCAGCCAGCGGCCCACAGGCTGACCGGGCTCTTGACACATGACGCATGTGATTGAGGAACTTGGTTTCAATGTTTATTTAATTATACCTAATTTGAACTTAAAAAGTCACCTATGGCTAGTGGCTGCCATAGTGGACAGCACAAATCCAGAGAGGAAAACCAACCAACCCCAAAATCAAGGGTCCTTTCTGGACTTCACAGAGCCCAGAAAATATTCTAAATCTACTGGTCTGGACCAAGAGGAGCAAACACCATAATCTCCAACCCAGAGACACACTCAAGCAGTGCTGCCCCTGGAAACACAAACGTAGTCCCGGGGGGGGGGGGGGGGGGGCAATGAGGCAGCAGGGAGGGGCCACCGGCCTGCTTGTCACCGCCACATGCGGCCTTCACAGATGCCTCACGTCTTGTGGGAATCAGCACATGCATCCAGACAGGGGTCAGGAACACGGGTGAGTCATCCCAGCAGCACCTTTCCTGTCCGTGTGGCCAGGACGGGCAGGGATGGTGAGAGGCGTGCCAGCTCCGCACAGCTGCAACAACCCCGTGCGTCTCCTGTCCCTGCCCCCACAGCAGGTGGGGGGGGGGGACAGGGTTCAACCGCACTCCCTCCCCCCCATCAGCTGGGGCGTCCCCTCCCCTGCCCTCTGTCTCCTCGGCCGCTGTCACCCACGCCTCTTTTGGGGTGCCCAGGACACGGCCTTCCCGGGCAGGCTGATGGGAGGGTTTGTGCTAACGCCCCCACATCACTGTCTGTGATGGGAGCAGGAAAAACTCCCAACCACCCCACGCAAGTGAGAGCGTACTGTCCCCATCTTGGACACCAGAACACGAGGAGGGACTTGGCTGAGGCCAGGCCGCTGGCTAATGCCACACAGGTGACTCGCGTGGGCACAACCAGTAACACACTGTCTTCAGCTGTAGTCTCTTCCCTTGAACGACTTCTCTGATGCTCTCCGATTACCCGTGTTCTCTTCCTGGCACTTGTCACGCAGAGGTCCAACGTCATGGTCCAGTCCTCTCATTTTCACTGTTTTTTTCTCTAACCCTCCATTTTTCTTTTTGTTTCACTTTATATCTGATTTCCTTATTTTTTTCTTTTAACTTTTCAATAAATTTTTCGGAAAACTTCGATCATGGCCTTAATTTCCATGAGTTCTTTGTTCTCTGGATTTTAAAAAATCTTGTTTTATGGCGAAGATATCTGTTTTCCTTCTGAGATATGGATAATTTTTTTCCTGGGAACTTTCTTCTCTCTCAATGATGTTTCACTCGATATGCTTTTTCTTCTCTGCTTTTACTTCTCAGTCATATAGAATCCTGTCTGTCCACTAATCCTACAGGGAGAACCTGAAAAACTGACCAAAAGTTCCCTGCAAGTTGAGGGCTTACTGACGGTTCTCTCCTGGAGCTCCGCTGGGGCATTTGGTTGGGGGTTTACCCCTCCCCTCCAGTATCAGCATCTCCCTATTTCTCCCATCCAAGTACTAACCAGGCCCGACGCTGCTTAATTTCCGAGATCAGATGAGATCGGGCACGTTCAGGGTGGTATGGCCGTAGACTTTTCTCCTGGTCTTTTCAGATCTGTCTGGAAAGGGCTCTTCTAGTCTTGCAGGGAAGACAGAAGGCCGAGAGCCAAAGGGAGAAAGATGGCTAAGAGTCTCAACACTCAGAACCTTTCACCTCGCACCCTGACTTGAAGATTTTCGCCCAGCCCTCAGTGGTGCCTGGGATCCGGAGACCCTCTATTCTACGCCTTCCAGAGAATGTGCCCCCAGGCCAGCCAGCGTGGGGAAGGGAGGTGGCTTCTATGGGGGAGAAAGAAGAGAACCAGGAGCTCTAACTGCTTCTTGGGCCCCTAACTAATTTTTCTCTTCAGCTCCTTCTCCCCCCAAGTCCTGAAGGTGCCTGTGCTCCGTATTCTGATAAGTTCCACAGTGTCAACAGGTGGCTCCTTGGTGTGACCCCACAGCGAGCTCCTGCAGCGGCCTCTGGGGTCACCGCGTCCCCTATCGCCACTGAACTTGCTTTCTAGTCCCCAGTCATACTGCTGTTGTGTCCCCTTCCACCACGCTTTGTTCCTGCAAGATGAAGTCTTTTTAAAAAACTGTTCTGGGGTGATTTGGGTGCGATTTCACGAACTGGAAGTTAAAAAATGCATTCAATCTGCAGGCACGGGGCATCTCAGAGGTTTAATCATTGCACTTTCTGATTTTTAAATAGCATTTGAGGCCACATGGATGTCTACATCCCACTTCTTCATAATTTCAGGAAACTGGGGCCTCGGTCTATGATCGCTTGTGTTTAGAAAGGAGGGTTTTTCTGCCCTAACTCAGAAACCCCCTTTTTTAGTTTTTGAAAGGCACCAGAACTAGCCAACCTAAAGCAGTAATTTTCAACCTTTTTCATCTCATGGTACATTTGAACTGATTACTATGATTCTGTGATCTGACCAAAAAAGTAGATATAATTTGATTCACTCACACCAGATGGCTAGTGTTGCTTTGGCTGTTGCCATTGTTTTATGTGACAATCTGAGGGGAAAAAAAGGTCAGTGCCCTGACTAAACGGTCAGGTATTATCTATTGCATGTTTTAAAAATTCTTGTGGCACACTGGTTGAAAATCTCTGACCTAAGGTATAAACTAGTTACTTGACTCATGAGCTCCACCTTGTGGCCCCTGGGGGCAAAAGTGGTCAGGCTAAAGAAACTATCACAATTAACTAAATGGCATCTGAGCGTCTGTAATGCAAAGACCAATTCTGTCTTTAAACCCAAATTTATGCACCCACATATGACCCCCTAGTCATGATTACCAATGGCTTCCATATTATTAAACCCAATGGTTTATCGTGTTCCTTCTTCTAAGAACACTTGTCTGGGCTTCCCCGAGGCCATCTTTTTTTCCCTCCTACGGCACTGACCATTCCTTCTCAGGCTCCTTTTCTACTTGTTCCTCCTCCTCAGGTGCTAGCCCACGGAATATTGCCATGCCTCAGGGCGCAGGCCTAGTTAGCCTCAGTCTCCCCACTGGACGATCTCCCCAGCCGTCACAGATCGAAACGCCGCCTATATGCAAACATCACCCAAACTTCTGCTCCCACTCTGGACCAAACTCAGCAGCAGCTGCCAAGACACCGCTACTTTAACGACTGCCTGGCATTTGTCGGACTCCACATGGCCAAAACCACTCGATTCCCACCCGCCCAAACTCCTCCTCTCAGACTTCCCCGCCACGATGAACAGCACCCCGGTCCACCCAGCTGCGGAAGCCAAAACCCAGGAGTCGTTCTCAATCCCTGCCTTTCTTACTCCACATTAATATGGCAGCAAGTCTACTTGGCCCCTCGGGCAAATCATACCCCCGACCCTGACCCACCCACTTCTCCACCACCACTTAGTCCAAGCTCCAGCCCCTCGGGCATCTGCCCCTCGGCCGGCGGGGGCCATCTCCTCGCCTGGCCTCCCTGCCTCCACTAGTGGGTCTGCAGCCACTCTCCGTGCTACAGCACCAGCCGGCGTCTTCAGTGAGAAGTGTCTCCTGTCACCCCCCTGCACAAGCCAGAGCAATTCCCTTTTATTCCTGAGAATAAAATCCAGATTCTCCACAACCACGGCCTCCAAGACACCACTCTACGTCCTGGCCCCATCTGCCTCTTGGGCCTCGGCCCCCTCCCACTTCCCGCCTTGCTCACTGGGCCGCGCTCACACTGGACTTCCAGTGTGAGCAGACACCATGCTCATCTCTGCTTCAGAGCCGGCCGCTCCTTCCACCTGCAATGCTCAGTCCGACACGTCATTCCTGAAGCCGTTTCCTCTACGTGGCCTTTCCCGGCCAGCCACTGTTCTCTCATCTCGCCCTGGTCGTTCACCAACACCTCTGAGATAACTGTGCTCTCTGAGGTGTATAGGTATTGGGTTGGCCAAAAAATCCATTTAGTTTTTGACATAAAATAAAATACACATTTTTCATTTTCACCAATCAATTTATTGATTCGGGTATCTGGAGTATGTTGGCTATCTCCTGTGTGATATAACATTGACTGTTCTCAATTAATGTCTCGATTTGATCGCTGTCAACTTCAACTGGTCTGCCTGACTGTGGAGCATCATCCAGTGAGAAATCTCCAGCATGAAACTTTGCAAACCACTTTGACACATTTGATCAGTCACAGCACCTTTTCCACCATACACTGCACAGATCTTTTTTGCATTTCAGTTGCATTTTTACCTTTCTTGAAACAATAAAGCATAATATGCCAAAAATGTTGCGTATTCTCTTCCATCTTTGATATTAAAATGGCTACACAAAAAAATTAATCAATTTTGATATTTTTAAATGCAAACTGATATGACAGCTGTCACAATATAATCTAACAAAACTGTTTCAAATGAAATGAAAGAGCACTAAGTACTACTGGAGCCATCTTATGGAAAAACAAACACACTTTTTGGCCAACCCAATAGTATATACTGGAATGTCCCAGGACCATGGATGCTTCAGATGTTCAGTCTGACAAGGGGAAGGGAACATTTTTTCTTTATTTTCTAGGAAGCAATTTTTATGAAGAGTATATCTATGTAAGAGACAAGTTTAGGGACACTCCTGGGATTTTTTTAATTTATGTCTGTTTACAACACAGATACTATTAGCCTACTAACTTGTAAGTACAGCAAAATATTCTGGTACATTTTAAACAAGTCAGGAGGCCTCTTGATTGATATGCAAATCACATAAAACATTAGTTTCAGGTATATATGACGATTTGACGATTTGTGTACATTGTGAAATGAGAGTAGTTAACATCCATCAGTGCACGTGCAATAGTTAATTTTTTTCGTTGTGATCACGACTTTTAAGATCTATTCTCAGCAGCTTTTGAGCACACAGCACAGTGATAACTGCAGCCACCAGGCTGTGCACTAGATCCCGTGGCTTATTTATTTTGTAATCAGGAGTTTGTACCTTTAGACCCCCATCGCCCATTGGCTTCCACCCTCCCCGGAATGCCTGTCTATACTTGTTTCAGCCACAGAATTAAACATGCAGTGTGTGGATCTCAATTTTAAAAATGCAACGTAGTAGGAGGAGCCTGGGACACAAATCCGGAGTCAGACGCCTTGGTTTTCAGCCTCAGTTCCAATAATTACCAACAAAGCTGCCTCTGGGATCTCGTGTGTGAGTTTTATCCTTATGATCATCACTACCAGTATTTCCACTTCACAGGCAAGGAGATTTGTACCATGTCCCCTGGTCACTCTCAGATCCAGACCTGACCCTGTCTTTGAAAGTGTTTTATTAGCAGCTTTTCAGAGTATGCGTGAGACAGGGATTCACTCCACCCGCAACAGGCTCCACTTTCCATCACTCACACTTGAACACGCATAGAGAGCCTTAAAACTCCACAGTTTTAAGAAACTTCTCTGATGGAGCAAGGGTGACGGGGATATGAGAACTCATCATACCCCTCTTTCCGACTTCTGTGTATGCTTGCTATTTTCTATAAGAAAGCTTTTATCACCAGTTGGTTCTTTATTTTTTTTTTTTTTTCACTCTTTCACAGAACCCAAGTTGACCGACAGGCTTCTCTCTAGAGATTCATCAGCCCCGACCCACCGAGGTCTCCTCTGGAAAGCAGAAAAGGGGGGCTACTGGAAGATGGGACGTCAGCCCGGAGCCACCCACCCACCTCTGTTGGTCAGGAGGACCGGCCCAGGCTCCAACCAGTCTGCATACAGGCTGCGGCAGTTTCCAGTGTGGGTGTTAAAGTGTTTGATCCTTATCACCTTCGTTCTAAAATATTCCAGGTATAGGCTCCGGGTTGGTTTCTCTGTTCATTCCCCCTTGCTGGGCAATTAAAATGTCCTTTGAACCTGGGAGAGCTCCTTCTATTATTTCTTTCACAATTCCCTTCCCTCTCACAACCAGAAACTCTTATCAGTTGGATATGCTGGACCTCTGGGACCAGTTCTCTCTGTCTCGTCCCTTCCTTCAGCTTTTCAGTGTTTTTGCATTTTTTTTCTTTGGCTCTACTGCCCAATGACTGTTTTTGTGCGTTTTACTTTCCGAGATTTCCTCATCCTCATCTTCTGGCTTCATTGTTCAATTTTATTTCAGCAGTCATGTTAACAACCTCCAAGAGCTCCGATCACCCAGTTGTTCTTTTCCCGCCGCATCCTGGGCTGCTCTAGTAACCTCCACACCCCCTTGAATTCTCAGTGACCACGAATATTCCTTCCAAACTATTTTGTTTTTCACTTAATTCACATACTTTGTTCGCCACGGGCTCTACTGACATGCCCACGCGTCTGACCCTGCCCACCCAGGACAAAGGAAACCTGTGCCACATGCAAACGGACAACAATCAGTTACTTTGGGGGGATGACCACAAGGAGAGCCCCAAGTCCCCGGGCAGCGCCGGCTCACCTTCATGGAGTCGGAGTATAAGACGTACTCCCTGAGCACGGGCAGGAAGTCTTCGGTCATGTCGTCCGTCAGCTCTTCCAAGGCGGTGGAGCAGTTGCCGATGCAAGCCGACACCCCCTCCAGCGGCTGGGCCAGCCCCTCCTCCAGGACGCTCCAGGTGGAGTACACAGGCCCGTACTCCCTCAGCTCCACCAGGTACTCTAAGGGCGGGGCGGGGGAGAGACACCGGGAGCTCCAGCTGGGCGCAGTCACTGGTATTACTGACTCCGTGACCCGGCAGCCAGGAGCTCTCGACAGTAAGATGTGCTTCCTCGGCCATTCCCTCCCCTGAGCGTGCGCTCCTTTCAACACGGCACCGCGTGTAACCATTCTTTAAATTGATTTTTTTAGAGAGACAGAAACACTGATGTGAAAGAGAAACATTAATCGGTTGCTTCCTATACACTCCCTGATTGGGGGATTGAACCTGCAACCTAGGTATGTGCCCTGACTGGGGATGGAATCTGCAACCGTCTCGGTGCACAGAACAACGCTCCAACCAGCTGAGCCACCCGGCCAGGGCATACCAATTTTTAAAAATCTCTAAAAGCTGATGCTATAGTTAAGGTCGAAACACCACTCAACCCCACCCCATAATGAGATGCCATGCCTCTGGATAGTGGGGGCCACAGTACCCTCTGGGGCCGAGTGGCAGGAGCCATCCCCACCAAATACCTTCAGAAATAAACACTCGCCTACCCACACAGGGAAGCAGTATTTTAACAACGGTGGCAGAGTCTCCTATAGGTTTAGAGGAATGTTCACATAAAAAATGTATTGATATTAGAGAGACAGACAGAAACATCAGTTTGCTGTTCCACTTAGTTGCACATTCATTGGTTGATTCCTGTATGTGCCCTGACTGGGAATCGAACTCCCAATCTTGGTATTACTGGGATGATGCTCTAACCAAAAAATCAGTTGCAATGGAATTTTAAGAAACGTTTGCTACAGGATATGTGGTCTCACCCAGGCAGAATCACTCCCTCACACAGGGGTCACCCAAACACTAGGTCCTTAGGTGCGCATGGACCTAAAGCTCTCTCCAAAACCTGCGGGCCCCACACAATACCAACAGTGGGGAAAGGAGAATTAAAGCACAGGAAACAAGAAAAACCGTTCTCTCCCCTCACAAAGAAACTCTGGGCCACCATATTTCACCGGGACTCTGGCCGTGACACTACAATGCTGTTGCCACTGTTTAGCAGCCAACAGGTGGCAGCTACTGGACAGTCCTCTCCGTGAGTTTCACGTCACGTGCCCAGCACGATCACCAACGCCATTCGGGTCTGTCTGTCTCATGAAAGGCCCCGACGTTCTGGGATACAGAAAAGCAGGTGGCCACGAGACAGGTGAGGAGGAAGCAGTGGCAACAACGAGGAAGAACACAGGCAGACAGGCCTCGTGTCTGCGCAGTGCAGGGAGAGCGGGACTGAAATGCAACCCCGTCAGGCAGGCGAGTCCATTTCCAGTCGGAAGGCTCGTTGCAATCACAACTTTGGCAAACACAGGTGGCCATGCTGTCCCTTTGAATCATCTTTCTGCCAGAAAAGACAGCCAAGTTTCCTTTTGTGAATTATCTTCCCTGTGAATGAAGGGACATTGTATCTGTGTCTCCACTTCTGAAGCTCAAGTGAAGACAAAAACGGGAGTGGGGAGAGCAACCCCAGGGCCGCGATGCAAGGCAGAGCGTGTGGCACCGGTTGTTCTCCGGCCACAGCCACCTCCTCCCCTCCGGGTGAGTGTTAGTTTCATAAGTAAAATATGGCCTCGTTCTGTCCCTCCACCACCTCTGCAGTTTGATCCTCCTTAGCGCACACGAGTGCTGTTTCTGCGGGTTCCTGTGCATGCCCCAAAACCTCAACAGAGAGCTCACCTATTTCCTCTTTGATGATCCGCTGAGCTATCCGATCTATGGTTCCCAGTTTGAGCGCAAACGTGTCTAGGTATTCGCCTATGGCTGCAAACTCCAGAGGCCGACTCCTCAGCTTGTAGCCGCCGGTGACGTGCTTGACCGACTCGCCCACTCGGGTCAGCAGCGCCATCCCTTGCTTCTTGTGGGCATTCAGGTCCTAGGGGCGACACAGGTACAGATAACCCCAGAGGCTCAGGCGCCCACACAGTCAGAACTCAGTAACTAGCTCCCTCAGGCAACGGCCGTTTGGAAACAGAGGACTCAGAACACAAGGAGCCGAGCTGGAGGGCCCGGCCACACGCACCAAAGGGCCCCCTCTTTGCCATCACAACCCGCAGGCTCACGGCCCCCTTCCAACCAGGTTCACTCGCCTGAGTGTGTTCTCCTTTAAACAACACTGTGTCTCCAACATCACTTTGCAACACGTTTGACCAAAACCCAAAAGTCCCTTTGTCCTTCGCAAAATATCCTAAGTTGTATTTAGAACCAAAATTCAGGAGCTGAAATTCACTCCATTCAGTTATTCACATCTCAAACAAAGCCAAATAAGAGGAGAGAGTAAAGGGGGCGGGGGAGCCAGAAGTGGGGACAGAGAAGCCAGCGCTGGAAACTCAGCGCAGAAGTGGGCAGGGGCTGTAAACAACCAAACGTTGCATCCTGGGCTTCTTGGTCAAGGCACAGACAGGGAAATAGGTTGAGCCATGTAAGGCACTGAGTCTAAGTTTAAAAAGCCCGTCAGGGTGCGGGCAGAAAGGAGCTACTGCCTATCAGGAAAGTAGAAGAGGAAGCGACAGTATCTTCAGGTTCTTCTACATCCCTAACTTGAATGGTGCCTCCCCAGATGGTTTTACGGAAGATGCAGGGGCCTAACATAGGAACAGGGCAGGAAATCACGGTCACTGCCACTGTCCAGCAGCCTCCCTGCCTCTGACACACAACACAGGCTCAGATCTCCACGGTGTCTGAGGTGCAGGCTCCTCCCGATTTCACTTCCTTCCTTCTTCACGCAGGCCGGGCCTTCACCTTTGCTCCTGACTGCACCCTTTCCCATCCACCCCGCCGCAACCCAGACCCTTGCCCTAGCAACAACCCCCCCTCCCCATCTGTATCTTCAACTTCGAATCCTTCAGCATATAAACTCCAGCCAAGGCTCGCCTGTCTGAACAACAGCAGAAGTCACCCCCAGCCCCCTTCCTCCACCTCTCTCCTTCTCTGCAAAGTCAGGATGCCAGAGAGAATGTTCTAAAAATTCCATTTCCCCTTCTAACCATATACGTTCTAGGCACATAATATCCTCAGAGGCACCAGGCTTGCACAAGACCATAATGAAGCTTTGCAATTCTCAAGACTGATTCCGCAGATAGTATTTTTTGGAGCGGGGCTGGATCCAGAAGGGCTCGTTGGGTTGCATAAGCTCTGTTTAGAGTAGACCTTTGAAAGGGTAGCCCCAGCCATCCAAGTTAATTAACATGTTGGCTGCAGCGCCTATCTGATTGCTGCACCCTTTCTGCCACAGATGAAAACGCCGATTCGAACACAGTGGGTGCTGAGTGTCCCCCACCTCTCCCAGCAGTCCTGGCTGCTGCTTCCAGGCACGCCTGGTCTGTGATAAGAGCACGTCCTCGCAGGGAGGAGAAAGCTTCTGCGCTCGCCGTGGCAGGTGTGTAAGCGGGCAATTCAAGAACAAGACCAAGTTGCTCGAGGTGTTGAAAGAAAAGATTGGGGGGGGGCAGAGTCTGGGGGAAGAAAGAGATGGGAGATGGAGGAGTCCACACTTCAGTTCAGTTTGGCAGAATGAAGAAGTTCTGGAGGTTAGCGTACAGCGGTGCAAATACACCTAACACTAATGAACTGTACGTCCTGAGAAAGTTAAGATAGTAAATTTTGTGTTATGAGTATTTTACCACAATTTTAAAAAACGAGAGAGAAGATGGGGTTATTCGTTGCATTTAGTTCAGCAAGGAACACTGAATTGGGGCTAGACTTTGTTCTGTTTAAACAAGCCAACTTCACTCACTCACTAGCATGAATTTGGACTTTCATTAAGACACCGAAGGACTGTTTTTAATCATTCCATGCTGCCTGGCCCACAGGTAAATTCCACACACACACACACACAATCTTCCTATTTATTCTTCACACGATGTCCCATCCACCAGGGGTCCAACCCCCCCCCCACCCTTTTGCCTCTGTGTAATTAAAATGACTAAGCTCGAGGGCCTACCTGGCCAGGACACCTATAACTTGGGAGAATCAGTGAGCTGCACTTTGGGGACAGCAGAAATGGAGTTTACTTTGTGTATAAGCTGAAAGAACTACCTCAAGGATCAGCTCACCAGGAGACACTTATTTAAAAAATAACACAAGTTTGACCTGTGGGGGAAAGGCCTCCTAGAAGAAAGGAAGATGAATAGGAATGTCGTCGATGAGGCTAAATGCCAACGGGGGTTTTAAAGAAAAACTGCCCGAAAACTAGCGGACGTGGCCGCGTGGTTTCTGGTGCCCGGAGACAGGCGCCCTCTCGGAAGGCTTCAGCGCCCCCGAGGCCATCCGTAACTATCTCTCATTTTTTGCCTTTTCAGAAAAGAAGACTGGAAAGCACCTGGGCCTCAGTACCCTTGCCAACGTGGGAAAAACTACCTACGTCCTGAAGGTGGGAACATGACACGTGAAACCACACGGGAGGAGCTGGAAGGGAGCTGGCGTGGGATCCCGCTTCTGCAGACACTCGGGGGAGGGTGCCGCAGGTTCCTGGCCAGGTCTGCCAACAGGGAAGTGCAGAGAGAAGCTGGTGAGTCTCCGAGTGGCGTCTGAATAAACGGAAACTGGCAACTGGGTAGAACCCAAATACTTCTCCAGCAGAGGCTTGGAAAATGCCCACCTGATCCAAAACTTGGCCGTGGCCAAGTAATACCGAACTACTCATGGTCAGGCAGTCTGTTCCAGAGCCCGGGCGTGGCCTCGGGGGCCACAAGGGCCCAACTTCAAACACTAGTGATGCTACCTGAACAGGTGCAAACTCCCTGAATGTCGGTTTCCTCCTCGGCACAGGGTTCTTGTGGAGAACATCCTCACCAAACAGCTGTTCTTACCCTGCATGCCCACCGTGGGTCAGAATGGCCTCACTCAGTGATGCGCCAACAAGTGTTTAAAGAAACACTTATCCCTGCTCCTGGGAAGTGAAAACATCCAAACTTCCTCTGCTGCTGCACGGCTGTGTTTGCTCCTGAATTCAAACACGGTGACCATACTAACGCAAAAGGGCACCCAAAACACAGCAGCCTCTACAGGACAGCCACCACAGCGACCGTACAGGAAGGTGGCTTGTGCAAGACGGAGACGACCCTGAACGAAGAGCCTGGAGAAAACCGGTCTCGGGGAAGGAACAGGAAAAACCTGCCCTCACCTTAGCAGTAAGGAAAACATTGAAGTGTTCATTGAAAGAAAGGACAGGATGATCCGTGATCCTTTTCAGGAATTTATCCAAAGCTCTTCTCCTGGTCTCCACGAACTCTTCTGAAAAACGGTCCACAACACCTTTCACCACAAACTTCTCCGGCAGCGGCTGTGAAGACAGGAAGAAAAATATTCAGAGCAATGGTCAGGATGGTGCAAATTCAACCGTCAGGCTAACAAAACATTTCTCTGCCCCGCGTGCCCAGGAATGGCATTTCTCAGCCAGTCCGATCTTTGTGTCACTGGTCATCCGTGGAAACCCTTTTGAAAAATAAATGGATGGAGTAAATCAAGACGACGCGGTCAGTTTTCCAATGCAAGAAATAAAACACTAGAGCGTAGTTCCTGGGATATAGGAAGCGGCCAGTCAACCCAACAGTTAGTTACCTTTATATTGTTTGGTGTGCAGAAGACATGATGAAAAAGTCAGGACAAGAGGAAATAGTGTAAGGGAGAAGGCAGACAACATGGACCACACAAACATGTGTTTAAGTGGAGTAAGATTCTGCTCCCAGTTCAAGGGGCAAAAAAACGTGGTGGATGGAGGAATAAGTATATGAGGCAAACCCATGTTATCGAAAAAATACCTTTCTTCCACTTTTTTTTTTTGTTTGCTTAGGTTTATACTCACAAGTTCTTAAGAGTGTAACTTTCGTTACATCTCTTACACAAATTTCTCTCACATTTTCTTTGAGCCAATATCACGGGCAACCTCAACCTACCTACCTGGCTGCTACAGGATCTCTGGGCTTTACCCTGTTTCTGTAGTCACCTGATCAAGTGCGTGATTAAAGGCCTTCTGCATTACGGCCACCACAGGGGACGGGAGGGTTTGCTAAGGTACAATCTGAAACGTACAAGTTATGAAACATCAGAAGAGCATTTCCATTTAAAAATAGGCAAATGACTTGGTCAGTATTTCTCCCAACAAGATAAACAAGTGGGCTAACGAGCACATGAGATGATCAACATCATTAGCGCTGGGGAGATACAAATCACAACCGCAGTGAGATGCTCCTTCACACCACTAGGAAGACCACACCTTAACAAAGAAGGAAGGGAAGAAAAACAAGTGTTTGTGAGGATGAGAAGAAACTCTTCAAACTCCATAATATAGAGATATTGTTAAGTTACAAGAAGAATGACAACAAAAATGCCACAGAAAACAACACCAACAGAAATCAGATGCGGCAACAAGGACTCAGCCAACCCCCCGAAGTGGAATACAAAGGCACTCAGAGTGGAAAAGCCAAGAAGCAACCCTCTGCTTAAGCAACCCATGTTAAGCAACCCATAACACGAAACCTTTGAAAGATGCAGGAACAGTCAACATCAGCTCCACCCCCTCACCCCCCTGGAAATGAAGCACTTGGCTGTCTGGAAATTCGACGGCCTCAGCCCAAAAGAGCTTTGCAAAGCCAGTGTGGTTTAGTTCCCGAGAGCAAAGACTCTGGCGCCATGCCTCCTGGGGACATCTCTGCCCTCTGCCAAATGGTTTGACTTCAGTCAAGTTTTACACTCTCTTGCTACCTCAGTCTTTTCATCTGTAAAAAACAGGTAACAGCGCCAACCTCGGGAGGATTCAGTGAGCTATGCAGGTGGCTGTGCTTCTAACAATTCCTGCCACTGAGCGGTCACTTGGCAGAAGTTGGCGTGTTTTTGGTTATAGGAGTGGCAGCAATGTCAGGGGATGGCTAATCTTCAGGGTTCGGTTAAAACTTGAGATGGTGGGAGTGTTCGGAGAGCAGGCTAAGAATTAAGAGACTTCTTTTTCACAGGGATGGAGCTCTGGCGTGCACGGTGGGAAGGTTTAGTAATAACAGGAGGGAGGGGACTGGAGTCAGGAATACAATGACAAAGCCACACGGGGAATCCAAGTCAGATGCCTGGTAGAGCCCACACTTGCGTAGAACATTAGAAACGCATGACTGGGTCCGATGCAGAGGCCCCCCCACCCCCCCAGCCCAGTGTTCCAGCAGCAGAGAAGCTGCCTTCACAGGAAAGGGTTGTCCTTTAGCATAATTCCTTTATTCCAACCTATTCTTTCATTCCCTTAGACAGCCCACCCTCCTGAAACCCTACGCTCAACCTTTCACGCTAAGCAGATTACCGTCTCTCTGAAGGAGGAACCAGGTTCAAGGCCATCACAGGGAAATTTCCTAACCACTTGGCTTCTTCCACAGACACCCATCTACTGGGCGCCGCCCTCACCTCCATTCCTCAGGTCCCTTCAAACCACACACTCCCCCGCCCCAAAGCTAACTATGCCCTCTGTCCTAGACTCATTAGTTCACTGGGAGGTGGTTGTCACAGTCAGTTAATTATACCTTCTCCTCAGCATCTTCCCCGTTGCCTCCTCATCCGGTTCTGCTCCCTGAGTCTACAAAAATATAGCTAATTCTCTTTCTTTTTTTAATCCTCACCGAGGACATTTTTTTATTGCTTTTTGAGACAGAGGAAGAGAGAGAGAGAGAGAGAAACATTGACTGGCTGCCTCCCACACACACCCAGACTGGGGATTGTACACAGCCCGACCTGGGATCAAACCCGCAACCTGGGTATGTAGCCTGACTGGGAATAAAACCTGCAGCCTTTCCCTCACCAGAGGGTGCTCCAGCCAACTGAGCCACCTCAGCCAGGGCTGGTTCTCTCTCCTTCTACCTGAAAAAAGTAAATCCAACTAGCCCCTGACCTTAAATCCTCTCCAATCCCCTTCCGGTCTCATTCAACCTTTTTGAAAAAATCTTTTATCTTCACTTCCACTTTTTCCATTGACTTCTCAGCCCCCACCCTTCCGCCACCCCAAAATAAAGCTGTCTTTGGTACCGCCTTCGACGCTGCGTGTCCCTGCCATTGCCTCACCCGAATGCAGAACCTGTCCTTTTAAAGATGAGCAGCAACTTTGTAATGACCAAATCCAGTGGATGGCTCTCTGTTCTTACCTCATCAGTCCTGTAGAGCATATGCTCATTTGTTTATGCTAAACAGGACTCGGGGGATGGGGATTGAGGGGGAGAGGCCTAATGAGCAAATAAGTGGTTAGGTATGCCTCATTTAACATTATAGATAACCTCCTGAAATAGTTACCCAGTTTTCAGGTTTAATGCATTGAACTTAATGTTTAATGAATCAGGGAAGCTTGCCATTTAAAGGAACCCTGGGGTGAATTCTTCTGCAAACAGAAGTTCCTTCTGAAATAAGAAATTCATTTTTCTTATTTCAAGCTTCCTTAAAGGGACACACCTACTTTCAGCCTCACCTTTACAATTACCTTCTTAGTTGTTTACGCAAAGGAATCTGGGTTGCTAGTGAAATCAAGGGCATCTATACTCTGTAAGTGAGACCAATTAATGTAGGTGAAGAGCTTAACACAGCTCCCAGCACATGGTGGACGTCAAATGGATGCCAGCCATTTCTACAAATGTGTAAACAATGAAAACAGGAAGCAAAAAAAAAGTAGCCTGAACTAAAGGGTGGAACTTCCATACGTCTTTTGCCATTTCACCCCACTAGGATGGCTATAAAAAATAAAAGGAGACTAACAAGCGTTGGAGAAACTGCAACCCTCACACCTGGCTGGAGAGACTGTAAAATGGTTCAGCCACTCTGGGAAAGTTCGGTGAATCCTCAAAGAATTAAATATATGATCCAACAACTCCATTCCTTGGTATATAGTGAAGGTAAGTGAAAGCAGGTGTTCGAACAAAACCTTGTACAATGAATGTCTGAGCAGTGTTATTCATAACAGTTGGGCTGAGGAAGGGGAATGCGAAATGCCTGCTTAACGGGTATGATGTTTCTTTGGGGGTGACGGAAATGTTCTGGAATTAGACAGTAGTGGCCATCCCAAAACACTGTAGAGACCGTCCAGTTCGCATTCCTTCCTGCCCCTTCCTCTTCCTCCCCACCCCATCCCCCAAAATAAAACTTATTTATTTATATAAATACACATGCACACACACACACACATACTGAATGTATTCAAAGCCAGGGAACTGTACACTTTATTGTATCCATTAAAATGGTGGCTTTTATCTCAATAATAATAATAATGAAAGATGTGGGGATGGAAGCCGTTAGAGAGGAGAGACGCTGCTATGTTGCCAGGATGGAACATAGGCCCAAAGACCCAGGAATGCAGCGGCTCGGCCGCTGGAAAGGCCAGAGAGCGAATCCTGCCCTGGAGCCGCCAGAAGACACGCAGCCCTGCCTGCACCGTGACATGGACCCACTGAGACCGCTTTTGGACTTCTGATTTCAGAACTGGAAGATAATCAATTCCTGCTGCTTAAGTTGCTTTTTTTAAAAAGTCACCTGGCATGGGAGTGAGGGAGTGGGTAGGAGAGAGATGAAAAAATTGGCCAGAGTTGATAGATGTTGAACCTGGGTGATGCATACATGAGGGTTCATTGCACTGAATCGCTTTCGTTTAGTGTTATTTGACATTTTCCATAATAAAACTTTTTTTAAAACTACAAGTACATATACAAGGGTGGGCAAAAGTAGGTTTACAGTTGTAATACTAATAAGTAATATGTAATAAATAATAATACATACAAGAATAAACTCTGTTTTGAGTGCTCTAAACTGTAAACCTACTTTTGCCCCCCTTGTATATGTTGGGACCTACTAAAAATTTTATTTGCATAGCATTACAATAACCCATTAAACATTTCAAGTGTCATTTATTTTTTAAAGATTTTATTTATTTATTTTTAGAGAGAGGGGAAGGGAGGGAGAAAGAGAGGGAGAGGAACATCAATGTGTGGTTGCCTCTCAAGCGCCCCCTACTGGGCACCTGGCCCACAACTCAGGTTTGTTCCCTGACTGGGAATCACTGGACTGCCGGCAGGCCGGCACTCAATCCAATGAGCCACACCGGCCTAGGCAAGCATATCAAGTTTTAACCTTGAAATATTTATATTTTTATAGCGCTTGATCCTTTGGTAAACACTTTCACATGTATTTTATACTAATTTATAAGAAAGTACTTTACAATCTGTGAAACAAAAGCATATTTCCTGTACAGTGTCACTGAAAAACTGCTACTTCTGGGTGGGAGGTCTGGGTAAAGATTTCATTTGCTCAGTCTTGAAATGTCCAACTTCCTCTTCTTCGCATTTAAATTACTTCTATGAAATTCAACAAATATTTAGTGCACACCTCATGTCTGCACAGAAAACCATGTTTTCTAGTCTTATCAAACTAACAGAAAATATTGCTCCTAAGCAAAAATAACAAATATATAAAAAAACATCAAACTGAAGATCTTTGTCTCCGCAAAGACCAATCACCAAGCCTGCTTTAATTCAAAGTACTTCAAAGTTCAGCCAGTGTTTCACTACTTACTAACTCACCTACTGGGGAAGCTAAAGACATGCATACTTAACAATACAAAAAAGGAGGAACCCACTGAAAGATGAAGTTAGAGTTTTTACGGATTATTTTACAGTAAGAAAGAGAGCCGTTGCATTACAAATTTCTTCTAACTAACTGCTATCAGTTTACCACAACCCAGAACAAAACTGGGTGCTAATGAGTACAAATGCATCCTCCCAGCAAAGCTCCCTTCATAAAAACGAAGCATTACATTTCCAACCGAAATTAAACACTACAGAGTTTAATAAATCCATTTGCTTCACCTCCAAAGCTATCTGTGCCCACAGAGTCCTGACATTTATCTGCAGTGTGACTGGTTGTGCCCCAGCAAGTGTAGCGGAGTAAAACCAACTTCTAAGCCAACAAATAAACGAGTAAATAAAAAACAAAAACATGTCACAATGAAGACTCTCTGGTACCTCCTACTATTAGGCAATAAAGACATACAAAGTGAATTGCAACTGAGATAACAAACATACACATCCCACACACTTCTAGTTTTAAGATGGCAGAGTAAGAACATATGATTATTTCTGCTTTTAAAATTCCAGAGTAACAATGCAATATAAAAAGAGAAAAATGTGTTGCAGTAACAGAAAATACACTGTAAACAGGACAGAATTTGTTAAAGACACAAAGCAGAAAAGGTTGAGTGGAGAAAGAAGTCAATTGGTATCAACCATCTTGTGATTCTACTCAGGCAAAGGAAAGGGAGGCTTAGGAAATAATGGATTGGTTTTCTCCAGGAGAGCCCTAGAAGCTGCCAAGTTCAGAGCCATAGAGGCTAGAAACAAGGACAGGCCTCGGGACAGCTAATAGGGAAAGGTAAATGAAAGAACTTGGGCGCCTCCCAGAAGAACAGTCTGGCTGGCTGCTCACCTACAACTTCTCGTGACCCCATGGAAGCCCATGTAAAGTGGGATCTTTATCTGCATGCTCCTACCATAAGGAATAGAATCTGAAAGCTTAGGAATTCTCACACATTTTTAATCATAAATGACTTAGGTTGGCCAAAAAAAAAAAAGCAAGAAAGAAGGAAACTCACCACCATTCCCCAAAATTGTCCAACTGATTCAAAAGATTCTAGGACTTCCAGTCAAGATGGCAGCATAGGTAAACACAGCTTGCCTCCTCGCACAACCACAACAAAATTACAACTAAAATATAGAACCACCATCATGCGGAATTATCAGCAATCGAGTTGACTGAAAGTCTGACAACTACGGAATTAAAGAAACCACATCCACCCAGACTGGGGGGAAGGGGCAGAGACACAGAATGGGTGGGTCCCACATCCACATGTACTAGATAAAAATTTGGGAGGGATATCTGAGGAGTGAGGAGTCCCAGCCCCATATCAGACCCCCCAAGCCCAGGGTTCCAGTGCCAGGAAGATAAGTCCCCATAACTTCTGGCTGCAAAAACCAGCAGGGATTGAGTCAGTGGAAGAAACTTCTGGAATTCCAAGCAGTTCCTTTTAAAGAACCCACACATGGACTTACTCAGACTCACCCCCTCTGAGCTCCAGCACTGGGGCAGCCAAGGCATGAGTGGCACACAGGGAAGAACTGAAGTGTCTGGCATCAAGGCAAGAGCTGGGGGACAGCTTTCTCCTAGACAGAAAGGTGGACAGATGCCTCTGTCCCTTTTCTAAGCCATCGCCCAACACGGCCACTGAGCCAGAAGGTGGGTGCCACATCTGAGACTCCATCAACCTGGCTGACACTGTCCCTCCTTGGAGATCCCCTGAGACTCTGTCCCACCCAACTTATGGGCCCACCCAAACTGTTAACTGTGACTTTTCCATATGAATGACTGGTCTTAGCTCATGCTTCGAATTTCCTAAATCCTCTCAAAAAAGCAACAGCCAGCCTCTGTGATTCCCCAGCCCTGGTACCTCTTGCTAAGAGGCCTGAGGCCCAGCACTACCAACAGCCAGCTTAGATTCACAGCTTGGCTTTGCCTGGGAATCTTGAAGCCCAGTACAAGTAGCAGCCATCTCAGATCACTTTATAGCTCAGGCAGGTTGGCCCCTGGCAGAACACAGGTGGGTGCTTGTACCTTGGCCTGCACCACCGAGGAAACCCCAGAGACTGTGCACCCAGTAGACAGCTACAGACCACATCAGAGTACCATAACCCTTCCCCTGTACAGCTGATCCTTCAGAGGGCAGAGGTTGGTGGTCAGTAGTCACAACCAGTCCTTGCAGCTGACTGGCCAAGGTAAATCCCTCCCATTGATCTGCCAACAATAATCAAGGCTCACCAGTAATCAAGGCTCAAGAGGAAGATGTACTCGGCCCACACAAAGGGCACACTCTGAGTACCCAGCCTGGGTGCTAGGGGAGGCTGTGCCACAGGACCCTATAGGGCACCTACCACATTAGGCCACACTACCAAGACAGGAAGCATAGAAACAAACACAAGGAGGCTGCCAAAATGAGGAGACAAAGGAACATGGCCCAAATGAAAGAACAGACCAAATCTCCAGAAAAAGAGCTAAATGAAATGGAGATAAGCAATTTATCAAATGCAGAATTCAAAACGCTGGTTATAAGGATGCATAAGGAACTTAGTGAGGACCTCAACAGCATAAAAAATATCCAGTCAGAATCAAAGGATACACAATTGAAATAAAAAAAAATTTACAATGAAACAACAGTAGAGTGGATGAAACTGAGAATCAAATCAATGATTTGGAATATAAGGAAGCAAAAAACAACCCATCAGAACAACAAGAAGAAAAAAGAATCCCCCCCCAAAAAAGAGGGTAGTGTAGCAGCTTCTGGTACAACTTCAAGTGTTCTAACATTTGCATCATAAGGGTGCTAGAGGAGAAGAGAAAGAGCAAGAAATTGGAAATCTACTTGAAAAAATAATGAAAGAAAACTTCCCTAATTTGGTGAAGGAAATAGACTTGCAAGTCCAGGAAGCACAGAGTCCCAAACAAGATGGGCGCAAAGAGGCCCACTTTAAGACACATCATAATTAAAATACCAAAGGTTAAAGATAAAGAGAGAATCTTAAAAGCAGCAAGAGAAAAGCAGTTAGTTCCCTATAGAAGAATTCCCATAAGACTGTCAGCTGATTTCTCAAAGGAAACTTTGCAGGCTAGAAGGGATTGGCAAGGAATATTCAAAGTCATAAAAAGCAGGGACCTACAGCCAAAATTGCTCTACCCACCAAAGCTATCATTTAGAATTGAAGGACTTCCCAGACATGAAAAAACTAAAAGAGTTCATCATCACCAAATTATTACTATAAGAAATATTCAAAGGACTTTTTAAGAAAAGCAAAAATATTAAAACTGTGAACAATAAAATGGCAATAAAAACATATCTATCAACAACTGAATCTAAAAAACAAAGTGAGCAAACAGAATAACAGAGACAGAATTACAGACATGGAGAGCATTTTGGTCATTGACAGATGTGAGGGAGGTGTGGGTGAAGAGGTGAGATGATTGATTAAGAAGTACAAATAGGTAGTCACAGAATAGCCATGGGGATGTAAGGCACAGTATAGGAAATGGAGTAGTCAAAGAACTTATACACATGACCCATGGACCTGAACAAAGGAGGGGGGACCACTGGAGGGAGTAGGGGGTGTTGGTGGAGGGAGGGTAAGGGGGAAAATTGGGACAACTGTAGTAGCATAATTAATAAAATATAATTTTTAAAAATTTTTAAAAATAAAAAATACATGCAAAAAAATTCTAAAGTTCATCTTGAAAAATAAAATGTGCATATAGCTAGAAAAGCTATGGAAACAAAGTCTACTGGGAAATGGGGGCATTGATGGGGACCCATCAACCAGATGCTGAAGTGGTATGTGAACTTGCACTAATTCAGACTGTGTAAGAGGAGTCCAGACTAGACTGATCGATGAACAAAAAGGTTCAGAAACAGCCCAAGAATACACAAGTCTAATGAATGATGCAGTGTAATGCACAAATTATGGTAAAGGTGATTGGTATGTAAGTGATTCCAGGAAAACCCTCATGTGAAAAAAGTAAGGTCCTCCCATCTGACAGCAGAATAAAATCTACATTTACATATTACAAATAAAGACAAAAGTAATAGAAGAAAATGCAAATATATATTTTTAACACCCTAGGCTGCAAAAAGGCTTCACAGCCAGAAACTGTAAAGGAAAGATGAACTTGGCTGGGAAGAAAGGGATTTTTTTTTTAAGGAAATCAAGTCTATGACAGACGACAACTGAAGAAAAAGTAGGTATTTCAACTGAGTTCATTTCCTTTGTATAATACATGTAGGTTTTTTACGACCAATAAGAAAAAATAGAAAAATGAAGAGGCATTCATAAAAGAAATGCCAATGTCAAAAAAAAGCCATGAAAAGATATTCAGCATCACTAGTTAAAAAAACAAACTTGCTGCACAAAGATGAACTTGAAATGTGTAAGACCCAAATATAAGACCTAGAACTATACACATCTTAGAAGACAACATTTGTATAAACCTTCGTGAACCAGGATTAGCTAATGATTTCTAACCTGTGACACCAAAACCATAAGCAGCCAAAGGACAAAACAGATCAACTGGACTCCATTGAAATTTAAAACCTTTGTACTTCCAAGTACAGCATCAAGAAAGTAGAAAGACAACCCAATCAATGAGCAGGAGAAAAAATTTGCAAATCATATCTCTGAGAAGAGACTTGTATTAAAAAAAAAACTAAGCAAAGAACTAAAACAGGAACAGAATTATAGAAATGGAGATCACATGGAGGGTTATCATTGGGGAGGGGAAGGGGGACAATGGCGGAAAATGGTACAGGGGATGAGAAACATAATAGCTAGGCAAAAAATAGACAGAGGGGGGTGAAGAACAGTATAGGAAATGGAGAAGCCAAAGAACTTACATGTATGACCTGCAGACATGAACTGTGGGGGTGGGGCATACTGGAGGGTGAGGGGGTCAGGTCGGTGCAGGGAAGGAGGGGGATAAAGGGAAGAAAAAACACTGGGACAACTGTAACAGCATATTCATTAAAATATACTTTAAAAAAAAGAACTATTACAAACTGAATAATAAAAAAAAATTTTAATGGGCAAAGGGTCAGAATAGATATTTCTCCAAGGTAGATAACAAATGGCCAACAAGCATACAAAAAAATGTTCAACTTCATTAATATTAGAGAAACGCATGTCAAAACCACGTGACACCACTTCCCGCCAGCTAGGATGGCTATAACCAAGACCAGTGATAACCAAGGCTGCTGAAGATGTGGAGAAACTGGACTCCTCATACATTGCTGGCAGGATGGAAAACGATGCTGCCGCTTTGGAAAGCGGTCTCACACGGTTAAATATAGAGTTACGTGATTTAGCAATGGTGGTCCTAGCTACCCGCCCGAGAAAACAAAAACTTGCACACAAATGTTCATAGCAGCGTTACTTGTAATAGTGAAAACGTGGGACCATCTCCAGCGGCCATCAAAGGCGAGCAGGCAGACAAACTGTGGTGCATCCACACAGTGAAATACTATTCACCAGTAATGGGGAACGCAGCACTGGCACCTGCTACCGCACGGACGACCCTTGAAAACGTCACACTAAGTGACAGAATCCGGTCAAAGACTACGCAGTGTGTAGTCTTCCACTTGTATGAAATGTCTAGAACAGGCAGTTCTACAGAGACAGAAAGTGGGTTCGTGGATTCCAGGCACTTGCGGAGTTAGAGGGTTTGGAAGCAAAGGGCAAGTAGTGAGGGGAGGTGTCCCTTCGGGGGGAAAAGGCTCTAAAATGAATCCTGTGGATAGTTGCACAACCTGTGAATACACAAAATGCCTGTGACTGGCACATTTTAAACAGGTCAATTGTATGGTATATGAATCGTATCTCAATAACACCATTTTTTTTAAATTAAAATTTAAACAGTAATTACACTGCCTGTTTGGTGGGCCTCCATCTGACAACAGACTCTCCAGGGTAGGGGTCGCTCTTCATCTTTAACCCCTCACCTTCCCGAGAGTACCCATCAGACCTCGTAAAAAGACTAACACGAAGACCATGCTTAATAACAGGCAGACGCTTCCTAGCAAAGTTGCTGTAAAATCGATTTCTACGGGGAAAATTCTTTTCTGTTATTTCCAGTTTGACTTTCCTGTTTAGGTCAGAGATGCTCTCCTACATTCAATCTCGCTCCAGCCTATACGTGCGCTAAGGGTTTGTGAAGAAATTTAAGTCTCCTCTTGCTTCTAAAATACCTTCCTACTTGTCTACTTCTCCCAGGCCCTAGGCAACCATACTTGGGATCACTTCTGGGCGTCTGGAGACTGCCTTCCATTCTCTTCCCTGCAGGCTGCAGAGACTGCAGTGCTACCATGTCTCATCAGCCCGTGTTGCTGCCTGACCTTTGAGAGTTAAGTACCAAACTTGAAGTGCACTGTGGACAGGAGATGGGACACAGCTCCCCTTAAGTGCATAGCGTGGGCTACGCATAAAGAGCGACTTCCTCCCAAAGAGTACAGTCAGGAAAGGGGGGAGAGAGGAAGGGTGAGTGCACCTGCCAGACACACCTCCAGTCAGGTGAGCAAGGTTAACATCAACCGTGATCAGTACTGCTGACAGGAAATACCCTGGACAAGATGCAAAGAGAATGGCCCTTTACCTCTGTGCTTTTCCTCCCCAAAATGCATCGCCCTAGTCTGATTATGAGGGGAATATCGGCTAAATCTCCAATGAGGGGCATTTTACAAAACACCTGCCCGCTGCTCTCAGAGCTCTCTCAGTCATCGAAAACAAGGAGAGCCTGAGGAACTGTCACAGCCAAGCAGAGCCTAAGGAGACCCCACGACCCTGTAATGCCGTATCCTGGATGCAATCCTGGGGCAGAAGAGGGCCATCAGGCAAAAACGGAGGCAACCTGTGAAGGGCTTTTAGGCTAACAAGAAGGTAGCACCGCCGGTCCACTCACGGTGCAGCTGTGCCACACTGACGTGTTCATAAGCAAAAGTGCGCGTGGGGTATGAGAGAACTCACTGTACTGTCTTCCCAATAATTCTGGAACGCTAAAACTGTTCTCAAATAAAAAGTCTACTTAAAAAAAAGAAACACACTAGCTGCCAACTTTGCCAAATTCCGATTTCTTTTTTTTAAGATTCTATTTTAAGGAATACTTCTAACAGTTTCAAAGTGATAGTCTCTTCTTCAGGCATGTTTTTAAGTGATTAAAAGACAGAAAAGCAAAACGTCACGCCTGGAGAGCAGGGGTGATACTGGGTGGGGGTGGGGAGAAAGAACGGAGTCCCAGCCAAGTCCTCATTTCCATCACAGCACCAGCAACACAGCTGCTTTCACCTTGAAAGCCAAGAAAACCACCAGTGTCCAGCCTCTTCCACCCATGGGGAAAAGGAAGTGTTAAAAGATGCAGCAGTAACAGGAAAACTGGTGGTGCTAAGAAGTTATTCAACCAAGGTTACTACTGAAACATAAAGCCCCGCTGAAGAGATTCATGGCCTAAATTGCCCCAAAGCCACCAAAGCCCCAAGAAACACCAGGAGTGTAGTTATCACTCCTACTAAAAAAAAAATAAAAAGGAATCAGGAAAAGTACTCAATGTGTCTGCTGACTTTAAGTAGTCTTTCCAATTTTATTTGCTCTGATTCTGTTTAAAAATGTGCAGATAGAAGAAATAGATACATACTGTGCTGCTTACATACGCGTAGGTAAGGCGGCTTTGGGGTTTGTTTTTCATGAAAAGCTGGTTAAGTGGACTGGGTGCCAGACCCCTGCTCCCTAAGGACCTCTGTCTACAGAAAGCCCGGCCCGCTGGGGTCGGAGGCACCGCTTCTCCCGGGGCAGCTGCCCCGACCTCAAGAGCGGTCTTTAGGAAGGCAGAAACAGTCCTTACCGAGGCAGCAGAAGAGAACTAGAACTCTCCGGACTCCAAAAACTCATCACAATGGAGGTGAAAACCTACGCCCTCCCACTCAGGAAAGCAGCATACCATACAGCAAACCAGAAACCAAAGCCAGAAAGGTAAAATATAGTACACGGTATAATAAATATGTGAGGGGTGGCCCTGGTCTCAGAACGCACGGCAGTCTGCCCGTAATTTAGGGGGTGGGAGTTGAGTAGGGACCGGTCTCAGGAAAGACAATGCAGGAGAAGAGAGTAACAAGCTATGACGGCTTAGTACCTACGGGAATGAGATGAGTGGGCTGCGATTCTTCCAGTTTGTTCCTCAGCCAGTCAAAGTCCTGGTATCTTCGCCGGACCGAATATTCAGGCAGGTCAAACTCCACCCGAGTACTCTGCAAATAAGAAGAGTGGAACAGAATGAGCACAGGGGAATAGGAGCCTCATTTGGCAGAAGGGGAGGATAAAAGCTCTCTGTGAGTAAGTAGCCTGGGCAAGAACACACTTTCCTTGCACCAGACACACCAAACCGAGAGGCGGGGCTCACCAACAAAGAATGACAAGTCTGGGCCACAGGGCCCAGTGAAAAATTCATGGATCTAGAATGAAAATGTCCGGGTTTTTGTTGTTGTTTTTTTTTAATTTCTACCCTCAGAAAATGGAACTCAGTCAACTATCCCTCAGAATTGTGTTCGGAAACATTTGATTCATTTCCTCCAAACTTAACTTGGAGAATTTATTTTAGCAGAATCATTCTACTGAGGATATTGCTACTGAATCCAAATTTGGCTCCGCTGGTTGGAGCACTGTCCCGATACGCCAAGTTTGCAGGTTCGATGCCTGGTCAGGACACATGCAAGAATCCATAAACGAATGCATGAGTGAGTGGATCAACAAACTGATGTTTCTCTCCTGCCTCCTCTTTCTCTAAAATCAGAAAATGAAATGAAATGAAATAAAATGAAAACTAAAAAAAAGAAAGAACAGATCACCTGCTCTCTTAGAAGACAGATTAGATAAAAACAGAAAAGTTTTTGCCTCATCTGCCATATTCTGGCCAGAATCATAACCTTAAAATTATACTGTATTTTAGATGACCAAAAAAAAACTACAAGGAAATAGTTTGAAAATGTGATTGCACTGGAGAAAAATATTTATCTCATCCCCCTTCCTGATTTCAGTTATCTGAAATGTAATTGTAGCACTTTGATCATAAAAACCAATGTTAAATGAGATGAAATTAATCAATTCTCATTAATAAATGAGATTTATTAATCAATAAATTGATTAATTTCATCTCATTTAACAGGCAAACATGATTTTTCCACATTAATTTGCCAGCAGTAGTCCTGGCACTGCAACCAGATTCAACTGTATGTAAATTATGATTTCACTGTTAAAAAGTTGGATATAAATGGTTAGAAGGAATATCTGGAGCTGATAACTGACAACTGTCCTCTTCACACTTGTCCTTATTTCCAAACTGTCACCCACTCTCACACAATACTTGAATGGTGACACACGCACACACTGCTCATTTTTTAAACAGCCCCTTTAAAGACAAAGGGGGTTTAAGAATGCAGTAAAGCTTGTTTGATGCTTTGGGAAGTAACAGGATAAAAAATAACCATTATAATACAGAAGGATGTTCGCCCTCTCTGACCCGATATTTATTTTACTAACTTTTACCACAACTCATTCTAGAAAAGATAGAGTGACACGTGAGATACAGTCAAATGACACAAATTAGAAGTAGGTGAGAAAGATAAAGGAAAAACAAAGACAGAGAGAAAAGCAGAGCCAGGAGCGAGGCCAGCAAAACACACGCACCTTGGGATTCTGCGCGCCACCTAAAACTGGGCCACGGGCATTACTGAGTTTCTGGAGAGAAACCCAGTCGCAGCACTCATAAAATATGGGAGCCAATAAAACTCCAACTATGAGTTTTTGGTAAAGTTCTCCTCTGTGAAATTCGGGATCTAACTTCCGAAAAGGTAGTAAGTGTTCACCTGTGTTTGATCCCTAGCGTCTGTGGTAAACAAAGCAATAAGAAAGGACAGTGCACACCCGAGAGTCACACTCAGAGCCAAACCCTGCAGCGTTCTGCCCCATGTATCTCCACACTGCGTTCCTCCTGCTGGGGTGGCCCACAAAGATCCCAAGGTCACGGGTTCACACCTACAGTCGGATGAACAAAGAGGTGACCACGCACACGAGTGGTAATGAAGACAGTTCATTTTCATTGTCGCTCCTTATGAATATTGTCATGGTGATCTCTAGGCCTCCCTGCCAATTTTTTTAAACACTTTTGTAGACCTAGCACAGAGTCAGAGAAAGGAACACCTGTGAAAGAAAATAGACTTGAACCCTGAAGACTAAAGGGAATTAAGAATAATCCTCCGAGCCTCATCTTCCCATGAAAGAATGCCTCTTGCTCCCCAAGTTAGTGTGTCCAATGACGGTGGCCCGGAGTCCTTCCAAAGAATTTCCACTCGATCCAAAATTGATGACCAGCTCCCTCTAGAGAGGCTTGCTCTTTGTCAGAAATGCCATCTCCCCTGGCCATGGCTAAATCTTAAGAAGTCTGAGTGACCCCACTTTCTCAAAAGTTACCGCTTCCCTCATCAAATATTAGCCAGCCAAGCCTGTTCCACTTCAAAAACCCCCAGGGCTCTAGAAGACTAGCTGTAAAGGGCGCCGGGAGAGGCTTCTGGCGTCCCCTCCTCCTCCTCCTCCAGGCTTCCTTTGACAGCCGTCACTTACCTCCTTTTTCTCAGACATTTCCGCCAAGCTCTCTGGAACACCCATTGCATCACTAATATTAAAGCCCTGTAGTTCTTCGACCTGTTCCAATCCTGGAGGCTGAGAACACAGCCTCCCGACACCCGTCCCGTCAGGTGGAAAGCTGCTCATTTTTGCACATTTCACAAACCTCGTTTCCAAGACCAAGAGCTGTCACGGCCATCCGGCTTGCTCCGCAGGGCTCCTTGCGGCCACCACTCCCTGGCCCCATGAGAGCCCCTCGAGGCTCACGCCATCCAGCTGGACCCATCTCTCTCCCTCCTCATCCCGTCACCCGCTGACAGTCCTGTCTTTTCTCCTGATTCCCTGACAGCGCCCAGATCTGAGGTTCCCTCTCCAGAACCCCTCCAGAGCCTGGCTACCCTCAAGAGCCAGTCGGCCCGCAAATACGCCACCCGCCACCAAGCCAACAATGTCTCCTTCCCACTGCCTCTCCCCGAACTGTCATCGCACAAAAGCGCAGACGTCTCCCTCTCTAACCGGCACCTCCTGTGCTCCAGACCGCCACTTCCCAACACCCCTGGGTTTTCAGCCTCTTGGGACCTACAGTCCCTTGACATTCTCTCCATCCCTGTCTCTACTTCCTTCCTTAATCAGCCTCAATTCCCTGAGCCATCACTTCAACCTCTGACTTGCCCCCATGCCCCGCCCCCACCGTCCATCACACACGTCTAGCAAAAATGCAACCATCCGCTTCTCGTTCTAGTGGACCTGGGTGTGTGAGCACAGTCCTGAAGGCAAAGCCAACCCAGCAAAGCACACTGATCAATGCCATATATTCCCCAACAGGACCCTCAACACCGGCCAGCAATCTTTCTATAGGTCCGCAATCGACTCTTTCCCTCATTTTCCACATCAGTTAGTACAAAGTCTGTGAAAATTTTGAAAACTTCCAAGCCCCACTTAAGAACTTTCCTATCCCTCTCCGTAGAGGACCTCATTACCTATCCACAGAGGGAAATGCAGCTGTAAGTAAAGAACCCCCAACTTCCTGCCACAAAAATTCCCTCCTTTCTCCAGAAACAATGGAAAAAGATTCCCCTCCCTCATCGAAGGCCACTCCCTCCCTCCACTTCTGCTCAGGATGCTGTCTCCTCCTGCCTCCCGGGTGGCTTTCTACCCTCTGATCTGCAACCTACCATCTCCTTCTCTCCCCACACTGCCCGCCTGGCACCTACCCAAGCCTCTCCCATCCTGAAAACACACACAAAAAGCCCATCCCCTTCACACCCACATCCCCCTCTGTTACTGTTCTTTCTCTACATGTGCTTTCATTGCCAAACCGCCAACACTCATTGCAATGACTTTCTCACTTCTCACTCAGCCTCACCCACTGCAAACTGGCTTCTGGCCCACCACACCGATGAAACTGCTCTCCCACAGTCTTCAATAACCTTGTCACCACATCTGACGTTCTCTTTGTAATCCTTACCTATAACTTGACCTCTGAGCAGCATTTAGCCTGTGGACCACTGAAGCATATGAAAAGAAAAACTTGTTGGGGCTTAAGTCTTGGTAACGACCGTTTGGGTGATGGGGTAAAAGATGAGGGGGAGCAGCTCCTAAAGGGAGCTGGAGGCTCCTCTCCCTCCCCCAGCCTCCAGTCTGCGTCCACATCATCACCAGCTTCAACAGCCAGGCTGCGGTAGTGAACCACCTGCTGGGGGAGGCAGAGGCCACAGCACTGGGGTGGAGGGGAGGGCAGGGGGCATCCCTCCCTTGAAAGTCATGTCATGTCTTGGATCCAAGTTCTAGTTGCACCACGCACTAGCTGCATGTCTCTGAGCAACTTTCTTCACGTCTCTGTGTCTCGGGTTCCTCATGTGCAAAATAAAAACACCACCAGTACCCGTCTCATTGAGCGTGAGGATTAACTGATGATACATTTAAAGCACTTAGCACAAAATAAATGACAGCTCATCCATACTGCAGAGCACTACTGCAGTCTTAGAAATGACAGCGTAAAAGCGGGTTTACCGGCATTTATTAACACAGAAAGACATCTGCAGCATGCTAAGTGAATTGACGCCATGGAAACTACGCATTTTTGTAAGCAAATAAGAGACGAATAATTCATAAAGTTACAAGTGATTATTTCTGGCTAGAGAGCTTAGAGATCTTTTATTTCACTGTTTTAGCTTGAGTTTTCCAGTTTCTCTACAGTGAGCACATATTATTTATATAAAATACAATTTAAAGGGTTTCTATTGCAAACAAGTCTAGCACATGGTAAGTGCTCAATAATTAGTCATTATGATGATGTTACTTTCTAGGAGCCTGCAGGGCAAATTGCCGACTCGGCCTGCCCTGAAAAGACCTCTCCCCACCCCCGGAGAGGTAAGAAACCCACCACTTAGAGTCACTCTGCCTACATTGGCTCCCAGCCCTTGGCTCACTTTAGCTCGGGCAAAAGCAGCTCTGTCCAACTTTGGTCGTCAGGAATCTGAACTAGAACTGGGAGCCAAAGCGTAAAGTAAGCGAGTGAGAATACACACAACCTTGTCCTCTGACCATTAACTTCGCTTGAGAACCTCAGCAGAAGTTGCTCGGGTGTTCGGGACCCTGTCTTCCTGTGTGTCCTCTCTCCCACCCCCACACCTCCCTACATGTCCTTTAACACGACATTCAGAAGGAGGGCTCCAAATGCGTCGCCACGACAGGAAACTTGGTGTCGCTGTTTGAAACAGGAAAAGAACAGGACTCCGGTTTGAGAAGTGGGATTGACAGCAGTACATCAAACTTAATTTTGCAGCAAGTTTAGCCGGAGGTGTTAGCATCGCAGAGAAGGGGAAAGATGGGATTGCAACTTGGAAATGGCCATCCTGTGACGTTATGTGACTGACAGGAAACAAAGAGCCCTTGTGAAATAAAACAGAAATAAGAACGCAGAGAGAAGGGGGACAAAGGAAAGAGGGGGCACGGAAGAGAGTGGTGAGCTGTGGCAGGTGCCGCAGCCTGTGAATCAGTGGACAAAGTCCTATGGGATTAGCATCTGGGGGCGGTCAACTGCAGGACAGGGGAACACAGGAGGGGCGGGAAAACGTCGCGAGAGGCGAGCACTGCTGTGCCAGCAAGCAGTCACCTTGCTGTTCAGCTGTTTAGAGCACAAGTTCAAGAAAAACAGGTTTTGCATTTCACTGACTGCAGGGTAAAAAGATAAGTTGACTCCAAGAGGGAAAACAATAAGTAACTGGAAATAATTCACGGGAATCCATATACCAACCTAGGACCTTTGAGGAGGTAACACACATCTAAGCAGCCAGCCCAGTGCCTGGGAAATAAATGGTAAGTACCAGTGGCCACAATGACGGGGAAGACTGTGAGTTCATGTGCTGGTGACAGATTTCCAAATGTGAACTGGGTGACGTGGCAGTGACATCACAGTGGCAACAGAGAAGAAAGTCAGTCAGGGTTAGTCTCCACCCTCCTTTACTCCTTCTTCCCCACCAGCAAGTCTAATTACACCAAACGGTAACCATGGCCTCACCACAGAGACTTAGGTTAAATCGGTAGTTCATATTCCAAGTGCAATGTGATATTAATATGTTAAGTAAGGGAAGGTAGAGTTGACCCTTGAACACCATGGGGGCGAGGGGAGCTGACCCCTCCACGGGCATATAAATTTCACCTCCCCCCAAACATAACTAGTAATAGCCAATCACTAACCAATAACATGAACAGTCAACACATATTTTGCATGTTATAGGTATCACGTACTATATTCTTACGATAAAGTAAGTCCAAGAAAAGATGTTACGACAAAATTGTAAGAGAAGATACATATACAATAGTATCTACTGAGAAAATATATGTGCAGGCAGACGCACACAGTTCAACCCCATGTTGCTCAAGGGTCAGCGATGTAAGGATTAAGTGTTTCCTTTGACAGCTGCAGTCACAATTTATCATTTTAAAATGAAAACAACCTACGTATTGCATAATCCTTTTAATGTGAATGCAGTCACTCTCCCGGAGAGCCACACCCACAGCTCCAACAAAGGGGAGCAGGGTTGCAGAGAAGGAGAGAGAGAGCAAGGGCGGGACTACGGGGGCAGGACCCCTCCTCCCAGACCGCCCAGCGCGGGCGCAGGGCGGCAAAGGGACCTACTTTGGTGGTGATCCTGTACGTGATGTAGGTCTCCATGGTGCAGACGTGCTTCTTGGGATCATCCACTGTGACAAAGAGATCTCTGGTCTCACCATCGATGTCGTCGTCAAGCTGAAGTCTGTTGAGCAGGGAGGATGAGGAAGCTGGACTGGAAGCACCTGCTGGAGTACCGCCGTTGGGCAAAATGAGATCCTGAAAGAAGAGAGGAATCACCTTACAAATTAAATGAAGACACACGCCCGGAGAGTATCAGCAAAAGAAGCTGGTTTCGCCAAGCCAAGAAACACCTCTCAATACAGAACGACTTTCAAAGAATCCGGGCCTCTCCTTACGTAACATTCCTTAAGTGGACAGGCCTTTCACGACCGAGAGAACCAAACCAGGTTCTCGGAATTCATCTTCCAACAAAAACAGGGGAAAGCCACAGGAGCAGGCAGTTTGGGGACGGAGAACACAGCAGCCCCCACCGTCACCCGTCCCAGCAGAGAGCAAACTTGGTGCACACACCACGTGTTCTTGCCCACTTTCTCAGGACCACCACCTGGGCCCAGGGACATACCAAGAGACCCGAGGGACCCTCCAAAACATTGAAGGACTCAATCAACCATCACAAAGAAACAACTAAACATTATGGGCCTCCTGAAAGAAGTTCATTCGCAAAACCGCCTATGGAGCGTGCTTGCCAAACAACATTGACCCTGAGCCCTGAACAATCTGTATTACGCAACCCTGGTTTACACCGAGGAATGAGGAAGATGTTCAGCAGTGCTATGAGAATGCAGTCAGCAAAATCCACACCGCGTGAGACTGTAGGGAACTGAAGACCCAGCTTTTTCCGTAAATAAACCGCAAGGGATGAAAACACAGAGAGATGGCAGCACCTGGAGATGTAAGGAAACGAACGTAAGAGCCCTGTAACGACTGCAGTGGAACCTGATTAAAAGAGAAGATTTTGAGATGGTCAGGAAAATTTAAGTATTGGCCAGTTATTTGATGACATTAAGAAACTATTAGGTCTGATAATACAAGCATTAAGATTTTACAAAGTTTTCATCTTGTAGAAATATGTATTAAAATACCAATGGGTGAAATAATAGGATGCCTGGTGTTTGCTTCAAAATAATTAAGGATATTGAAGCAGGTAACTGCAGTTTTGTTATAAAATTTTCTCCTCTTTTGTATATGTTTAAAATTCTCCACAATTAAAAATTGGGGGAGGGGGTGGCAAATGCCAGGGGAAAGAAAAGGAAGAAAAAAAAATCTTTAATTACCAGTAGGAACTTGTTCCTCTTAAGGCCTTGGTAAGAAACCATTTGAATAAATTATGACCCTATTATCAAAAAAGGGTGCAATCTTGCAGCTACCTTTTTTACTGGTTTTAACGTCTGATAAGAGACAAAGCCCTGTCTGGATGTGAAAACCTCTGAATGTGACTTTGGAACCATCAGGAGGCAGACACGAGGGCACAGGGCGGGAAACGACGTGACACCATCGGAACTGCCTCGATGAGGAACCTGGGAACCACTCCTGGTCTGTGGGTCATCGGGGCCCAGGGTGGGGGTGGGTGGGGCCTTCCCCAGAATTCTCTGTCCCTGTCTGCAGGCCAGGTGCGACTGAGCCCCCAGGTTACAGAACATCCCGGGAATTAGAGGCCAACCTAGCCATCAGCACATCCACGGGACACCTGGGAAGAGGGCTGGGACAAGGCAGAGGAAAGCAAGGCCTGGGGTCAAGGGCAATGTCACCAACTCAGATAATTTAATTACATACTTGGTTATGCAACCAATCGATGTTTCTCTCTCACTGATGGTTTTTCCCCTCTTTTTCTCCCTCCCTTCCCCCTCTCTAAAAATAATAAAATATTTTAAAAAATTTTTTGTAATGACTGAAAGAGTACCATTTTCACGGAAGGTGCTCATGACGATGGGCCCCACCTTCACTACATAGCAGCTGCTCCCCGAGTGGCCATGGCTACGAGCCTCACTACTGCAGCAATCGCCTGGTCCCATTGGCTCCCCCAGCGTGCTGACACGGCAGAGCACGCAGGTCCACGCCCCGGGGGTCTGAGAGAGACACCTCTGAAGCTCCAAGACAACCATGGTGTTTTCATGAGTTCAGCAAGTGTTTAAACAGGCACCGCCAGGCTGGGCACCGCAGGGGCCCGCGCTTACGTTTTGTCAACACCAGCAGCACACTGGGCCCCAGAAGGGCTCTGCGGATAGCTAAACACGGCACCAAAAAAAAAAAAAGGGAAATCTTCGGTCAGAGAAGCCAACAACAGCTTACGCAGCAGCTTTCCACAACCTCAGCAGCCGCATTTCTCACGGTACCAGCTCCCGGAATCCTGATCTTTGCTCACGAAGCCCCGCCTCTGTTTCATGGACAGGTCTCCAGGTATCTCACAGGAATCTGCTCGAGTCCCCTTCCTCTTGCATCGTTCCTTGATCCACTCCTTGGCAGAATCAGTCACTCCCTTCTCAAAACTCTGAAGATACTCCCACTGAAGCAACTGTCACAGGTTTAATCATTATTTACATACGTAACATCCACAAACACCGTGAGTCTGCAACAGCTATCGTTGTGCCTGGTTTACGGGCACGTGTGACTGTCTGCCCATTTGCAGGTCTCCTGTGACTCCCATCCAACCTCCCCAACCTTGGCTATGGGGACTGCGGCCATGACCTTCTAGGAACAGCCCAAATAAAGCCTGGAATGTCTTGGCAGGACAGGACAGCGGGACCTGAACTGTTTCTCAAATCAGTTGCAGGGTGGGGGAGGGGAGAGTCAGCCAGCAGGATCTGTGTGCACATTCTTTCTCTTAGGACTGTGTGACCAGGGAAAACACTCTCACTACGGGTGTTTCACAGAAAATTATCTGAGTGCACAGGAATAGTCAACAGGCTACAGGTATCTGTCATTTCCTAAAAAGGGGTGCTTCCGGCTCACGTTTCCGTGGCACCTCCGGGCCCAGTGCTTCCACTTCTTTACTCCTTGCACCCCACCTTGGCCTTGTGCGTCAGCAGGACGACACGGTCTCTGCTGATGAGGAAGTGGATCCCCAGAGGTTAGGCAACGCGTTCAAATGAATGGATGCTAGTCGTCGCCGAAGTAAGAGTCGAGCCAGGTTTCTGGTTCCAAGTTCAAGGTTCTAATCAAACTGAATCCCCTTTGTGTGGCTTTTCTGACCCGACACGGTACTGTCCCTCATTTCCACTCTCCGGCATAAATCCTTTTGGGGAAACGTGAAGCTTCTGTTTTCAAAAAGCCATTCAAGGAAAGCCAACATTTTCCTTAGAGTTATTTCCCAAGTGACTCCTCTCAAGGTATGGTCCCGGTGAGAAACAAGCGTGGTGAGAAACTGTGAAAACCTTGGGAGGACAGAGCCAAGGGCCCAGCAGCCGGATGGCGGGAAGCACAGAACCTGAGAAGTGAGCAGTGCCCCTGGCTCCACGTGAAAGCCCCCTGCTTCCATTTCTCAGCCCTGTAGTCAGTCCTCCTGCAGCCAAGGCGCCCTTGGAAGAGGTTAATCATTATTCAATACAGTTAATAATACTCTATTGCATATTGGACAGCCGTTAAGGGAGTAGACCTTACAAGTTCTCATCACAAGAAAAAAGAACTCCAGGAGAGCGTGACAAAGCCTCTGGAGGCACCCTCGAGGTTCAGGAGAGGATGGGGCGCTCTCTGCGTGCACCGGCGGTGCCCGACCTGCCTTCCTGCTCCCCGCCCCACCGCCGGCACACAGGAGGTGCGTGAAGAAGGAGTGTGTCCTGAGCAAACAGGACATTCTTGATGGCTGACTCTTTTGTAAAGTTATATTCAGGCCCACTCTGGGCAATAAATTCAGAGGAAAAACCCCAAAAATGTTCTGTTCGAAGATGTTCCTAAGAGCGAAGAACACAGAGTGAATTCTGGAAAAACCCCAAGGCTCAGTAACCAGGAAGTGATTGTGTTTCCAACAAGAACGTTACACACTCGTTGTAAAATTACAAATCTGGACCTGGCTGGTGGCTCAGCTGGTTGGAGCATCGTTTGTGCACCAAAAGGTTACGGCTTTGACCCCCTTTTCAGGGCACATTCCTACGTTGTGAGTTCAATCTCTGGTTGGGGCATGTAAGGGAGGCAGCCATCGATGTTCTCTCTCTCTCTAAAGTCAGTAAAGATACCCTCAGGGGAGGATTTAAAAATTACAATCCAGACTCAGTGAATTGAGTACAATCCTTTACTTCCTCCCTCTTTCCACTCTCTTAACTCAAAAAGCTAGCAAATGGGGTAGAAAGAGCAGGGGGGTGGGGGGAACAGAAAAAGACAACCAGTGACTGGAATTGTGCCAGACTGGAAACTAGGAAAGGGTGGCATCCAAAACTTTCGGAGATTTTCTCCTGAGATTTATTTAGCACAATTACTGAGATCATTTAAGTTGCCAAGGTGACCTAAGAAGTAGCAGATGTCCTGACTCCTCACATCCACTCTAATTTGAAATGTGACAGCCTAGGACACCGGGAGAGTGGCCGGGTGCCAGTGGGGCAGGGGGAGACCACCTGATTGTCTCACTGTGTCGACAGGGGATGGATGTCAAGCTCAGGCAGATCCATCACGCGAGGGCCACCAGCAGAGGGCACCCCCTCCACGTGGCTCCATCTCACCAGGCCAGGTCAGAGTGGGCAGATGGCAACTGGGTCAGCTGCCCTGGGCCGGTCCCCAGAGCACAAAGCACGAAAGACTGAAAACTCCGAAGGGGTGGTGTCTGCCCGGACGGGGAGAGCACCTGAGACAGGAAGGAAGCCAGGCGACACTGGGGCCAGACACAGAGAGGAGCCAGATGTCCCAATGTCCCTGACCCCCTGTCCGGGACACTGGCTCCCTTTCTTCCAACTCCTTTCCCCACTGACAGGTCACTCTACTGGTCTGTCAACCGGTTACTCAACTCAACCTAGGATCCAAGTAGAAAATTCTAACACCAAGGAGGAACAAAGGGAACCCCATAATTAACTCACTTGTTCCAACGGGAGGCAAATAGCCTGCATTACCCTCCCCAGACACAAGAGAACGGAACGATATGCCCAGCTGCACTAGCTCAGCATTCAGACACGAGAAAACCAAAACGTGAAGAAAGGAGCACAATGCTCAAGAGCAAAGGTTTACATTTGGAAAAGATTCATCCCGTGGAACAGAATACTTTTTGGCTACTTCTACCTTGTGCTTCCATGTACGATCCATGAAAGAGAATTTAAAAATGAAAAGAAAGTAGGAGAATAAACAAAAAAGTACACATTGAAAACAGGAAAGAGTAAAAGCTATACACAAAATCAAAATTTTATTCTTCTAAAAGATGAATTAGAGAAACAAAAACTTAGAAAGTCTGATCAATATGGAGAAAGAGTAGGGGAGAGCCAGCAATAACTATTGAAGTCTTACCTCTAAGTAATGATTGTAAATTATCAAAATGCGATATGAATAACTATGCTGACAAACTTGGAAGTCTGTATGAGCAGGCGGTTTTGTAAGAAAATATATGGCCAAAGTGAAATTAAGTTGAGATACAAAACCTGAACAGTTAAGTAACCGCATAACTGTTTCCAGAGAACTTTCACTAACAGGTAAGCTGAGCCCCAAAGGTTTTACAATTGAGTTCTAATGAAGCTCAAGGAGCAAGTCCTATTTTATTCAAAAACTCTAAAATGTGTATTTTTTTAAATGGAGAAACCTTTCAAATCATTTTATGAGGGCTACCTACACTTGACATCAAAATGTTAGGACAAAAAAGAAAATTGGACGTAAGTATAAACATCGTCAATCAAGTAACAGCAATGGGCTATTGAAAGAATTTTTTTTAAAAAAAAGAATATGTCAGGATTGAATCCAACTTATTTCAGGAAATCAAGAATAATTCAACACCGGGAAGCTTACTAATGCAACTTATTACATTAACTGATCATATAATCACCGTTGAATATAATCATGTCCACAACTACCAATGTATTTATTGATATCGTTCGTTAGTAAATACCAGCCATTCCATTAAAATCTCTAAGCAAAATTAAGCAACAAAAGGAAAGTTCCTGAATATGCTATCGATAAAGAGTGTGTTATCAGAGAACATCAGCAATGAACCTTGAAAACATTGAAAGTGAAAGAAGTCAGACACGAAAGGCCACGTGTACAATTCCATGAATATGAAGTGTCCAGAACAGGCAAATCCAGAGAAAGAGGAAACAGATGCCTGGTTGCCAGGTGTTGGAGGAAAGGGGGAACGGGAGCAAATGCTTACCGAGTTTGGAGTTTCTTTTTAGGGTGACCAAAATATTCTGGAATTAGTAATGATGGATACAGGATGCCATGGAAGCACTTAGAGCCACTCAATGGTATACTTTAAAGTGGTGAATTTTAGGATACGTAAGATAACAATAATAATTGTTAAAAAGCGGCCAACAATGTAAAACACTGGACACACATCTACGAAATTTGCAAACAAGACTCTGATACCTAATATCACGCCATCACCCCAGTCACTCTGGAGACGCCAGGGGCGGCAGCGAGGTGCAATCGTGCCCTGCGCCTGGAGGTACCGAAGGGGACCTGAAGGCACGCGGTGACCCACCTCATCTCTCCCCCAGCAAGAGGGCAGTTCCCCCCCCACCAAATGAGTCTAAAATTTAAATACACGTAATATGAAGAAAATGATTCAAAACACTTTAAAATAGTAAGTCTGAACGGACACAAAGCACTCCCTGAATAACTCAGTGACAAAGGAGAGGACACAAACTGATGAGAGCATATCATTGTTGGCTACTTCTAACTCCCCCTCTTTAGAGGATCGTAGAGTCTTGCCATCGCCAAGTGACTGCCCACAGGGCACGTCTCCACGCCACTGACCTTCAGCTTGGCGTGGTGCCTTTCTCTGGCCAATCGTGTGTCAGCGAATGTGACACACACCAGATGGGAGCCGACGCCGTAAGGGCCGCTGCCTGATTCCACCAGCTCTCCGGCTCCCTCTCCTGTGCCTTGCAGCGAGCACGACCCAAACTGGGCTGCTCCTTCAGAATGAAAAACACCACGGCAACGGCCTCGCAGCTGCTGACACACAGGGTGACTTAGAAATTAATAACTGGTCCTGGCCGGGTACTCAGCTGGTTAGAGGGGCATCCTGATGTGCCAAGGTTGTGGGTTTGATCCCCGGCAGGGCACATATGAGAATCACCCAATGAATGCATAAATAAATGGGACAACAAACATCTCTCTCCATGTCCCCCATTCAATAAATTGTTTTTAAAAAGAAATGAATGATTGCTGCAAACCTTTGAATTGGAGGAGTTGTTTATTATCATAGTAAGGCTAACTAATACATATTATTAAAATACCTACATATTTTTTAAAGTCTAGGTAGGAAATAGTTGATATAAACACTATCAAATTTCGAGATGTGGGGATTTATATTTTGGGGGTCTTTTTGTGTTTGTTTCTGTAGAATTATTCAAACACACCTTAACTATTATGCCCCGAAGTGCTGGGACCCTGCCTGCTTATGAGTAGAAAGTTCAGCCCTCTTTCCCTCCCACGCCTCCTGGACCCCCATCTCAGACACCCCCCCAAACCTCCTAGGGTGCCTGCACAAGTCTCTCCAAGTTCCCAAGGCCCATCAGTCTGTGGTTTTCAGCACCTTCCCTGAAGAGTTATATTTTCCCACTTTAGATTCTAAATCATTTCTCATGAGGTAAAGACTATCTTTCCTCAGACATGGGTTAAGAAACCACCTATTTTAAAGCTTTATCTGTAGGCTAATAAAGTGGTTCAGAACTGAGAATGTTTTCCTAGCTTTTCCATGAGTAAACCTGCCATTCAAGTAAAATCCACCCATTGGCCTGATGTAAAACAACACCTCCAGTGAGATCGCAAAAGACACCAGAGCAGGAGAGTCCAAGTTCACATTCCCTAAGTGTCCGATGTCCGTTCCTAGCTTTTCCTAAGAATCTCTGGCTAACAATCACTTCTCCAGACATTGTGATTCCAGGGAGCAAAGATTTTCCACATTCTCAGCTGAATTTATTATTTTGTAAATTTACTGATTTTAGAGAGAGAGAGAAATATTGATTTGTCGTTCCACTTATTCATGCAGTCACTGGTTGATTCTTGAATTTGCCCCGACTGGGGATGCAGCCCACGACCGTGGCACATTAGGACGATGCTCTGACCAACTGAGCTACCTTGCCAGGGTTCTCACCTGAATTTAAACACGATCCCTTTCCATTCCTTCTAAGAACGATTCTCCATTTCAAGCACATATTGAACATCTAAAACATATCAGCCAAAGTGCAGATTCAGGACTACCAAACGAAGCAGGATGTGGCATCTGTGTTTAAATAACTCAGGCTAGCTGGATCTATGAGCACAAAAACCTCTAATTATGATGCAACACAATATGGGTTGTAAGAGAGCTCCATGCAAAATGCAGGAGGCGAGCAAAGGATGCTGGGGCACCCTGAGAAATAATAAATTTGCCCCATGGAAAAACAAGGTGGAGAGCATGGCACGGACATTCCAGGCTGAGCAATTAATTACTGCTGCTGAAGGAAGAAAGGAATTTCCCAAAGTCGGTCCCTAACTCAGTGATAACTAAGACCCACAACATGAGGGCTCTGCCTTTTCTGCCGGTCAAGTACGTGCGTGCCACCTGGAGGACTCAAAAGCCCAGGCGGACAGCCTCCTAAAAAGATGGATGAATCCTCCCCAAAAGCACACATCCAAAGAGAATGTGATTCTCCCTGGAAACCTGCTCTCTTTTCTGCCCACCTCAACGTGTTGTCAGGATCCTGCAAGTGAAAACCCAGAACTCTGCTGACATTTCTGCACCAAATCCCACACAGGCATGGGGCACAGGACCCCTCAGAGATCATCCAGGCCATTGTGTGTCACGGAAAAGAGGCTGTGAGGTGGCATGCGTGAGGCCACTCACAGAGCACGTAAGGAACCCAGGTCTTTGGTCCCCCGTCTACAGCAGTGCCACATCGTCACCCTCACTTCCTCCCACCCCCCCCTAACCACAAAGAAAAAGAACCACATGCCCAAATGACTGGGCCTGAATCCTGGCTCTGCTCCTCACCAGCCCTGGGGTAAGGTAGTCCAGCTGGCTCTCTGAGCCCCCGTCTCTCCATCCACGACACATGGAGGGTGTGAGGGCTGAAGAAAAAGCAACGTGCCTAATATAACCCCTTTCATAAATGTCGGTTCTTTCCCACTCTTCACCCAATACCTCTTTTTAAAATTTATTTATTTATTTATTACTTATTTATGTATTGACTTTACTTGGGTGACAGAGGTCAATAAAATTACATAGGTTTCAGGTGTACACTTCTAGCATCCATCATCTGCATACTGTATTGTGTGTTTGCCAACGCACAATCAAGTCTCCCATAACTCTTCACCATGCCATTTGTTCATCTTACAAAGCCTCGTCCTAGTTTACAGGTTTTGTGCTGCTGCCACCTGACACAGTCTTCAATATCTAGAACACACTCAGTGTCTGATGAGACAAGATGCCCATGAAACATGAAAGGAGGGGCATTGTTGGTGTCCGGAACCGAGGCCTCAAGGAAAACAACCCAGAGCTGAACGCACACGCACGAGGCGTTCCAATGCCTGTTGGTGAATCATCAGCCCAGACCAAACATTTTCAAAAGCAGAAACCACTCCAGTGAGGGACAGAACAGGGCAGCACTCAACCACCAACAGCAACTGCCAAGTGCTTACTGTTAATTCCACCCTCACAGCCCACAGCTGTGCTTTAAAAAAAAGCCTGGCACATTTAGCAAGACTAAAAGTGTCCTTTGCCACAGCGACCCTCTGCCTGGAAGCCATGGGCAGCTCACACCAAAATTACGTGCAAATTCTGCATGCGTACGGGCAAGTCTGGACCTTCCTTCAGAGAGATCCGATCGTTTTCAGAGTCCTAAAAATACCCACAGGGGGAAAAGTTAGGTGCTGCAGATTCTCAACGGTCTCTCTAAACTAAAAAGAGGAAACGAGTACATTTCAACTTCCACGAGCTACCCAAATTCAAATTGCCTCTAGAATATGCTTACACTCAGTGACCTCTCACACACACACACACACACACACCCTGCCTTTGGGGGTGGGAATGCCCTTAAACCCTCAACCCAAACCTAAAACTGACCTGAGCTGAGAATTTGTTAAATCAGGAAGAAGTATGTGTCTATACTCCAATAGGTCACACTTGCCTGAAATTCTTTTCCACTTCATTTTTTTGCTTCTATAGGATGCACAGGGTTCTCCCAGTATTAGTTTTGTGACATGAAACGTTGTTGCATTGAATCTGCACCTCTCCGCAAAGATGTTTACCTGTGGAACTCCTCACAGCCTGAGGTACTGCCTCCCCTGGGCCATCCTTTTTAGAAATCCTTTTTAGAAGTCTTCTTACGTGTACCTGCCTCCCGCCCAGAAGTGCAGACCGCTTTCCAGGCTTGAGAGCCCCTGGCTACCTGGCTGCTCCAGTTCTAATCCCCACGTTCCTACTGACATGACTCAGACTGGAGTTGGGGATTCCTTCTTATTTCCATGGTAAACGGATTCACTGTGTGTATGTATGTTTGTGGGGGGGGGAGGGAGGTAGGCAATCAATAAGCAAGAATCTGATCACAGTCCAAACAGTAAAAAGTAAAAGCAGGAACAGCACCTTCTACAATAAAACTGTTCAAAAGGGTTTCACAACTAAGTAACCAGATAAGGAAAGTAAGAAAAAAAAATGGGCAGGAAGGACAGGGAAGAAAAGGGCCTTAAACGTAGCAGGGCTCAGCCTGGCCCTCCCACGTGAGCTCCGAGGCAGAAAGGAGCCCTGTGAACGGGGCGAGTGGGAGGACTTCGGACCAGGTACACGCGGCAGAGGGGCAGAAACGGATGACGGGTGGAAGCCACGCAATGAATGAGGTTAAAACAAAGTCGGAAAGGAGGTGGCTCCGGGCGGGGTGGGGGGCCCATCTGCGTGGGGGGGCGTGGAGGCTTGTTTTGAAGCCAATACTCGAGGGATCAGAAAACAGCAAGTCCTTCTCAAGATGCTTTCATTTGCACTTCGCATAGGAGAGGAAAATGTCAACGGTCCAAAGTGAAAAATATTATTATTTTTCAGTTCAGGCGGTTTGCGGTGGGAGGAGCTATTGGTAGATGAACAGAGAGAGCTAACAGCCCTCAAAGCGACTGCCAGGGATGGCCACTGTCTGACACAATTAAGCTAAAGGACTAACACACATGTATTACAGAAAGACACGGGAGTCTTCTAGATACATGTCTATGATGGATATAATGAAATGTTTCAAGCACCTTTCTCCGAGTAATGAAAAACTCGATTATGTCTCCCTGTGATGGCAGCAGGAAAGGGATAAAATAATCTCCACTTTCTATTTATTCTACAGACCAAAAGAGAGATGTTTTCCAGCACCTGGGAGACTTATGTAACCTAATTACCAGGATGTTCTACTCCCCAGGACATGAATTGGAGGGTACGGAAAAAATCTATTTATTCACATATTCATCCAAACACTGAGCAAGTCCCCGCTGAGGGCCAAACACTGTTCTAGATGCAGGGGGTGCGAGCTGAGACGGGGGCCGTGGTGTGCACCCGGGACAAAGGGCAACGTGACATACTGAGGTGGTGAACACCTGCATAAGGAGAAACCGGCCGAGCTGGAGCCGAGAGAAAGCCAGAGCAGCTCTGCCTGGGAGGAGGGCTTCGGAGAGGGCAGTCTGCCGGCTTCTCCTGATGGCAGAGACTGGGGTCTCAATTCCGGCTCTCCTACCAGCCACATGCGGCCATGAGAAAACCACCTGACGTCACCAACATCCGCTGACAAATGGCGAGAGCCCCAGGGCAGGGGCCAGGTAGGCTGCATGGAGCTTCGGGAGCACGTGTGTGCAGCCCGCTGTGAACGGTGGTGAGTGCTGCATGGGAGAGAATGGCGTTTCTGGCCTGCCACGTTGCATCGGAAAAGCTGTCATGGGGGGAAGTGCAGCAGCCGCAGCGGGTGAACGTCATCACAGACAGAGCGCGAGCCCCCCAGGGATGCGACGGGAAATAAGGTGACTGGCTCCAGACTGTAAGGGATCTTAAAAATCTGAGGTGCATCCCACAGGCAATGGCTCAGCTTTTAAGCAAGAAAGTAGCAATTATACACAAATTTGATAAAAGAGTTTAGTAAAAGCACACAGAGGGAAAAAAAAAAAGAGGGATCAGTTAGGGAGCTGTTGTAATGGCCCAAGGCACCCTCTCCCCTCCTCACATGGGACCTGAGCTGCCTGGTAGATACCATGAGGAGGACGGGACAGGTGAGAAGTGTCATCAACAGTAAGATCAGATGGCTTGAGACACCATGAGGGACGTTTCCTACACAGAAAAAACAAAGTCTGGCCATACCGGGGAATCCTGTTTCAAACACAGGTAAATTACAGAGGACTAGAAATGCTACCGTTCTAACAATCAAGTCCATCTAAATCCAAGAGCCCTATGTGCTTGTCCTTAAATCCGAAGGGCCCACCCTTAGGACAAGAGGGAAGCTCTGTAGAGCGTACCTGATAGTTTACCCAGGTAGGAGCTGCCTCCCAGAGCAGACTCGGTCATCTGCTTCGGTGATACCTGATTCACATCATGTTTCCACTGCCATGAGCCAGCAGGCCTCTCTGTGGGAACTCCCGTGGGGAATTTCCCACGGCAGTCCGTTTAAGGAGGCCAAATGACCAAACTGCCCACATGGCCTGAGTCTGACATGGCCAGGGGCCACTCCTTGAGTCATCTGAACAAATGACCCAAGGAGCAGAGAGCCGAGGGTGGCCAGCTGAGCGCACTGGGAGCCTGGGTTGTGCATTGACTCTAAAACACAGCGCAGCCCCAACACAGAAAGCAAATCTTGGGGCTTAGAAATACTAAAGGACTTGGAGACAAAATGCATACTTTTCACAGCCATCTACACATACACCTGGAAGTCCAGGAAGATAAAAGAAATTGTTTTAAGCTCACCCTCTGTGCCAGGCACTGGGCAAGGCTTGCCCGGCCAGGGCTGCCCAACCTGTAGCCCGCAGGCCACATGCAACCCGGGGTGGCTGTGAAAGCAGCCCAACACAAAATCATAAGTTTATGTAAAACATTATGAGATGTTTTTTCTGTGATTACACGTTGCAATGTATTTAATGCGTGGCCCAAGACAACTCTTCTTCTAGTGTGGCACAGAGATGCCAAAAGGTTGGGCACCCCTGTCTCCAACCCCTGTCTTTACATATTGTCTCATTTAATCCTTAAAATAACCCAAGGGTAGGGGACAGAGAGGGCAGTGACCTTTATTATCCCTGTTTCTCTATAAGAGAAAGGGCCCAGGGAGGTTAGAGGGTGGGCCCAAGGTCACTCAGCCAGGAACAAGCAGAGCCTCGCCCCAAGAGTCCAGAGCAGAGGCTAGTGGCCCTCCACCACCTGCCTCCTCATCACAGGAGATACCATTAAACCGGCACCTAGGGGACAGGAGACCCCCCCGCCCACAATGTTCATCTCCACATCTGCACCAGCACCTGGTCGTGAGCAACCCTTAATGTGTCCCTTCAAACAATCCCTGATGCAGCAGTGTCAGAGAAACAAATCAAGCCACTTCTCTCACAAGATTTCAAGAGCCAGCCAGCTCCAGGGAAAACCCTCCATAAAGGACCAGAAACCATTAACAAACAGCTCCATCTGGTTGTCAGCAACCCCCCTCGGATGCCCGCCACAGCGTCTGCAGGAAGGACTAAAGCTGAGAGGTCAGTACCACCCTGCACGGGCACATCTGGCTGGAACAGTCAGTGACAACACAGGGGCTGAGGGCTTCTCGTCCCCAGAGAACCTGTGGGGAACACGCATCCTGCCCAAGTAGCCCGATGATTCGCCCTGTCACTCCTTAATTGATGCAGCGGATCTGACATTTTAATATATGGTAACTATGGAGCTTCAAACACTGGGGAAACAATATTCAATAAATGCTGATGGAGAATTTGGTTAACCATCTGGAGAACAATTAAGTTATATCCTTCTCTAACTACAAAAAAATAAATAGCAGATCACGTAAAGGATTAAATGCAAGACGTAAAAAAGAGTATCAGATGATGATTTATAGTGGGGGTCAGCAGACACTTTTTGTAAGGACCAGAAAACCAATATTTGCAGCTCCATGGGCCCCGAGTCTCTGTCGCAACGTCCCAACTGCACTGGAAGGTGCAAAAGCAGACACCGGCAGTCGGCAGACAGAGGAGTGTGGCTACATCCCAATAAAATCTTACTTACGGACACTGAAATTTGAATTACACCAATTTTCACCTATCACAAAATATAAATGTTTCTTCCAGCCCTTTAAAAATAGGAAAACTACCCCAAAGACTGCTGGTGTCAGGGTTCGGGGACAGAATGAGCATGGCCACAAAAGGGCAGGCGCGGGAAGCTCTGTGAGCGGGGATGGTCTGCGCCGACACCGCGGTGCCGGGTACAGAAGCCCAACACAGGAGAGGAAAACTCGAGCTAAACCCCCACGTGCCCCCACACACCGTCTGAGCGGGTTCTGTGGACGGTGCCGACATCGACCTCCTGGAGTTGTCACACGAGATGTCACCACTGCAGGAAAAGGCTGACGGACCCCTGGGACCTCCTTACCCACGTTTCTGGTACCTTCCTATGAACCTACAATTATTTCAAGGTGAACATTTTAAAGAAATTATTAATTCGCAGACTGTACAAACCCAGTGGCTGGCTAAATTTAACCTCTTGACCTTTGCTTGATGATTCCACGATTTACATTCATAGCACAAAAATCCTGTGTTTGGAAGCAGGTTTCTGAACCCTAAGCAGAGTTCAGAATCTATGCAGGAAAAGACTGCCAGACTGACCAATTTTTAAACGAAGAGATAACAGCAAACTGGGAAAAGGATTTGAACGTGTATGACGACGGGTTGTTTGGACGGGTTGTTTGTTTTACTATGGCAAAGGTTTGGAAAATCAATATAAAAAAAGGCCTGACACCCAAATGGACAGATGGGGTCAATATGGACCACGAACAGTAACTGATGAACAAAATGAAAACAAACTATCCCTTCTCTCATGAAATTGCCGAAGACTAAAAAGATTACCCCTGGTTCTAAAAAGCCACTCTGTTTCTAATATGCCGTACTAAAAAAACAGTTAGGAAAACAAAAAATGGCTTTTTCAAAGCTCTGCTCGGTGTCCAAAGAACAAGGAAGGACCCTGCAAACAAGAGAGACTGTGGGCAGGCCAGTGACACCACGCTCACAGGGCTCTGCCTGAAGGACCGCAGCTAAAGAGAAAAGGTCACACTGGTGGAGTCGGTGTCCCTCCTCCACTCTTCAGCTCTGCCTAAGGGTCATTAAGGTCTATGCCAAGGACAAAAGTGTGGGAGATGTTCCCGTTCACTTTCAGTGACCCACGCGCTTTCCTCTGCCAGTTGTGACTGTGGCAGATGGCGATATTTACACCCAGTGAATTTCATCTTACTATGTAACTCAAGCCCCAGGAAAGCAGGCAGTGCTCAGACTCGCCCGAGGAGCTAAGGTCACAAATGGCGGCCAGCCAAACGCTGCGCCAAAACTCGGTGTGAGAAACATTTTTAATTCTGTGTACAATGGCATTACCACAACAAGGGAGGAGTCCACACAGAAAAGGCAGGAAACCCATTCTTCTTGGGTTTTGGTGCAAGATAACAGCTTCCAAAAGTGCAAGTAAAAAAGCTTTGAGATGGCCTGGGTCAGTTGGTTAGAGCATCGCCCCCATACACCAAAAGGCTGCCTGTATGGGAGGCAGCTGATTGAGGCCTCTCTCTCTCTCTCTCTCAATCTTTCTCTAAAAATCAATAAATATATCCTCGGGTAAGGATTAAAAAAAATAATAAAAGCTTACAGATCTCCTTCCAGCTGCCATCAGCAAAACCACACACTGAGTTTTTTCTGGGACTCTGGACTGACTTAGCTCCTGTCCTAAACCAAGACTGTCCGTCGCCTTGGACACACATCCTGGAGACAAGCATGCGTCTGAAAGCATGGGGGATGCTGCGCACAGTGACAAATGACCCGCCACGCGTCTGCTCCTAGCTGGCTGAGAGAGTCCAGGTGCCCTCTCAGAGCTTCCATTTCCTCATCTGTAAAATAAGGACAATATTTTATTACCTACCTGCCTCAGAGTAGCAAATGATGGGAAATATGTGAAATGATCGGCCACGCCCCTCGCAATGACTCGGTTCTGCAACTTTCATGCCCATCCCTCGCTTCCCTCATTTGTTCTTATCCCTCAACCCTGAACGTAATCCTTTTCCACGTGCCTGACTACACTACAGATTGAGAAACAAAGACCAGAATAAGTAAAGCAGAAGGGGAAATGAATGATGGAGAATGCACGGGATCCAGGAAAGGGTCCCGGAAATGGAGTTATGAGGCTCGCCTTGCTACCATCCCCTCAAGCAGCCCATCATCACTCCTCAGGAGATGCTGGAGCCCCCCACGGACACGCTCGCTGCGGGAACAGCGGAGGGCCCTCACAGGCCTGGCCAGGGATGCACAGAATCAAAGTGGACCACACCTTTGCTCGAGTTTCACCTCTTATCTCATGTGCCAGCAGCACCTAATTACCTGCCAATCCTCAGTCTCCCAGCAATTCCCCCAAAGAGCCACGAGCTCTCACACCTCCCATCATGTCTCTGTACGGATGTTTCCTCTCCCTGGGAAACCTTCCTCCTCCTAATCCACCTAGCTAATGCCCATGTGCACTTCCAGACTCAGCTCCAAATATCCCCACTAAGGTGCCTTCCTTCACAACAGACCACTAGCACTTGCTGGGTCTGTGGGAGAGATCCTGGCTCTCACCAGGCCTGGGGGCCTAGCGCTTTCCTGATGCTTGTCATTTGCACTGTCACTGCCATCTATCTACCTGCCTCTGCCACTGAAACATGAGGTATGAGGCGTTACGGATCTGACATCGGTTATCTTCCTATCTCCACCACGATGTCTGCCTCAGCCTGCAACTTTTAAAGAACGGCATCAACAGTATCTCCTATTGGACATGCCATCGATGTGGCCTGGCTGCTACGCATCAAGAGACGACGTCTATCAATCCACCGGGTTGAATCTGGGCAGGCCCGAGGGGTGCTTTGCCTAAAAGAGCAAGGCAGAAGTGATGCTGTGTCAGTTCTGGGCATAGCCCTCAGGTGGCCCAGCGGCTCCCATTTCCTGTCTCCCGGAATGCCCGTTCTTGGGACATGGCCTCCGGGAACCCATCCTCCATGCTTTGAGCAACCCAAGCCAAAGAGGTGTCACTAAAGTCAAGATGTCACTTGCCAGCCACAAGTGAGTCATCTTAGGCTTCCAGTCGGGGTGAGCCTTCTTCTGATCATACGAAGAGTCTGAACAAGAACCGCAAAGCTGAGGCAAGGCGTAGAACCACAAGAGACATGGGTAAACGGGTGTCTCAGCCTACTTCGTTTGGGGGTGGCTGGCCGAGCAGCGGCGCGTGAACAGAACAGTGTCTGCCCGGCGCACGGCAGGTAGCAAACGAGAGCGCAGTTCATTCGGCTCTGACATGATCTACGACACACAGCAAACACTCGACTTAACAGCTGCTGCTGTTGTGAACACACGTGGCAGGGGAACACGTGAGGAGAGAGACGCTGGTACGGTCCTGCCAGTGAAGAGCAGGAGGGACACCAAGTCCACAGGCGGGTGAGCCGAGCCCTGCGTTTGACTCTCGTGTCACTCCAAATTCCAAGGAAATGACAAAAGAAATATCAACATAAGAATAATCCAGAAATGCCCTGGCTGGTGTGGCTCAGTGGATTGAGCGCCAGCCTCTGAACCAAAGGGTCACCGGTTCGATTCCCAAGCCTAGGGCAACATGCCTGGGTTGCAGGCCAGGTCCCCAGCAGGGAGCATACAAGGCGCAACCACACACTGATGCTTCTCCCCCTCTCTTTCTCTCTCCTTTCCCCTCTCTAAAATAGACAACTAAATAGATAAACAAATAAATAAAATATCTGTTAAAAAAAGAAGAAGAAGAATGCAGGAAAAAGCCAGAAAACATGGATGGATGCTGTCATTAAAATAAAATTTGACAAATTACTGAAAGAGATATAGCAGATGGGATCGAATTTACAGAAAGATCCAATTTAGCCAGAATTAAAGAACAGAGGGAAATGGTGACTATGGGAAGGGTCTGAGACAATCCCAAATTCAGGAGTAACGGTGACTGAGAGCAGAAGCAAACACTGAGTTGACTGCAACTTGAGTAAAGAAAAGAGGAAGGGTATTTCTGGATCAGCGGTAAAACTGTCCATCTGCAGAGAAACCCTTTTCCCACTTCCTCAACTGAGAAGAGCCCATCCAGCCAGTGGCCCTGGTATCAGCCACAGGCCCCGGTATCAGCCACAGGCCCCGACAGAGGCCTGCCCGAGAGCCCTCCCGAGGATCTAGCCTCCGCCCCTCCCCTCCTCCTCCCGTCCTTAACCCGGGGCCTGGGGTCTCACTGCCGACTGCCATACAGGAACCCACACGTGAAGCTTCTTCAGGAGTGGAGAGTGAGTTCCTTAGGCTGTGCCAAGCAGGGTTTACAACTTTCCCTTTTTTTGAAACTGTGGTAAAATACACATAGAATTTACCATCTGAACCAGTTTAAGGGTACCATTCAGTAGTGTTAAGCACAGCGGGATGACGCTCTCACCTACTGAGAATGCACTGCCTACACCAAAAAACCAAAACCCAAACCAAAAAACCCCTCAACATCTCTCCCCTCCCCCTCCCTCTCACACACACAAATTTAACCTAAAAACTACAAGACAGAACGGGAGAAAACACCTCTGACAAGGCCTTGTGTCCAGAATATACCAAGAATTCTTAGTAAGAATACACCCCGTGTACGTGGGCCATGTCCACCCCTGCACCCAATCGGAGGAAGCAGGCTGTGCCCAGAACTCCCAAACCCGCCCGCACCCTGTGGCCCCTGGCGAGCAGCCAGCCCCCAGCTCCCACGCAGCTCCCCCAGCCAGGCCAGCGGCTGAATGGGCCGTGGGGCCAGCAGTGCACACACAGAGGGCCTGCAAGAGTAACTGAAGCTGTAAGAGAAGACTCAGCAATGGACGCTCACAAGCAGAGAAACTGTGGAGGGGTAGGTGACGGGCTGCCGTCTGAAGCTGTCAATATTGTATCCAATCAAACAACGACAGTACGAAAAAAATCAGAAGAAAACAATATGACTCAACGATCAAGCAACTGCTCATCAAGCTCCAGAAGGAATTTCGCGCTGTGGGTCATTGTAACATGCACAGACTTTTCCAACGAAATTCTAACCAGCTGCCTGCACACACCCCGCCCCCAATTCTTAAGTCTACAGTTAAAACCACTGGTACGTGTTGATGTTGCGGTACCAGAAACTGCTCATACGCTACACTGGGTGACGCAACTCTCTGTGGCCTCCCCCACATAAGACAAGCTCACGAGCTGTCCCTGCCCAGTCGGCCTGCTGTGCCCTGGCCACCGTCCGCCCGGCCATTCAACGCTGTGCACGAAACCCACGTCATTCTACTGGTGCCTTCTGGTGGCTTTTACATAACAAAGCCCTCTTTCTCTTTATGAATTAAAATAATAAGGCACTATGATGGGTTATTTAAAGCAATATATTTGCCTATCCCTATTTCGACTTCACATTCATTTTTAGCTGTAAAATTGTTAAGTTGATTCTTACTGTTATCTCCTTTTTTTCCCTATTTGGTTTTCAGCTTCCTTTAAATGTCAGGGAATTTCCTTTCTTAGCAACAATGTATTACATCGCGATATTTTAAAATAAACCACTGAGATTTACATGCCATGTGCACACTTTGACTAACGCCCTATTTTCTTTACCCAAAGGTTTATGTAACTACAAATACTTCTGGCGGTCAAGTCTTCGCCTTCTATCTCTGTGTGGTCATGGTAGCTCATCATGTTAACTTTATACATTTTCAAGAATTGTGAGTGAGGGTTAATGGGATACTTGGGAAGTTTCCTAATTTGATAATGGCCACGTGTATCCATACAGTGTTACAATGTAAATGACTCAACTTACTGATGTATTTCACAATTAAAACATTTTCATCCCCCTTTTTTCAAAAAGTAAAGTAAAGTACATGTGGTATGCACATACAATACTCTTCAGCCTTAGAAAAGGCTGAATACTTAGATGGCTATACTTAGAATAATATTTATGCCATTTGCAACAACATGAGTGAACCTGGAGGACATTATACCAAAGGACATAAGCCAGTCACAGAAGGACAAATGTGATGTGGTACTACTCACATAAGCAATCTGAGTTGGTGACTCTCATGGAAGACGAGAGGGGCAGGGTGGTTGCCAGGAGCCGGAGGATGGCAACAGGAGGAGGAGCCAGTGAAACGGCACAAAGTTTCAGTTCTGCAAGATGAGTAAGTCCTGAAGACCTAACGCACAGCACAGTGCCTACAGCTGGCAATAGAGTACCGTGCATTTAAAAGTCTGCCAAGAGGGCAGATCTTATGCTAAGTGTCCTTATCGATAATAATAACAAATAAGAGGGTGGGAAAAAACATTTGTAGGTTACAGATACATTTATGGCATAAATCACAGGTGGCAAACACAAGGCCCGTGGTTTGTTTTATCCGGCCCAGCACCTTGTCTCTAACCAGCGGCAGCACTGAGCTCTCACTTAACTGTTAAGGAGCAGTTACATTTACACAGTCCTAACTTTGGCCCTTTGAAGGCAACCGTGAGGCTGACATGCCCCCCCCCACCCCGGTGAAAATGAGTCTGACGCCCCTGGTGTACATTGTGGTGGTGGTTTCCCAGGTGTATACTTGTCTTCAGACTTACCAAGTCGTATAAATTAAACATGTACAACTTTTTGTGCATCCGTCATACTTCAATAAAGTAATTTTTAAAGCATATATAAATAATATGTAAATAATTCAATACATAGACCGACAGAACTCAACTAAGAAAAACAGCGCAATAAAAGTAGGCAAGATATACAAATGGCCAATGAGCACATGAAAGAGGCTCAGCATCGTTGGTAATCAGGTGAATGCGGATAAAACGACAAGCAGAGACTCACACGCATCCGCTAGAATCGTCCACCCTAAGACTGAAAGGGCTGACAGCACCAAGTCCTGGCGAAGGTACCACCCGCACGCTCGCTCATAGACTGCAGCCCCGCTGCCAGGCACCTGCCCCAGAGCGACGCAAACGTCAGCCGAAGACCAGTGCGCGAGTGTCTCCAGCAGCCTTACCTGCGCCTGTCTGAGAGCCCGCCCATTCCATCTAAGTTACAGGGTTTATGGGCGTAGAATTGTTCACAGTGTCCTTTATAGTCCTTGTTTATTTCCACTCAGTCAGCACTAATGTCCACCCTTTCATTTCTGACTTCAGTAATTTGAATCTTCTTTTTCTTGCTCAATCCACCTATGTACCTGTCAATTTTGTTGATTTTTCTTTCAAAGAACCAAATTTTGATTCCATTGGTTTTCTCTATTGTTTTTCTCTTCTCTAGTCCAGTAATTTTTCGGCCCAATTGCCACAAGAATTTTTCAAACATGCCACGCCTGACTGTTTATTTACTCAGAGGCACTGACCTCTCTTCCCTTGGATTGTCAAGTAAAAAATAACAAGAGCCAATACCACAACAGCTGTCTGCTGTGAATGAATCAAAATTATATCTAGTTTTTGTCAGATCAGCAAAAGAAGATTTTGGGGGGGGGGTGTCACAGATTTTAGTAATTAGTTATGTGAGCCATGAGATGAAAAGGGTTGAAAATCGCTGCTCTAGTCCATTCATTTCCACTCTTTTTTTCCTTCCTTCTGCTTGCTTTAGGTTTAATTTGCTCTTCTTCTTTTTTTTTTTTTTCAGCATAGTGGCTTAATTCAGTGCCAAACTGAAAATAACCACCATGTCCTTTAATGAGCGAATGGATAAACCGCGGCATATCCATTTGATAGCATACCCTTCTGTAATTAAAAAAAAAAAAGGAACAAACTACAGATATCGCAACCATATGGGTAAAGGTCATTACGTTGAGTGAAAAGACAGCAGACGCAAAAGGGTAGATCGTTGATGATTCCAAATACACAAAACTTTAGAAAATACAAACCGATACAGTGACAGGAAGTAGACCAGTGGGTGCCTCGGGCCGAGGGCACAGGAATGCAGGAGGGCACAGACCACAGAGAGGCGTGAGGAAACCCCTGCAGGTGACGAGCTGCGCCTCGGCTGTGAGGGTGGCTTCACGTGTGTGCGCGCCGCTGCCAAAATGCGCTGAACCAGTTATTTGAAACAGTTACTTTATATAAATTACACCCCCAAAAAGTTGATGTGCGAAAATGCTCTACCCTTCTTTAAAGTTTTCAAAGTAAAAAAAGAAGATGGTGAAGTAACCTCTCTACACGTCTTAAGGGCAAAATCTCAGCTGAATTACCATTTGGAGGGAAAAGAGTCATGGACACCCCCTCAGCGTTGTTACATAATGTACACCGTCCAGGGTTTTTATTTTTACTTCCCTTATGTTACTCACAGACACAAGGCAGCACACTGAAAAGTACATCGGAATGAAGCTCTGTTGGAGCAGACATTAGTGTAATGAAGAGTTGACATTACTGGGAAGTTTGATGCAACTATTAAGACAAGGGTTTGTGTACAAGAAGGGGCATTAATTTAAAAAAGGCTGATCACAGTCGGGAAGTCAAATTCTAGATGACTTCAAAGAAGGGGAAGTAAACGCAAGCCCAACGTCTCTTCTTGTTCTCGTATTTAAACACTAATTAAATCCTGCCTATGTAGAAAAATATAATTATAAACATTAGCCAAATAGAAACAGGAAACGGAACTTGGAGGAAAATAAAACCGAACAAAGCACACTTCATCAGCGCAACCACAGTCAGGAAAGGGAGAAAAGAAGCATAATAAACAGAAAATATAGAGTAAGCCCTGGCTGGTGTAGCTCAGTGGACTGAGCGCCGGCTGTGAATCAAAGGGCTGCCGGTACAATTCCCAGTCAGGGACCAAGCCTGGGTTGCGGGCCAGGTCCCCAGTGGGGGCCATGTGAGAGGCAACCACACACTGACGTTTCTCTCCCTCTATTTCTCTCTCCCTTCCCCCCTCTCTAAAAATAAGTAAAATCTTTTAAAAAAAAAGAAAATATAGAGTAAGTCTAAAATTCCATATAAAACATTACCAAAGAGAACCAAGACAAAGTAGGACTTATCTCAAGTATATAAGCATGGTTCAACATTAAGAAATCAATTAATTATATTAAAAGATCACTGCAGAGAAAAACAGAGGACCATTTCCCAGATGGTAAGAAGGCATTCCGAGGCCTGTGCAGCAATAAGGCCTGGAATTCTACAGCAGAAAAATGGCCGCTGCAGACCCTGTGAGCAGTGAGCGGCAGTGGCAGAACCTGGCCCAGGGGGCTTGCTTGATGCACAGGCAAGAGGCGGCAGATGGCCAGGCAGATGGCAGCAGTGCACAAAGACCTCTCATCCGAGGAGCCTGGCAGTGACGGGAAGAGTGAGCGGGCAGAAGGCGGTGAGCGTCAGGAACCTTCTGTAACAGGGACACTGGTACGATGAGAAGAAGCTGAAAACGCTAGTAACTGAGATAAGGGAAGAGACTGGGGCTAAGATACAGTAGAGGCGGGTCCCATGCCTGCTGGCCTGAAGATTGTGCTTTGCATAAGAAACATGACATACAGTGCCTAAAGCATTTAAGTGCTCAAAAAGAAGGAAGGAAGGAAGGAAGGAAGGAAGGAAGGAAGGAAGGAAGGAAGGAAGGAAGGAAGGAAGGAAGGAAGGAAGGAAGGAAGGAAGGAAGGAAGGAAGGGAGGGAGGAATTCTGTAGTGGTGGTACTTAAGAAAGTGGGCTTTGACGTTGAAAAGACCCAAGTCCGAACCCCAGCCTCGCTCTCCCCTTGCTAGCTGAGAACTAGAACAAGTTACTTTACCCCTGGAAGCCTTCCCTCCCTCAGCTGTCAAAGGGGACTGAGACAGGAACTACGTCACAGGAGAGTGCACTGAGACGATACATGTCCTGTAAGTGTCAGCGATGATTACAAACACACACTCCTGTCACTTCTGGGTGAAGGTGGGGGCAACGGAGGGAGCACGTGCTCACCCTTGAAGAGGAAGAGACCAGAACAAAGGGAAAGAGAAGAAGCAACAATCAGGAAAATGAAAAGCAGTCCCAAGCCCATGTCCAACATGAAAACCCGGGCAAAGAGGAGACCACGGCAGGTTTTTCTAGAAACAGGGAAGGCTAGAATGTTGGCGAGGATGGGTTTTCCAGGCAAGCTCTGCAGTCAGTCCAGACTGGAGATGCGACCCCTGGGACCCCCGCTCATTGCAAGCACACTCAGAGAAGGACAGCAGTCCTGAACTAGGACACCGAAATGGAGAAGGGGTGATTTTAACAGGACCTGAAAACAGGCACCTGTGCAGGGTATTCTCGGGGCCACCTTCATGGGCATGTCCTCTGTAAGGTCACATGGGCTACCGTCATTATCTTGAAATTCTTAATATTCTTTAAAAGATTCTATTTATTTATTTTTAGAGAGAGGGAGATGGAGTAAGAGAGGGAGATTGGTTGCCTCTCGCACATGCCCCGGACTGGGGACCAAACCCACAACCCAGGCACTTTCCCTGATTCGGAACCGAATCTGTGACGTTTTGCTTTGTGGGACACCATCCAAGCAACTGAGCCACGCCAGTCAGGGTGAAGTTCTTAGTAATTTTTTTTAACAATGGAACAAGCATTTAATTTTGCAACGGGTCCCACAAATGCTGCAGCCGGTCTTGGATACACTGGGAACCAACACTCATTGGATCAACGTGGCTGCAATAAAATCTAAGGGCTGAAGAGGAAAGAATTTCCCATTTTCATCGGGCCAGAACACAAATGTCCAAATTCTCACCGAAATTCCAACACTGACCATTAACTGAAGAGGCAAAATGGAATTATTACCTGCAAAAGAGAACCCAAGTCCTCCTCCAAACATGCTGCACTTGAGAATTTCTTTAATGCCAAGAAATCACTCTGGTCCCCGTCACAGTATTCTGTATACCACACCCTCATCGCGTCAAACAGCCACTATTCATTTGTGCCTGCTCTGCCTCCCCTCCCGGACCACGGGTGCCGAGAAGGTCAGGTCGTCTTGTTCATCGATGTGTCCTTCGGGCATAGTACCCTATAGGCCCACATGAATCTTTGCGGAGTGGACAGACAGTCTAAGCGTCCTCCACAGCTGCTGATGTAAGTCATGAAATAGCAAGATTTCCTTGACCGGACAGGGTGGAGAACGCCTGCCGCATGGCGTTTTTGCAGCGTAGGCGCTGATGCCAGCAGGGTGACGAGCCAGTTCCTCAGAGCATCCCTCTGGCCTAATTAAAATCGTCCTAAATGCAGGCTCGGCTTCCACGTTCGCGGTGAAACAATGATCCCGTGACCATTCTGCTTCTAAAGATAAGACGTCACTCATCTGACTGTCTGAGACCTGACCTGCGCCAGGCTGATGTCAACTCCGGAATTCGGATATTTAACTCCCGAGGAGCATTGCAATGCCTTCCTCAGCGCACGGTACAGAGAAGCTCCTTATACACTTACAGGATGAATTCACCTTGGCACTTCAAGTGTGAACATAGTATGGTTTATTGATATTGATGAGAAGTGAGTTTTAAAAGTATATACGCCCTCCATGGGGAAAGGACGGTCTTTTCAGCAAGTGGAAATGGGAAAAGTGGATACCCACACGCAAAGAGTGAATTTGGAACTTCATCTTACAGCACGTACAAAAATTAACTCAAAATGGAATAAAGACCTAAACCTGTATCCCACAAGCCCAAAACTCCTGGAAGGAAACTGGAAAAAGGCTTCATGACATGGGACTTGGCAATGATTTCTTGGATATGTATGACACCAAAAACACAGGCAACAAAAGCAAAAAGAGAGAAATGGGACTACATCAAACTTTAAAGGTTTTCTGCAAAGGACATAAGAGAATTAAAAGGTAGCCTACAGAAGGGAAGAAAATACTTGCAAATCATGTATCTGATAAGGGGTTAATATCCACAATAAAAAGAACTACAATTCAACCACCACAACAAGAAAAGTCAAATAACCTGATTTCAGGGTTTTTAAATTTTATTTATTTATTTTTAGAGAGAGGGGAAAGGAAGGAGAAAGAGTGGGAGAGTTGCCTTTCATGTGTTCCCTACTGGGGACCTGGCCTGCAACCCAGGCCTGTGCCCTGACTGGGAATCGCATCTGCCACCCTTTGCTTCATAGGCCCGTGCTCAATCCACAGAGCTACACCAGCCAGGACAAATAACCTGATTTTAAAATAAGAAAAGAACTTGAACATACACTTCTCCGAAGATAAGATATAACTGGCCAACAAGGATATGGAAAGATGCTCAGCATCACTAATCATCAGAGAAATGCAAATCACAACCACAGTGAGCTATAATGTCACATCCATTAAAATGCCACTATCAAAAGAACAGAAAATAGCAAGTACAGGTGAGGATGTGGAGGCAAGGGAACCGTTGTGCACCGTTGGTAGGATTGTAAAATGGTGCAGCCACGATGAAAAACAGGAAGGAAGTTCCTCAAAAAATTAGAAATGGAGTTACCGTACGATCCAGCAATCCCCCTTCTGAGAGTCTAGTCAAAAGAACTGAAAAGAGCATCTTGCGAGGGTGCTCCCCCGGGTTCACTGCAGTGTTATTCACAATTGCCCACCAACAGATGGATGGGTAAGAAAATGAATATAGATGTAATGGAGTACACTATTCAGTCTTTAAAAAGAAGAAAACTTTGTCACATGCTACGATATGGATGAACTTTGAGGACCCTGCAGTGCCCTCTAGATTTCTATCATTTGCAAACCAAACTCCTGACCACTACGCTCCCTGAGTCCAGTGAGGCAAAGCCCCATGAAACTGCCTCCCCCAACTGTCTGCTGTAACAAAGGGCCTTCTCCCTGGATTCCCAGCCTGTTGGTCCCACCCACGCAGTCCCCACCAGGGGCTCAGTCACAGAGACCTGTCTAACCACAGATACGGTGCTGCACCACGCCTGCTTAAAATGCAGTTGGCCTCCCCGTCACTCAGGATAAAGCCCTCATTACAAACTGCAGTCTGTCCACTACCTGCCTTCCCAGCCGCATCGCTCACCAACCCTCACACACATTCGTGCAACCTGACATGGCCCAGCTTGGCACATGCTTGTTTCTCTGGTCAAGTTACCCTTCCTTTGTCCACTTGTAAGACAACAACTCTTCATTCTCCAGCTCAGACATCATCTCCTTTGGAAAACCCCCACCCTCCTAAGCATGGTCGCTCCTTACCTCTTTCCCTGTGTATTCTCCCAACGCAGTAGATGATGTCAGTACCCGTCCATATCCCCTCAGCTGGCCCAGCTCAGCACCTGCTGTCCTGACCTGCAGCTGCCAGCACCCACATTGCTCAGCCCAACTGCATCCCCTGGCTGCAGACCCTGCATTGCTCAGCCCTGGGGCAGAGGTTGGAAAATGCTGGGGGATTCATGCCCAACACTCCCGCCCGAGCTGTGCTTAACCAATGACGGGCAGGGCTGCTGTGTGAGGGCCCCAGCTCCCTGCCCTGCAGCAGGGATAACCGAGGTGCATCCTGTGCAGGCTCCCAGGGTTCCCCAGGAGAGCAGAGCGCCCGCTACTCAGTGAGATCCAGCTCTGCAACACGGCTTTACTGGGTCCCTCCCCTTCCCTGTCTCACTCCTTCACCTTTCAAACTGCTGGCAGTTAAACCCTTTCTCAGTGCCTGGTTCTAAGGTAAAACACCTAATATTGCCATCATATTTAACGTGTGCCAGACACTATTCTAAACACTTATTTAAACTTCAGAGCACCCCCGTAAAACAATGCAAAATTTAGACAGGAGGAGACTGAGGCATTATAGCAGCCGCCCCCCCCCGCCCCTTGCAGGGGATACTTTGTAAGATCCCCAGTGGGTGCCCGAAACCATAATGAGCACCAAGCCCTACACATACTCTGTTGCTTCCTATGCTTACCCATGATAAAGTTTAATTCACAAATCAGACACAGTAAGAGAATAAATAGCAGTAACTAATCAGACAGAACAATGACAGTAATATACGGTCATAAAGTTGTAAGAATATAATCTTTCTCTCTCCTGCTTGGGATGCCGAGACAAATTGCCTACATGACGAGGCACAGTGAGGCGAGGGACGCAGGCGTAGGGAGGCAGTGCGAGGCTGCTGCTGGCCTTCTGACCGTACATCAGGAGGGGCGCTGCTCAGGGTGACCCTCCATCAAGGAGCCATGACAGTGTCAGCTGCTAGGTGCCAGGAGTACCAGATGTTGATGGTTGGGGAAATCTGATATTTTCAGACTGTAGTGGCCGTGGATAACTGGAACCATGAAAAGAAAACCCTCGGATAAGGGGGGAGGACCGCTGTACAAGGTTAAGAAGCTCGCCCACGGCGGCAGAGCTGGTAAATGCATTCAGCGTCTTTGATATTCCATTGCAACCATCCGTGTGTGTGTCTTTTCCCTTCATGGGACCATGACCCTCTCAGGGAGAGACCTTTGTTTGATCTCTCTCAGCATCCCAGCATCTAGCACGCTGCCAGGCACGTGGCAGATGCTGGAGGGACTCGGATTTGAGAAGAGCCTGCACTGTGCCACCCAAACGTGCCTTGTGCATCTCCTTCCTCTGTGCCTCTTCTCACACAGGAGCCCCAAAACACTTTTCCTGGGCATCCCTCTTGCCCTTGTCCACTCTCTACCCACCCTGACACAGGACAAGAGTTCCTGACCCCTGCCGTGAGAGCCAAAATGAGGAATTCTCACATCTGAGGCAAGGCAGATGTGAGCCAGCGCACGACCCCTCTAATACCAAGTAAACAAACTCAACTGCTCAGACATGAATCAGAGCATTTTTGCCAAGCGGTTATTTATGTGCTTATTTTAATTCGAGACCCTCATTTATCATGGAACATGCCTCCTTCCCCATAACCTCCACCAATGCTCAGTTCTCCCTTCTCCTGAAGGCATTCCTCAGCCCTGTTCGTCCCTTAGCGACCGACCACCCTTCTTATACCAAACTGCTGTGACCTCCTGCCCTCCGTGTGACTTTCAGTATCTACTTGGTCTGAATTCTGACCTCGACCTCTGCACCTTCTGCTCCCACCTCTATTTAGACCAACTGGAAGTCCACATCTATATAATAAAGAAGGGTTTGCTTTCTTTATTATACAGAGGAGGCACCACTGGCGCTGAGGCGCTGAGCCCTGAGGTTTGGGGGGGCTCTCGACAGCAGGGTTCGGACACCCTCTGTCCCGAACTCCTGACTTCAGACGGCAGCCAGTCGTCCTCACACCTCTGGCTCACCCTTGTTTCCCAGTCCCTGCTCCTCCTGCACCAGGGAGCATCGCCTCCTGGACCAGACAACCAGTCACCCACCCCCGCCCCCCGCCCTTACCCGAACCAGCCCTCTTTACCTGCGCTAACCTTTGTCTTCCAGGCAACAACTCTGACCTAAACCAGGCTAACACCTTCCCAACCTCCCTCGTTCACTGCCAAGCTCTCCTCATCCCGAGCACTGATCACACACCCACCTGCTCAAAAACCCTCTCGGGCCAGCTATCGCCTAAAGAACACAAGCAACTCCACACCACAGCACTCAAAGCAGCCTTTGGCTTCCCCCTGACCTGACTTCCCCCTTCCTCTGTTACCAATCCCCACCCCTAGACTCTCAAAGCCCACACGTGGCCCCCCTGAATCCAACCGCAGTGGACACAGGCCTTGTCCACCGCCGGCCCTCCACTCGAGCTACTCCCTCTGCCCGAGCTACTCCCTCTGCCCATGTTGCTTTCTCCACCTGGCACTGGAGGCTTTCTCAAACATCAAGGACCTGGTGAAAACGCACCCCTGCCACCCTGGCTGACTGCAGATGCACCCCCACCCCCGACAGCGGGCTGACCAACAGGACTTAAGTACCCCCTCACAATACTCCCAACGTAAAACTCAATTGTCACTTCACATTTTAAGTGAATGTATTGATCAATTTTAAGTTTCAAGTGACAAACCAAATTGAAAATAGTGTAAACAAAAGCGCACCCAAGGCCTCCCAGAACAGGGAAGCCCGGGGAGCAGGGCTGGCCAGCTTCGGCGGAGTGGGCACAGGTGGGGCGGGGGCACGTGCTCCTCGGGCTTGCCCCGCCTTCCTCCCCAGCCCGCCTCTCCTCTCCGGCTGCAGTCAATCTAACCCACCGGAGAAATTCCTTCCCCCAGCATCCGCCTGAGCAAACCTCAGGAAAGACTGCTGGGCTCTGCTAGGGTCCCGCATCCACCCAGGAAGATATTTTGGCTGATGGAAGATACTAATGAATGACCAGAAGGCAGGAAGACACGAGAAGGCAGGGTATTTTTCTCTGGTCCAGACAGAGTCCCTGGTGGCCGCTTGCTCCCTCTCCAGGACGCCCTTCCACCGTGGCCCCAGCTCTTGATGTGCTGCCTTACATACCACAGTTCAAATTCGCACAGAAGCTCCTGCGTTCTGATAATACCACCTCCTCCCCCGGGCCTCCGACCTGAGGATGGTCCTCTCTGGTTACTTCTCTGTCCTCAGCCTGATTTCTCATGCTTCCCATCACCTGTGGAACTCATTCCCTGTGTTACAGTCTCTCGGTTTGAAATACCTGTTTTATTCCTTGATCAGACCACAACTAATACAGAAAATGACAAAGTCAAGGAAAGAAGGAAGGCAAGAAAGAAAGAAAGAAGGAGAAAGAGATAGAGAAAGGAAGAAAGAAAGAAAGAAAGAAAGAAAGAAAGAAAGAAAGAAAGAAAGAAAGAAAGAAAGAAAGAACTAAAAACTGCCACCGCCACCTTGCATTTATGAAAGGCTCACTATGTACCAGACACTCCTCAAGGCACTGTGTTTTAGAAATGAACTCACAGGATTTTCTCAGCAAACCTGTGATGTCGGCACTTCTGTTAACCCCTTTTGAAGATGAGGAAACTGAGGCTCAGAGAGAAAATCCCTCACTGTTACAAGGACTGTAGGTAGTGAAACCGGGATTCAAATCCAGACAACCAGGCTCCAGAGGACATGCTCCAAAGCCTGACAGCAAGCAAAGGGTGTTTCAGGGGGCGGGTGGAGCACCCACAGGACCCAATGCTTCTGGGAGGTCAGGTAAGATAAGGAGTTCGAGGCGTCAACTGGATTTAGCAATAAGGAAGTCACGAGGATCCTTGAACTGAAAAGGTAGAAGCCAGACAGCACAAGGCAGGCCAGCAGGCCAGAGGTTAGGAAGTAGAGACAAGAGGAGCAAACCTTTCTTTCACAAAGTTTGACTGTGAAGGAGTCACCAAACGAGGCAGCAGATGGAGGAGGAGCTGACATGGCAGCAGCGTTTTCTGTATTCTTGCCTTGTTTTAGAAATGAGAGCCACTTGCGCGTGTTTAAATATTGATGGGAACGAGCCAGAGGAGAGGGAGGCGGAAGACATGGGAGTCGGGAGGACGGCAGCGCAGGGTCTGGTCTCCGGGGGCCGAGGGGCAGGCTGTGCAGTCCCAGATCCACTGAGAATCTCTTCTGCTGCCAACAGCGGGTGAGAAAGCAAGGACGGCTACAGATTCAGATTGGTTTGTAGACTGGTGAAAAGAAGTTCTTTTACTGTGACTACGGCCTTCCCTAAGCTAGAAAATGAGGCTGTCGGCAGAAGGAAGGGCGGAGTAGAAGGGTGGAGGGTGTGAGAAGCAGAGAAAAGCTGTAGATTAGCCACGGTGCAGAATGGGGCCTACTGTGCGGCAGGGGTCTGGGGCCCCAACTGCAGTTGGAACCTGTGGTTATGCATGACGGCAGGAATTCTCCAGGTGCCTTCAGATGCTCTAGGTCTAGGCAAAAGACATGAAAAAAATGGGATGATCCAGCTTGGATGTACGAGGAGGACAGCAATGGACGAGGTGAGCCACAGAATCTAATGGAGGCGGGTGTACGCAGGAAGTCAGAGCACAGGTGCAGTCGGTCACTCCTGAGAAGGGGGCAAGGCAAGGTGGTATCTGACGGCACGGCCTCTGGACAGGAACAGTTCTGGATGTTACAGTACAAAGGTGTGGCCATGGGGGAACTGAATTCTGAAAAACCAGGTGACGGTGACTGGAAATAGGGTCAAAAGACTGAGAGTTCTACAGATGTGGACAGAGTCCTACAAGACAAGGGCATGATGAGAGAAGACAGTGAGTCGGCGAGCGGGGGAGCCTAAAGATCTTGATGAACAGGGGTGAGGAGAAGGGAAGTGAGGAAATAACTAAGAAGAAGGTAGTGGAAGGTCTGTAATGGGCATTTGTTGTTTCTGCTTGCCCAAAAGTCATTGGTTCCTACTTCTTCCAATAACAGCATGATATTGATGACATTGATATTGCTTTGGAAGCCACCTCTTGCCTCCCCAGGTCATGAGGGGACTTCCCCTCATATTCTATAGTTTATTCTATAGAATAATATTCTATAGTTTGATCTGGGGGATAGGAACATGAGTGTTCATTGTTGGGAACCGCCCTGCCTGGTTTGAGAAGCTGTAACCTCCCATGGCTAAGGCTGAGTGAGCGACCTTCAGACCATAAGCCACTAAGGAGACAAAGCTTATCTCCCTGGCAGGGGCACCGCCTCTGCTCCTTTTACTCCACTCTGCCTGGCCGCCAATGCATGGTCGGTTAGCCAGTGACAAGTAAGATTCCTCAAGGGGGGGATGACCTAAGACAGGCATGATCATAGGCAGGCCCCAGGGAAGGACTTTTGGGTGATAGCAAAAGGGGGTGATGGACCCTCACCCCCTGGGCTTTGGCATAGCTTGAGTCCTCATTCTGTCTAGAAGTCTCCTAATCTCTTGGCTGCCTTACTTCCTCTGCCTGACTTAAGCCTGAAACAATGACAGAGGGCGGTGCAGCCCTGTGCTGGAAAGGGCCGGTTCCCTGGGGTGATCAGGCCTGAAAAAGAATATATAAAATCCTGTGAAACCTGCTTTGCTAAGAATGCTCTCAACTAAATGATAAGGGTCTGAGTAGGAAATGAGTTTGTTTCCCAAAGTTTTATAACCCTTTAGGTAACAGCCCCTGACTCAGAATAAGCTCTCCTAGTTCTTTGAATGTTATCTATTATTTGATCCTTACTGCCTGACAATGATTAATGAGCTTTACCTGTATTCCTGTGCAAAATGAACCCAATAAAAGCCCACTGAGGAAAAGACTCTAAGTCCTTCTCCTTTGAGAGATTGGCCACCTTTCCTTCCCAAGCAGATCAAGTCTTGGTAGACTTATTCTCATCTGTGGAGGATTGTGGGCGGTGGGGGCCCTGCAGGCGGAGCCCCCCCCCCACGGTTCATGTTATTATTCATTTAATTCGTTCAACCACATAGATACATTTTATCCCTTAGATCATAGAGATCTACTTTATATACTTTGTGTATATATTTCACAGTTCTAACACACATACATAAACTTCCCTCCCCCAGGCTCTAAACATAGGGACCCGTGTCAGGTCTGAGCAATCGGAATTACAAAGATTGGCTTCGGCACCTGACCCAGTTTAGGCCCATGAGACGCCAGCCCAAGCTTTTGCTGGAACTATCAGGGAAGAGATGCTGTCCTTCTGCTAGCGCCGTGAAGCTTGTTTGTATAACCCATCACTTTGCTAGCTAGAGAAGAAAGCTAACACAGAAGAGAGCAGGCGGGGCCGAGAGGAAAGGGACAGGTTCCCGACATCATCTGAATCCTTAGTTCCAGCCACCCCTGAAGCCAAATACCTGGGGCTTTTCAGTTAATATTCTTTTAACTAAAAAGAAGCCTAATTCAGTGGACCAGTCACATGAAGGATTCTCACTGCAACAGCCCGTGCGGCCCTTTTCCACATGTAAACCAAACCATGCCGTCCCCCTGCTCCAGACCCCACCATGGCTCAAGAAGCAAAGGCTGATGTTCCCAGGGTGACCTACCGAGCCCCCACCGCCACGCCCCCCCAGACTACGACTCTCCCACTGCACACTCACCCTAGCCACGCCGGCCTCTCAGCTATTCCCTGACCCCCTGCCCCGCCACCCCACAGTGTGCCTTCAGGCCTCTGCTGTAGCTGTCCCCTCACCTGGCCTCTCCCCCAGACAGCCACCTGCAAACTCCCTCACCTCCTGCAAATCTCCGCTCCAATCTCAAGTTCTCGATGAGCCCTCGTCGAGTCCCCATTCCCATGGCCAATGATCCCAAACACCTCCCTGCCCTTCTGCTTCTTCTTTCCTTAGAATTTATTACATAATATAGCATGTACTCATTAAATGTACCCAGTGAGGGTAGGGGTCTTCCCCTGGTTGATTCAATTCAATTTCCTAGAACACTGCGTGACTCCTAGCAGGCCCTCACATATTTGCTGAATGAACAAATAAAATGACATGAGCCTCAAAGGAGCAGAACTTGGTTAGAAGAGGCCGTGGAGGGAAAGGACATGAACCCCCATCTCCTGAGCCTGATGTGAGTGGAGCACGGGAGGAAAAGACACCTGCTTTTCAAAGACTGCAGGGGGTTGGCAGTGACCTAGGGGCAGGAAGTAGACGTAAGAGTTCAGCAGAGAGGTTGAGGATGTGGGTAGGGTGTTAACCACAGTGAGAGGGCTTGATGTTAAGTTTCGGGAGACACCCAGGAGTTGGAGGCTGAGTCAGGGGAGAGGCAGCCCAGAGAAGTTTGCAGATGAAAAGTGAAAAAGAGTAAACCATGGGCCAATGGTTGACTTACATTTTAAATATTTTAGTTATTTATTTTGAGGGGGGCGGGGAAGGGAAGGAGAAAGAGAGAGAAAGAAACATAACATCGACCAGGAATGGGGATCAAACTCCATGACCTTTCGGTTTGCAGGCCGGTGCTCGATCCGCTGAGCCACACCAGCCAGGGTAGCTTACTTCTATTTTAGGTGGAGATAAAGGATGTGGTGATAAAAGGCCTGGGGAGTTTAGCTGGTGTCAAAAGAATCAGTCCTAGCAATCATTGGCAGAGAGAAAGGATTCCTCCCATCACTCCATGATTTGAATGATATTAGATTCTCTGGGTGGAAAGGCCATCACCTATGGCCTTTCCCTCCTTCCCAGCACCCAGAGGTCATTCTGGACCAGGTCAGTGTCTGCTGAACCTGGGGCCACAGAAGGCAGTTCTCCTCACTAAGCAGCCTGGCAAATCTTCACTCTCCAAGCCCAGAACTGACTCTGAAGCAGGCATCCAGGATCACAACCCTATTATCCAAAAAAGCAACAGAACAGAAAGAAAGACCAGAGAACTCACTGTTCCTACCTGCCCTCCACGCTGCCGAGGCAAGGAAAAGCAGGGCAAAGGGAAGCCTTCCTTCCACTGGTGCTGATTCACCTCTGTTGCCTTCTCTCTACAGAAATTTCTCCAGTTATGAAACATATGTGCATGCCAGGATTCAAGGAAAATGTTACTCCTGGTCGAAGATAGAAATCACATTGTTTAGCCTCTAAGGAAAAGTGGCTTACTATAAATCGGGCCCTTGGGAGTGATGTCATTTTGATGTTCCTTACAGCTATAGGAGCCTTATTAAATAATTAATAATTATAATGAGGTCTTCAAGACCGTCTCTCTCACGGAAGTGTCTCTGTAAATGCAGGCAGCAGGAATCAGACTTGGGCCTCACTTCCTGCCCATCAACGAGATCTGGGTGGTGCAGGGCATCCGTCCTCCCAGTTTTTATTGGTAAAATGCCCATAGTTCTGAGTCAGGTGTCCTCCTGACTCAGAAGTATGCATCATTATGAAGAGTGGCTCATTAGGCAAACATTTAAAATAACCACCTGTAGCAGCCAGCCCCCAAGACAGCCCCAGGGAACCCTAGCAGTGTTGTTGATCAGTTCTGTGACTTTAAGTGATACTACACATAATAAAATCATAAGCTAATTACATAAACAAGACTTAAGCTCCCACAGCATCTCTTCAATGTTATAACGAAATGATGTTATTGGAGGACCTGTGGATACACTTGTACCCTCTTCCCACATTGCACCAGCATTAGTCTCTGCGGCCTATCACTTCCAAGTGGTAGATTATAAAAGACTGTGGCTTGCATCTTGGGATCTCTCGCTTTCTGGGATCCCTCGCTCTGGAGGAAACCAGTTACCACAGCAAGGAGCCCGATGGAGAGGGACTATGACCTGCCAGTAGCCAAGTGAGTGAGCCTGGAGCCCCCCACCCACCGGGTCCAGACTGCAGATGGTGGAAACCCTCGTGAACCCTCATCGGCAGCCACCTCATGACAGACCTGAGTCACAGCTGCCCCACCAAAGGGCTCCCAGATTTCTGACCCTCGCGTGCTGTTTTCAGATGCTAAATTTTGGGGTAATTTGTTACACAGCAATAGATCATCCATTCATTATCCTACACAGACCTGAGATCAAAATCAAAAGATTTAACCTCAGTTCCTCATCAACATACATGCAGGACAATTTCGCTTTCCATAAAAGAGCAGCAAATTATTTTCAGGTATTTCAACAATTACTTATCGAGTGTCAAATACGGGGAAGGTATTTGCGAAAGAAATAAGCCTTCCTATAGTGTGTAATCTATAAAATAAAAAAACACAATCACAAAGAGCCCCCCCACACACATCTCAAGCCACTCGAACCACTGGTTTTATTAGCTTTTTAAGTCTTCTTGCTCCTATTGCTTTAGCCCCCACTCCCCACTCTTTGCCTTTACAAACCCTCTCAAGAAGGTTCATCAAGAAGCCCTGCCTAGCTATTTTGACTGCAGGCATACGCATTTTTATTGTGTTAAATGCCCTCCCATCTAAGGGGGAAAGAAAGTTAGGTGCCCCTAATTTCATTTAGTATTAGGACAAGAAGGAATTCATATTTCACCAGAAGGAGGAAATACCGATCCCAAGTGTTGAGATCGATTCTGATTTCTGCAATGAGTGACAAGTGTCAACAGCAGCGCCAATACAATCACAGCTCAAGTCCCGGTCACAGCTGAAATGGAGACGGGGGATGGGGCACGCGGCCGCTTTCCCCTCACTGGGCTCTGCTGTCTCTCAAAGCGGCAGGAGGCTCGCGCTGCTCTAAGAAAATCAGGAGCCGCACTCGGCACAAAGAAGGTCAAAGGGCGAGTTTCTTTCCATCAACCACAAAACCAGCGGCTGCCAAACCTAAACAGTGTGGGAGGCCGTCAGAGGTGAAGGAAGCCCCAGACAGAAAACCGCAGCCGAGCCTCCTCCCGCCACGGCTGGGGTCTGAGTCAGGTGACTTGTCAGGGCGCACTACAAACCTAGACAAAGGTCCCTCCCCACATGACCGACGGGGAGGAAGACGACTGGCAGTAAGATCGAGGCTGCCCAGTCCGGCTTCAGAAAACCATTAACTCTCGCTTCTTGGCAGCCCCAGCAAACTGGAGGAGCTACAAGTTACTCTGCAGCTCAGCCTTCAGGGATGCGCCTGGAGGAACTTGGGACCCCATCCCCAGGCCCCCGCGCCGCGCGCTGCACCCACGCCTCCGGCCCCAGCCCGCCGGCGGGACCCCTCCCCGCCAGCTGTCACCAGCGCTGGAGACCCAAGCCCCGCAAGGCCGTCCCCTCTGGTCGCTTCCCCTGAGGCCGCGACCCCACGGCGGTGACAGAGGGGAAACGCCTTTTCCAAAGGCTCCGGGGGCGAGGGCGCGCCCGCCCCCGGGAAGGGGCGCCCAGGGTGGGCGCCGCCCGGTGCCCGAGGGAGCTCGGCATCCATCGTCCCTTCGGGGAGAGCAAGGAACCTCCCGGCCCCCGGCTAAGCGCTGCCCACCTTGTCGGCGAAGCTGCGGGCCGTGAGCAGGTCCGGGCTGGGCGTGCTGTCGCCGCCCACGGCCTCCTCGCTGCTGGAGCCGGCCAGCGGGTGCGGCATGTCGCGCAGGGAGTGGGGCCCCGTGGACGGCAGGGCCTTGGGGAGCCCGCCCGACATGGCGCGCACCGCCCGGGACGCGCCGCCGCCGCTTCCTGCCGCTGCCCGCCGCGGCGGGCTCCCCCAGCGCCCGGGCCGAGGCCCCGCTCCGCCGCAGCTCAGTCGGAGGCCCTGCACCCGCCGGGCTGGGAGCCGCCGCCGCCGCCCGCGGGCTCGTCTCGCCCGCGCCGGGCCGCGCTGCACTGAGCTGCTCCGCGCCGCGCGCCCCCGCTCCGCGCCCGGGCCCGCCGCGGTCCGCTCGCACCTTGGCCGCGGGCGGCCAGCCAGCACCGCCACGCCGCCCGGCCTCGCGCGGCCCCGCCCCCGCGGCGCCTCGGCCGCCCGGGGAGGCGGAGGGAGACGGGGGGACGCGAGAGGGGGCGGGGGGCGGGGAGGCGGGCGGCTGTGTCCCCGCCCGCCGCCCCGCAGGAAGTGCGCCCGGGGCCCTCGGCGGCTGCCCTCCGAGTGTCCAGCCTCGCCTGGGAGAGACCGGCCCCGCGGAGACTGCGCGCTGCCCTCCGAGCAAATGTTTAACGGAAATCAGAGGTGGAAAAAGACGTTGGAGGATCCTGTTGTTCCATTCCACCCGCGTTTACTGAGGCGCCCGCGGGCAGCCACGCTGGGGTCTGGGGTCTTTGGAACACCCGTGTGGCTTGAGATAGTCTGGCCTTTAAAACAACCCGAAATGGAAGGGATTATGAGGCCTACAGAAGAATGGCATAAAATGCTATTATTAGGTTCAAAGGAAATAGAGAACAAGTCAAGGAGACTGCGTGAGATTTCTTCAAGTGCACGCCGAGATCCCCGTGCCACCTCGCTTCTGCAGCGAAGCGGGGTTTATGTTGCGTTAAACCGCAGAAGAGGGAGCACCAGAAAATAAAGAGAGGGGGCGCTACAAATGATACGTGACTTTTAAACGCACACCTTGACCGAACTGCCCTTTGAAAGAACGTGAGGTTTAAGCTCTTTTTTCACGCTTTTGTGCTTCCTTTCTGGGCCTTTGGCCTAGCTGGAAGCCCTAGTTGGATTCTCGGCATTATTTGCTGGGAGAGTAGAGAGTTAAGGCATTACTTCAGCTCTTTGGGAGTGGAAGTTCACTTCCTTATCCCACCTTACTTGTCTCTGCAACTTTTGTTCTTAGGGCCACGTCAGTAGAGCTTATCAGCCCAGGCAAGAACAGATGGATACAAAGTAACACATGGGGTGGCTTATGGTGAGGGAGCACGTTTTCCCTATCTGTTCCCAAGCACTATGGGATTGCCCCATCTCACCTGACAAATCCCAAAGGTGGGATTCACTGTGGTCAACAGCACACTTTCCTCTGGAAGCAAGTGATGCTTCAGCAGGAGAATGCAGAGAGTCGAGGCTGACCCAAAACACCACTCAGAGACTCGGAGAACTTGGGAGATCTTCCTTATTTTCTCAGGTGTGACTCACTGGGCCTCTTTCCCCACGTGGGTCTGCCTGGTGGGGAGACTAGGGCTCGGAGGACACAGGGAACAATTTTAGATGCTGCATCTCCCTCACAGAAACACCAGCGTTTGGTTCTCTTGGCATTGGGTAAAACGACCTTCTAGAGTCAACAGTTGCTTCACAATGACCACAGACCCTAGTCACCATTCTTCTGATTAGCACTACAAGAAGCAGCATGAGTATAACTAGAAATGAGTTTTCTATAGGTGTATACCATAGGTGTTTCTTATTGAACGGCATTATGCATTTTAACAACCAGGCTCCCTGAACATAACGGAGATCTTATTAAGACTCCGCACAGCTTTCTCTGCGGCAGACAGGGAAGAGAGAAAAGGGAGTCACCTTTGAATTCCTCCTCAGTCACCACAAGTGGGTGACCGTGAGCAAGTTGCCTAACCTTAATGAACCTGTTTTTAACCTAGAAAGAAGGAGCACAGGGGGCCTTTAACAATACTTACCACAGGTGGTGACTGTGAGGATGAAGTAGCGTGTTCTCTAACAATCCTAGAAAAATGCCAGCGTGGAATAGATGCCCCTTACATGTCAAACCCCTTCCTCTCCCTCTCTCTCAGGTTTCTGCTACTATTTTTTTTTCTTTAATTTACTTTTAGAGAGAGGGTAAGGGAGGGAAAAAGAGGAAGAGAAACATCCATGGGTGGCTGCCTCTCGAGCTCCCCACCCCGGGTCCCCGGCCCCAGCCTGCAACTCAGGCATGCCGGGAATCCAACCGGGGCCCCCCCGGTTTGCAGGCTGGTGCTCAGTCCCCTGAGCCACACCAGCCAGGGCTGCACTATTCTTATGAAATGATCGTCGTACAGTTTTCCCAGTGAAACATGCTGCACTCCAACTTTTTCAGCTTGGGTCAGAGTACCCTATTTCTATGCTCTCACTAAAACCCCCAAAACAAAACAAAAAGAAAAAAAATACCCACAGTTCCTGAAAGGCCATACGAGGCAGTTTATTTATTTATTTTCCAGTTTCCTGGTTGGTCAGTGGCATGTGGCCACAACGACCCAGTGGGTAGTCATCACAACTAAAGAAAGTGAACTTCTGTGGAAAACATTTTGCTACAAAGTTTCCACCATTCCGTTTTAGCCCAGGACTGCCTATTCATACTCACCATTTCCTGTTGTGTTTCAGTGTTCTTTGTGGTGGAAAACTGTCACTGAAATAACTCTTAAGTGTCCCGGAGTAGGTGACTGTGCTTTTGCTAAAAGTTTTCAAAGCAACGTGGTAGTAAGGAGGAAACATGTGAAGTTTTCATTCATATCAGGACAGAAGTTTCTAGCGTTTGGTGGAATTCGTGGGGGGGAGCGTGGATTTCCTGGGCTGAGCTCTAAGGAAGAACACCCTAGATACACATGCATGGGGGGCCTGGGGGGGAGAAACCACAGAATCCAAGAACAGAGCACGGGGCCTTCCCCATCCACAGGGAATCTTAGGCCTTCAGGGTGGTGCCTTTCAGGAGGTGGGGCCCTAGGCCCCAGGGTTCCACGTTCGCCAAGCTGGAGCCCTGTAAGCCTCACTAGCAAGTCTGTGAGGACTTCACATGAGCACCCAGACGCCAGAAACAAAGCCGAGTCACAGCGGAGCCTTCTCTCTCTGCCTCCCCTGGTACAGCATGTGCTTCGGCTGCATTCATGTTTGTGTTGCCGCTCACCCGCCTCTGGTTTTGAATACAATCATAGCTTTATTCTATATGGCATCGCAAACTCTGCCCCAGAATAACACCAGCCCCTTCTGAAGTGGCCGGCGGAGGAGGACAACGGAGGTTTTTTTAAGGGCATCCAGAGTGACAGGGAAAAAGCTGCAGAGGGCTGCCTCGAACAAGACGGGCAACTGAGAAGGCACCATCGCTGAGTGAGGCAAAATTGGGTGGACTCAGCCAACGACGTCCCAGGAAAAAGTGGACGCCAGCAGGTCCACTTGAGGCCAGACCCGAAGAGTTCTGCAAACAAGAGATTGGACCTTGCCCCAGCACCAGCAGAGATGCTCATGGGTAAATCATAGGACCCTTCCCCTTTCTATATTGGAGTGACCGGCCCCAAAAGCATGGAGACCCTCTGCAGTGGGCAATGCAGCACAGGTCATGGACAGGTGCCCGAGAAGCACCTGGGAGTGGGTGTAAATGCAGGTGTCTAAGAGATGCTGATTCTGGGGTGGGGACTGGAATCGCGGTGTTCTAAGGACCGCCCACCTGATGCTCAGGCTTTGACAAACACCCTCCCAAAGCTCTGCCCGCTTCTCTAAGCTAGAAACTGACATTCCAAACCTCCTTTTGTAAATAGTATCATAAGTGCTTGCTTTGGAGAAATCTCCTGTTTGTTGAAAAGTGCTCAAAACATCAATTTCTCTTACGAAATGCTATCACAGGGTCCTTTACCCTTAAACTTTTATGGTTACTTTTATTGAGGATCTACCAGGTGCTGAAAGTTTGGAAGGCCTCGCATGACCTCAGTTATCTGTCGACAGATTCATTTTGCAGTGCTGGCTGCGAAGTGTCTCACAACGAAGATTTCCCAGAGCCCCAGAACTTCTTTTGGCTGGTCGTGCAGGGCCTCATCTGGCCATAGAGGTGAAATTCACCGCCATCACCAGGTAGTCTCTGCTCACAGGCAGCTCCAGAGTGGGTGGGTGGTGGGCGTGTGTTCTTCGTGGTGGTTGCCCCATTACAGAGGTGGGGCTGGAGAAGACACTGAGCTGACAAGGACTGGGAGCCCTGGCACTGAGCAGAGGATTTTGGATCAGATGGAAAAACCCGTTTACTGACTCTGTGCTCCATGGCAGTGTTCCGGTCTATGGAGAAGAGGAACATTCGGACATCACGTGACCCAGCAGTTTCGCTCCTGGACCACAACAGAAATGCATGTGTACATTCATCAAAAGTTGGATTCAAGAATCTTCTCATCGGCACTCTTCATATAAGTTTATGTAAAAAGGCATCTGGTGTGTGACCCTAACTTTATAAATGAGGAAGCTGAGGCCCAGAGATGGTAAGTAATTTGCTAAGGGCCAACCAGCTAATGCTATGACTAGGGTATCCTTCCATTTGAATGTATAGTGGTTCCCATGTGGGTTTGGGGAATACTAGTTAAGTAAAGCCAAAAGGTAACAGAGTGTGGGGAGTGGGGGGAAAGAGAGAGAGAGGGAGAGAATTAGCAACTATTATTTGGTTGTTAGTCATTTGTCCGTTTTCACTGTTGTCCTGTCTCTCTCCCTCCGTCTCCCAACAAAGGCAGACGGCGGGGCCCAGATGCCTGGAGCTGCTACCGCCACCTTGTGGCCAAGAGTGGAGGCATCCGACACCCTGAGGATCGATGAGGGGACGAGAACCTCTGTTTTGATGGCCTTACTGAGCCCCTGCACCTAACTCCAAACTTCTTCAGTAAACATCCCTTCGGTCTCAGGCAGTTTAATCAGTATCCCTGTAACATGCAGCTGAACTCATCCTTAGAAATTTAGAAGACAAGAAATACAGCAAGCAGGCAGGAGAGAACATGAGAGATTCCCTTTCTGGGTAGCAAGCTTTCTCAGCAGGAAAGCCATTCTTCCGTCACGTGTATTCTCGAAAGAGGAAATTGATTCTTGGAAAGGGGCAAGAAAGTCTTAGATATTACAGTGGCTTGTGGCCCTCCAAAGCTACCTGGAAAAATCTTATGTCTGATTTTTTAATGTTTCTCACGTGGAAAAACTTAAACCTAATCAACTTTTTCCCAATAGAGACAATGATAAGGAAAAAAAAAAAAAAAAGAGTGCGAAACGCAGCTCTCCAGAGATGCAGGAAAAGCTCTAAGACAGAAGAGGAAGAGAGTCCCTGCCTTCCCACAGGCTCTGAAGGCCACCAGCTCTCCCCGGATCCTTGCCCCGGCTTCCGCCACACCCGCTCTGCCCAGCCCCGCTGCGGGCTGTAACCCAGGCGATGAACAGTGGATGGCCCGGGCCCACAGACTCATCCCATCACACAGAGGCGGTGAGGCTGCAGACCCCCGCCGTGTCCTTCTGCACAACCTGTGAGCAGTGCAGCAAAAGGGTGCTGGGGCCACAGCAAGAAAATTAGACTCAGTGCCAAGATTACAGACCCAGGCCAGGTGACTTGCTGGCAGCGGGTCTTTCCCACCCCGCCCCCAATCCCCAGCTCTATGAGGTAATTACGCTGGAACCTCACGAGTCTCTGACTGGCAGACCAGGGGGCCGGTTTTCCATGCCCCTGCCCGGAGTCTCCTACAATATGGCAGGCAGCATACCATCACTCCCACTCGTGACGAAAATGGGAATTCAGGAAGCTGCACTCACTACACACCTATTAATCTGATTCTCTCTGCTTGCTAGAATAGCAGCCTTTGAGTTTAGGCCAAGGGACAGAAAATTCCAGAAGTGTTATCTGTCGGAATGTTCATTTTCTACAAAATCAAACCCAGTCCTCTACGAGACTTCTTAAACCTGGCCGTCCTACACTAGAATGAAGGTTCTTTCGACTCCAAATTTCTAGTGCCAATGGTGTGTCTCGCCTCCTCCAGGTCGGCACCCTTGTGAAGTCATCAGTCTCATTCATCTGCTTTTTGTCGTGGAGACAAGGCAGACCTGAGTTCTTCTGAGGAAGAGCCACACACCCAGCCAGTCTGTGTGGGATCTTAGGAGGTTATTGATGATGATACAAGTAATTTAGCACTGAGATGAGAGCAGAGTTCCAGGTTCACCTCCACCACAGGATTTCTGTATGGCCTCAGATTCAGGTCTGCTTTGCTGACTTCGGTCCATCCCTCTGCCCCAGTACTACCCAGAACCCCCTGGGGTGTTGCTACATAGGTACAGGGCCAGTACCACCTGGGGAATCAGGAAACGAAAGAGACACCAGAAACTAGATCATGTCACTGCTCCCTTTATAAAGTGGAACATAGGGAGCAAAATCATAATTTGATATATTAGTGTAATTACTTATAGAAGAGAACAGTGTTTTTGAAAAGCTGCTCTCATCTGGTGGCTCCTGTATTTTTCCCAGAGTACAGATATTGCTGCTGGTGGCGTCCCATCACTTGGATAAGAGAAGCTACACCCTGCCCACTCCTTCCAAATGGTACCCAGGGGCCTTGGGCCAGTCGGGCAGTGAGAAGCAGTGGAAAGAATATCTCTCACCTGCAGCTTCAGGTGGTACAGAAATCAAGAGACTGTGCAGAATTGAGTGAGGAGCCAAGATTAAAAAAACACAAAACAGGGCAAGGGCTCTGAATTGGTCACTAAAGCAAGGTGGGGGCGGGGGGTGGTCAATCAAGTATCAACAGTGAAGAAAAGAGCCAGGGTTCCAGAACCAGAACACCTGGTCCAGAAAACGAACCTCCTGGTGATCTTGAGCAGTACCTTGGGGCGGGAGGGAGTGGGTGGTGCCACTGTGAGCCGTTGTGCTTCCGGGGCTGGGATGCACTGAGTGGCCAGGACAGCCGGAGCCGGAGCATCTGGAAGGCTTCTCTGAGCTAATGGCAGGGCAGGGGCGGGATTTGGACAGGGGAAATGAAATGCCTTGCCTTCCCCAGATTCTTCTGACCCACGCACATAATTTGTTCAAATTAAGCTCTAGGTTGTAGAGACACCAACTCTTATTGTCAGAAGTCAGGGGGCTTTCTTGGCCTACATGATGCTCCCCCAGGAAAGCATGGCCAGCAAAAGTATCTTCCCCTCCCTCTTAATTTAATCTTTTTATTTTAGACTACTTTTAGACTTACAGAAAAGTGGCCAAGATACGACAGAGTCCTCACCTACTCCTCCCCCAGTGTCTCCTGTTGCTAACACCCTAGATCATTGTGGTACATTCGTCACAACTAAGGAGCCTCCGCTGGTACATTAGTATGAATTAAACTGTGTACTTCATTGGCTTCCACTAGTTTTTCCCTGATGTTCTTTTTCTGTCCCAGAATCTCATCCAGGGGACCTCATTACGTTTTGCAGGCATGCCTCTTCTCCTCCGGTGTGTGGCCGTCTCTTAGACTTTCCATGTTTAGGATGACCTTGACCGCTTTGAACAGGGTTGATCAGGCCCTTTCACAGCAGGCCCCTCAGTCTGGGTGTGTCTGGTGCTCTTCTCATGGTTAGACCGCAGAGGTGAAGGGCCGCTCTCATCCCAGCATATCGACGGCACATACCATCAGCATCACCAGTCATCATGCTGGTGGCCTCGCTTACGTGGTCCAGGTGGTGTCTGCCAGGTTTCCTCACTGGAGCTACTCCTCCCCGTGACCCCGTTTTTCATACTGTAGTCTCCGGAAGCGCAGTGCGAAGCCCGGTTTGGCTCCTGTCTGACCACTGCTGTTAGGCCCCCATTTTCAATGCTGTTTGAAAGAAAAAGTTATCTGGTTGAGGTGGGTCTCAAGCATCATCTGAGCGCGCACCACATGCCCCGCAGTGACCACACATGGGGCTGAGCAGGACTCAGCCTTTGGAAGCGCTCCTCTCCTTGGTCCTGCACTCTGGGCCTGGCCCTCAGGGTTTGCTCCCCACCCCCACCTCAAGTTTGCTGAGAGAGAAACCTCTCCCTCAGTAAGTATAATGATTTCTTCTCCAGATCCGCTTAAGAAGTGGGAGGGCGTTTAATTAAAGGCTAGGGAAAAAAACGGAGAATACATTCCAGATGCAGGTGTAAATGTAAAAATCAAATACTAGCAGAATATTTAAGTAATTTTAGAGAGGAGACCTTAAACCATACTGGACACTGGAAACCTAGAAGCTGAAAAAGAAAATATAGAGATACTGGACCACAGGAGGATTAAGGAAGTTTGATATTAAAATACCACATATGAAAGGGCAAATTGTGATGGGGAATTGAGGACGATAGCTAAAGGGCATGGATTTCTTTCATTTGTGTTGGCCCCTGTGTATGTGAAAAAAATGTCTGATCCATGAAATGTCAACAAAAGCAGAAAGAGACAATTTTTGTTTATCCTGCTGGCAAACTTTGAAAGACCAATAAATTAGAATCAGGTGAGGATTCACACTTTAAGATACCTCAAATTTAAACAATTTAGGAGCCATTTTCAAGAAATAGAATCCAACAATTTAAGTATAAAAATTGGTCCAAAGGTGAATACTTATTTAGAATAAGAAAATAAATCACAAGAACTATAATTTTTATGAAACTGATAAGCATCGCAAATCTCACAAAACTTTTTAACTGCCTGACACACCTATGAGATACTATTTTTCATAGTGTTTGGAAGCATAATCTTTAAGAGCCTCTTCATTAGACAACAGTTTTATAACACTGTTTTTATAGAGAGAACAGAAAGACAATGAAGTCTTTCTTCTAGCATGGTTGATTGAATTTTTGTTGCTATTGATAGTTTAAAGAAGTTTCAGCTTCAAATTCAATCTGATATGTTGGCAGGCATAAAATGTGTGGCTTGCCACGATGCATATCTGCTGTCTGTACCAATGCCACAGATTTTTAGCCTATAAACCCAGAAATTCTTATGCCATTTTAAGTTCCACTCAAAAGAAGAAAAAACATTTTTGTGGCATTTATAATTGTATATACTGCTTTATCCAGGATAGTCTTAATAGGAGAGAACTTTTGGTTTTGGCTACTGATCCGTGAGAATGGAGTCATTAGCTTACAGTTCAACAACTCTGATGATGGAACAACAGTCTACAGACAAGCTTCTGGCTTCACACATTTCAACCTTTGTTTCTCCTCCAGGTCCCTGTACAACTAGTGCCAGGCGTCGTAAGACAAGTTCATTTCATAACATGACCTCTGGCCCTGTGTCTGAGGATACATGGAAGCTATTTCTACGTTAGGATGTCTAGCAATAACCCCACTAGGCACAGAAGCCACAGTGAACTTGCTGCATGCGCCCCACTAAACTGAAATAGATACATCCCAACCCAACCTCCAAAAGTGTCTGCCACCACACTCCAAGGCCATCTGACCCAAGGGGAAGTGTGGACAGCAGGCAATGCAGAGCAGAAAGGCACGGTTGTCTTAACTGATTGCAGATACATAAACTTACTTTTTCAAATATTGCAAAAATAATGACCCTTGTGATTACATGGCTAAGACTTCTCTCCAGGCCTTGGGAGCGGGGCTGGGGGATTGGGAGGGTAGGAATACATGTTCAAGTAAAGGTCGTTGAAACATAACCTTCATCATCATCACATGAAATCTGCCTCCACATCACTGCCAGTGAGGGGACAGGGACCCCGGTGCTTTCAAAGTGTCAGCACACAGGTGCGGTGCTATCAAAATAAAATCACTGGTACCAAAGGGTACAGGTGCAGAGACGTTGGTTGCAGTATTGTTTGTAGGGGCAAAGAGAGTGGAAAACAACCTACACATACAACACGAGGGGGAAGGTTGAACAAATATAGTCTGTACACACTATATTATGCAGCAATAAAAAACGAATTAGAGCTTTATGCATTGGGAGGTCTATGAGAAGTTAATTAAAACATCGAGTGATGAAGTAGTATGTACAATGGGATCACCGTATACGAATGAATGTGTACGTGTGTATGTTTATACAAGAATAGGAACCCACATGCTAGGATAGGACCGGAGTGTTAAGGGATTTAACCTCGGGTGAGGGGACCGCCGGGCAGGTAGGGGCAGATCGAATTAACATTTTCTTTCCACAACTTCCCGTTGTTTACTTTCACACATTACAGTGAGCACTTACTTCTTTTGTAATTTAAACATTCTAATGAGAAAAGAATTTAAATCGAAACATATGAAACGCCCGAGTTAAACATTTACAATACCCCTACTTCTTTTCCTACTTCTCACACAGTGAGGGCGAAGCATTATTATTTGTGTCAGCCAAGCTCTTGGCTTGGCTGAGCCTTGCTCCACTCCTAGACTGATAGAATTATAAAAAGAACATTAAATGACAGTGCATAGCATTTTTAAAACTCTTATCACAGGCATCACTTTTTGTTTCTAATTTAATTGATATGCTACTCAGTAACTGCAAGCAGATGTCTCGGGCACAGTCCTAGACTTCCCCCCTTACAGCTGTGTGGTCCCCTCTTCCAACTCACAGACACACTGCTCTGTGTCCCAGTGTGTCCCCCCCCTCACTTTGATCAGATGTGAGACCTGTGTTAACAAGCAAGGTTGAATTCGTGTCACAGATTTAAGGTGCACTACAGAACTATTTACATTTTAGAAAAAAAATTCAATTTTACTTATTAGAATTTTTATGCTTCAGAATTATGTCTTTTTGCTGTTAACTTTACGTATAATATGTATTTTTAAAAAGACTTTATTTACTTTTAGAGAAAGGGGAAGGGAGGGAGAAAGAGAGGGAGAGAAACATCAATGTGTGGTTGCCTCTCACATGCCCCCCACTGGGGACCTGGCTGGCAAACCCAGGCACGTGCCCTGACTGGGAATTGAACTGGCAGCCTCTTGGTTTACAGGCCAATCCACTGAACCACACCAGCCAGGGCTATACTGTGTATTTTTAACTGGAACTGGTATGTTCTCAGAATCTGTATTTTGAGGATGATCTTTAAAGTTTTCTTACTATTCTGAGTACATTCTGAATATAAAATGTAACACAGCATATGCTGAATCATCTGAATGACCTCTGTTTTGTCAACTAATAAAATAGATGTCAGTTCCCATACTTACATTTAAGACCAAGAAACTATCAAACATTTCAACTCTAATTTTCTTGGTTTTAACCTGTATTATATTTTTCCCATTACTATTTAGTCCCCTTAGATCCCCCTGTCCCCAGCAATCGCCACACTGTTGTCCGTGTTCATGAGTCCTTTTTCCTTTTTGCTCAGTCCCTCTACCCCCCCACCACTAGCTGTCATCTGTTCTCCATCGATGAGTCTGTCTCTGTTTTGCTTATTAGTTCAGTTTGTTCATTAGATTCCACATATGAGTGAAATCATATGGTATTTGTCTTTCTCTCATTGGCTTACTTCACTTAGCATAATGTTCTCTAGGTCAAAAAGAAGAAAACTCTCGACTTTAGCTTTTCTTATGCAGCAGGCTTAACACAGGTAAACGTACGCCTACCTGGGCCCACCTGAGCATTTGTGGGACCTGGGGCGAGAGTACAGATGCAGGCTCACATTCCATACGTTCAAGCATTCGAGAGTTATAAATCAAGCTAACAAATATGTGTAAAGCTATGGCTTTAAAATGACTGAAAGTTGGCTCAGTATCAAAGACAACTTACTCTATTATTTTTCATGTGTAGGTGGTCTGTTGATATTTGATATAAGTAATAAAATCAATACATAAACAGTTTATAAAATTTCTTTTTCTTGCCTAACAGCAAAGTAATACTTATATTACTATAAGATTATAAGATGTAGCACATAAACTGTGCTCCAATGACAGTGTTAAAAGGTAAACTGAGACATATTAAAATTGTTACATGTTTATTTGAGCAAAAATCAATTCCAAGTGGGCAGCACCAAGCCAAGTGGTTAGGAGAGCTGTCCAACAGCAGCTGGGGACAGACTATAGAGCAAAGGCAGAAGTAAAGTGAGGAAATTACTGACTAGTTATACCTTAAAGCCTAGTTGGCTGTTTGTGATTGGTTGTCCTTAGGTTTCGATTTCGTAAACTTTGAGGTTTTTGCAGGCTTCAACTTTGTTTCTCTTACACGAAGCTGCAGCAGCATGAGAACCACCTCCGTCTAATGGCCTCCTTGTAGTTAATTTAGCAACAGTAATGTCCAATGGGACAAACTTTGTTACGTAATTATAGTTCTTAGACAGTTTTTTATTAATTTCAATTTGAATAAAACATGTCCTCTAGCAAGTACACAACTGAAATAGCCAGTTAAATTATTTAAGTGGCACTTAGACTCAAAAACGAATCACACATTTTATGTATCGTATTAAGACACTGAGCCCTGGCTGGTGTAGCTCAGTGGATTGAGCATGGGCCTGCGAACCAGATGATCGCGGTTTGATTCCCAGTCAGGGCACATGCCTGGGTTGCTGGCCAGTTCCCAGTGAGGGACACATGAGAGGCAACCATACATCAATATTTCTCTCCTTCCCCTCTAAAAATAAATGAATAAAATCTATTTTTTAAAAAAAGACACTGAAATGGGGATGCATAGGATAAATCATTATCACGGAATATTAGTTTACATTTTAATTTTATTCTAAACGATCACTTACAATGCGATTTCCACCATCCCTTAAAGCAGCTTCTAGAGTCATACGGCAAATAATTTTCACTCATGTGTTGGAAATGACAGCCTCCAAACGGAGTCACTTGTGCTAAGCCCGTATCATCAAACCAAAACCAAATGCCTAACTTATCTGCAGTTTCAACCTTCCCTAGGAGTGTAATCTTACCCAGTCAGCTTGAAATTTCTTGGTCAGCACCAGTGAAATGATCCACTTTATAGACACTTTTTGTCCCCCAAAGGGAGGTGATCTTGCCAGAAATAACCCATTTTTTTCTTCAGAACTTCTGTATCCCACCTCTCTCTGCATTTAAAAACCTTTCCTTTTGTGTAGCTCTTTGGTGCTCCTTTCTGTTCCCTGGATGGGATGCCACCTGATCCAAGAATCCTTGAATAAAGCCAATTTGATCTTTATATTCAGAGACAAATTGAGCTTTATCTCTAAAGGCACCAGAGGCATACAGGGAGAAACTAAAGTGTCTGGCATCCGGGTGAGAGCTGGGAGGCGGCTTTCTCCCAGACAGAAGTGCTGACAGAGGCCATTTTTCTCTTTCGTAGCCCACTCCCCACAGAGCCAGCAGGCAGGCGCCCTGTCTGAGACTCCACCAGCCTGGCTCACACTGTGTGCCTCTCCCTTGAGATTCCTGGAGGCTCCACCCTGCCCAACTTTCAGGCCCACTGGAGTCCGATCACCCCTGACACCTTGATTATGGACTTCCTGGCCTCCGGAATTGTAAGAAATAAAATTCTGTTGTATATAAGACCCCCAGTCTACAGTATTCTGTTTAGTAGTCCCCTTCCACACTATGTCAAGGTTGGGCTGCATGATCAGCAGTATGTGGCAGAGGCAATGGGTATGTTCCTTCCAAACTCAGGTTATAAAGGGCACTGTGACTTCTAGCTTGGCCCCTCTTTTTCATTCGTGCGTCACTTGCTCTGGCATTGAGTTGCCATGTCATGAACAACCCTGTGGAGAGGCCTGTGTGGTGAGGAACTGAAGCCTCCTGCCATTAGCCATCCTGAGTGAGTTTTGCAAGCACATCCTTCCACCTAGTTGAGCTTCAGTGACCATATAGCCCCAGGTGGCATCTCCACTGCAACCTCACAACAGATCCGGAGCCGGCTACGCTGCCGAGATCGCGGCCCCTCAGAAACTGTAAGAGAATACATAGCTGTTACTTTAAGCCAGCAAGTTTTGGGGTAATTTGTTACAAGCAATAGATAGCTGATACAGTAATTGTCTCAAAGTTCTACACCCTCGATTTTAAAGGTTGTCTAGCCTAACGCATTTCCCATAAATAATTTTATCACAGAATGGCAAAAGAGGATTAGGGTGGCTTCCATTGGAAAACAGGGACTATTCTCAACTCTACTTTGATATTGAAGGTCTATAATAATCATAACAGTTTCAGGGTGAAGTAATTCACACCCTGCTACATTGAGTTTCTTCATCATTTAATAGAGTCACAGGACTATAACATGCATTTCTTTTACCCTGGACTTCCCCCTAGTAGATATGTGGGAGCTATGACCTATTGACCAAGTACCAAGATATCCGGTACAACACAGACCTTTCATAGTTGCTGCCGTCACCACCATCTATCCCCCAGAACTCTCTTCATTTTGTAAAACTGAAAGTCTATGCCCATTAAATAATTCTCCATTCTCCCCTGTCCCGAGCCCCTGGCAACTATCAATCTGCTTTCTGTCTCTATTATTTTGACTGCTCTAAGTACTTCGTATGAAAGGAATCACACAGTAACTAGAGTTCCTGGACCCAATTCCAATGTGGGGGTCGGTTACCCCACACCAACAAGCTATTCTCAGACGCTAGCAGGGAACAAAGAAATCAACTCAATTCTGACACTATCTGCTCAGAGACAGTATCAGATTGCACATGTTAAGGAACATACACACTTCCCCCAACACACACACTTCAGATGCGAGACACAGCCCAGGTTAGTGGTGCTTCTGACCAAGTGACTACAGATTGGAGGCTCCAATGACCCTTACTTGGGTTCGATTAATTTGCTAGAATGACTCAGAACTCAAGAGAAATCTGTTTATTCACTAGATTATTGGTTTTCTACAAAGAATATTAAAGGAGACAAATAAGGAGCCAGATGGAGAGACACATAGGGTGAGGTCCCGAACAAAAGAGCTTCTGTCCTCATGGAGCATGGGGCCCGTCACCGTAGCACAGGGAAGCCTTCTGGCTCCCCAACTTGGAAGCTCTCGCAACACCCACTTGAGTCTTTATGGAGGCTTCACTGTGTGAGCACAACTGATTAAATCATTGGCTGTTGGTGACTGTATTCAATCTCCAGCCCCTGCCCATCCCAGGAGGTCCAGGGTGGGTGGGGGGTACTGAATGTTCCCACCCTATAATCACTGGGCTGGCTCCACTGGCTACCACTCCTCATCCTGTGGTGCTTTTCAAAAGCCACCTCATTCACAAAACAAAAGACACCTTTATTACTCTCAAGCCTTGGGAAATCCCAAGGATTTCATGAGTTGTGAGCCAAGAATTGTGGTGAAGACCAATAGAAATGAAAAATGCATGTTTCTTTTAAGTCACTGTGTGTCACACACAGTATTTGTCTTTTTGTGGTTAGCTTATGTCACTTAGCATAATGTTCTCAAGCTTCATGCATGCTGTAGTATCTATCAGAATGTCCTTTTTTAAGGCTGAATAATATTTAATTATGTATATATTATATATTTTATATAATGCTGTATTTTGTTTATCCATTCATCTGTCAACCAACACTCGGTTTGCTTCCACTTCCTGGGTATTGTGAATAGCGCTGCTATGAACACGGGTGTGTGAATACATATCTCTTCAAGGCCCTGACTTCAGTTCTTTTGAGTATGTGTAACCAAATGCAGGTCTGGCTGCTTGCCGCTGTGAAAGCCACTACTTGAGAGGCAGGTGCTGATGTTTATTTTCAGGTGCCGGCCACTTCGAAGATGGGGGACTCATGTCACAAAGCCCACCTCCTGGGGAGACTGGGGACTTACTTCTCAAAGCCCATCTCCACATCTCAGTGGAGACAGAGGTTTTTAAAAGGAGAGAGAGGAAACAGAAGGACAAAGAGATAAAAGAGGGGGTTGAAAAGTGCTCTACGTGCAGACGAGCACAGTCCATTCCGATGAGACGAGTGATGGTCCGGTGTGCATCACCCCAGTTTAGCCATCCCGGCTCCATGTCATCCTGGCTCCATGGCCGAAGGTCAGCAAATCTCTCAGAGCTGAGATGCCTGAAGTTCACAGTCTGTATCTTCTGAAGTTAGTTCCTAGGACTCTTATACAAACATGCTGTTCATCTATAAGTTACATATTATAGATGTAGAAGTCAAAGTCAGCACTTACAGCAGCAATGTCAACAGAATGGCGGGGTTGGTTGCAATCCCCTGTTATAATATTCCACTGTTATAGATATACCCAGAAGTGGAACTGCTGGATCATATGATAATTCTATTTTTAATTTTTGGAGTAACCACCACACTGTTTTCCACAGTACCTATACCATTTTACATTCCTACCAAGAGTGCACAAGAGTTCCATTTTCTCCACATCCTCACCAACACTTATTTTATTTTATTTAAAAAAAATAGTAGCCATTTAATAGGTGTAAGGTGTTAACTCATTTATTTTTATTATCCTTTTAGAGATGACAGAACTGAACAACCAAAAAGTTAAACAAGGGCTCACAATCATTAAATGTCAGAGCTGAGATTTGAACTCAAGTAAACTGACTATTAACCAATATGTTAAAATTCTTGTGAGGCAGAAGTTCCAAAGTCTTTCAAGAAGAAGATGGAGGGGTCAAGGACTAACTCCTACCAAGTAAAGGGCAAAATGATTAGCAGCAATTTATCTTTCTTTTGATAATGTTCTCCCAACCCTGGGAAGATGAATTTGCCAGGAAACGGCAAATGTTCTGGGGGTAGAACTCTTTTTTCCCCCCTTTCTCCTTACATAAACTTTGTTCAGAATGGCCAGTAGGGACTTAGTTTGGAGCTTTCTCAACGCCCCAGTTTCTGTATTGTCTAGTGGGGCAATTTAAAACCTAATGTTCTCCAAGGTTCTATCAGTTATATACATATCGGTCATTTTCTAGTCACTCCAGTCATCAAAACACCTTCAACTGAAAAGGATCCAGGATAACTAACAAAACACTCATGAGTTACACTTTATATCTAGATTAGTCAGCAAGAGCTGGTCTCAGAGGAGTTCCTTCCTTCTAAGCAGAGGTGACATGTGATATTTTAGAACCTGGGCCCTAGTATATGGCAGACCTTCAGTCCTTTGAAACTCTGCCAGCTACTTGACAGAGTAGTAAGTAACTCAACGTTTCTTAGCCTCATACAAATCAGGGACGACAAGCCTGGAGGTGACACACAGGAAGCACCTAGCAGGCAGACAGCATTCAATAAACGCTGGCAGTGTTATTGCTTTAGTCAGGGAACTGCGAGCCACAACATAGCACATCCTAAACATCTACTGTTGAGAAAATATCGATTATCATGGACATATTCTAGAAAAGATGCGTAACAGATTAATGACCACAGAACATGCGACATACATCAACATAAGGTTAGCTTTTAATGAAAATGTACAGATCTAGTGTGCTGGAATCAGGTATCAGGAGAGAAACCACTAGGAGTGATTTAGGGTTCTCAGATGTAGCGCACCGATTTCTTAAGTACAGGTTATTAAACAGTACTAAAAACGTCTCCCTTTTAGCGCCTTTCTTATGTGTATAATTATGCAAACTATAGAAAAGAAAAATATTCCTGGGACTTGTGTGTGTGGACCTGCAATCTGAGGGAAGTGTTACAGTTTGAAAGCGAGCGCACCCTGTGAAGACGCGCCCTCCGAGTTTAGGCAGCAGCTGCGACTCAGTCCCAGTCTGAGAACCCACGCAGTAGCTGGATCAATCAGCCCGGTGGTGGCTTCTCTCCAGCCAGTGTGACCTCGAGGAATGGGCCACTAGAAGGTGCTAGGGACCCAGTCGGTCTCCGCCACGCCCCTACCTTGCTGAGCTAGCAGGATACGTCATTGCGCCCCGCCCACTCAAGCACCGCCCTCAAAGTGCAGCCTGCATCTCCCATGAGCCTCTTTGGCTGTCACTCTACGGAAGGAAACTGGCCCCTGCATTGAGGCTGCTGTAAAATACGAGCGTCCTGGGCAGCGGCTGTTTGATTCGGGTGGGGGGCGGGACTTCCGCGTCTCCGGGTTACGTCATAGAAGGCGGAAGTGCCGCGGGGGCGGGAAGGTTGTAGAGCCGCACGTTGGGCGAGGTTTGCCGGTCTTGAAGTGGTCGCGCCCCCTCGGAGAGAGCGGTCCGACGGTGAGGCACTCCGGGGCGCGAACGCGTACGCACGGTAAGTAGGGCCGCTTGGCGGCGCCGGGGCACGGAGGTGTGTGGCTCCAGTGCTGACCTGCTGTCGTTGTCTCTGCTGCCACTGGGCATTGGCCTCTCCGCTTTCCTCGCTTCCCAAAGTTTCTCACTGCTCCCTCCTCTCGGCCGCGGCCCCAGCCCCGCCTGCCATCCACGCCCGCCTGCGGGGACCCTTCTAGGGTGCAGGTCCAGTCCTTTCACGTCCCTGACGTTGACCTTCACCCGATGCGCCCTCATAATCCGGCTTCGCTAGCCCCGTGCTTCAGCCGCAGGAGGTGTCTAACCATAGTTTGTTCAAAACCCATGTCAGTTTGCTAGTCCCAGTGCTTCCCCCAGCTCCCCTGAAGGCCTCTTTCATCACGCCAGGAGAACCTGCTCCTCTCTGCTTCCAGAGCTGTGTTTACACCTATTAAAGAGCGCGTTTGTTAAACTTTTTTAGTGTGGTTGCTTCAATGAGACTGTTTTCCCACCTATTATATGTTCCCAGAGGGCAGGACTAGGGTGTTACTTATGTGGGATCTCCCTTCGTTTCCTTTTTAGCTTTTAGTGCGCACACTTTTTGTTGGGTACGTTTCTTTTTCCATTAAAAAAAAAAACCTTTTACTATTATTTTATTACAGTTGTCCCAGTTTTTCCACCTTTGCCCTCCTCTGCCCATCTTACCCCCCCCACTCCCATAGTCAACCCCCACACCGTTGTCCATGCCTGTGGGTCATTCATACGTGTTCTTTGTCTATTTTCTCCCCGCCCCGCTGGTCGCTGTCAGTGTGTTCCATGTTTCCATGCCTGTGGTTCTATTTTGCATGTTAGTTTATTTTGTTCATTAGATTCTTCCTATAGGTGAGATCATATGGTCTTTGTCTTTCAACAACTGCCTCATTTCACTTAGCATAATGCTCTCCAGATCCATCCATGCTGTCAGGAAGGGTAGGAATTCCTTCTTTGTTTCTGCTGCATAGTATTCTATTGTGTAAACATAATGCAGTTTTTTTATCTACTCATTTATGATGGGGACTTAGGCTGTTTCCAGCACTTGACTATTGTAAATTGTGCTGCTATGAACACTGGGGTGCATGGGTTCTTTTGGATTGGTGTTTCAGGGTTCTTAGGGTATAATCCCAGCAGTGGAATTGCTGGGTCAAAAGGAAGTTCCATTTTCAGTTTTCTGAGGAAATTCCATACTGTTTTCCACAGTGGCTGCACCAGTCTGCATTCCCATGAACAGTGCACTAGGGTTCCCTTTTCTCCACAACCTCTCCAACACTTGTTTGTTGCTTTGTTTATGATGGCCATTCTGACCAGTGTGAAGTGGTATCTCACTGTGGTTTTCATATGTATCTCTCTGATGGCTAGTGGTGCTGTCACTAGCATATGTCTCTGAGCCCTCTGTATGTCCTCCTTGGAGAAGTGTCTGTTCAGACCCTTGGTCCATTTTTTAATTGGATTGTTTGTCTTCCTGGTGTTGAGTCGGATGAGTTCTTTATATACTGGGTATATTTTTTAAGTGAATCAAAAGGCACCATAGATGAATGAGTTTTCTTCCTAACACTGTGTCCGTATTGATGTTATTGACTGATACATGTGGTGGTATTTGGTAAACAGCCTAATGATATATTAAAGACGGTAATGCTAAATGTTGCATCAACATCTGCAAGAATAAACATTTACCCTTCATGCTCTAATTAAATACTTGAGGAGCTTGCAGAGTTTGTTTGTGATTTGTCTGTGTTCTTTTCAGAAGTTATGTTTCTGAAGAGATGAAGAAAGTGCAAATGTCTCATAGTAGGAAGGCTGACAACTTCTAATTTATTATTAAAGTATGGTGCATTTTTTTCACAGATGTACACTTTTTTACAGGTGATTGTAAAGTGCTGAGCAGTTGCCACTGAACAGTTAACACAAATAGGAAGATGGCAGCAAACTCTTCAGGACAAGGTAATGGCATGCTGGAATTGATTGTATTAGTAGGAACTTTTTCCTCATATAGTAAATGTATTTTAATAGAAAATTGGGCATTAGGCTGTTACTGTAGCCAGAAGAAAAAGGAAACAGCAAAGTAAAACCCCATATTTGAAGCAAGTCTGACATTGTATCAGATATATAACATCTTTAATAGCGATTAATCCCGTATTCTAATATGTTAAGATTACTCACATCACAAACCTTAGGTCCTCCTCTAAAATCTGTTTTCTCTTGCTCTTTTACTTGAAATCAGAACACCTTTAAAGCAGTTATAATGTCACTAAGCTGTATCCATACCTGTATCTTCATTTGCTCTGAACACTTTCATACACTTTTCACCAGCATTACACTAGCTCTCTAAAACAAATCAAGTTAGACACATCCTAAAGACATTTCTACTTAAAAGTAAGTTTTAAAAGGTAAAATTTAATTTCTGTAAAGTATTAAGTTCTACTTTGTAAGTAGTTTCCTACCCAGAAACTTGAAGGAAACTCCTATTTAACTCACCATATTTTTTTATTACTCATCTCTGTTCTGATCTTTTCTGATTTTTAAAAAAATCTTAGTTTCATCTTATCTTAAACTCCATACACGTGGAACCATACACGACTGGACTCGTTTGTGTCCAGCCTCTCGCACTCTACTGTCCAGGACATTGACCCACGTGGTGCCACGTGCACCAGTCGTGCCTTTCTTTCTAGTGGGGAGTTCTGCTCTATGACTTGACCCCAGTTCAGTTGTTCATTCTCCTGTGGGGAGGCTTTGGGGTTGTCTCAGTTTGGGCCAGTGTGAATAAAGCTGCTCAGATTGTTTGCTGTAAGCCCCTTTGTAGCCATTTGGATAAGTTTCTAGGGATGGAGCAGCTCAGTGTATAGTAAACCTTATGAAAAACTGGCAAACCTTTTCCCAGAGTGCTTGTACTGTTTCCATTCCCTCCAGCAAACTGGGGGAATTCTGGCTGCTCCACACACAGCACTGGCTATCTTTTTTTTGTAGCCGTTTTCGGGGGTGTGAAGAGACATCTCATTGTAGTATTAACTTGCATTTCCCTGATGACAGATGTTGAGCAACTTTTTAACATACTCATTGGCCACTGGACATTTCTTGTGCTGTGAAATGTTTGTTCATGTTTTTTTGCTTGCTTTTTAAAAATTGGCCTGTTTATTTTTAAGGTTTTTTAGAGTCTGGATACAGGTTCATTGTCACTGCTAATTGCATCATCTGGTTCATCTTGGAGCTGGTTTCTGTTGACTGCACTTTTTTTTTTTTTTTAGTATGGGTCACCTTTGCCTTTTTCTTACTGTACTCAGTGAATCATTATTGGATACTGGATATTCTAATACATGGTAATGATTCTGGATGTTGTTGTTTTCCCCTGAAATGTGATTTCTCTTCTAGCAGTCAGCTTGGCTCAACTCAACTCAGACTCATGCCTCCCTCGTGCTGGGCAGAAGCTGAATGGACAAGCCCTTGCTTGTCAGCTTCCAGCTGCTGTTTATTGCTGGGCTGCCTGTTCTGTTCTCTCAAATCACAGGTCAACATTCCCCTATGGTCTTTGACCTCTTTTTTCCCAAGTTATAAGGACTCAGATTAAAAATAATTTAAACAGAAAGGAAAACTAAGAGAAGTCTATTTTGAAAAAAAATACGTGGCTAAAAATCACAGTGCAGTCCAAATTAAAATAAAATTTTAAATGATCTCTTCATTCTAACACAAATGAAGTTTACCATTTGCTAGATACTCCTTTTTTAGCAGTGGCAATAAAATGCAGTCATTTTTGGTGTTGCCTTTGATCCCTAGTCAGATCCACTATGAAACACAGTCAAAGCTGCTTTGGCTTTTGTTGTTCCTCTTTTGTCAGTTTGTTGGTGTCATGGAGCTGCTGCAATTGGCCACCAGCAGAGGGCGTCCGTAGCACATTCTAGAGACTCCCATACTCTCAATGAAAATTATAAATTGTTATTTGAACGTATGGCACTTTATTCTCTGTATCAAATTATCTCTGTGCTGGTTATGTATACAGGGACTACTTATTTTGGAGATTGAATGTCAGATGCCATAGTTATCTTACAGTGGTAACTGAAAGAACAATGACTAAGAAAACAATCTTGATCCCTGTTCTATATTAATGTCTGTGGCGTAGAGGACAGGATCCCATTGTGTTCATTAAGCCCTCTTTCCGGTGTAGCCTTCTGTTATACTGCAGTAGTAATCAGGACTGCTGAATTTTGTAAGTTCTTGGCAGACAGTTACTGAAGTCTCATATTCTTAGTATCCGCTGTGGTATAGAAACTTACTATTTGATCGAAGTAACATTTTGAGAATTTCAGTACGTAAAAGGTAGATTATCAAACTGGAATTTGTCCCAAGTACCATTCCTATGTTAAGAGTCTCTCATTCTTGGTGACATTAAAGTTCTGTGGTCTCGTGGTGGCAGCTGGGTTGGTCTAACCCGATTTCAGAGAAACCTGGTGCAATTCTGAGTAAAGCACGTGTATTCTTCTCTGACTATTTTATAATTCTCTCACAATGCTTGTGGAAAAACTATAAACCCTGCAGATGAAGGGGTGGGAACACAGATCAGGGGCCACTCTGGATGCTCTTAGTTGTGATTTTGAGCTGCAGTGTCGGAAGCGGGTGGCAGAGCTCCTGGGAGAGCTTGCCACCTCAGACCCAAACAGAAGTCTTACCTTAACCACCTGTGGTCCAGAAGGAAAGCAGATTCACCCCTCGGGCTTGTACTAAGGTATGCTGCCTCCGAATTAACACTTTGTCCCAGTGATGCATAACTTGCTTTTCTGGAACTTTTTAGCTTAGCTACAGTTCCCCGTATCCACCCGTTCCTCCTGCACCTGAACAAAAAAGGTCACAGCTATACTTTATAAGTGGACATATACTTATTAGGGGAAACAAAACACCTAAGTGTTTACTTAATTATTAACATAGTAACTATTATAGTCGACCTTTTTTTATAACTGTCTGTTTATGTACTTTAACTTTCCATTTTGTATCTTATGAATTTGTAGCTTATCATAGATTCGATCTGTTCCGTTTAGCTGTAATTATTATTCTCTGGAACGTTCCATTTGTGACAGTCTGGCTAATCTCAAGCTGGCTTCTTTGATCTTTGAGCGCTGTCCTGACCCTTTTAAAAAAAATCTGGCTTTCTGATAAGATATCCCAGGTCCATCTGATTATTTTCCTGCTCTAAGACGTAGAACTAGTGCTCTCAGAGAACCCTGGCTCCTTTTAATGGAGGATAGTATTAAACATTTTCTTTTTTTCTTTATCCTCACCCGAGGACATGCTTATTGATTTTAGAGAGAGGGGAAGGGGCGGGGGAGAAACATCGATGCGAGAGAGAAACACTGATCGGTTGCCTCTTGCATGTGCCCCAGCTGGGGACCAAATTGTCATCCCAGGTATGTGCCCTGACCCAGAATCGAACCCATGATCCTTTGGTTTACAGATGACACTCCAACCGACTGAGCCACACTGGTCAGGACTAAAGTATTTTCCTGTGAAGAAAATAATCTTGAGGGAGTTTATATTTCTGTAAACAGCACTTCAGTCCTTTCCAACGTGGCTAATTTTTTTGCTCATCATATAATTTAGACATTCTCAGATTTTTTAATTTGTTTCTTAAGAATTTTCTATTTTCTATTTATAGTCTCTCTAAATCTCTAAAAAGATGTAATTACATAATTCTCTTCTGAAAATGTATAAGCCTCTTCTGAAAAAAGGAAAAAAGTCTTGTCCTATAGTTGAAAATGTAGCTAGTGGTGCGATTTGCCTTAAATATTTGCAAGACCATATATACAAAGGGAAGAGTACCAGCTTCCCTTGCGAAGCATTTTCCACTTTACAGAGAATTCACTTTTGGATTCCTTTACGCAATATATTCCGGTGTATACCTATTCTTTTGTAATAATCTTTCCTTACTGTGTATTACATCTTTTTTAGGGAACTTTCTATGGTATAAAGTCAGTAATACCCATATTCTAAATTTCCCACCTAATATATTATCAGATCGTTTATAGTAATTTGTTTGTTTATTGGGATAACAGGCCAAGCCCTAGGTAGTAAGCAGAGTGACAGTAACACAGCCTTCCTCCATGGACTAAGAGCACTGGCAGTCAGAAACTGTATTAATTTCGAAATCGTACATTACTTTAGAGCCTATAGTTCCTACCTTTCACACTTCATTTTCAAGGCAGCAGGGAGTGACCGAAGCTGTCTTGTGCTCTGTCAGACGTGCGTGGGTTTTTAAGGAGGCTGTTCTTTCTTAACCAAGCCCAGAAGAAGGACATGTGATTTACATTTTTAAAAAGTTGGTGAATTATATGCAGTTGTTATTTTTGTCGGCAGAAAATGGTCAGATATAGGCAATTTAATAAATTTAATGCATAAAATAAAAGTTCTCTGACACTGGTTGTTATGTTTACATAAAAATCCTAATTGTATAAAGATGAGTTGATATTTATGGTTTGTGATGGTCCCCCTTATTAGAGGCCTAGATAATTAAGAAATTATTTCATCATTGAAACTGTTTTTTTATTGCCTTTATATAACACCTGATTTTCAAACCCCTTTGACAGATTGCCTTGATGGAATGAAGGGAATTGTTCATCAGTTGCTTTGGTGTTAGTTGAAGGCCTAAAACTGTGGTTTGTAAAATACAGTAGTCCCCCCTTACTTGTGGGGGACATGTTCCAAGACCCCCTGGGTGCCTGAAAAATCTCAGATAGTACTGAGTCCTATGTATATGACATGTTTTTCTATACATAATACCTGTGATAAAGTTCACTTTATAAATTAGGCATGGTAAGAAATTAACATGATAACTGATAATAGAACAGCTGTAACAATACACTACAATAAAAGCCATGTAAATGTGTCCTCTCCCTCTCAGAACATCTTATTGCATGGACAACATGAGTGCCCTGGGCAAAGGAATGATTCGTGACCTGGGCGGGATGGAGTGGGGTGGTACGAGACTTAGCTGAAAATGCTGCAAAATGTTGAAAATGCTACACGTTGGCATTTAATTTGGGTTTTTAAAACATTTCGAATACTGCTTGTAGGCCAAGACTCTGCAGCTTCTTCTCTAGATCTTCGGTAAGTTTGGAGCTCAGAACCAAGCCCCGTGTTAAGTGTCGGTAAAGCACACATCCTTCTGTACCCTGTCCGTCAGTCATGCCTCATTTCTTTCTCAGAATTGCTTTTCAGTCAGTTGCAGTTCTTTGACTTGTTCCTTGAGAGACTGTGTCACTTTGAATGAGAGCAGTTGAGAAAAAGAAATTATCATTTTGATCTGAGTATGTCTAATGCTTTTTCCCTCCTTGAAAGAGGCCTTCACAAAGGGGCCTACATCTGAGAACTAAGAAAATCTTCACTACCCGAGACTGACTGAACAGGGCAAGGTTGGTCCCTGCAGCATTTGGAGCCTCAGAGATTTTGTTAAAAAGCAAATGCTATTACTCATCCCTTGGTGGTTAAAATTATTTGGAACTGAGTCTTGGACTCCTCTGTCATTGTTATACCTTGCATATATCCATGCGTTGTACTGTTAAAGTTGCTGGGAAATGGGCAGTAAGATACAGTAACATCTGAAGCAACTCCTTACCAGTGAGTTCATTGTCATGCTAAGAGGGGAGGATGGCGCTCTCTGGGTTTCTAGATGGCCTGGGTTTATACAATAGCTCTGAAATGTTTTTTATTTCTCTCTCTCCTCTCCCAACCCTCCTTTCTTTTTTAGGTTTTCAGAACAAAAATAGAGTTGCAATCCTGGCCGAACTAGACAAAGAGAAAAGAAAACTACTAATGCAGAACCAATCCTCAACAAATCATCCTGGAGCTAGGTATTAAAGAATAATGTGGTTTTTATGTTCAGTAATACAAAAACCTATCTTGGACAGAATAATTGAAGTTGGTTGGCAATGGTTTATGTCTTTATCATAGGAATTTTCATTGTTTTGTTTCCTAGTTAGAGTTGAAAAAATTAGACAATTTATTTGATTCCATTTTAACCATTTTAATTCTAATTAGAATATTTTACTTTTCCTACAGCCTACTTTTTTTTAAAAAGTGTCTTGTATGATTTTACTGATTACTGAAATTACTCCACTGCCCCATTTTTAAGCATTCTGCAAAGTAGGTAAATTTAGGTACCTTAATGATCTCTGTTGTACAGTATTCAGTTTCTGTCATCTCAACTCTCTTCCCTCAGATTCACTATCCCATCCACTCACCACCTCACACTCATTTCTACTTTCTCACTTACTTACTCCTCGGACCACTACAGTCTGACAGCCAGGTGTCCCCCTCCCCCACCTAGAAGAGGCTTGCGCCTAGTTCATTTGCACCCTCCCTGTAGCTAAAACTGGAAGACCAAAGTCGTTTTCTTGTTAGAGACCTTAGTATCATTTGTCAGCACTGATCACTCTCTCCTTAAAGCACTCTCTCCTTGGCTTCCATTCACTGGTATTCCGCCACCTTGCTTTCTTTAGCAAACATTTCTCCACTGCCCGTCTCTTGAATGTTGATGTTCCTCCGAGTTCTGTTCAGGACCCAGTTTCCCAGTCGACATCTTTTTCCTGGAGAGCTGCATCCACTCTCACAGCCTGTTAGTAATGTGTAGCTAACTTGTACACATTCGCCCCTTTAACCTGCTTCTCTCTCCCCAGCACCAGGCGCCTCTTGGACGTACCCACTTCAATGGGCTACAGGCCTTTCAAACCCTATATTCCCCAAAATGAACTCATCTTCCCTTCTCTTTCTTTAACTAGTTACTTAATATTCTTTGGTTTCTTGTCTCAGCAAATGGTACAGATCCACTAGTTATCAAAGTCAGAAATGTGAACTCGAATTATTTATCATTCCCTTTCACTTTCATCTCCAAGCACTTACCCCTGTCTTATGTTTACACTTTGCAACGTGTCTCAGATCTGTCCATTCCTCTTCATTTCCCTGGGCCGGCACTGTCATTTCTGTCCTCTGTCACCACACCTGCCCCCTCACTGAACTTCCCTGTAGTCTCTCTGAAAACCAACAGGGTTGCCTTAAGGTTAGGGCACGTGTTGAGCGGAAGGTGAAGACAGGGTGGTGCAGAGCAGCCCGCTGCAGTGGCACAGCCGTGTCGGCAGTGACTGGCGTCCTCCTGTCTTTCCTTTCTGCCTTCTGCATGGTCAGCAGCTCCCTAATGCTCACGACAGGACTGCGTGCCCTGGGCCTCCCCTCCACACTGAGCCGCCTACAGAGGCAAAAGCCGGGAGGTTCCTATCCTCCATTCCTTTTTTAAAAGTGAGGAAACTATTCTCAGAAGCCTGGCAACAGACCACCCGTCGAACCTAGTTGCTTAGAATCAGGTACCTTTTTCTTGCCTAAGCCAGAAACCAGCAAGGATTATGGCATTTCTTACACCAAAGTTCAACCCTGAGGGAGCAGCCGGGGCTGGCCCCAAAGCATGGCACCATTGATGACTGAACTAAGTGTGGGTTTGCCATCAGCGTGGAAGAAGAGAGAGGCACAGTTGTTGAGGAGGAGATCGGCACTGCCTGCCATCCCTGGTCTTTCTGAACCGTCACGTGGTGCTTCTGGCCTGCCACTGCTCTGCTTGTAACGTTCCTCACAAGCCTGCTTTCTTAACTTCATATCCTGACACCTGCCTTCCTCCCCAGACTCATTTTTGCCCACCCACTTCGCCCCTCCCCAACCCTGACCTCCAGTCCTACTGAACTCTTAAGCTCTTCAGACATGTCAAGTTCCTCTGTCCTGCATTCTATACCTTCTGCTTGAAACATTCAGCTCTTCAGTTTTCATCATGAATGTAGCTTAACAATAGACTGGAGTACCTCAAGTCTGTTTGAAAGTTGGGGACCATAGATCATCAATAAAAAGGAGATCATTTGAAGTCCCAGTAAATAACACAGGCTTTCTTCATGTACATTCATGTAGACTGGGAAAAGGCGAAATGTATTCTGGAAGGTCTTTTTTTACCCCTGTTATATAATGAAAAACGTGATTCAAAATTAAGGAAGTGCATGCCTTCAACAGCCAAGTAACTAAGACTCCCATTTTAGCATCGCACTTTCGAGACCCGCCCTTAATAAGGACTTCCGGGATCATGCCGAGCAGCAGCACATTGCAGCCCAGCAGAAGGCGGCTCTGCAGGTGAGCGAAGTGTAACCGACAGTCCTGTTTCATGGGAGAGTCCTGTCTCATTGGAAGCCAGCACAATTCCCATTTTGTATTTATTTCAGTGGAGCAATATCAATAAAAATGTTCCACACATAATTGCAGTGGTTCGCTGATGTTCAGTTGTGCCCAGAGGACCCGAAGGACCAACAGAGCAGTAATGAAAATATCTTTTATGGTGTTGACTCCGCTGTGATTGACTCTGTGCCGTACCTGGCAAGGGATTGCTTGTGCTTAGGAGTTTAGCACATTTGGATGGACAGAACGATCTTAAAAGCCGAACTGGCTGGTTTAACAGTGTGAGTGTATCTGTTTAGTTAGTTAGGTATTTTCAGATTTGTCATGCCATTATATCCTTTGGTAGTCTTGCTGGTTTACTGTTGTGTGGACCCTTTAATGGTCTGCATAGCTGTTGTGCAGGAAATGTTTCAAGACTAACTTTTTTCCGTAGGAATGGGATAATCTATCCATTTAAAAATGTATTTTCTTCATGATAATAAACAGTTTTAGTATTCCACTGATGGTGGATACTTTAAGATTCCCAGAGACATGGTTATATATACTTTTAAGCCTCAGGATCTCAGAATTAGAGAGAGACTAAAGATCATCTCACTTGAGACAACCTAAACACGGTCCCTCTTTCTTTAGTGACAGAGGAAGTCACTGGTGGTTTTCTGTTATTTCAGTTCCAACATTCAGCTGCCTTGTTCTTCTTCTTCCAGCTGCTGCCCTTTTTTTTTTCAAGCTCCTGGTTTGTTGATCAAAAGCAGAGCACTTTGGGACCATTCTTGCTAGTTTCACCCACTTGAAGGATCAAAGTCCATAATTTGTGTTTTTGACTGGAAAAAAAATCACTGGGTAGAAAGTGTGCCAGGAGTACCTGGTACAACTTATTGATATGAATTCTTTATTATTGTCCATCTCTTGTGTATTTAAACAAAATTAGCACAAGAACTGATCTAGAAATAAATTTGGTCTCAAGTACTCAAAAAGAATAAGTTAAAGAATTATAAGTCTTAATGGCTTGATTGCTGTTTTTTTTTTTTAACTTTCCCAGCACGCACATGCACATTCATCTGGATACTTCATAACTCAAGACTCCGCGTTTGGGAATCTTATTCTTCCTGTTTTACCTCGTCTGGACCCAGAATGAAGAAATTATTTGTAATGAAACTGACTTGGTAACATCAAATGCCAAAGCTACTATTGTTCAGTGCTATACAAGCTGTGACTTTCAGAATTTCGGTGAACGTATATATTTTGCTCCTTTAAAAGAAAGGTATGTGCAAACGAAAGGAAAAAGGGGGTAACCTGGATGATGAGAGCTTTGGAAGCTGTATCTGAAGACTGATTATGCTCCCCATGACTGTAACTTATTTGTAATGCAGGTTGACTTTAGGGCTAAATCGGACTCTGAATTAGATGGTCACATAAACTCACTCCTGCGGCTCCCAGCTAGTCGAACCGAGTACGTCATGTTCACAATAGACTTTGAAGAACCATTCATAGTACTTAGCTTTAAAGAAATGAGGGTGCTTTTAAAAATGTGAACCAAAAGGCTTAAATAAGTTACATTCATATTCGCTGTTTATAGAATTGTTATAGGTATACCTTTTGAGTTTATAAGTCAACATACCATCCTGAAGTAATATCTTTAACTCATAACTAGTTTCCCTGTTCTCAACTTTAAAAGAAAACCCAAGACTAAGGTACTAGTCAGTCTGACACATCGTTTATAAGCCAATATGCCACTATAAATTAGGTGACTAAATGCTATTAAAAACAATGATATGAAATGTGGTTTTAAGTTTTATGCATGCTCTTATTTTATGTTACTACATGGTGTGCCTGTATGGTTTTTCTGTTCATTTTTATTCTAATTAAAAAACATATGGCAGTTGAGCCCCTTTTTAATTACTATAAGGAGAAGGAGTTAGGTCGAGCAGTTTCTCAACATGATATATCTTAAGCAGAATCTGAAGTGCTTATTTAAACATCCCCACTGCCTTCCCTAGTCCTACAGAACCAGAATCTCTTGATTCAAAATAAAGTCTGAAAACCATGGGTTAGAGAATTGAGTTTTCACGATATACAGGGTCTGGCACAAATGACGCCCCCTTTTTTTACTACAAACTCTTTTATCATAAAATCATAAGCATGTAATTCTGTAACATAACAGTACCACACTCAAGCACACCATATGGCATGTTAGGAGAAGTGTTCAAATTAAAAGTACAAATTATTACACCCACATTATTACCCTGCCACCCACACTCTGGTGTTCCTTCTGCTGGGTCCTGTATGTTTATAAATTCATAGTGTGCAGGTCCCTGAAACTTAGAGGTCATTTAGGTAAAATCCCCTTTATTTTACTTTTAATAGGATTCCAATGATATTTTATACTTTCTCACAGATACAGAATTTTATATAACAGCTTATAACTGAGCTCACCTTGGCCTTGTGTCCCCATCCTCTGTAGCGGAGGATCAAACTTACGCTTCAAATTCCAGTCAGGGCTAATATTTACTCCAAGTTCATCTCCCTTTTCAGCAAGCTTCTCCCTCCTTCCCTAGACATTCGCACCCACCACACAGCCCCATCTTACCCAAACTGCGACAGTTCTAGACTTGGCTGTGCCATTTAGATTTCCTCTTGAGGATCTGAACTGATTTTCTTCATCTGGTGAGTTGGCAGCTGTCCCCACTGTCCTGGTCACCGTTACAGCAAAGGTGCCCTTACTCGTGCTGCGGAGGAGCTCCCGAGGGGCTCTGGCTCCGGTCCTGCCTCAGGTCTCTCCAGCTTCCTGACGGTGGGCCTCATTTTCTTGAATTAATTTGACTAAGTTTCTGTTCTTTGTAATACATGACCTAAATCCGTGGTTCTAAATCTATCTACTTGATGCTAGGCAGATAGAAAATTTGGATTGTGGTTTTTATACTATCAAAGCCTCTAACTAATGTGTGACTTTTATAACTTAAGTTAAAGAGATCTGTTTTCCAGTGATACCTTTTCTAGTGTCTTAGCCTTTTCAATAGATGTTGCCTAAATCTGCAGTGGTCCTGGCTCCCTGCCACCCAAATCACTTTCAGATTCACTTTGGCTCCAGGTGTGTTGATTAACAGCTGCTCTTGTAAAACACTATGCTCTGGGGAGAAATGGTGAGTGACGCCTGCTCCCTAAGGAGGTCACAGTGGAGAGGGGCCTACTGTGGCCCAGCAGCGATGGCCAGGGAAGCCGGAAAGCAGCGAGGAGCGTGGGAGAGGCATCCTGGAGTCCAGGCAGGCCTAGAAGTAGCAGGTGGGCTTCACCTGGCAAGAAACGAAGAGCTGCTCCAGGCAGAGCTCAGGATCTCGGAATCAAAGAGAAGAAGGAGCTAAGACACGGAGCGGACCGCAGAGGATGCCGGAAAGGGCAGCAGTGGGCTCAGTCAGAAGCCCTGAGTTGAAGTTTCATTATTGCTTCCCTCTGATTGTGGGTGAATTTGCCTCACTCGCTTGGTTACCCTCTCTTTACATGTCACTCTATCCCACCTGTAATGTAAGAACCGAATAGTCCTTCTTCATTGCAGAGACGTAGCATGTGCTAATGGGAGGTTTCATTCCATGAATCTGTTTCTGTGTGTTTGTATATGTGTTTTACTTATTTGTTTATTGTGTCTTCCACCAGTGCGATCTCTGAAGGCAGGGATTTTTGTTTCCCTCCTTCTGTCCCTCCCTTCTCTTCCTCTCCTCCTCCCTCTTTGGTTATTCCTGTTTTAGTGGCCGGTCAGCCCCTACTTACTGAAGGAAGGAAGGAATGAATGAGTATATATAATCTGGATGGTGATATAAAGGTTTTGTTTTTATTTTCCTGTGTCTCGTGGTAATAAAGTATTGAAAGCCACTGCTAAATAATACTGGTGATAGTGCTTTGTATGATTCTGGAATAAAAACTGAAATGACACAATTTCAAAAGCAGATTTTTTTTTCCTGAACAATCTGTAAACTGTCTCATTAAGTGAATCTCAATTCTTCACTTTGCTTTGGCAATTGGAACTGAGCCTTCATGTGAGTTTACGCCCCGCTGAGATAGGGTTTTGGAAATACAGTTTCACAGAACAGAAGAACCACAGAGAATATCAGTTCATTAGTACAGGTCACCCCCACTGCCAAATCCCATCAGTTAGCACGAGTCCCGTTTCAACAGCCTTAAGCTCAGCCAATACTTAACTGACTGCTTTTCTTACCGCTTCTGTGTGCACTGGTGTACAGCAGATGCTGGAGATTTTTTTAACAAGCAAATAAAAGAATGGATGGAGGAGGAGACCTTCACTGTCCTCAAGAGTCTGACCATCTAGACAAGCAGACAACTGATGCTGGGCGCAACTTAGGAGAGGATGAGTACTGGAGCCTCAAGGACCAGTGAAGGAGAACGGGCATTTGAACTCGGCCTTCAAGATGAGAAGATGTTGGCCAGGAAAGAGCAACGTTCAAAGCAAAGGCAAAGCCTGCACAACAGGCAGGGAGGAGAGCAGGTATAGGGGTCCGTGTGCAGTGACCCAAAGTCCCATTTGGCTGGATGTGCAGGGATAGATTTGGGTGGATTTATACGGGACTGTCATTAGAAATGAAGCCGAAGGTAAGCTGGACTCATGTTCTGTAGAGTCCTGAATTGCAGGGCGAGGCAGGTGTCTCTAGCCAGGCACTCTGCTGGGAGCTATTGAACATTTTTGAGTGTAGGCAGATATAGAGACGAGCCAGTTAGGTCCCCATCAGCTCTTAGGGAAGGGGAGCTTATAAGGCACCAGGATAAGGCTTTTTGGGGGAGGTGGGGGATGTTTTTTCTCTTTTTAAAAAAAGTTTTATTTATTTTTACAGAGAGGGGGAGGGAAGGAGAAAGAAATGGAGAGAAACATTAATGTGTGGTTGCCCCCCACTGGGGACCTGGCCCACAATCTAGGCATGTGCCCTGAACAAGAATCGAATACGAACTAGTGACCCTTTGGTTCGCAGGCCCACACTCAATCCTCTGAGCAGCACCCGTGCCAGGGCAGAATAACATTACTCTTAATTCCTGTTGAGAATTCAGGCAGGTATGTTCTGTTTACATGCATAGGTCAACTCCGGCCCCGCCCTCCTCTGCTGCTTCTTTCATTTAACTCTGGTACTTTTCCTCCGAATTTCTCTTTCTTCACATCCCTCCCTTATCAGCCATTCTTCTCTCCCCAGCTTTCTTCTATCTCTACCTCCAAGAACCTTTAAAAAAAGAAAAGGCAATGCATCCTTGCAGCTTCCATTTGATCTTCACAACAGCTCAGAAGTGGATATTCTTAGTAACCTACTCAGCATCGATTCCTCCTTCCCAAGTACCACCAAGGTGTTCAGGGGCGGGGCTGCCCAGCAGCAGGAGAGAGAGCCTTCCATGCTCCAGACCGATCGGGATTCATTCCCTTTTGCCGCAGCCAGTCAGCCCATGGTATTCCACAGAGCACAGGAGTTGGTTCCGCATTGCACTTGGTACCCAAATTCAACCCCAGTGAAACTCTAGGAGAGGACTGCCGGATTTCTGGAAAAGGGATGTTCTCACAACATCTGAGAACACTACGCAAAGGGTGTCTTTCTCTCCAGTTGTGTAAAAGGAAGTGTATGTATATACAGATGCTCCTTTACCTACAGTAGGGTTACGTCTTAATAAACCCATTGTTACATTGAAAACTCTTCAGGGAAAACTCATTTAATACAGCGAAGCTACCAGATATCATGCCCTGGCCTCGCTCACCTCAGACATGCTCAGACCACGTACCCGAAGCTCCCTGGGCAGCACAGCGCACTGCAGACCGTTGGTTCTTGCCCCCTGTGATCGTGTGCCTGAGTGGGAGCTGACCCCCGTGACCTGACTCCCCTTGACTCCCTGCTGCAAGGAAGCCCACGCTAACCACATGGGGTGGCCACATGTGGGACAAGGGTGGCAGACATGTGAGTGAAGCTACCTGGGACCTTCCTTCTCGGCCCAGCCGTCAGCTGAGTGCGGCCAGGTGAGGCCCCAGTGGGAAGCCACGTAGAGCTGGCCTGCCGAGCTGAGCAGAATTCCCACAGAATTGTAAGAAATAACACATCGCTGCTGTTTCAAGCCTCTAAGTTTCAGGGTAGTTTATTATGCAGCAAAAGGTAACAGGAATACCTGGATCTCCAAACTTCTGCATCCACTGTCAACATGACACTTCCACCTTGAAATCTAACAGGCATCCAACTATACCGTATTTTGCCATGTATAACACCCACATTTTTTTTTCCCAAGTTTTTGAGGGAAAAGTGAGGATGTGCATCATACTTGGGTAGTACTCATTTGCTACCGGTACATAAAATTTCTTATATCTTGTATCTGTTCTTGTGTTTTGTAATTATTTGTTACATAAAATTTCTTGTACCATAGCATGTTCAAATGTAAATGCTAGAATTCCTTTATAATACAGAAACAAGTATCTGAATATAAATAATCGAATTAAAGTGAAAGTTTTTTTTCCTGAAAGTTTGGGCCAAAAATATGGGTCCACATTATACACAGCAAAATACGGTAACCTGTCCCAAATCTGACTCTCGATGTCTCACCTCCCAGCACGCTCTCCCCACCGCGCGCTCCATCTCAGTAAAAGGCTGCTTAGCTGTAAACACAACAGTCACTATAGGCTCCTTTCTACATTCCCCTTTCAGTCCAGCAGCTCCGGCCTCCATGTGCCAAAAATGCCACACCACTGCCGACCACGTCCACTGCCATCGTTTTGTTCCAAGCCACCATCATCGTTTACCTAGATGACTGCAATAGCCCGACCGGTCTTCCTTTTCCTACATTTCATCATCTGCCCTTCACAGTTGTGAATACTCAATACGGTAGCCAGAGTGATACTTTAAAAACATAACACACAAGGAAATGATGTTCAGCATCACAGATCCTGAGGGAGACGCAAATCAAACACCACAAGGAGACCACTGTGCACCTGTTAGGATGGCTATTAGAAAAATGGAAAACAAGGGTTGGTGAGGATGTGGAAAAACCGGAACCCTTCCTTGGGCACTGTTGGTGGGATTGTAAAATGGCACAGCTACTGTGAAAAACGGCATGGCAGCTCCTCAAAAAATGAAAAACAATTATCATTTGGACCAGTAATTCCACTTCTGGGCATGTACCCAAAAGAACTGGGAGCAGGGACTTGAGCGGGTATTTGTACACCCACATTTACAGCAGCATCATTCACAATAACCAAAAGGGGGAAACAACCCAAATGATCATCAGTGGGCGAATGGACAGACAAAATGTGTTATGTACACACAATGGAATACTTTTCAGCCTTACAAAGAAATGAAATTCTGACACATGCTAGAGCATAGATGAACCTTGTAGACATTATGCTGAGTGAAATAAGCCAGACACAAAAGGACAAGTATTGTAGCATTCTACTCACATGAGGTACCCAGAGTAGTCAGGTTCAGAGCAGAAAGAGCGGTGGTTACCAGGGGACTGGGGGTGGAGGCATGAGCAATTGTCCAGTTACGGTTAATGGGCACAGAGTTACAGTATGGGATGGGATGATGGAAAGTTCTAGAAATAGTCCCGAAGGTCACAACAATACGAATAGACTTCATGCCCTTGAACCAGACCATTTAAAAATGGCTAAAATGGTAAATTTTATGTCATATATTTTACCACAAATACGTTTTTAAATATAAATAAGGCCGTGCCAATTCTCTAACGAGTTTCCAGGGCCAAACTCTTTACAATGGTTTGCAAATCTAGAAAATGTTCTCAAATGAGTCTATTGGTTAGAACAAAAAGAATTTAGCTAAAAACAGGCAAAGTGAAGTTTTCCCCTGTTGATGTAACATACTTTTTCTCTTTCCCCCTTAGTTACTAAGATCTATTGAGAGGCTGTGATCCACCAAAAATGGTCAGTGACCGAAATGATATCGGAATGTTTCCATCCCGTTGTGCTGATTGGCAGGTTTGAGTGACCACGCCCATCAGTCCCCAGTCCAGAGCAATGTGCTTGTGTGCAGCTTTGGTCAGGCAAACCAGCCTGACTGGCTGAACCAGGCTGGTCCATTAAAGAAAATGGTTTGACCTGAGATGTTCGGCCCTTCCACTTCCAGAAGGGGGTGATGTTTCTTAGCCCTTGCTGTCTGCTGTAGTGTCAGGCCAGAACAACTTTCAAGAGCTAGCTCTCTTATTACTAGCTCTTCAAAGGACCCCTCCGGGACCTCAGGGCCTTTGCATGCGCTGTTCTCTGACCAGCACACACTCCTTCCTGTTACCCAAGTAGCTCGCTTCCTCGACATCCTCCAATCTCAAATGTTGTCTTTTCAATAATGCCTTTTTTGAACACCTTATTCAAAATTTCAACTCCATTCCCCTGTAACCTTAATTTTTCTCTGTGGCACTTAGCAACTTCTCAGTTGCTTTTGTTGCTAAGTTATTTTTGTTTATTGCCTGCCTTTTCCCACTAGGATACTAAATGCCATAAGTGTAAATATGTTTTTATGTGTTTTTTTTTCCACTGACATATATCCCCAGTGCTTAGGACAGTGCCTGGCACATCACAGCAAGTGTTCAGATATTTTAATGAATAAATGAAGTAAGTCTGTCATCAAAAGGAAAACTGGCATGTTGATCCTCAGTAGTGGATCCTATCCCCAAGTGAAATGTACACGTACACAAAAGTATAAACTAGGGGCTTCCTAGACACTCTGAAGCCCAGCCCTGGGTACCACGTTAAAACCCTTTGATCACAAGGAACTGAGCGGCACCCCTTTCAGCTGCTTTTCCGGTGCAGTCTCTGGGAACTCAGCACCACAGATGTTACTGCCATCAGGAGTCTCCAGAAGATGCCAAGCCTTGCAATGCTGTGTAGCAAATAAACAGTGAAGCTGGCAGCCCTCGTTCTGTTAGGAAAACAGGAGTGTGTGTGCCAGCACCTCATCCTTCATTACTGAGCTATTAATTCACGTTCTCTTAGGAAAGCATCCAAAAGTGAACATACAGGCTCTGAGCAGCCACAGGCAGGAGCACAGACCCCCTCAGCTGGGGAGGCAAAGGCCTTCTTTAGAGAAATGACTCTCCCAGTTCAGCCACTCTGTGAGTCGTGAGTCGATGCTCACAAGTGCAAAGCTGCTCCCTTTGAATGCACTTGGCTCCTTGGGAATGGAGATGGCCTGCAGGGTGACCATGATCAGCTCGTAGGCTGTTCAACGTCACTAAGTTCTGAGGCTGCAGAATCCAAAAGGAGCAGCTCCTCTAAGTACACATGCCAGAAGAGGACTGAAGAATGAGCAAGACTTTTACCAAAGGAAGGGTTGGTGGCAGAGGAGGAGGGAGGGGGAGGGAAAAGGCAGAAGGGGAGGGAGAAGCAGGCGCAATGGCAGAGAGGGAGGGAATGGCGTCACAGCGGCGGCTGGCAATCCAGGTGGAGGGTTTGGAGCTGTGTCAGTAAGGCTTCGGAGAGCCATCAAAGGGGAAACAATAGAGTAAGATTTGTATTTTGTGAGACTTTCCCAGGCAGCAGGGGAAGGTGGGCTGGGGCCGGCAGAGACCACTCGGGTTGCTTTTCAGCGACTGTAGGACACAATGGTGCGAGCTGACCAAGATGGTGGCTGGGAGGAAAATGGGAAGCAGCGCAGTTCAAGGATATTAAGGTCAGCAGAATTATCAGAAAACGGAAACTGATTACGGAGGACGAAAGAGGACCAGGGAAAGGGAGGAAGGAGGCCCTAGAATTTCTGGCGTGAGCAACAAGGTAGACATAGATGCCGTTTCCTTAGGAAGAAGTACAGGCTGGGGACATGGGGTCGAGGAGCCTTTCTCGACGGGGCTTCCACTAGAGACGTGAGCCCTACTGCCATGAGGCTTCCGTTGTCTGAAAAAATCAACCCTCTCCATGCTCCTAGAGGGGCACTGGTAGTCACGTCCTAAGGACAGCCGAGGAAGACAGGCACTGGAGTCACTTGATGCATTGTGTGGCTCAGATGAGGAGCCCCAGAGGAGAAAGGCTGAGATGATGCACATCTACTTATGCTCGGGCCATGGGAGTGGATGAAACTGCCTTGAGAAAGTGTTCATATAATTGAATCTCCAAATGAGGGAGCCAGGGGATGAGGAGCCAGGGGAGGAGGATCTAGAGCTGCGATGGGGAAACCAGGAGACAGGGACACCTCGCACTCCCATGGACGCCGGCATGAAGATCGTTGGGAAAAGGAGAGACAGGCGCGTCCCAAACTATGGCTCCTGTGCCACTGGTGACGCTAGAGATGATTCCTGGGGTACACACAGGCAACCCTTTTCCATTTGAATAGTTATATGTATTTATTGCAAGTAATACAGGATCAATATTGTGATATAACCACGGCTATTTTTTTTATTATTTACCAGCCATTGTTCTAAGTGCTTTTTATGTGTCAACATCCTTACTTAATCCTCACCACAACCCTACAAGGTAGATACTGTTACCCCCACTTACAGGTGGAGAAATGGGGGCACAGAGAGGTTAAGTGACTTGTCCATGGTCACAGAACTACTAAGAGGCAGAACTGGAATCTGAACCCAAGTGGTTTGCTTCGAGGAGTCTGCTTTAAAAAAAAGCCTTTTTTTTTTTTTTTTTGCTTTAAAATAAGTTTTAAAAAGGGAATCAATTTGGAGAATAAAAGTGGACTTAGCTATCATAAAATTGTGTAGGCGGCCTGTGAGTGACTTGGGAAAGAGTGTCCTGGCTGGAGAGTTCCATCGAGAAATAACAAGAGCAGAGAAATCTGTAACAGTGGGGTGGCCACCGGCTGCACACATTCTGATAGAGGACAAAGGAAACATCTGGATCATACTGTCCCCTGCCCGAGGGGAGGTCAGATTATTTCCTTCCAAATCTGGGCCACTATCCTAGGGACAGACAACAAACCTCCAATACTGTGTTAACTATTAACTCTCAAAGTGCATTTGCTGTTGTGGGGGTTAGATTCTTCAACAATGTCCTCGAAGATTCACTGGGTTCTTTAAATTTGGCCTAATTCTTCAACATTATTACCATAGTTAAGTGTATTAGAAATGTGCTAAATTACTTCCTTGATTGCATTTTGAACATTTCAACAGCTGAGTACATTGTAAATACTCCAGCAGGAATTTTTATTTCTCATCCTTCTTTCTTTGGGATCCCATGAGAAATACGAGAGTCTTGTTTATTGCTGAAATATATCTTGTTTAATGTCTTTCATGCCCGTCCCTGGTGTGTTACCAGTAAAAAACGATCATGAAAATGCTCCCAAGCAAAGGGAGAAATAAAACAGGGAAACTGAAAGGAAGAAAAGGAAAACGTATTGGGAAGGAAGATGGGCGTGACTTCCGGGGCTCCAGGTCTTCGTCTGGGAGAGGGCAAGGCAAAGGAGACGGAACAGACTGAAACCAGCCAGAATGTACTGACAGCCCCCCAAGTACTGGGCAGTGACGCCTTGACAGCTCAGTGAGGGGGGCACACACCCGGCCACCGCTGCATCCACGCTACATGCATCCCTTGCTGGTGCTCGCCTGGAGGTCCCCTCTTGCTTTCAAGGCTTTGGGAGCACACCGTTTCCATAGCAGCTCCTGGAGGAGTACGTGACCTCCTGGCCCACAAGACCACGTTCCAGCCCAGGCCCTTGGACACCCCGACTGCCAGTCTTCACAGTACTTTCGGCATGAGGGACTGCATGTCAATCTGTTTGTCATAAATCAACCCCTAAGAGCCATGACAGTTGTGGCTCAGTTGGTTGGGGAGCGTCCTGCAAAGCAAAAGGTCGCTGTTTCGATTCTCAGGGCACATGCCTAAGATGTGGGTTCGATCCCTGGTCGGAGCATGTGCAACAGGCAACCAACTGATGTTTCTCTTCCTCTTTCTCCCTCCCTTCCCCTCTCTTTATAAACAAATAAATCCAATTTTAAAAACCCAACCCCTAAGATTTCTTAATTAAAGGGAGAGAACAAAATGTGTCTCCATCTGGTACGTACAACTGAAGTCATGTGAACAGTAACAGTTTCAGTGTCACTAGTTACTGCCATTACTCTGGAGGGTCCCATCCGTGTTTGGCAGGGTCAACACTGTCATCTTTCCTCGGGCCCCTCCTTTCAGCTTGTGACCCGAGACCAGTGAGGGCGTCTGTGGAAGCTAATTTAGTACAAGAGCTTTTAGGGGGGGTGTTTATTTTTAAACCCCGCCTTACAGAAAATTTCAAATATATACAAAAGGCCAGAGCAGTTTAACAAACTCTCACGTATCTACTCAATACCGATTAGTATATCAATTACATCTCCACCTACTCATCCCCTCTGGATTATTCTGAAGCAAATCCCTAAATATTTTATTCAGTATATCTCTTGAAAAAAGACAACTCTTAAAAATCTAGTGCAACAGTTTTGAAACCTGGGTTTATGTATGTAGGGTGTTTCATGCATATATGCATTTTCCTGAGAAAATGGTTGATAGCTTTCATGGAATCTTCAAACTGGTTCAGGAGTCTACAATAGTAGAAATCATCGCTCTGAGAAGCACAGTGAGGACACAGAAATCAATCCGCCTGAGGGTCAGTAATTGTCAGTGTAGTATCTTCACCGTCTCCACCATTCTACTCAAAGTATTTTTCAGAACTTTCTTAGGAATGGTTTTATTCCAATTCTTAGGAATGGCTTTAGCTCTATATTTACTGCTCTAAATACAGAACAGTAAAGTTCTACTTTAACGTTTTTAGTATTAAATGTACTCTGCAAAAGCCGAAATAAATTTAAAGAGCAGAAAACATTAATTAGAAGCATGTACACGATGGCCAATGGACAATCAAGAGGGTTCCAGATGGGCTCTGCGCATGCGCAGGGGAGAGGTCCGAGCCAGACCTGCGCAGCGAGGGAGCTACTCCACCCGGGGCACTGGCTCAGGAGTGCAGACTAGGGCTGCGGAACCGTTCAACATGTGCCGACGTTTTGCAAAATACAAAGGAAAACATTACTTCTAGGAATGTGATACTAAAATAAACTTTCAGAAACCATACATACTGCTGGGTAAGTTAAAATAACTGTTATTTTAATAAAACAGACAAAATATACATTAACATTTTTTATTTTAAAAAACCTGGGTTAAACAGTCAAGCTGCATTTACATAAACCAAACCAAACCAAACAATGACTACTTGAAAAAAACCAAAACAAACCCCCAACCTTGCAAACTGTTAACAGACTCTACTATAGAGTATGTACTAAGAGGCTGGACTAGATGAACAAAGAAGAAGCCCTTCCAACTCTGACTCCGACAGAACACAGATGCTGCACGTGGGTGTGTACACACACACACACACACACACACGCATCACTGGGGGAAGAGAAAGTTGAAAATGGTGCAATAAAATCACTCAAGTTACTGACCATTTCCTTTATCATTTAAAATGACGTTTCCAGTGTTAAGAAATTATGGATACCTTCTTCTACATTAAAAAACAGCTAAAAAACATATCCAGAACAGTGCAAACAGTAGGACAGTTTTGTTGCTATCATTTGGAACATACAGCCACATAGAACATATTAAAATGTTAAATACAAGCATTTGTTTCTTATCTAAGTAGTTAACGTGAACAGACTTTTGTCAGTCACAGCCAAGCAAGGGGAGACCCTGGGAAAGTCACACTTGGAACCTGCCCAGGGGAGATTCTCTCCACCTGGGAGAGGTGCACGGTGCTTTGGAGTGACAAACCCAGTGAACGAAGAGCAACCCACTTATCATTCTACTGCTAAATTTAAAGCAACCACGCTGGTGTTGAACATTTAATTTGGAGTTTCAATGGGCAAGCCGACCTGGGGCACAGACAACACCTTTATTCTAACAGGAAGGAACTGAACATCAAGGCCAATGACAGGGGACATTCATTCCAGGTCTTCAAGGCCTTCTCGTGCAAGGCCACGAAGAGCAACACCGGACCAGCCAGCTCCAGCTCAAGCCCTGTCACTTTGGACTCTGGAAGAAATGAACTTGGTGCGTTGTTGCTTTTACTGCTTTTCTTTCCTTATTAACTGTAAACACGGTTCCACCAATCCTCAAGTGCAACAGACTTATTGAGGGGATCATTTTGTAAGTTATATACATGTCTAACCACTATGCTGTATACGAGAAACTAATATAAAATAGTATTGAATGTCAATTTTAATGGAAAATAATTAAATTAAAAACAAAACGACCCTTCAAGTACAGCTACAGTAAGCACCTCGCTGCCCCAGGCTGGCTTTCTGCTGTTGAAACTAAACTTTTCTTGGATTCGTATTTGAAATGAGTCTGGGCTGCCTGATCTCAGACTTTCTAAGCCACAGACATACAGTCTGCAATTTTCTAATTTTGCACTTGTTGTCGGCTCCGAGTTTCAGGAGAGTGGTGAAGCGCACGGCTGGCCTCCACAGACTCCAGCCCAGGCTCCCAGACGAACCTGGGGGTCTTTCCTCGCTCCGAAGCAAGGGACTGTCCCAGGGCAGTGTTTTGAGCGACAGTGGGAAAAACTGAGAGCGATTTTTTTACTTGTAAAAGATACCATCTGAATTTTCCATTTACACTGCAGCGGACATTGATGACTTCAGTAACAAAAACGAGGAAACCCGACGCTGTGATAGGGCAAGTTTTAGGCCCCTTTCCTTGTGTTAGTTCAGCCCATTCACGTGAGGGTTTGGGCACTTGGAGACATGTGGCTTCCTGGCCATAGTATCTATTTTAAAGCACACATATCCTTTCTGTGGGTAATGATCCTGATATCTGATGCCCCAGGGTCCCATGAAATTATTATGCAAAAATTGTTTTCTTAAACTAAGCTTTGTAGGTTGCAGCGCAATTTATTTTTATAAGAACAGTTATCTAGATGGTTTATGCCCTGAACGACTGTCATAACTAAAAAACATTTTCTGTGTCTTAACATATAAAATGCATATCAGATTCCAAAGTTACAACTTTTCCCTTCAAAATTCCCTATTGTTTCCTGGCAGTTGGAGCTGGAGTAGAAGGCTGAAGCCAGAATGTGGTTCTGTTTTCTGGTAGGCAAGTTGTTACTTTCTGACGTGTTACTTAACACGTTTTCATCCTCTACCCTTGGTAGTTTAAAATTATTGCCATCAGGTGCTTAGGTACAGGCCTCATTTTGGGGAGGAAGAGCTGGACTGCACTGAGTCCTTTCAATCTACATACGCAGATCTTCGTTCTGTTCGGACGAGCTTTTATTGTTTGGTTGATATTTCTCCTCAATATAGTCAGTCCAGCAGGAAAACCAAGTATCAGCAATGTCAGCTGATGTTCCATCTTCACAATCCGTTATCTTTCCCCAGAATTTTCATCTCTTGTTTCTTTTGAAAGAACATTAGGAAAAAAATCTTGTTTGTCCTTCACAGTATTGACTTGAGATTTTTAAAAAGCACCAGGTATTATTTTCTGCTTCCAATGTGGATTTTAATCTGATGTTGTTTTTTAGCTTCCTTGAAGTCCTTCTTTCTAATCTATCTTTTTCATTTTACTCTGCTGCCTTTTTTCTCTGGACCCACTCCCATTCTAACTGTTGCTGCACAGAGGCTATTCTTCGGTTCTTTCAATTATGACAAAAGAATTCCAAAACTACCACTGCCACTTTCCAATGTTTGGTAAGCTGTTTATTTTCCTGAAGTCACACTTTTGAAATATGCATTTTGCTTTTTCCTCTCTATTCATCTTTAAATGTGGTCCTTTCTTCTCAGACCCAGAATTTGCCCTTGGTTATGCTATCTGTCCACCTGAATATTAGTCAAATCCCATTTTTCAACACAGAGGTTGATGGTAAGGTCCTGTGCAAGCTTCCAAGTCCAGTTTCTAGTTTAGCGCTTTTCTATTAAAGTGGCATCCTTACCCTCGCCAGGTTTCTGCCTCTCTGAATCAACATCAGACATGAAAACCCACAGTATGTACATATCTTCTACCTAGTGGTTGTTTCTGCTCTCACCTAAAGGGTGTTTATCTCAGAATGCACTATGCCTCTGCCTTCTGCTCATGTTTCAGCCCCAGGAGCTGGAGTCTTGGGCTGAACAAAGAGGAGGCGTGGCAGGGAGGATACAGAACCTTCTGATTCCTTACAGATTTGAGAATTGAGGTTTGGCTTTTTTTCTGAGTCTTGTTTCTTTAAGAGCAAGGGGAAGAGAAGAAGGGAAAGAGAAACATGGATTTGTTCTACTTATTTATACATTCAGTGGTTGCTCCCTGGATGTGCCCTGACTAGATCAAATCTGCAAGTTTAAGGTACTGGGATGATGCTCTAACCAAGCGACTGGGGGGGGGGGGGGGGGGCAGGGGGCGGGCTACTGGGTCTTTATGAGTGATTTTCTGCAAAGGTAGGGGCTCAGTGGGGGCGCTGACAGCCAGGTGTAATTCTGACAGATGCAGTTCCATTAACTAATTTTTAACAATCCAAGTCTTCCCAACTATGGTATAAAGGAGAGAGCGCTGAGATACTTTTCTGATTCTACCACTTATTGTCCTGCTGATGACCTTGGATGGGCCCTTTTAATACCTCTGGGCTTTAATTTCCTTATTGGTTAAATGAGGAAAGGTGACTACACAATCTGAGTTACCTATAGCCTATTGTTTTTTAAGTCTCAAAACAGAAAGTTTCCTGATAAAGGAAAGGATAAAAAAAAACCAAGGAACTAATTATATTTTGCTCTGAGGGTGTCTTAAGCCTAAAGATCATAAAAATCCTCTCACATCAAAATTAAAAAATGAAAATACCTGAGCATGTACAGTTAGTTGTGACATAGGTTACAAGTCCTTTACATTTTAAGCAGTAATACCAATGTCAAAACAGGTGCAGTTTATAAATTACTTGACTTTTATTAGAGTTAACGGGCATGACCATGCTGCCCTTTAAGGTAGACAATGAGCAAAACAAGTTATTTATTGGATAAACACAAGGTTCTCAGTAAGCAGAAAATGTTATACTCATTCACAGAAAACCATAGGGCTCTCCAGGAGCTACTGAATGGGGCCATGTGACCAACTGATCAATAAGACAGTGTCTATAGACAGTGTCTATAAGGTGTGAGGCAGTACAGCTTCAGAAATGAAAAACTTCTCAAATAGCACTATGTTTATTTTTTAATCTCTGTGATAAATGGACTTCTGTGGGCATGAAGAAGGCAGTTTTGTCTAATGGTTTGGGCACTGGACTTGGGTCAGAAGACCTGGGTTCAAATCTAAGTTCTCCAGCTTATTAACACTATGAGACTTTGGGAAATTTGGCCTATCAATAAGTAATTAGACCTACCTTGCATAGCTGATGTGAGAATTAAGTGAGAATGAAGCAGCTGAAAGAAAGCAACTTACTACAGTGTTAGTCAAATCTGAATTTTCTAGAAACTTACTTGAACAAACAGTAACAATAACTACAGTCAAATACAAAGTAGTCAAATCAGTTATATTGATCATAAAATATTTAAGAGCCCATTCTCATCTCAGTGGGGGAAAGGGGTTTATCTAGTTGCTATTAACAGTAATGGAAGCAACATACACCTACATAGAATCATGATCCTTTTTTGGCTTTAATAAATATTTCCTGAAATTATTAATTTCTACATGAGCTGCATTTGGTAAATAAAGAACTTTAATTTGCATAAAAACTGATTTGATTAACAGCTGAACGTGAGGAACTTCTCTGGATTTCTTGGATGGTAAGAACTAGAAGTACTCAAAATCATCATCATACTACTAGACAAACTTTGTCAGAAGGATGGGCAGCCTCCCTGAAAGGAGTTCTGGGAAATCCTGTGATGTCAGAACACATGGGTACAGAGTATGTCATTTCTGAAGATGAGTTAGTTTATCATCCCCCACCCCCTCCTCCTCCCTCAGAAAGGCGGCCTGGCCTTCGGTCACCACCGGGCTCCCCTTCCACTCGTGTTTTGGCTAAGGTGGTTAATTTATACGGAAAACACAACAATGATTTTTACCCAATACCACTGCCTAAATGGCTGAATGTTTCTCTTTTAATACTGGGCATGAAAAATTAACCCCGAAGCAAAAACATTTGAAGATACGTATGAATCTGAAACTCTTAATGTATTCTTCTCTTCAGGGCACTATGTTAACAGCTTCTCATCATCCACGGGACTTAACCTGGATCAAATGGCAGCTCTTGTGGAGACAATGAGGTAACTCTTCTTGGAGCTCTTTGTTTTTGCATTTACTGATGCCCTAAAAGTAAGCTGGTTACTAGGTCCAAATTGCTTAGCAATCCAGAGTCCACTAAAAGCAACAAAGTAATGCTGCTGGACAAGCACAGCAAATCTTCTGTTTAGTTTACTTAAGCAGTAACATGTGGTCAGTGTTGGCCTGAACAGAAAAATAACCCACAATCTGCTGCCTAAAGATAGCAACTTTAGAAGTTGTGCAACTTGAAAATTCAAGAAAACTGTTGCTCCTAGAGAAAGCGTTCCAGTCCAGTGAGACCCACTAATTTAGAAGATTCACTCTGTGACCTTGAGGGATTAGGAATTTGGCTTCCTAGTTTTGCGCCCCCCCGAGTGCTCGTTGTGAAGAACTGCAGAAGGGCAACACTGTTCGCTTTGGAGATGATCCCTGCACCTTGCCTATTCCCGCTGTATCCTCGGCTGTAAAGTGGGAACGGAATTTGCCAAGTAGACAATGAAGGCGTCCCAGGCTAGTAGTCCCTCCACTACAACAAGAGGCTTTACCTTCTCTGTGAACATTATTTTGTCCAGATTCTCCCCATGACTGTCTATCAACATGTTGAGAGAGTGGTTTAGGGCTTAATGCTTTTAATAAGGCTGAATTAAAATAAAAACCAAGGTAACAGAGTCCTGCATTTCTTCGAACACCATTTATCAGTCAGGGCAGATTGATGCAGCATATGTATATAACCCATGGAAATTACCACCATTTCTTTCACAACTTTGGTTAGGTTCTTCCATAATATTCCCCCTTGCAAACACACGAAACAATGGAAGAGTGTTTTTATAAAGTTTCTTGACATTTCTCCATTCTTCACTTATTTTTGCTTATATCTGAGGTATTAGGTCTTGGCTGTATTGGAGGTAGAACTGATGGGCATAAATATAACCAGATTGTAAGGTTTGGTTGCCTCTTCACATTCAACGGTTTAAAGAAGAGAATCTCCATATGGAAAAAGTAAGTGGTACAATGCAGATCAGTTGAATAATATTAGTTATCACTGTTGCCGAGAGTTGTAACTGAAACAGCTAACATTTATTGCATTCTCACTATGGACCCAGTGCTGCCTAGGCCCTTTATGTTTAACTGAATCATACCCTTCAAGCTGACGCCCTGTTCTCTCTGGCAGAATCAACGTCCCAGGGGAGACTGATGGATTCCGGGGGGAGGTACTGAGACAGCAGGGCTCACTTCAGAGCAGGTGCAGAAGGTGCGGAGGGCACCCCATGACTCCACGGACCCCTCCCGTAACACCCACGGCACCAGCCCTCCTGACGTAGAGCAGGGGCAGCTGTGCCTCGGGGAACTGGGGAATTCCTGGTATTCACATCCCCCTTTGAGTAAAAACCAACAAACAAAAACAAAAAACAACTTAGGGTAAGTGGAGAAAATGCTCAACTTCCCCCACTTTTTTTCTTGGGATTCTTCTTCTTCCTGGCTCAGGCAAAAAGGAGAAGATCGCGGAGCCCCCAGTGGGTGTGGTTTAGGGCAGTGAGCAAAGGCAGAAGGACTGCCTTGGGACCAGCTGCCCTGCCCCTTGGACTCCGGGGGACAGGCACAGCCACAGTGATGGATACGGGCTTTGCCGTTTTAGCAGGTGTGCTACGTGTGACCACATAGGAATTTAAAGTCTGTGTGTGCACACAAACACACACAGCTCCACACAAACACATAACAAAGTACCCAGAACAGCATTCGATAAATGCGTTTTCTTTCTCCTATTCTCCAAGGAGGCGGGGAAAAAACGGCATTTAGAATGCTGAGAGACCATTCCTTCATTTCATTGGACATCGCTGAAGATTCCACCTTCTGATTTGTTATTATAATCACTCGCTTCAGAACTCTGGGGATTTACACTGCATCAAAAGGTAGTAAGTACCAAATACAAGAGATGGTTGGTTATTCAGCTGATGAACAGCCACTGTCAACAGAAAGATTACAGCCTCTGGAAATCTGAAAAGATCCCAGTGATTCCTGGTGGCAATTTCTTCTTGCGTCTTTTGCAATAAAAATGGAGATTTTATTTAATCAGGCTGAGGTCTCTGCCCAACGGATCACACAGGTTCTATTTCTGTTCAAGTGCAGAACTGACAAGAAAAAAAACGACCATCTGTTTTCCACAAACAACATATCCTTTGGGTGTTTAGCAAACTAAAAGAAACTGTACCTAATGTTTTGGGTCTCCTTTTAATCCAAACCCTAAAGTCATCACACGAAACCATAACAGAACAGTATGCACTATGAAGTCGTAACATTGAGTTTTAAATACTACCTGTTATTTACATACAGATGGAGATGTACCATAGTTAATCTATATTCAGGAAAGATCAACTAGTACACAACGTTATAAATGTGTGGGAACAAAAAGGGAACAACATTAACCCTTAAGGCAGCGTTGGTTGAGTCTCCTCTGTTAAAGGAAGTATTCGGTGACCAGTGAGTGATTTCTGAAAACAATCAATTAAAATAAATACTAAAATAATATTCTGAAAAAGAAATAGGACTGACCTTAGGACTCCTACAATTCCAACTTATATTGGAATTTTAACTTTGAGTTAGAAAGCATACATGAGGGGCGTAATGGTATCAAGTTGTAGCAGTCTTCTTTCAAATACCAAAGGATGATGCCTAGAAATTATTATAATTAGCACCCTCTGGGGGCCTCTCTCACTTCTCATTCAGGGTAGTTTTGGGAACATTCTGCTGATGTCTCGGTCACAGGTGGTCAGGTTGGATTTTACCCGAGTACAATGGTTTCAAACCGCGTCAACACCCTATCACCACGCTTGGATTCGCACAGCTCTGTCCTCAACGCTGGGTTTGCTTACCTGGCCGGCTGCCTACAGCACCGTGTTCCAAACATTGGTGCCAACCTAAAATGATGAAATCCACTGTGGCTGAAAGAGTCATACTTTGACAAAAATGTTTCCACGCGCCGTAATAAACCCATTTTCCGGTTTGTTTTCCTTTGCAGCTTGTTTTGTTGGGTTTTCCTGGTTCCGCCTGAAAATGACCTCTAGTTGTGTTACAGACCCAGTGCTATCTGCTGACAGAACACATTGTATGACACAAAGAACAGATTTTTAAAAGACTCTAAAAAGTGTTCGAATGAAAAGAGCTTTCCCATGGTGCTGAGAAATACGACATAGGCACTTCTGCTTCAGGAGGTGGTCACGTTTGAGCACAGACCGCTTTTCCAAGCCATTGTCTTTTGCTACTGGGAACTCCCTCACTGCACAAACCCCCCAGTTTACTGGAAGACTTGCTCTCACACACAGCTTTCGGTGCATTCATCTTTCTTCCTGAAATCGCCTCTAACGACACAGAGATAAGTTTCTCCCAGTGACGGGAGTGCGATCGAGTGAGTCTCCAGCACCTTCCACCAAGCAAGGCTGCTTGCTCTGCAGAATCGAGTTACCCATCATCAACACAAGAAGGGTGTCGAGTGCAATTTTCTTTCTGGAAATAGTTAATGTGTCTGCCTCTCTCTGGGTCTTATTGTGAGTGTAATTCAATAAGGTGTATATAGTCTTCTAAACACTCTAAAGCTACTAGGCTACTGGGATTTTTAAAAAATCACTAATTAAAGTTTCCTTTTTTTGTTTGTTTTGAGAAAATCTGTGCTAAAAAGGCACTAGATAAAATAAACTTCTTTGCTTCTGTGTATGCAGCAGTTATACACTGTATTAGATTCTATAATTTAACAAAGGTGACACACATTTGGATAAAACATCCTAATTATTGAGACTCATCTACTTTCAGCTTAAAAAAACCCAAAGTCAGTGAAACAGCAGGTCACACTGACAGAGACCAGCCTGGCCATGAAGTCACGGTCACTGCCGGCCGTGTCCAAGCAGTGGCCCGGACCCAGGGAAGGCTCACTGGCAGCAGCTGTGGGAGCTGAGCCTCCTGGAGACCTGAGTGAATGAGACAAAGGTGAAGTTCTCACAGTTTTCCAGCTTGACCTTCTTGGCTAAGTTTGGAACAACTCCCCGAAGAGACCGGAGCCCCATCCTCTGCTCCTCATACCACACGCTGCCCATGTCCATGGCCTCCTTCCGAGCGGTAAGGTAGAAAGGGGACTTGGCCTCCATCTGGGTGGGTGGCCGGTGGATGTACATGTACTTGTAGAGGAGGCAGTAAGGGCACTGCTTGTGTCCCCTGGAATGCTCGTGGTAGATTTCCCCATGACATATTCTAGTGGAGCCACTCCGACTCTCCCGCTTGACACTGTCTGTCCGGGCAAAATAGGGCTGGTTTTGTGGGTCTTTAAGCAGCTCGATGTCGCCATACATCAGATCTGCGTGCTCCTGCAGTGTCCGCATATTCAGGTACTGGCTGTTGTACTTGACCACGGTGGACAGGAGAGTGATGGGGCTGTCATCCCCCAGACACCCTGCCTGCCACATCTCCTCCTCGTCGGAAAGGGAGAAGTAGATGATGTTGCGAGAACGGGCACCTGACATCCCTGCCTTACTCAGCACCCACAGCTTCTCCTTGAGTTTCTTGGTGGAAGAACTGAAGGTGCTGCTGGTGATGGAAAAGCCCACACCTGCATTCTTCAGGATGCGGTCCAGGCCTCGGCGAATGGCATGGAGCGAGGTGGCCAGGAAGTCTGAGCCATCACTCTTCTTGACGGTGACATAAAAGTTCTCCAGCAGTTCGTTCAACTTCACTGCAGGGATCTCAAATGAGACAAACACGGAGGTTACACATTTGAGGACACCCACAGAGCCAGACCCCTCCTTCCTCCTCCTAATCCTCGCCAGGGGCTGTACTGTAGGCAAAACATTTTGTGGCCTCTAGAAAGTTGACTCTTTAGTACAATATAGTGGAAAAAACGGTGAACTTCAAGCTGGAAGATCTAGTTTCCATACTTGGCTCCACCTAATATCTTTAAACCTCAGTGTTCCAAGCTACAAAATGGGACATAATAATCAACACCTTCTCAAAAGGATTACTATAATGCGTAAGTAAGTATGGATGTGAAAGGTTTGTAAATGTTAATGAACACACACATGTAAATAGATACACATACACATTTATTATTATCGTCATCATTATTATTATTGGCTTTTATAACTTTCACTATTCCTCTCTGGAAAGCACTTTCTTCTCTTTTCTAGCAAATTCTTCCCTTTCCTCCCCTTCAATAAAATTCAACCATCCCCTCTGAAGAATTCCTCAAACTCTGAATCATTACAACATTAATTTTCTTGATATCGGCATATAATATTTGGTATTGCTGACCCTGAACATGGTGCTGTTGTAGCAGGTTAACAATTCTTGAATTCACCTGAATTTACCAGAATAGGTCTGGAAATGTCTCTGGCTTAATGATCCACAGAGTTTAGATGTCACTATTTGTTCAACATTTAAGAAAAACTTAATGGCTATACTGAGATTTTGAGAGAGCTCCTTATTTGGGTAGGAGGAGAAGGAAGCTTTGTTTGCAAGAGGGAGCTATAAAGAGAAAACCAGACGTTACTCAGTGTCAATTCATGCTAAACACACATTCTAGGACAAAAGGAAGCCTTAATAAAAAATGCTTTAAATGTAGAAACTGTACTGGTAACATTTATTCTCCTAATGCCTATTGGGTCAAAGAGAAAATAACTGCATTACAGATTTAAAATAAACCAAACTTAAAACACTGTGCATCATAATGTATGAGATGCCGCATTAACATTCTGATAACATCTGAGTCTTGAATGTGTCAGAAAACTTTACTGAAAATAAGTAAACATTAATCAACTCAAAAAGCTAGAAAAAACCAAATTAAACAATAGTAGAGTGAATCTATAAAAATGAAATGAATTAATAAATGAAAATATATGAATTGAAATAGATAAAAATAAAAACTTGTCACTTTTGAAAAGACCTATAAAGTTGGCAAACTTGTAGGAGATCAGAAAGAGAGAGAAAAAAGAGGAAAGGAAATATGCATAAACAATGTTAGGATGAGAAAGACTACACATAAAATGAGTCAAGAACATGGAAGAATATCATATACTTTACAGATGTTGATTTGAAAATCTAGAACAATTTTCTAGGAAAATATAAATTACCAAAGTGGATTCAATAAGAGGTAAAGAATTCTGAATAGCCCCAAACAAGAGCAGAGGGCGAAGTGACCGTCAGAGATGTAGATCACTCCTAAAAAGATGGCTTTGTGGAGTTGACCTGGCTTTTCTTCTGCATTTAAACGTTTTGAAGCACAGGAAAGAAAATGTTCTCCATTTTTTTCTAACCCAAATCTGACAGATATATACCAAAAAACAAAGTATATGAATGTAAGTATAAACTTCCCTAAGTAAAATAGAAGTGCTTTTTGTTCTGCACAATAGCATATTAAATAAAATGTGTGCATGTGAGAACCCTATGTATAACAGGGACATGGCTCTGACGCGCGCGGCAGTTTTATATAGAATAAAACATAGCCACCTAGCACTCCTTAAGGTTTACATATGATGGCTTCGGGTATTGGCAAGAGACCACCTCTCCCTAGCAACAGAAAAGAAATCCAGCTGAAGGATTCTGATTGGCCCTCTCTTGACCCAAACAACTGACTAAGGGATGGGCCACTGTGCTAACATGATGGCTTTTACAATACCCAGGGGGACTGTAGGAGAGAAACAGTTCCTAGATAAGGGGTTCTGAGTAGAAAATGTTACTTATTACCTTAGTGCTTAAAAACCAAACAACAGCAACAACAAACTAATTTATGATGGCTTCCTCTTGCCCTTAGGATAAATTCCAAACTATTTACCTTGTAGGCAAGTCTTTGTAATCTGGCTCCACTCTGTGGTAGATTATTTCCAAATATAGCCACAACAATTCCCCCCATCCATGTCCCCAAATCCCCACCCCCTGTTCCCATGTCCCTTTGCAACCTGACTTTGCTGCTCTTCCCATCAAGAGGTGGAATCTATTTTCCCAACCTTGGAATCTGGGCTGGCTGTGATTTACTCTGACTCATAGAAGGTAGCATGTGACAATGTGTGAATTCCGAGCCTAGGCCTCAAGAAATTCTACTTTCATCTGCTTTTGTCTTATAATTCCTTACAAGTTCTGCTTTCAGCGTCTTAGTGTGATGTTGCCACTGAGGAAGCCCCATTAGACCATGGGAACATGTAAAGCAGAGGGAAGCTGTCTTTCATCTAATACCAGATGATTGCACCCATGTGCACATGCCAACTGAGCCCAGCAGAAGAACCGACCAGCTGAGCACAATCCATAGAATCATGAGCAAATAAAATGAATGCTGCATTAAGCCACTAAGTTTTGGGGTGGTTTGTTATGCAATGATAGATAACTGGTAGAAATGGTATTTCTCTAGTCTCATTGTCTGTTCTCTTTGTGCTCTATTTCCAGTCTCATTCTGTGAATGAACTTTGTGTCATTCACAGAAACCAAATGCTCTTTCATGCTTCTATATCTTCTAACTTTCTCTATGTGGAAAATCTCAATTCATTATTTCAGATCTAGCTCAAATTCTACTGTGTTATTAAAGCTTTCTGCAGCTTCATGGCACTTAAGCTTTGCTATGGCCTCTTCATAGTGGCCTCTTTATCTACTTATCTGTCTAAGTGGACTGAAAGTTCCTCAAAGGCGAGAACTACATCTTATACATGACTAGGTCTTCATCACATGCCAGAAGTCCTGAACTATAACATGACCCAATTAACTGATTGATAAATATGGGTTAAATGAATAAATTAACCTTGGTATCAGGAGAACCAAACTGATTTATGAAGCAGAATATTTTTCTGGTTTACAAGGAACACAAATTTCAAAGTAAACAAGTTGTGACAAGGCAGTAAACTGATGGACCAGGGTGGGCAAGGCAGTGGCTCGCAAACTAGGGCAGACAAGGCAGTAGCTGGTACATCAGGATATCCCACATTGGTTAGTAGATAAGCCGGGAGGAACAACTGGAGAGTGAGACAGACTGTACAACCCAGGGTTCCAGCACAGGAAACTAAAGCCTCAAAACCTCTGGCTGTAAAACCTGTGGGGGTTGTGGAGGTGGAAGAAACTCCCACTCTCACAAGCATGTCTGTTGGAGAGGCCCACGGGGTCCTAGAATGTACACAGCCCACCCTCATGGGAATCAGAATTTGAAAGGGCACAATCCACTTATGGGAAACAAGCGAAGTGACTAAAAGCAGGGTGAGAGCTGACTAAGCGGCATTGTTCTCTCTCTGACTCCTCTCCCACATACAGCACTAAATGCAGGCAGGTGGATTGCTCTGCCCTGGCGAATACCTAAGGCTCCGTCCATTACAACATAGCAAGAGCACCAAGACAAAGAAATATGGCTCAAATGAAAGAACAAATCAAAACTACAGAAAAAGAACTAAGCAATAAAGAGATGCAACCTATCAGATGCACAGTTCAAAACACTGGTAATCAGGATGCTCATAGAAATGGTTGAGTACAGTTGCAAAATACAGGGAAAAGTAAAAGCTACGCAAAATGAAATGAAGAAGAATATACAGGAAATCAACAGTGACAGGAAAGAAACTGGGACTCAGATCAAAGATTTGGAACAGAAGGTAGAAAGAAACACTCAACCAAAAGAGAATGAAGAAACAAGAATTCAAAAAAATGAAGAAAGGCTTGGGAACACCCAGGGCAACTTTAAACATTCCAACATCCAAATCACAGGGGTGCCGGAAGAAGAAGAGGAAGAGCAAGGAATTGAAAACTTACTTGAAAAAATAATGAAGGAGAACTTCTCCAGTCTGGCAAAGGAAATAGACATACAAGTCCAGCAAGCTCAAAGAGTCCCAAAGAAGTTGGACAGAGGGAGAAACACAAAACACATCATAATTACATTATACCCAAGAGTGAAGATAAAAAAGGAGAATCTTAAATACAGCATGAGAAAAGGAGACAGTTACCTACAAAGGAATTTCCATAAGACTGTCAGCTGATTTCTCAAAAGAAAACTTACGGGCAAGAAGGGGCTGGAAAGAAGTATTTAAAAGTCATGAAAAGTGAAAACCTATATCCAAGATGACTCTATCTAGCAAAGCTATCACTTAGAATGAAAGGGCAAATAAAGTGCTTCCCAGATAAGGTCAAGTTAAAGGAGCACATCATCACTAAGTCCTTATCATATGAAATGTTAAAGGGACTTATCTAAGAAAAAGAAGATGATCAAAAAATATGAACAAGAAAATGACAACAAACTCACAACTATTAACAACTGGACATTAAAAAAAAACAAAACAAGAAAAAACTAAGCAAACAACTAGAACAGGAACAGAATCACAGAAATGGAGATCACAAGGAGGGTTATCAGCAGGAAGGCTGAGGAGGAAGAATGGGGCAAAAAGGTACAGGGAATAAGAAGCATAATTGGTGGGCACAAAATAGGGGGAGGTTAAGAATAGTATAGGAAATGGAGAAGCCAAAGAATTGACATGTATGACCCATGGACATGAACTAAAGTGGGGGAATGCTGGTAGAGGGATGCAGGGCAGAGGAGGTAAAGGGGAGGAAAAATGTGACAACTTAACAGCATAATCAATAAAAGATACTTTAAAAATTTGCCATGGAGTATAAACTTGGCTTCCCTGATGTAAAAATGAACGAGAAGTAAGAGTATAGTCATGGGGCTGATGACTCCAGATGGGGAAAAAATAAAAATAAAAAACCGAACTTGTCAGGCAAATTCCAAAATTCTGGAATTACACAGAAACTTAAAAAGTTAGAAGACAAGTAAAATCAAGAGTTACTATTGGGAGAATGCTTCAAAATTCCCTTTGAACAATGAGGCATGAAGGAGGGAGAGAAAATGCTTATGAACTACAAGAGCCTAATAGGAAAATAAAATGGATCTCAAAGTAACCATCGCTAACAAGAAAATGATTTCACCCAATTTTACTTTATTCAGAAAGACAGATACTGCACTTCAGGATGCTCTGTTGTCTGGGTGGATTAGAGAAATACAGAAGTCAATGAGATGACTCCTTGAAGGAGATGGATCAGTGAGGATGGGTCCCACTTGTGCGAAAAATTACTAAATACACTCAGAGTGCGAATGACAGCGTATACTTACTTAGATTATATTTTGAAGTGTTATTTGACTCCTCGCTTTCTTCCTTAAATAAACAAGAACTGTTATCTACCTTGTCTGCTGTCGGCTCTATCTATCCTTAAAGATACACCCAGATTAAACATATCATGCACCGAAACCAAGAAAGTGAGGGTAAAGAATATGTGGGTTTTGATGCCTCAAGTCCTTCTTTTATTTATTTAAAAAAGTTTTAAGTAAATTTCTTTTTTAGATTTTATTTTATTATTAGAGAGGGGAAGGAGAGAAATAGAGAAGGAGAGAACCATCAATGTGTGGTTGCCTCTCACATGCCCCTCACTGGGGACCGGACCTGCAACCCAGGCACGTGCCCTGACTGGGAATCCAACCAGTGACCCTTAACTTCGCAGTCTGGCTCTCAATTCACTGAGCTACACCAGTCAGGGCTCAAGTCCCTCTTTTAACTAAATATTGGTTAATTCTCCAAGATACTGGCCTCATTATTAAAAACGTGTGAGTGACCCATGTGAGTAGATTACAGAAGACTGAAATATATCTTCCTCACTTGTTATTTCTCTAGATATCCCAGGGAAACTAATACTAATTATTTCTCCTATATTAGGAGCACAGTAGTGTTGATAAGGTGCACACTACTGATCCTATCCATGTGCTGGGATGCATGCTTTCTAAGCCATGGAGGGTTTGAAGAAATGAAGCTCTTTTCATGGATTCCTGCATGGAAAGGTGAAGGTTCCCAGTAACAGTCAGTACCTTCTTCACAGTGACTTCCCACTGTGACTTCACTGACCTCTGGTCTAGAAAAGGTTAAGGTTCATGGGGATGAAGAACTGGTGATGGGGGTCTGGGAGAACAGCTGAATTTTAAAATTATTGATACGGGTGAAAGTTACATTTTATTGATGTGCTGTCATAAATTATGTATATGTAAAAAATATAAGGTTTACCATCTTAACCATTTGTAAGTATACAATTCAGTGGCATTAAGTACATTCACAATGTTGTATAACCATCCACACTAATCACTTCATATAGAAACTATGCTGGTTAAACAAAAACCCCACATTTCCTCCTCCCTCCAGCTCCTGGTAACCCTCTATTCTACTTTCTGTGTCCATGAA